>NC_135234.1:322823703-323469953 GCF_051348905.1 Ranitomeya variabilis
AGACGAAAGCAAATGCTGTGAAGCCAAGATCAGTGCATATTCAGGCAAAGATAAAAATGCTCCTACCAGAGCTTCTAATCTAAAGAGACAATTACAGCGCTTTCATCCAGAAGTACTGAAAGCAGTGGATGAGAAAGACTGCATCCAAACCAATGAACCAGTGCCCAGCTCTTCCAGCCAAACAAAGGAGCAGAGAACTTTGCAGCCATCAGTTGCAAGATATTTTGTCACTGACAAAGTTACTGTGACAATGACAGTAGATACATTTAAAAAACAGATCATAGAGCTTGTTGTAAAGGATAGTGTGCCTATTTCATTATTTTCACGACCAGCTTTTATGTGTCTGAATGGGGAAATGGTCCGCAAGCTTGGTGTTTCTCTGGAGAGAAAGAGTATTAGAAAATTAGTAATCGAAGAAGCTTTTAAACAAAAGGAAGAACTTTAAAAAACTCTCAAGGGACGCTTTGTTTCTTAAAATGGATGCCTGCACACGTCACAGAGTGAACTATTTTGCCATCAATGTCCGATTTGTTTGTGACAAAAATGAAATAGTTACCAAGACATTGGCAGTAAGAGACACCAAAGCTCATCACACCAGTGAGTTTCTCCAGGTCTTGGTGGAAAAGATTCTGCAAGACTATGAACCTAAAAAAGAGCAAGTTCTTTCTGTCGTAACTGACAATGCTTCAAATATGATACCGGTTTTTACGTACCGGTAATAGGATTTTACGGAGCCACGACAGCACCCCTACGAGAGAGGGGCTCCGCCCACCTTCCGGACAGGAACCTACAGGATTTAAAGGGGCGGTCCCCCTCACCACTCCAGTTTGTGTTTCAGAGTATAAGGGACACCGCCCATTGAGTTAGTACATAAACATATATACGTAAACATTACTAAATACCATCACCTCTAAAAGAGTGATAACTAACCGCACACCTTCAAATAGAGTGCAGAAAACCAGTGATTAACTACGGGGGGGAATGTGCGGGTGCTGTCGTGGCTCCGTAAAATCCTATTACCGGTACGTAAAAAACGGTTTTCCTATCGCCACGACAGAACCCCTACGAGAGATTTTCAAAGATCAATCACCTGGGAGAGACTACAGTACTAAGTACTGAACGGCCAAAAGTTAAATTGGCCTCTGACAGGTCAAGACGGTAATGTCTATAAAAGGTGGAAGGAGATGACCACGTTGCCGCCTTACATATTACGTCTATGGAGACGTCTGCTCTCTCCGCCCAGGATGAGGCCATGGCTCGAGTAGAGTGGGCTCTGATGCCATCTGGTGGTGATTGGCCTTTGGCAATATAAGCAAGATATATGGCATCTCTTATCCATCTGGCGATAGACGCTTTCGTTACACTCGCCCTCTTTCTCGGGTTCTGAAAGGAAACAAACAGAGCCCTACTCTGCCTCCCTGGCTCTGTTTTGTGGAGGTATTCTAACAGCGTTCTTCTAACGTCTAGCATATGGCATTTCTGTTCTTCAGCTGAAACTGGATTGTCACAAAATGATGGTAAAACTATCTCTTGACTTCTATGAAACTTGGAAGCTACTTTTGGTAGATATGCTGGATCTGGTTTTAACATGATCCTATCTTGAAAGACCATTAAATAAGGGGGATCTACCGATAAAGCCTGCAAATCACTCACTCTCCTAGCAGAAGTTAGGGCAACTAGGAGGGCGGTTTTTAAAGTTAAATATTTAATGGAGACTGAATCAATAGGCTCAAAGGGGGGTTCAGTTAAGGCATCCAAAACTAAACTTAAATCCCATGGTGGCAGACTGGGCACATACACTGGATTAGAACGTTCAGTGGCCTTAATAAATCTGGATACCCATCTGTTCCCTGCCACATCACTGCTATATAATGCCCCCAGAGCTGAAATTTGGACTCTAAGGGTATTTACTGCCAAGCCCAATTCTCGGCCTTTCTGTAAGAATTCCAGAATAGCCAGAATTGGAACCTTGCCTGAAAAGGGATGTTGGTAGAAGGCAAGGAATTTTTTCCAAGTCTTAGCATAGATCTTAGTAGTAACTTCTTTCCGGCTGTTTAACAGAGTAGAAATGAGAGCCTCTGAAAACCCTCTTCTCCTCAATAACTCCCTCTCAAATTCCACATTGGGGTAATGGAATGGACCCTGAGAAAGAAGCTCCGGAGTGACTGGCAATACCCAGGGATCGGTCACAGACATTGTTCTGAGTAACGAAAACCATGCCCTCCTGGGCCAGAAGGGGGCAATCAAGATCACTCTCGCCCTCTCCTCCCTGATCTTTCTGAGGACTATAGGGATCAGACACATTGGGGGAAATGCATACCCTAGAGGGAAATCCCAGTGCATCTGAAGGGAGTCTATCACACAGGGTTTGTCTGCCAACTGAAGCGAAGCAAATTTCCTGGTCTGTCTGTTCTCTCTCGTTGCGAATAGTTCTATGACGGGCAACCCCCAAAGATCTACTATCTGTTTGAACACCCGCCGATTTAGAACCCATTCTCCTTGACTTAGAGAGTGACGGCTGAGGTAATCTGCTTCTGTGTTGAGCTCTCCTCGAATGTGAACAGCCGATAGAGAACGAAAATGAGCTTCGGCTATGTTGAGAATGTCTGAGGCGGTGTTCATTAGGGCTTTTGATCTTGTACCCCCTTGACGGTTGAGATACGCCACTACTGTTGTGTTGTCTGACTGGACTCTTACATGTGAATCCAGCAGAGATGGTAGCAACCTGAGTAGGGCCTTTTTGACTGCCGTAAGCTCTTTCCAATTCGAGGACTCTTGAGCCTCTAAGAGAGACCATTGCCCCTGAGCCCAAATATCTCCTATGTGAGCTCCCCATCCTATCGGGCTGGCATCGGTTGTGACCGTGTTGTCTGGTATTATATTCCAGCTTACTCCTTTTCCTAAATGTTCCATGTTTAGCCACCATCTCAGACTGTCTAGAGTGGCAGTGGATAGCCTGAGTCTTTTGCCTAATTGTCCTTGAAGACTCTTTTCTGCAACCAAGACCTGGGCTTGCAACACTCGAGTGTGGAACTGAGCCCACTGGACGGCCGGTATGCACGATGTCAAGGATCCCAGAAGGGACATAGCGTCTCTCAAAGTCAGATCTGGCCTTTTTGTTACAGTACTGACTTTGTGCACAATCTTCTGCTTTTTCTCTTCCGGAAGGAAACATAGTTGCTCTTCCGAATTTAGCAGAATACCTAGGAAAGTCTGAGTCGATGATGGAACCAACTTTGATTTTTCCCGGTTGACTAGCCAACCTAAGTCCTGTAAGGAAGATATTACATGATTTAGGCGATTTTTACACTGAGAAAACGAATTCCCCACTACTAGGAAGTCATCCAAGTAGGGTACAACTAACGTATCGTGTTCTCTGACATAGGCCATTACTTCCGAAATGACCTTCGTGAACACTCTCGGTGCCATAGATAGACCAAATGGCATTGCAGCAAACTGAAAATGTCTGACCTGGTCGTTTAAACGCACCGCCATTCTGAGGAATTGTTGATGCTCCTGATGAATGGGCAGATGATAATACGCATCCTTTAAATCCAGGACTGTCATATAACATCTGGGAAAGAGAAGTTTAGTTGCTGTTTTAATAGATTCCATTTTAAAAGCATGATATTGTAGATGCTTGTTCAATTTCCGTAAATTTATGATGGTTCGAAAGGAACCATCCGGTTTGGGAATTAAAAATAAAGGGGAATAGAACCCCTTCCCCTGTTGTTGTTTTGGAACCTCTAGTATAACTTTCTTCTGTCTTAGCATCTGAACTTCCTTTTCAAGGGCCTTTTGTTGGTCTAAGGAATCAGGGGTAGTTAATATATAAAAATTTGAAGGTTTTTCCCGAAACTCTAATTTTAACCCCGATTTAATTATGCCCAAAACCCAGTTACTCGATGATATTTTGGCCCACTGAGCATAGTAGTGTTTTAGCCTGCCCCCTACTGGGAGGTCACTATTAACGGTAATTTCTTCTTCTTCTCGATGAAGATGATGGGGCATTAGAGTCCGAACCTTTTTTCTTCGGGTCTGTTGATTCCCAGTCTCGGTTCTGATAAGGTCTTCGGTATTGGAAGCGCCTCCTGAAGGTATTCCTAAAGGTAGGATTAAACACTTTAGGAAAGCCCTTTTTCCTATCTTCAGCCTTAGCTAGAATGTCATCCAATACCGGGCCAAACAGGTACTCACCCCTACATGGAATCGTACACAGTTTTGCTCTCGCCTGGGCATCTCCCTTCCAGGTCTTAAGCCATAGGGCTCTTCGAGCGGCGTTTGAAAGACCTGCTGATCTGGCTGCTAACTTCAGCGAATCCACAGATGCGTCCGCTATATACGCCACCCCCTCCCGTATTTGCGATAGGGAGTTTAGTATTTTGTCTCTGGGCATTTTGGATTTCAGCTGTTCCTCCAGCTGGGTTATCCAAACCATGACAGATCTAGCCGTACAAGTACTGGAGATTGCTGGTTTGAAAGCACCAGCAGACGACTCCCACACCTTCTTCAAAAACATGTCCGCTTTCCTATCAGACGGATCTTTCAGAAGGCCAACATCCTCAAGAGGTAAGGCTCCGGCTTTAGATGAAGAGGCCACCGCTGCATCCACTTTTGGGACCTTCATCCATACCGACAGATCATCATCGTCAAAGGGATACCTTCTTTTTGCTGACGACGGAAGGAAACCTTTATCTTGTTTATCCCATTCCCGTTTTATAAGGGTCTTCACTGTATCCACGACCGGGAATGACTTACGACTCCTCTGGCACAAGCCCGCAAACATTAAGTCTTGTGCAGATTTCGGTTCCCTGCTGTCAGTAACCCCCATGGTTGCTCGGACTCCTCTAACCAATATATCCATGTTATCAACCGAAAAACATGGCCTTCCTTCTTCCTCTGAGGAGGATGGTGACAAGGAGCGGGAACATTCACCTTCTTGCAGGGACGGACTAGATCCTGGAGATATGTCCCTGCTTAACCTCCCATGGCGGCTGGCTCTAAGGGAATAGTTTATTTCTTCCCTGATGACCTCTCTAAGGTCTGACGAACGAAGGGGAGCCTCCTCTTCTAAGGTCTGACAGATGCACACCTGACAAAGCCTTTTAGTATAAGTGTCAGGCATTGGGGTCATGCATAACGCACATTGCTTGTGCTTAGATTTAGATGATTTTTTCCCCTAAAACAAAGCACAAAATAACAGACCATATCAGCACCAGGAGCATTGATAACACTCACCATGAGGCTGAATCTGTGAATACCGGTTTTGGAGGAGAACGATCCACTTGTGACGCTGGGGCGCTCACACGCTGCTGCCCCCGTACCACGCTGCTGCTGCTTCTAGAACGGCTACCGCTCTTGCTGCGCTGCTCCGGTCCCTGTCCTTGAGGGTGCTCGGTGTCTCCTACTGAAGACATTGCTGCACGTTTTCCTGTACAGCCGCCGCTCTTTTGAAACGCTGCAGCGCTCCTCCTCCAGCTTACCCCGGAAGTGTGAGAACTACTTCCGGGTTCACCTGCGCCGGTGTGAGCGCTGAACACCGCGCCTGCACTGTGGACCAGGACGGCACTGCCCGACCCCTGGAACGTGCTCCTTGTGGTCAGACGAGGGGGGGTCTGCAAGCAGGACACCCCCAACGCTGCTTCCGGGCCCCCGATTCTGTCGTTCGCTACGGACACCGCACAGAGGCATGGCGGACCCGGGTAGGAAGTTTAATTCTGCAGGCTCCCGCCGTCCGGACAGGAACCCAAACTGGAGTGGTGAGGGGGACCGCCCCTTTAAATCCTGTAGGTTCCTGTCTGGAAGGTGGGCGGATCCCCTCTCTCGTAGGGGTGCTGTCGTGGCGATAGGAAAAAGTACTATTAAGCTAATGAATGAGAGTAATGATGGTGACCAGCAGCTAGAAGAACATTCTGGGTCCACAGACACAGAAATGTTTGAAATAGAGGAACACAGTATTGTAACTGAGGAGCAAACTGAAGTTGCTGCAGATGAACAGCAACATGATAGTTTAGATGATCTTGTTGAAACTGTGTCAATACGTTCTTTCATTCATCACATGTGCTGTGTTGTGCATACGCTACAGCTGGCTATAAGAGACAGTCTGCAAGAAGGACATGCTGCTGCACTGATTGGCAAGGTGAGAAAATTGGCTACTGTTGCCAGAACCCCTAAAGTTGACTCAATTTTGAAGAGACGTGCTGGAAAAGGGGCAATTATTGATCAAGCCACACGATGGGGCTGTACTTACTTAATGATTCAGCGCTTGGTTGAACTGAAAACCTTTCTTGTAGACATGGCTAACCCTCAACTGACGCTACATGAAAGTCCGTGGAATCAGGTGACTGAGCTGGAAAAATTGCTAGGGCACCCATTTACAGTGACTAAAAAATTACAAGCAGAGGACTTAACTCCAGGTATTTTCTTAAAGGAGTGGAAGAACCTGATGTTTCGCCTGTCCCAAAGAGGAGGGTTAATTGCAAGTGGCATTGCTACATCAACGAAACGGAGAGAGGAGCTACTATTACAAAATAACTTTTTGGCAGCTGTTTATGTAGACCCAATGCATCGGATTCTTCTAGATGATCAACAGCTAACTAAAGGAAAAGAAGCTCTGTTTGAAATAGCAGTAAGGATGAAAGGGTTGCAGAACAGTCAGGAGGAACAAGAAGAATTTTGTCGTCCTGCCACATCTTCACCCTCATCAACTGATGAAGAATTTAATTTTGAAAAATATTTGGATCACAAGGACCGTGCAAAGCATTCCCGCATAGATGAAGAGTCATCCCCATCAAAGAACACAGCCAGTACATTTCAGCAGAATTTCTCATGTGCACTAAAAGAAATTGAGAAATTTGACCGTTCATCAAAAATAACAGTGCAACAAGGGATTCCTCTGTATGCTGACATTGTCAGAGATGTTGCCCGAGTGGTTACTGCTTTGCCACCAACCCAAGTTAGTGTAGAGAGGTTGTTCTCTGCTCTCAAAATAATTAGATCAGATTTGAGGGCATCCATGAAGGAGGATCTGACAGAGGCAATACTTTTTCTGAGGACAAATTTATAGATTTCTTCTTATTAACTGCATAACAGTGTTTATTGCATATTTACTTACAAGAGTTTAGAAAAGTTTATAAAATTTATTTGCTATATTCTAATAAATATAGTTTTTGCTCTAAGTGGTCTGATTACTTATATGATGGTGAGAAACTGAATAAGCACGATGTTAATATTTTACAACAGTAAATTTGTTGTTACGAATTAGCCATTTATGAAGGAGTCGGAGCCGGAGTCGGAACCTGATAAAATCCAGGAGTCGGAGTCTCAACTGTGGCTTACCGACTCCACAGCCCTGATAGCTAAGTGCCAGAATAGGCGCATCTTCCAGAACTGCCTTTTCTGGGGTGGCTGGGGGCACATGTTTTTAGCCGGGGGGGTCCTATAACCATGGTACCTCCCTAGGCAATTAATATCTGCCCTCAGTCACTGGCTTTCCCACTCTGGCGGAGAAAATTGCGCGCTAGCCCACGCCAATTTTTTTCCGGGATTTAACCCTTTAATTTAATAGCTGGAGCTTCAAAATTTTACACACAGACATTTGTTACATTACTAAAGAGGAATATGTAGTAAAAAAAGGGATATGAGATGGTTTACTGTATGTAAACCATGTTTCATATCCTGTCGGGTTTGTGAAGGAGAGAGCAAAAGCCGGCTATTGAATTAACGGCTTTTATGCTATCTTGCGCTGAATTAAATATATGTGTCTCACTGACATATATATATCATATATATATATATATATATATATATATAGCTATCTATCTATATATATATACTAGATGGTGGCCCGATTCTAACGCATCGGGTATTCTAGAATATGTATGTCCACGTAGTATATTGCACAGCCCACGTAGTATATTGCCCAGCGACGTAGTATATTGCCCAGCCACGTAGTATATTGCCCAGCCACGTAGTATATTGCCCAGCCACATAGTATATTGCCCAGCCACATAGTATATTGCCC
Organism: Ranitomeya variabilis; assembly: GCF_051348905.1. Classification (NCBI taxonomy): domain Eukaryota; kingdom Metazoa; phylum Chordata; class Amphibia; order Anura; family Dendrobatidae; genus Ranitomeya; species Ranitomeya variabilis. The sequence goes on from NC_135234.1 coordinate 322,831,727, forward strand.
AGCCACATAGTATATTGCCCAGCCACATAGTATATTGCCCAGCCACGTAGTATATTGCCCAGCCACGTAGTATATTGCCGTCATGTAGTATGTAGCACAGCCCACGTAGTATATAGCACAGCCCACGTAGTATATAGCACAGCCCACGTAGTATATAGCACAGCCCACGTAGTATATTGCCCAGCCACGTAGTATATTGCCCAGTCACGTAGTATATAGCACAGCCCACGCAGTAAATAGCATAGCCCACGAAGTATATTGCCGAGTCACGTAGTATATAGCACAGCCAACGTAGTATATTGCCAAGCCACGTAGTATATTGCCCAGCCACGTAGTATATTGCCCAGCGACGTTGTATATTGCCCAGCGACGTTGTATATTGCCCAGCGACGTTGTATATTGCCCAGCGACGTTGTATATTGCCCAGCGACGTAGTATATTGCCCAGCCATGTAGTATATTGGGCAGTCACATAGTATATTGCCTAGCCACGCATGTCACAGGTTAAAAAAAAAAAGAAAATAAACATATACTCGCCTTCCGCAGGCACGTTGTAGTTCTGTTGCCTGTGTGGGGTGCAGGCGGCAGCTTCCAGTCCCAGGGTGTGATGACGTCGCGGTCATGTGACGTCATCACAGGTCCTTCTCGCGCAGGACCTGTGATGTCGTCGCGGTCACATGACCGTGACGTCATGGAAGGTCCTTCTCCCAGACCATCCTCGCCACCGGAACATGCCGCTTGCATGGACCGGTCACCAGAGCATCGCGAGGAGCGGGAAAGGCGGCGGAAGGTGAGTATATAATGATTTTTTATTTTTAATTATTTTTAACATTAGATGCTTTTACTATTGACGCTGCATAGGCTGCGTCAATAGTAAAAACTTGGTCACACAGGGTTAATAGCGGCGGTAACGGAGTGAGTTACCCGCGGCATAACGCGGTCCGTTACCGCTGGCATTAACCCTGTGTGAGCCGTGACTGCGGGGAGTATGGAGCGGGGGCACTGACTGCAGGGGAGTAGGGAGGGACTAATCGGACTGTGGCCGTCGCTGATTGGTAGCGGCAGCCATGACAGGCATGCCCAGTTTGGCAGTGGGTCAGTAATGGTGTGTGGAGGCATTTCTTTGGAGGGCCACACGGCCGTCCATGTGCTAGCCAGGGGTACCCTGATTGCCATTAGGTACAGAGATGAGATCCTCAGACCCATTGTGAGACTACAGTGCTGTGCAAATTAATTGGGACAAAGCAAAAAAATAAAATGTTATAATGCACCGTTACATACGAATCCTGAAAATTACCTTTTTCCACTGGCTAGTTGATCAAGATTTCTTATATATTAAAACTGGTTTGAATCACTGACTGGTAACCAACTTACGATTTTACTTAAAAAATGCTTTGTCGCAATTAATTTGCACAGCACTGTACATGCAGGTACTTGGCCCTGGGTTCCGTCTGATGCATGACAATGCTAGGCCTCAAGTGGCTGAAGTGTGTCAGTTCCTGCATGATGAAGGCATTGATGCTATGGACTGGCCTGCCCGTTCCCAAAACCCGAATCCAAATCGAGCACATATGGGACATCATGTCTCATTCCATCCACCAACGCCACATTGCACTTCAGTCAGGAGCTGACTCATGCTTTAATCCAGGTCTGGGAGGCAATTCCTCATGAGAGCATCTGCCGCTTCATCAGTACCATGCATTATAGGGAGGTCATACAGGCACATTAAGGCCACACACATTACTGAGCATCATGTCCATGTCTTGAGGCATTTCCACTGATCGGCCTGTCGGGTCATTCTATGTCAAGTGTACCAATGATTTATACCTCTTTATTTTTAATTCTTTTGAGATTTTGTTATTTGGTAATAGTGTGTCAGAGAATGCAAAATGTGAAGAAGAAAAAAAAAAAATCTAGATTTTTTTTTAATTGATTTTCAAAGTTCGGAAAAAGTGTGAATTTCGGTGTTGCCTGCCTTTACATTTCTCCTCATATCTCGGGCTAGAAAAAAAAAAGATAGAGAAACAAAATAAACACCAGTCTACTCAGAACTGTACAGGCTTTCTCCAGATATGACACAAGAGTATCTTTGTTAATATTTTACCCATGCAAACGCAAAATTTTAAAACGCATTTCCGAAAAAAAACGTTTAATTTAAAAATTTCAAAAACTGCACATGTGCTTGCTATCCTCTTAGCCACATATGTACCAAAATACAAGTTGGGATTGTGATGAGATCATATTTAAAGAAAAAAAAAAAAGGAAACTATTAGTGTCTATTCGAAAATATTGAATTCAGATCTGTTCAGCCTGTGGTCTTAAAAGTGTGGGGTCTATATTTACCAAATAATCCATGATTTTTAGATAGGACTATTTTATTATGTTACAGCTTAGAAGCAGAAGAGGACAAAGGAGAAAGCTTTGTTTGGGCTCAACCTGAGAATGAGCAGGGGTAAAACAGTGACTGCAGAGCAGATGACAGGCCGCAGCCAGAGCCTCCAGAGGCCATATTCAGACCAAACCTTAACACCCATGCAACTCCTCCAATGGAGTGAGAAAAATATTCTTAAGGCCAGTCTCACACGTACAGATAATTCCGGTACAGGAAAAATCGGTACCGGAGTTATCCGTGTCCGTGTGCTCACGTGGCACATCAGTGTGGCACATCAGTGTGGCATACGTGCGGCAGCCGTGTGCCAACTGGGTACCACACGGACCGTGCAGGAGACAGCGCTAGAGATAAGCGCTGTCCCCTGCATCTGGTGCTGAAGCCGGAATTCATTCCGTCTTCCCAGCAGCATTTGCTGGAGAGAAGGAATGAAAAATCATTGTTTTTTTTATTTTTTGTGTGTTTAAAATAAAGATCCTTGTCACCACCCCCTGTGCGCCCGCCCGCTGGAAATAAAATACTCACCCGACTCCCTCGATGCTTCCTCTAGGCGCCGCAGCTTGTCCTGTATGAGCGGTCACGTGGTGCCGCTCATTACAGTGATGAATATGCGGTTCCACCTCCCATAGGGGTGGAGCCGCATATTCATCACTGTAATGAGCGGTACCACGTGACCGCTCATACAGGAAGAAGCTGCGGCGCTGAGAGGAAGCATCGAGGAAGCTGGGTGAGTATTTTATTTACAGCGGGCGGGCGGGCGGGCACACAGGGGGTGGGAGCGGGGTGGTGACAAGGATCTTTATTTAAAAAAAAAAAAAAAAACATGATTTTTCATTCCTTCTCTCCAGCGAACGCTGCTGGAGAGAAGAAATGAATGGCGGCTTCAGTACCACGCTGGGGGACAGCGCTTACTGTAGCGCTGTCTCCTGCACGGCACACGGTCTGCACACGGACAGCATCCATGTGCGGTACGTGTTTTACACGGACCCATTGACTTTAATGGGTCCGTGTGATACGTGCGCTCCCACGAACACTGACATGTCTCCGTGTTTTTCAAACGGACACACGGTCTGTGAAAACACGCTGACATGTGCAGAGACACATTGATTTTAATGTGTCTACGTGAGTCAGTGTCTCCGGTACGTGAGAAAACTGTCACCACACGTACCGGAGCCACTGACGTGTGAAACCGGCCTAACATCCAGTTCATGTATTGTACAAACCAGGACTATGAACAGGAGAGAGTATGTTAAAACATCGGTTACAGGAAGCAGAACCCATCAAAGGGACTCAGCAATACCACACTGTCAATCCATGTAGTGAAACAGAAATAAAAACACAGATTTTTTTATTCAGCAAAAGACAGTGAAGTCCATGAAGTGGTAGAAGGCGGCACAAGACCGGCAATGGATGACAGAACTGGTTATGTGACCAGTGAATATGATTGGCGCTGGTGGTGGCTACTGTACTCTCTAAAGATTGTGAAAATCAAGAAGTAGAACTGACTTTTTTGCATCCTTCTGGTCCAGCGCCGTCCTTTGTGTGCCCAAGAAAACCAGACATTTTAAAAGTGAACAAAAATCAGATAACTCAGGTGGAGCCGAACACCATGACCGGCCGTACATACTCTGACAAAAGGAAATTGCCATTGCTAGTAAGCGGTTATGGACAAGATAACATTTCACCCACTAGAAGGGACACATTGATGATAAAAGGCCAGTTTAAAAACCTACTATTGTCAGATTAGTTCATATTTTATAGAACGAGGATTTATCTACTGTACTATTCTTAAACACTTCATAAATGACATTTTTAGTGATATAATAGAAAAAAATATTACATCTATAAATAGGTGGTAAAAATATTGGTTCTTTTAAAGGGAACCCGTCACCCCCAAAATCGAAGATTAGGTAAGCCCACAGGCATCAGGGGCTTATCTACAGCATTCTGTAATGCTGTAGATAAGCCCCCGATGTTGAAAGATGAGAAAAAGAGGTTAGATGATTCTCACCCAGAGGCGGTCCTGCTGCGATAGGCGTCGCGGTCCGGGGCCTCCCATCTTCTCACGATGACATCCTCTTGTCTTCACGCCGCAGCTCCGGAGCAGGCGTACTTTGTCTGCCCTGTTGAGGGCAGAGCAAAGTACTGCAGTGAGCAGGCGCCGGAAAAGGTCAGAGAGGCCCGGCGCCTGCGCACTGCAGTACTGTGCTCTGCCCTCAACAGGGCAAAGTACACCTGCGCCGGAGCCGCAATGTGAAGACAAGAGGACGTCATCCTATGAAGATGGGAGGCCCCGGACCGCGACGCCCATAGGACTGGACCACAGTGGGATCGCCCCTGGGTGAGTATAATCTAACCTCTTTCTCATCTTTCAGGATACATCGGGGACTTATCTATAGCATTCCAGAATGCTGTAGATAAGCCCTGATGCCTGTGGGCTTACCTCATCTTGGATTTTGAGGGTGAGAGGTTCCCTTTAATCTTGCTTTTAACATAATTAGGGCTCATTTCCACTTGCAATAGACAAAACTGTCCGATTTACGAACCGAAAAAACGGAGGAAAATCATGCGATTGTCATGCGATTTTTTATCGCAACATCCGTATGACATCCGTATGACATCCGTATTGCTGACCGATTTTTACGCACCGGCGTCCTTTGAAAAGCCGGCAAATCAGTGCTGTGTACAGTAAAATCACACTGACAGGTTAGAATAGATATATACACATAGAAAAGTTCCCATGCTCGAGTTCATATGAGGACATCCAGCAGGGGGCGCATCACCGTGACTCAAGGTAACTACAGGACAATCCCCTGCACTCCATTCATTCCCCGGGGTTTTACAGCCACGAGCACTGCATTAGCACAGCTCCTGGCTGTAAAATGATTTAACCCCTTCAGATGGATTTACATCGTGGGACGTGACTGATCATCGGAAGGTATGGGATATTGTTGATTTTTATTTTTACTTTTTTACAGAACGAGGGTCTTCAGCTGGATTAAGAGAATAAAATATTACAACACCCTGTGTCTTTATTTCATTAAAGTACTTTGTAATAATGTGTGTGTGTTTTATTAACCATTTCGTACTATTGGATTAATAATGGATAGGTGTCATAATTGACGCCTCTCCATTATTAATCTGGCTTAACGTCACCTTACAATAGCAAGGTGACATTAACCCTTTATTACCCCATATCCCATTGCTACACGGGAGTGCGAAGAGAGTGGCCAAGTGCCAGAATAGGCGCATCTTCCAGATGTGCCTTTTCTTGGGGCAGATGTTTTAGCCAGGGGGGGGCCAATAACCATGGACCCTCTCTTGGCTATTAATATCTGCCCTCAGTCACTGGCTTTACCACTCTGGCGGAGAAAATTGCGCGGGAGCCCACGCCAATTTTTTCCGCGATTTAACCCTTTAATTTAATAGCTAGAGCCCCCAAATTTGACACACAGACACTTCTTACATTAGTGAAGAGGAATATGTATTAAAAGAAGGGATATGAGATGGTTTACTGTATGTAAACCATGTCTCATCCTGTAGGGTTTGTGAAGGAGAAAGCAAAAGCCGGCAATTGAATTAGCGGCTATTATGCTATCTAGCGCTGCATTAAATATAAATATAGATATATAGGTGTCTCACTGACATATATATATGTATATATACACATTCTATGTGTATATATCTACTCTAGTCTAACCTGTCAGTGTGATTTTACTGTACACCGCGCTGAATTACCGGATTTTCAAAGGACACCGGTGCGTAAAAATCGGACAGAACTCGCATGGTGTGAGTGCTGTGCGATTTTTTTCTCGCACCCATTGACTTGCATTGGCGAGTCTCGTCCGAGAATCTCAGCAATAAGCAGCATGCTGCGATTTTTTTCTCAGTCCGATTTCGGCTGAGAAAAAAATTGCAAATGAAAAGACACCTATTGAATAACATTGGTCCGAGTGCAATCCGATTTTTTATCGGATTGCACTCGTCCGTTTTCCTCGCAAGTGGAAATGAGCCCTTAGTATAAGACTATTTAGAAAATCACACTTGAGGAGATGATCACCTTTTTTCTTTTGGCTTGTTGAATGCATTCAGGTGAGCAAGTTGTGTTATGATGATTAAGATGTATTTATTCTGGCACTTCGGTATTTGTTTTTTATGTTTCTTTATTGTTGCATATAAATTTTGAATTCAATAAGTTGAAATTTAAAAAGGAGGAAACTCACACAAACGAAATCAAATGATTCAAGGCTTTAAAACAAAAAAAAAAAAAAAAAAAAAGATTTGATAGGTCCCAAGTTGAATCTCTGTACAAGTATAAACGAGAACACAAGTAACATGCATTTTTTTCAAAAAACACTTTTTTTCATAATTGAGCATCAAAATTTTGAATTTGATTTCTCCAAAACAAAATATAAAGAAACATAACAACAACTTGTGACATATCAAATGAAAGCCGGTACCGTTCTGAGTAAAATGATGCCTCTCCCACCTCTTTATCTTTATTCTAGCCCGAGATATGAAAAAAAAATGTAAAGCCATACCAGGCAAAAATTTGCGCTTTCGAAACTTTAGAAACCTGTAAAAAATTAAACAGATGAAAAAAAAAAATGTAAAAACTTTTCATTTGTAATTAACTAAAAATTGTACTTCATAAAAAAAAATGTAAGAAAAATCTAAAGACGTCAGGTAAAAAAAAAATATTCATATTTGGATCACTTGATATGGAATGACCCTGTCATTTGATTTTCCATTTTGATTTTGAGTATCATTCCAAATCCAGACCTCCACGGGATATTAATTTTGATTTAAATTGATTATTTCTATGTTTCATTGTTCTCAATGCATTCCACTATGTAATTAATAAAGATTTGCAACTGGAATATTTCATTCAGTGATATCTAGGATGTGGCATTTTAGTGCTCCCTTTATATATTTGAGCAATGTAGATAAACTAAAAGAAAAAAAAAATGGCATAGGGTCCCCCATATGTTTCTTAGCCAGCTGAGACAAAGCCAACAGTTGGGGGCTGATGTTTATAATCTGAATGTCATGATGCGAGCAGTAACGTCCATCAGGTGACCGGGATTCATCGGCTATGAACTCTGGTGAGCTTGTGTAAGGAGGGTGGTGGTTATGGACAGTAAGGAACACGCTGTCACTTTAAGAGACTGCACCCCCTTTTCTGGTGTGATGGAATGTTCTGCTTCTCCCCTGCAAGAGGCTGTGTGAATGAGCTTGACTGTGCAGAGGGTGGGGGTGGAGCCTGAACAGCATGTGTGAGCTGGAGCTGCTGCAGAAAGAACTTTGTTACAGGCTGTGGGTTCTCTCTTGCAGAAAACAGCACAGAGTGGACTTGTGAGATTTGACAGACTTTTCCGGGTGCAGCGAGAGTGGCTGTCCTGTGTGAGTTTGAGAAGCCACAAAGATACAGAGAAAGGGATTTACAGCACAGCACCTCCAGGACCCCGAAGCAAGAAGACCACGTTTCATGGAGCTGGCAGAAAGCTGTGTGCACCACCGTACTAGACTGTTGGCCCCCCCCCCGGGACTGGATCTGAGTCCTCAACATCACAGTGAGTTTGTTCCTCTTTTGTGCACATGTCATGGCCTAGTGTAGGCTTCAGTAGTCAGAACACGGCAGCCGTGAGGCCTGCTTAGTAAAGGCCAGGGAGGTTATATGTAGAGTAGCATCATTATTTGTTTATTGTTTTCATTTACTTGTGTGACGTATGTTAATTCTGTAACAGTTGGAGCACCGTGCTATTTTATGGACAAGCTAAAGAATATAACTCTTGTAAATTATGTTTTGCCATTGCATACCCCTGTTTGCATCTTCCTCATCCACTTCATTCCTTCCCTTCCAATAAATCTACCCTTTGTTTGCACCTCATCTTGTGTATGGTAGTCTTCCTGCACCGTGGTGGTCCCCCGGCCATCGCTTCACTTACACAGGTCAGTGCTAGATACTGCAGTAGCATTTGCACGCTACTGTCTCCATGTGCGCCGGCTGGTTTGCTGAGCGGTCACATCATGCCACCACTGAACAAACCATCTGGGGTTCTTCGTGGGACAGCCTTGCACTGGGAGGATTACTCTGTTTTTATTCTTCTTTGGATATTAATAAATGGGTAAAAGCGGGGCAGGGAGTTTTTATTTCAAATAAAAGGACTGTACTCTGTCTTTATTACATTTGACAATGGGGTTAACCCCTTCACGACATGCGCTATACTAGTACTGCGTATGTCATGTCTCCCCCTTTGATATGGGCTCCGGCGCTGAGCCCACATCAAACTCGCGACATGTCAGCTGTTTTGAACAGCTGACATGTGCGCGCAATAGCAGCAGGTGGAATCTCGATCCACCTGCCGCTATTAACTAGTTAAAAGCCGCTGTCAACGCTGATAGCGGCATTTAACCACCGCTTCCAGGCACGCGGCCGGAAATGCTTGCATCGCCGACCCCCATCACATGATCGGGGGTCAGCATAGCAACCAGAGGTCTCCTTGAGACCGCTATGGTTGATGCCGGCTTGCTGTGAGAGCTCATAGCAAGCCTGTAATTCAGCTACATAGCTATATGATGATCGGGGGCTATTGAAGCATGGCAAAAGTTTAAAAAAATAAATAAATAAATTATATATATATAATTTTATACACACACTTTTTTTTCTTTTAATTTTATGTTTAAATCACCCCCCTTTCGCCCCATTCAAAAAATAAAAAATAAATAAATGAAATCAAACCTACACATTTCGCATCGCCGCGTTCAGAACCGCCCGATCAATTAAAAAAAATAAAAATAATAATAATAATAATAATAATAATAATAATAATAATTTAACCTGATCGCTAAATGGCGTAACGAGAAAAAAAAAAAATTAAAAATGCCAGAATTACGTTTTTTTTGGTCGCCACGACATTGCATTAAAATGCAATAACGGGTGATTCAAAAGAACGTATCTGCACCAAAATGGTATCACTAAAAAAGTCAGCTCGGCACGCAAGAAATAACCCCTCATCCGACCCCAGATCACGAAAAGTAGGAATTAGTCCTACCGGTAATAGTGTTTCCAGGAGTCCATCATGACAGCACCACCAGGAGGTTGTCCTTCATATCCTTGATCGGGACAGGAACACAGAAGAGGTTAAATAGCCCCTCCCCACCTCAACCCTTCAGTGATTTTACAAAGTACCACACCAGGATGGATGCAACGCAATTTTATTGAATTTCCTCTCCATACATGTTCATATCACACAGACAGGAATTCAAGGATGGGTAAATAAGGGGTGCTAAAGGAAAAAGAAGCGCAAATAAAGTGCACACACAACCAATATAAAGTGAAACACGGCTTTTATTGAGACCAAAATGTAGTTATTTGTACATTCATGTTTGTACTTGCGGATTTTCATTTCACATTAGATATAATACCTGGGATTATTTATTTCCTCGAGTCTGCTTGAGCTTCATCCCCATATACAGGGGATGTTCTTGTTGTTTTGGCATGTCTTTTTATAGGTGTTTCAAATGTTTTTATGTCTTGCTAGCACTCTTTTTGGTCTCAATAAAAGCCATGTTTCACTTTATATTGGTTGTGTGTGCACTTTATTTGCGCTTCTTTTCTTTTTCCTTTTGCATGGTCTCTTGGCGCATTAGTTGCACCCCCTTCTCCTAATCTGTTTAACATTTGTAGTGGTGCCCGCTCAAATTCCTTTTTTTCCTAAATAAGGGGTGCTGTCATGATGGACTCCTGGAAACACTATTACCGGTAGGACTAATTCCTACTTTCCAGGACGTCCCTCCTGACAGCACCACCAGGAGAATTACCAAATAACTCCTATTTAGGGTGGGATTACAGCTTGGAGGAGGCAATTTGCATATTTAATTTCCCAGGGGAGCATTGCACGGCGAATAAGCCTCCTTACCTTGACAAGCCAGCTGGTATGTCACTCTCCATAAGGAGAAACGTTACCCCTTAGACCCCAGTCCAGAGCCTCTCACCTAGCCAAATCAGTTCTCATGCTTCGCACTGACGAGGGCCAACAGCCCGAAACACCGTGTCTGCGAATTAAGATACTGATTTGACTTTTATCCTAAGTCATCTTGCACGACTCGTTAAAGGGTTGATTGTGACTTGTAGGACCGCTACTTCCAACAGGTGGCGCTATAGAGTTAAGTCCTCTTTTTCTCAATAGAGGCAATTTGCATATTTAATTTCACAAAGGAGCATTGCTCGGCAAATAAGCCTTCTTACCTTGACAAGCCAGCTGGTATGTCACTCTTCATAAGGAGAAACGTTATCCACCCTAGACTCTTCAGGAGTGATATGGTCATTGTTAAAGATTCTTCCATCCGATGAGGCGAATCTGCCATCAACAACAGATCATCTAGGTATGGGACGATGAGAACGTTCTTTTCTCTTAAGTGAGCCATGACCTCTGTCATGAGTTTTGTGAATATTCTTGGGGCCGAAGCGAGACCGAATGGTAGGCACTGGAATTGGAAAGGACGTATTTTCTCGTGGCCTTTTATTGCAAATCTGAGGAATTTTTGGTGGGATGGATGGGTACATGGTAGTACGCATGTTTGAGATCTAGCGTGCACATTATGGATTTTTTTTATGAAAGATGTAATTGATCGGAGAGACTCCATCTTGAAGCGTTTGTAAGCTACCCACTGATTTAATGGTCTTAAGTTTATTATTGTACGGTATTCTCCACTTGGTTTTTTTTTAATGGAGAACAGGCTGGAGTAATGTCCATGAAATCGCTGGTGATGGGGTACAGGAACTATGACCTGCAGTTATGAGAGCTCCTGTATGTCTGTTAACAGTCTTTGATGGACTGCTGACGACTCGGTACGCGTTAGGCAGTACCTTTTGGGGGAGAAGCTGGGTGAATGCTATCCTGTACCCTGGGCGACCGTCTGTAGGATCCACTGAGTGATATTCTGCCAGCCCTCTAGGAAGTATTGTAGTCTCCCTCCTATATTGTTGGCGTCATTGTCTGCTGAGTCCTGACTATTGGTCTCGAAAGGAACCTCTTCCCCTACCGCCTTTAGAGTAGCTCCATCTGCCGGACTTCCCTTTCCCTTTGTAGTCCTGCCTAGGGTGGGAGCGAGTTTTCCGAAAGAATGGCATCTTCTTTGGCTTCTCTTCGGGAAAGCCCTTCTTGTCAGATGCTTTCTCGAGCAGCTCATCTAGGACACTACCAAATACATGAGAACGGAATCGAACAAAGTTTGTTTTTCGACTGATTATCTCCCGTCCAAGATCTTAGCCACAGGGCCCGCCTTGCCGCATTTGACAGCGCGTTATTTGTAGCTGCAAAACGCACCGACTCTGCTGAAGCATCCGCCATGAAATCAGTCGCCATTCTTAGTATTGACAGACTTCAGAATTTCTTCCCTGGGAGTCCTGTCTTTAATGTGACCTTCCAGCTAGTCTACCCAGAGGCTCATGGATCTTGCTACAGAGGTGGCCGCCATGTTTGTTTTCATAATGGCAGTTGACAACTCCCAGGCTTTTTTTAAAGGAGATCTTCTGACATTTTATCCATCGGGTCTTTTAAACCAGATGAGTCTTCGAAAGGAATAGATGTTTTCCTTGACACTTTAGCTACCGGAATGTCGATCTTTGGCACAGATTCCCAGACTTTAGTTTCTTCTGGATCGAAGGGAAGACGGTACTTGAAGTCCCTCGGGACTACTAGCTTTTTTCCCCACATCTTCCCATTCTTCCAGTATCATCGCTGTTATATGGTTGTTAACTGGAAATACTGTTTCTGCGGGTTCTCAGGCCGCTGAACATTTCGTCCTGAACCGATAGTGGTTCAGTGGAGTCCTCTACTTTCATAGTACTCCCAACTGCTTTTAGGAGCATCTCTGTGCTTTCGGACGAACAAAAGGTATCTTGCGTTCCTCCAGAAATACTACCAAGGAATTGTCACCTTCACCTGAGTCCGGGTCGGAATACCCCTCCTTCTGAACTCAAGTCTACATCCCATCTGGGCCTCTTAGGGTGAGGGAATTGGGGTGGCACCAATGTTGAGACGGTAACCTGGACTTCATCTCTAATCATGGTTTTTATGTTAGCTAATAACGAAGCTCGTTTGTCTTTGAGCAGTTTAGCGATGCACACTTTGCATAAACTTCTTGTTTTAACCGTCTAGGAGTTTGTTGGTACATAACGGACATCTGATAGCCTTCTTAGTGGCAGACCGCTTGGGGAGGTCCTTGTACTAAAATGTAAAAGAAGGCCCTGTAGCTAACGGATCTTAAGTCCTGCTAGGTACTTCCCCACCACGTTTACTCACATGGTCCGTGGGCAGCTTTAATGACTGGACGTCTGGACGACTAGCACCCTCCATCTTACTAAGTCAGGTGTGCTGTCAGCTGTCCGTCATTAAAGTCATTCTTACCCGACTTCAAAACATCTGATTTGTCCTCCTTCCGAACTCAGCTGCTGGCATTTCCCGATGATTGAAGGTCCCCAGCTGTACTGCGCAGCCTGGGACCATCTGTTCTCGGCGCCATCATGCCCCGGACTCTCCTATTCCGCCGACGTGCCCCGGCCGACACCAGAAACCGCCGCAGACTCCGGGAATTTGGCCACGCCCCTCGGAAGTAGTCACCGGCGCACTCCCCTCCAATGCAAAGCGCCGGAAGTCTGGGGAGATGCCGCCAGAAGTTCGGGGAGATGCCGCCGGCTCCTTGTGGAGATAGCACGGTCAGGGGAACAGCGGCGGACACCGCTGCAGCAGCCGCTGCCTCAGAGCCCTTTGTGAAGGGATGAGGCAGCTGACGGGAGCACACAGCTCTACCTTATCGCGTGAGGGACCTCAGTCGGTATCCTGCTATGTGAGGAGTCCCTCCATCGAGACTCCCGCGGCCCAGAGCCCCCTCCAGGAGTAGAAGACCGCCCTTGGGAGCACCTGCTCGACTGAACCCGACATCCGGCATCAGGTAAATCCATTATCTTCTGGAGAACACTCTCCTGCGTCTGTCCCTGATAGGGACAGGAAAAACACTGAAGGGTGGAGGTGGGGAGGGGCTATTTAACCTCTTCTGTGTTCTTCACCCTATCAAGGATATGAAGGACAACCTCCTGGTGGTGCTGTCAGGAGAGACGTCCTGGAAAATTAAAATGCTACGGGTATTGGAAAATGGCGCAATTTTTTTTTTTCTTTATTTTTTCTTTCTTAGCAAAGTTTGGAATTTTTTTTCACCACTTAGATAAAAAATAACCTAAACATGTTTGGTGTCTATGAACTCGTAATGACCTGGAGAATCAAAAGGGCAGGTCAGTTTTAGCATTTCGTGAACCTAGTAAAAAAGCCAAACAAAAAATTAAGTGTGGGATTGCACTTTTTTGCAATTTCACCACACTTGGAATTTTAAAACCAATGGTGTCGTTCAAAAGTACAACTCGTCTCGCAAAAAATAAGCCCTCACATGGCCATATTGACAGGAAAAACAAAACAAAAATGCGTGCATTTAATGGATGCACCATTTCTGGGGCAGATGAGGGCTGGTGTTCATCTGGGAGAGGGCCAATATCTACATGCTATTAATATCAGCCTGCAGTGGTTTGTTGAGCCTTTGCTGGTTATTAAATATAGTGGAAACCCCAAATTATTTTTTGGGGGTGGTTCCACCTCATAACCAGTGAAGGATGCACAGACAGTAGTTAGCTGATAGTAATAGCCCGGGAAGCGCTTCCTACTTTCTAAAAATCTCATTGTATTTGCATGACACTGGTCCTACTTTTCTGGATCAACATAGGCTGGAGTTACACTAGCATTTATAAATTCGGTCCTAACTCCTGAAGTCCACAAGGACTCTCAGTGTGCAGTGATCTTTCTTTCTTGGTTGTTGGGAGTCATGACTAAATTTTGGTACATATTTGTAACATTTAATATTAAAAGTTATGATTTACATGATTTATCTAATAAATTAGGTACTTTATTTGGCGATTCAATAAAAATTTTTTGGTACTTTTCTAATTGGTATACAGTGATTTTTTTCAGTGAGCTCTACCACCAAAACATCACAGTACATCTTGCAAGTTACAAGGTGAGGCCTCCATGAATCAAAGTTGTTTTTCCCAGAACGTTTGTAGCTGAATTAACACCCTAAACAATGTCATGTCATTTAATCATTCCTGAACAATTTTTGCAGAGGCAGGACACAGTAGCAAGCTACAAGAGGTCACTATCCTTACGAAAAACGCTGTTGCCATGAAAGGGATGTGTATTTGAGGTCACTATCCTTACGAAAAACGCTGTTGCCATAAAAGGGATGTGTATTTCTGCTACTATGAACAAGGTAGGTGGTACACTTAATTTGGTCTTTTAGATGTGAGCTTGTGCAGAGTTTGTACAAATGATTAAGCATGCCTATACCAGTGTCAAAAGCAAGTAATGAGAGAGGACATGAGGTCACAGCCCCACAAAGTGACTACATACTGATGAACAGATGGAATAACAGATTTTCGAGAAAACATCCCTACTGTAATCAAATACATACTGTTAATTGTTTTCAGACAGAAGAGTATTAGGAACATTTCAGCAGCATTCACACAGTGGAGCCAAGACTATAAATCCTGATTAAAAGCCACATTCAGTGTGTACAATGGAAAAAAAAATGCAGATGTATAGGTGAAATGTAGGTAACTGTATAGTACACAGTGGAACATATCACTCAGCAAAGCAATTTTTTTCAGCATTTCTTTGTTTTAAAGGGAACCCGTCACCCCCCCCCCCCCCCAGGGCCTATTAAGGTAAAAGCACCACCTTCAGCAGCACTAAGGCTGCATTCTGTGAAGGTGGCCCTTATGCTTAGTATCCCTAGAAATGCCAAAATAATTACTTTTATAAATTTTGCGCCATACCTTTATTGCGCCAGGGATGTATGATTTCTCCCTGACTCAAGCGCCTCGCAGCCGTCCATAATCCCACCGGGCTCCACCTACTCTCTCTTGTGCAGTCACCGGCGCCTGCAATTATCTCTCGGGCATGTGCCGTGCGCGCTGCCCTGGAACTCACAATCAAGTGATGCAAGTAGATCGCACCTGCGCACAGCGCCAGATTTCCAGCCCTGCAGTGTGAATACATCATAACACTGTGGGGCGGAATCTCGAGCCTCCGCTACACGCAGGCGCGATATCACTACATCAGGCAGCTGATGTGAGTTCCAGGGCAGCGCGCACGGCACATGCCCGAGACATAATTAAAGAGGAGGCGGAGCCCGGTGGGATGATGGACAGCTGCAAGGCGCTTGAGTCAGGGAGAATTCATACCTCCCTGGCGCTAGAGAGGTTTGGCGCAAAATTTATAAAAGTGGTTATTTCAGCATTCCTAGGGATACTAAACATGACGCTGCGGATCTGCAGCAGTTTTCCATGTGTTGTACAGTACCATGTAAACATATGGAAAACAAAATCCACAGTGCACATGCTGCGGAAAAAAAAAAAAAATAAATGATATGCTAATAATTAACATTCCGCAGCATATCAATTCTTTGTGCGGATTCCGCAGTGGTTTACACCTGCTCCTCAATAGGAATCCGCACAAAAACCGCGGTAAATCCGCAGTGCAGTTTACCTCCGGATCTTGCAAAAACAGTGCGGAAAAATCTGCACACCTATCCGCAACATGTGCACATAGCTTAGGCTATGTTCACACGTTCCGTTGTCTTCCGCAGGCAAAACCTGCTCTCTAGGCAGTTAAACTGCTTACAAGAAGGTTTTACTGAATTTTCGCTACTTTTTTGCTGCATTTTTATTGTCTCTTCTACATGATGATAAAGTTAGGTGGCCCCAAGAAAGCATGATTTAGCGTCCTTAGGTTTTTCTACCAAAAACACAGCAAAATTTATACTTGTGTTTTTGCACGTACCCAATATGCTGCAAAACGCTGAAAAAGAGCTAAGGCTATGTGCACAAGTAGGAAAAGAGGTGCAGAATTTTCTGCACAAAATCCGCATCTCCTGGCAGAATCGGCAGCCGCGGATTTGCCGCGGTTTTTATGCAGATTTTCGCCACTGCGGAATTTTAACATGGAGGGGTGCAGAAACGCTGCAGATCTGCACAAAAGTGACATGCACTTCTTTGAAATCCGCAGCAATTCCACACAGATTTTTCCGCAACATCTGTACAGCTTTTTTTTCCCATTGAATAACGTTCCACTCAGCGTGTCCACATGGACATTTCCTCTCTGAACCCTGTTCACACAGGTAATATACAGATGATCAGGTTTTTAAATACATCAGATAGGGATTGCATACATCAGTTAGGACTGCTCTATATGGGTATACCTTGACGTTTGGTGGAGCAGCTTAGTATACATTTTTTGCAAAAAAATATCAAAAAAATACCCTGTTTTTTACATCTTTTTACTAGCACTTACGGATTACTGTGATTTTTTGAAACTGAGCGTTTTTGGTTTTACTGTGCTCTTTTGTGTCTTCAAGTTTCTTGGTGGTGTGTGAACATGTTCCTACAGACTTGTTCACTGTGCAAGTAGCCCATGTGTTCCTGTTTCCATAATTGTTCTCTTGTGTCTACAAGACTAGGGAGTTAACCACCACTCCTTGTGGGCTATCTGCAGATGTGCAGCATCTGAAACAACGGATACTGGAAGCCTGTGCTAGCATCTCTTCTGCGGTGTTGCTATCAGTGTGTCGAGAGTGGGAGAAGAGGGTTGCATTGACAATCCAACACATGGGCAGCACTTTGAACATTTTATAAATGGTCATAAACTTGTAAATAACTCAAGAAAGAATAAAGTCAAGTTAAAACCAAGCACACCATTGTTTTTCTTGTGAAATCATCAATAAGTTTGATGTCACATGACCCTCTTCCCATTGGAAAAAATAAAGTTGGATCCAAAATGGCCGACTTAAATGGCCGCCATGGTCACCACCCATCTTGAAAAGTTTCCCCCCTCCCATATGCTAATGTGCCACAAACAGGATGTTGATATCACCAACCATTCCTATTTTATTTAGGTGTATCCATATAAATGGCCCACCCTGTATAATGGATTTAAAAAAAATATAAAAAAGACCCTTCAGGTTTACAAAATTTTATAGAGAAGAAGAGAGTGTGAACACACTCTTACCAAAGCATATTAGAAATAACAGTTTCTCTAAGGCCCCTTTCACACATCAGGTTTCTGCCGTCAGTCACTATACGTTGGCTTGACGGATCCGTTGCAGATTGTGAAAAACTGATGCGACGGATTCATTTTTTCCTGACGGATCTGACCAGCGGATTTGGCTAATTGGATTCTAATTAAATTGGAGCATGCCCAGTTAAAAAAAAAAAAAACAGAATCAGTCACCGGATTCCATCAATTGACGGATTCAGCGCCATAAGCTTCCATTCTAGTAAACAACGGATCCATTGCTGTCCGATTTTGACACAAAAACGTTACTTTGTCGTCTCCAGCTGCCGGACAAACAATTTGATGGATCCGGTGAACGACAAATGAAACGTGAGGCCATCTGTCGCTAATACAAGTCTATAAGGGGGGAAAAAAAAAACACAGATCCGGCGGCATCAGTCGCCGGATTCGTTTTTCTCAAGATTCTACGGATTGCGACTGATGGCAAAAAACTGATATGTGACAGGGGCCTACCTGATGCAGAGAAGAGAAATTGGAAAACAAACAGATAACGTCACATTTATCTATAGCATGTTAGAATAAGGCCGGTTTCAGATTTGCGGTTGTGTCCGCGGCGTTTCTTCCGCAATAATCCGCATGCGTTGTGTATTCCTATATTTAACATTAGGGACGCAAGTGTCTGCGTTTGATTGCGTTATGCCGCGTTTGACGACGCATGCGTTGTTTTGTCATCTGCGGTTTGGCGCAGTAAACGCTACATGTAGTAATTTTAGAGGAGTCAATTTCCCGACTAGAAACGTATGCGGTTGTTAGCGGAAGAAATGCACCAAAAAAACGCATTGCTGTCTATGTGAACGCATGCAGCCGCAAGCACATGCGTTTGCTTGCGTTCGTGAACGCATGCGTTGCACCAGAGAGAAACATGTCTAGACACTGATTAGCCACCCCCGACATACAAGGTGATAAAGAGAGGGAGTGGACAGTTGCAGGTCACTACTCAGCAGACAGAGAAGCTTTCCAGACGCAGCAGAGCAGACACAGGAAGGAATCTACACTCTGAACAATGTGAGTATATCCTAGCCAATGTCTTTATTTTCTATTATGTCCTAATTTCTGCCATTTCTTTCTTTCTGCATGAATCAGAATGTCTTCTTCTGATGAGGAGCAACGTCCTGGGCCTTCTGAAGCCGAACATGTCAGTGAAGTGAGTACTCACCTCCTCAGATTGGTAAGTATTCACTGTCACATCTACACATAAGACAATTTTTTTTTCTTTTTTTTAGAGCACTTCTACTGCGGCAGAGGCTGGGCAGGAGCAGCGGGGGTCACGGTCGAGTGTCAAGACGGCAGCGTGTAAGTATACCTGGCTGACTGTTTACTGTATCCTCACTTTAGTATTCTTGAATCTTCCTTTCCTCTTTCTTCACAATTTTTTTCTGGACTACTTGTTTATCTTGACTTTCCTTATTCATGCCATTTCTCAGCCTCTGTTTTCTTTCTTTTCCTTATGTTAATGTATACAACATTTAGGCCATGTTCACACGTTCCTGATTTCCCTGTTTTTCTGCACTAAAAACCGCAGCTCTTAGCAGAAAACGCAGGTGTGGTTTTTGGTGCGTTTTGGTGCGTTTTTGGTGCGTTTTTTGATGCGGTTTTTTATGCAGTTTTCTCTGCAGATTGTCTGTGTTTGACACAAATAAAGCTTTAACTGCAGTGGGGGGAAAAAAAAAAAAAGAAATGATGTCATTTCCTTGTCCAACCCTTTTCTTCTTCCATCCTCCATTTTGGGACTAAACACCAAAATGAGTGGACGTGTTTTGAATGACAGCGCTCCGCAGAGTGCTGAGCGTAGGCCAGATCACAGCCCGCGGATCCAGCTCTATCCAGCTATTTAAGTGCCACGTATTTAAGTGCCACATATCACGTATTTCAGTGCCACGTATTTCAGTGCCACGTATTTCAGTGCCACGTATCACGTATTTCAGTGCCACGTATTTCAGTGCCACGTATTTCAGTGCCACGTATTTCAGTGCCACGTATCTCAGTGCCACGTATCTCAGTGCCACGTATCTCAGTGCCACGTATTTCAGTGCCACGTATCTCAGTGCCACGTATCACGTATTTCAGTTGCACGTATTTTTGCTATTGTAAGGTGGCATTAATCCCGGTTAATAATGGAGAGGCGTCAATAAGACGCCTATCCATTATTAATGCTATTAAAATGATAAAAAAAAATATAGGGGGACACCCCCACCCCCCCAAAAAAAAAAAATAAAAAAATGACATAGGGTCCCCCTATATTTTTAGGCCAGAAAGGCTAGGCAGACTGCTGCGGGCCAATATTTGTGGCCTGGGAAGGGGTTAAAATACCCATGGCTGTTCCCAGGCCATGGATATGAAGCCCACAGCTGTCTGCGTAGCCTTTCTGGCTCAGAAATAAAGGGAGAGCCCCCCCCCCAAAAAAAAGTGTTGGGGTCCCCCTATATTTTTAGGCCAGAAAGGCTACGCAGACAGCCGTGGGCTTATATTCATAACCTAGGAAAGGGGCCATGGATATTTGCCCCCCCCCCCCTGGCTACAAATATAAGCCCGCAGCCGCCCCAGAAAAGGCACATCTAAATGATGCGCCAATTCCGGCACTTAGCCCCTCTCTTCCCACTCCCGTGTAGCGGTGGGATATGGGGTAATGAGGGGTTAATGCCACCTTGCTATTGTAAGGTGGCATTAAGCCCGGTTAATAATGGAGAGGCGTCAATAAGACGCCTATCCATTATTAATCCAATGAAAGGGTTAAAAAAAAACAAACACTAGAAAAAAAATATTTTAATGAAATAAAGACACCCACTTTTTGACCATATTTTATTGTACGCTCAATCCGTCCTGAAGACCCTCGACCTGAAAAAGACGCAAAAAAAAAAAAAAAATTCATACTCCCTGGCCCTGTCCGCAGAAATCCATCGAGGGTCCCACGAAGATCTTCCATGGAGAACAGACACATCCAGAGATGTCTGCTCTCCACGGCTGCAGCAACACACTGACAGGAGCCATAGTTCCTGTCGGTGTGTCACTGCGCATGCGCGAGCGAGTTTACCGGCGGTCATTGACCCCGGCACTCTCGCTTAACGGCAGTGCTGCGTGGGAAAGTTCAACGCAGCTGTACTGCCGTTAACCGAGACGCCGGAGCCATTGAACTCCGGAACAGTATGCGATACACTGCTAGGAGCTTCGCTCCTGGCAGTATATCGCCGGAGAGCAGCCGATCGGCGTGGGACACTCGTTTTATGGATTCTGCGGACAGGGAGTATGAATTTGATTTTTTATTTTGGGATTTTTTCTAGGGGATCGAGGGCTTCGCCTACCAGTGTGCTGTTGGTGAGTATATACTCTGTGTTATATGTACTGTGTGTCATGTATGTGTACTGTGTGTGTTTTGTGTAACTTTACAACTGTGCTAAGTCGCCGGACAGAGGGACAACTCTCCCATCCTAATACCGGATGGGAGTAGTAGTCCCATACGGCGACTTAGTACAATGGTGGCACTAGCGTCGCATGGGGACACACACACACACACACACATACCAAATCTATCAAACGGCCGACATCGATCCCCATGCGACGGTATGCCTCCATGTCTCTTCGGGATACAGGAACACACTCCGCCCAAGCACTTCCGCCCACGAACTTCCTCCCGCTTCCCCGCACTTCCTGCTGCAGCGGTTTCTCCACCCATAACCGCAATAAAACCCGCAGATATATTTTTGATCTGCGGGTTTTACTGCGGGTTTGACCTCACAATGGAGGTCTATGGGTGCAGAACCGCTGCAGTTCCGCACAAAGAAGTGACATGGTCCTTCTTTTTTACCGCAGCTATTCAGCGTGGCTTTTTTAGTGAATTTCAGCATCATGTGCACAGCGTTTCCTGTTTTCCATAGGGTTACATTGTACTGTACCCTGCATGGAAAACAGCTGCGGACCCGCAGCGGCAAAATCGCGGCGGTTCCGCAGTAAAAAACGCATTGTGTGAACATGGCCTAAATGTCTTCATATATGTTTTAGGTTCCAGAACGGGATGAGGACCTCATTGACAACGATATCCTCATCTCCCTGGTCCATGAGCGAGCCCCTTTGTGGGACACCCGGGTTCCACAGCACTCGGACAACGTGACGATCCGGCGCCTATGGAATGAGGTGGCCAAGCGATGTGGGATGGCTGGGACAACGCCCCGACTCGGGTCCGAACTGCATTTGGTAAGTATTGCACTGCAGTGTGAAGCAGCAGAGACCTTGGCCGTGCTCACACAACTGTGTGTGATGAGATAAACTCTCAGGAGTTTCTCTCATCACACACAGTTGTGTGAGCACGGCCGAAAGTACATTGTCTAACCATTATGTTTTGTTTATTCAACAGTGGGCAAAGTCAAAACACGTTGGCGTTCGATGAAGGACCGCTTCAACAAGGACCTGCGTCAAGAGAGCCGTGTTCCCAGTGGTTCTGGAGCAAGGATCCGAAAGAATAAATACCATCGCATTCTGGCATTTTTACGACCGGTCCTTGCCCAGAGAAAGTAAGTATTTCTCCTGTGCATTACGTTGTGTTGTATTGCCATAATCTGTATGTTTCTATTCAACAGGAGTTGGCGTTTGGTAAATTTTTGGTATTAATTTTTTTTCCCTTTTTCACAGCACATGGAGCAGCACTGTTGGCCCAGGTTCTGGAGCGGTCCTTCATCAGACAGCCACGGACCCGTCCCAGCCATCCAGCAGCGCTGCAGCAAGTGGGCCTGCCACACTAACTGGAGACCAGGAAGCTGGTCCATCAGGTGTTCCCCTTTCCCAGTCCTCTGCCCCTGCCCCATTTTTTGGGGCTCATCCCAGCAGCGGCAGAGGGCATCTGAATTGTTGCACTTGAGCTTGGTTTTTCATGATGGACTCAAGGCTTTAGGTGACCGACTGGATACTGCCATTAGCCATATGAATACACGTATCCAGGAGGTCACCAAAAGCCTTGAACAAGTAAAAGCCGACCTCCAGAGGCCAGCACGTCATTTTTTTTAACCAAATTGAACAGGGCATGTCGGAACACCTTACTCCTGATCTCCAGCTTAGTGTCATGCAGGCCTGCAATGCTGCTTACGTGCAGGCTATGCAGCAGAGTCGGTATTTTCAGCAGACAGTGGCGGCATACCCACCTGTGCCCACACTGTCACGAATGACCTCAATGCCGACCTCTGCTGCATACCACTGCACGGCCACCTCTATTCCTAGCACTGCCGGACACCAGTACAGCACCACCACCATGCCGAGGTGCTGTTGGACAGCCCACCGCCACCACCATGACAACCGCTGCTCCTGCTTGGACATCCTCCACTAACACCACGATGCAGCAGCAGGACCCTGGCATGGCCTTCCGCTCCGCCACCACCACGATGCAGCAGGACCCAGGCATGGCCTTCCGTACCGCCACCACTACGATGCTGCAGGACCCTGGCATGGCCTTCCGCTCTACGAGCGCTATGGACTCTGGCATGGCTGCACGCTCTACGAGCACTATGGACTCTGGCATGGCCTTCCGCTCTACGAGCACTATGGACTCTGGCATGGCTGCACGCTCTTTGAGCACTATGGACTCTGGCATGGCTGCACGCTATACGAGCACTATGGACTCTGGCATGGCTGCACGCTCTACAAGCACAGTGCAGCCGGACCCTGACAGGTCACCCACCATGACCATGCCATGACATATGAGCCCACCGAGGCTTACCAGAACCCGGCGAACCCAGAAAGGGGAAAAAAATAAAAAAAACTCGTACTATCAGTATTCCTCCCCCCCCTCACCTCCCAGTGTGTCTGTAATGTCACGTTTGTCTCACCCTTCCAGTGCGTCTCAGGCCTCTCATGTGTCAAGCCCCATCCCCGAACTACCAGACCCCACTAGTTTAATTGCCCCTTCTCCTGCCACCCCTGCGTCGTCCACACTTAGCCAGACCTCACAGCTTCACACACCCCCATTTGCGTCACTCTACCCCAAGCAGGCGCAGTTAATTAAAAAAGTTTGGTTTCTAAGAAAATAAATATTTGTTTTTTGCCCCCAATTACGTGTGGCTTAATTGTGTCTTTCGCCGCCGGCAATACACACCGTTCGCCGCACACCTAATTTTTTGGCCACATCATAGCTCCAGTATTTAGCAAGTAAAAAACTGCAGCTTTCTGTGTCTTTAGTATAGATATATGAGGTTGGCCAAAAAATGAATATTTGTATTTTCTCCATATCTCTTCGTTCTGCTTAGTCTGTGCTCCCAAGCAAACGCACAGGCAAGAAACAGCTTGATGCTTAAATCCAGGTTGAAATAAAAGCTCTCCATGCGAAGATCATGACACAGGATACAGGAGCAAAATACGAAGATTTCAGCTGTTCAAGGATCTATATAAAGATGTCCCATAACACACGCCCTCTGTAATCACATTGGCGGTGTCTGGTTATCTAGATTTTTCTCCTGTAAAAATGGTCACCGTGCGCACCGCATCCGCAGAAAAAAACGCATGGAAAAGCATGCAAAAGCGGCGTTTTTTTAATCGCATGTGTTCCCGCATGCGACTAAAAAACGCGTTTGTACGTGTTTCTATGCATTTTTTCCTGCACTTGCGGATGCGGATTAAAAGCTACGGATTCTAACGCAAATGTGAAACTAGCCTTAGGCTACTTTCACACTAGTCCGTCGGTACGGGCCGTCGCAAACCGTCGGCCCGACGTACAGTGTAGTAATTTCGCACGACGTGGGCAGCGGATGCAGTTTTACAACGCATCCGCTGCCACATTGTAATGTCCGGGGAGGAGGGGGCTGAGTTTCGGCAGCGCATGCGCGGTCAAAAATGGTGGACATGACGCGCAAAAAAAGTTACATGGAACTTTTTTTGTGCAGACGGTCCGCCAAAACATGACGTGTGACCATACGTCGCTAATGCAAGTGTATGGAGAAAAAACGCATCCTGCGGGCAACTTTGCAAGATGCGTTTTTTCTCCAAACCGACGCATTGCGACGGACGTTACCCGACGCTAGTGTGAGAGTAGCCCAACAATCCATGTAACACAGTGCCACACTGCTGCCACAAGTCAGGACATGGGTCGCCCTCAGAAAATATCTGCATTTACCACAACTGCTGGAAACGATCACAGAAAGTAGTTGCCGGTAGCAACCGAATCAGTCTTCATTCGCCAGGTTTGCGGCAGACGTGTCGCTATGGGCAACTGCTCCACTACAGACACTACTACTTGGTCCGCTTCCCTATAAGCCTCTAGTCCGCCATTAATAAAGTATCACATATTACCGCAAGTAAAGAACAAACAAAAAAACAACACATTTTCTTTCCACTGGTTGAAGCCCAAGTTTACAGAACAGCTACAACATGAGCAGGCAGTACAGTGACACACGCCCGGCACTAGGCTCCAGCCCCCACTGCTCAATAGGTAGCCATAATGAGGCGGCGGCGGGGCCGCGCACACCCGGCGGGGCCGCGCACACCCGGCGGGGCCGCGCACACCCTGCCCAGCGCACA
The DNA here is from genome assembly GCF_051348905.1 of Ranitomeya variabilis. Classification (NCBI taxonomy): domain Eukaryota; kingdom Metazoa; phylum Chordata; class Amphibia; order Anura; family Dendrobatidae; genus Ranitomeya; species Ranitomeya variabilis. Next base: position 322,856,791 of record NC_135234.1, read on the forward strand.
CCCTGCCCAGCGCACACCCTGCCCAGCGCACACCCTGCCCAGCGCACACCCTGCCCAGCGCACACCCTGCCCAGCGCACACCCTGCCCAGCGCACACCCTGCCCAGCGCACACCCTGCCCAGCGCACACCCTGCCCAGCGCACACCCTGCCCAGCGCACACGGATACGTACGGCTCAGCACGGGACAGGTTGGCGCGCTTCTCCTCAGCACACGTGATCTCCGCAGCACACGTGATCTCCGCACCTCTACCTCCACCGCCAAGCACATTCACGCCCCCGGCCAGTAAACACTGGAGTAGCCGCTAATTGGCCGGCGGGCTGCACATTGCTGGGGGGCGTTACTACCGAGCCATTGTGTGAAGCGGGGGTGTGGGCTGTCAGACTACCTGCCGCAGCCATGTTTAGTTGCCGTGTACGGTAGCTTGTGTGACAGTGTCGTTATAAGGTGTGCGGACAATGCCAGGGACGCTCCGGTGGAGACTTGTCGGCTGCAGTGCAGACAGCCCTCGTATACATATACAGCAGCGCTGACACCACACAGGGTCGCCCCGCCCCGCCGGCAGCACGGAGCGCAGTCCTATACTGCCGCCACGCGGAGGATTCCGGCACTGCTCCGCTCTACATAGCAGCGGGCGCCATTAAACAATACTGTGACCCGTGGCTCGCACGGACCATAGCGGCGAGAATGAGGTGGGCAATGACAGCAGTACTCACCGGCAGCAGGGATGGCGGCCGCAGGGGGTCGGGTCAGGACAGGTGCATGAAATAAAGGAGACAAAAATATGTTAGTGACAGGTTTCTACAGAAAGAGCTCGTCACATCTATGCAGTAACAGGAAGCTGGTGTAAGACCACCTAGCGCGCCTCATGACGAGGCTGTGTGGTGGCCGTGTGTGGAGAGGTTCTGGCCATGTACCCACACCTTTGTTTCTGGAGTACAGGCCCTTACACCATGGGCTAATGGTGGGCATGGCTACCATACCATTTAGCTCACTTCTCTTTAGCACCATTATCAAGCTAAATTCCCTACTATGTGTGGGAGGAAACCAGCGTATCTGGAGGGCAGCACGGTGGCTCAGTGGTTAGCATTGCTGCGCTGGGGTCCTGGGTTCAAATCCCACCAAGCACAACATCCACAAGGAGTTTGCATGTTCTCCCTGTGTTTGTGTGGGTTTGCTCCCTGTGACCAGGCCTCAAAAGGAGAGAGTGTAATTTTTACAATATGTAGTAATGCTGCAGCATATATTGCACAAGCAATCAGACTATCGCAGCTTCCAGGGACTATTAACCCCTTCATGACCCAGCCTATTTTGGCCTTAATGACCTGGCCGTTTTTTGCAATTCTGACCAGTGTCCCTTTATGAGGTAATAACTCAGGAACGCTTCAACGGATCCTAGCGATTCTGAGATTGTTTTTTCATGACATATTGGGCTTCATGTTAGTGGTAAATTTAGGTCGATAATTTCTGAGTTTATTTGTGAAAAAAACGGAAATTTGGCAAAAATTTTGAAAATTTCGCAATTTTCACATTTTGAATTTTTATTCTGTTAAACCAGAGAGTTATGTGACACAAAATAGTTAATAAATAACATTTCCCACATGTCTAATTTACATCAGCACAATTTTGGAAACAAATTTTTTTTTTTGCTAGGAAGTTATAAGGATTAAAATTTGACCACTGATTTCTCATTTTTACAACAAAATTTACAAAACCATTTTTTTTAGGGACCACCTCACATTTGAAGTCAGTTTGAGGGTTCTATATGGCAGAAAATACCCAAAAGTGACACCATTCTAAAAACTGCACCCCTCAAGGTGCTCAAAACCACATTCAAGAAGTTTATTAACCCTTCAGGTGTTTCACAGCAGCAGAAGCAACATGGAAGTAAAAAATGAACATTTAACTTTTTAGTCACAAAAATGATCTTTTAGCGAAAATGTTTTTATTTTACCAAGGGTAAAAGGAGAAACTGGACGACGAACGTTGTTGTCCAGTTTGTCCTGAGTACGCTGATACCTCATATGTGGGGGTAAACCACTGTTTGGGCGCACGGCAGGGCTCGGAAGGGAAGGAGCGCCATTTGACTTTTTCAATGAAAAATTGGCTCCAATCTTTAGCGGACACCATGTCGCGTTTGGAGAGCCCCCGTGTGCCTAAACATTGGAGCTCCCCCACAAGTGACCCCATTTTGGAAACTAGACCCCCCAAGGAACTTATCTAGATGTGTGGTGAGCACGATCAACCCCCAAGTGCTTCACAGAAGTTTACAACGCAGAGCCGTGAAAATAAAAAATCATTTTTCTTTCCTCAAAAAAGATGTTTTAGCAAGCAATTTTTTATTTTCACAAGGGTAACAGGAGAAATTGGGCCCCAATATTTGTTGCCCAGTTTGTTGTGAGTACGCTGATACCCTATATGTGGGGTAAACCACTGTTTGGGCACATGTCAGGGCTCGGAAGGGAAGTAGTGACATTTGAAATGCAGACTTTGATGGAATGGTCTGCGGGCGTCACATTGCATTTGCAGAGCCCCTGATGTGCCTAAACAGTAGAAACACCCCACAAGTGACCCCATTTTGGAAACTAGACCCCCGAAGGAACTTATCTAGATGTGTGGTGAGCACTTTCAACCCCCAAGTGCTTCACAGAAGTTTATAACGCAGAGCCGTGAAAATAAAAAATAATTGTTCTTTCCTCAAAAATTATGTTTTAGCAAGTAATTTTTTATTTTTGCAAGGGTAACAGGAGAAATTGGACCCCAACAGTTGTTGCCCAGTTTGTCCTGAGTACGCTGATACCCCAAATGTGGGGGTAAACCACTGTTTGGGCGCACGTCGGGGCTTGGAAGGGAGGGAGCACCATTTGACTTTTTGAATGCAAGATTGGCTGGAATCAATGGTGGCGCCATGTTGCGTTTGGGAGACCCCTGATGTGCCTAAACAGTTGAAACCCCTCAATTCTAACTTCAACACTAACCCCAACACACCCCTAATCCTAATCCCAACTGTAGCCATAACCCTAATCACAACCCTAACCCCAACACACCCCTAACCACAACCCTAACCCCAACACACCCGTAACCCTAATTCCAACCCTAATCCCAACCCTAACCCTAATCCCAACCCTAACCACAACTGTAACCCCAACACACCCCTAACCCTATCCGTAACCCTAACCACAAGCCTAATCTTAACCCTATTTCCAACCCTAGCCCTAATTCCAACCCTAACTCTAATTCCAACCCTAACCCTAAGGCTATGTGCCCACGTTGCGGATTCGTGTGAGATTCTTCTGCACGATTTTTGAAAAATCTGCAGGTAAAAGGCACTGCGTTTTACCTGCGGATTTACAGCAGATTTCCAGTGTTTTTTTGTGCGGATTTCACCTGCGGATTCCTATTGAGGAACAGGTGTAAAACGCTGCGGAATCCGCACAAAGAATTGACATGCTGCGGAAAATACAACGCAGCGTTTCTGCACGGAATTTTCCGCACCATGGGCACAGCGGATTTGGTTTTCCATAGGTGTACATGGTACTGTAAACCTGATGGAAAACTGCTACGAATTTGCAGCGGCCAATCCGCTGCGGATCCGCAGCCAAATCCGCACTGTGTGCACATGCCATAACCCTAACCCTACCCGTAACCCTAACCCTACCCCTAGTTCTAACCCTAGTTGAAACCCTAACCCTAGTGGAAAAAGAAAAAAAAATAATTTCTTTATTTTATTATTGTCCCTACCTATGGGGGTGATAAAGGGGGGGGTTTATTTATTATTTTTTTTATTTTGATCGCTGTGATAGAACCTACCACAGCGATCAAAATGTACTTGTAACGAATCTGCCGAACGGCAGGTTCGGCGGGCGCACTGAGCATGCGCCCGCCATTTTGGAAGATGGCGGCGCCCATGGAGAAGACGGACCGACACCGGGAGCCTCGGTAAGTGTAAGGGGGGGGGGAGATCGGGGCACGGGGGGGCGTCGGAGCACGGGGGGGTGACATAGGAGCACGGGGGGAGCGGACAGGAGGACGGGGGAGCGGAGCACAGGACGGAGTGGACTACGGGACAGATCGGTGGATTGGGGGGGGGGTCACTTCAGTATTTCCAGCCATGGCCGATGATATTGCAGCATCGGCCATGGCTGGATTGTAATATTTCACCAGTTTTTTAGGTGAAATATTACAAATCGCTCTGATTGGCAGTTTCACTTTCAACAGCCAATCAGAGCGATCGTAGCCAGGGGGGGGTGAAGCCACCCCCCCTGGGCTGAAGTACCACTCCCCCTGTCTCTGCAGATCGGGTGAAATTGGAGTTAACCCTTTCACCCGATCTGCAGGGACGCGATCATTCCATGACGCATACGCTGCGTCACAGGTCGGATTGGCACCGACTTTCATGACGCAGCGTATGCGTCAAAGGTCGGGAAGGGGTTAAGAACAGTGAAAAGTTTAAAAAAAAATATGAAAAAAAGCAATCAAAAACATTGAAGGTTCAAATCACCCCCCTGTACCCTGCATTAAAAATATTAAAGGGAATCTGTCACCTCAAAATTTGCCTATAAGCTGCTGCCACCGGCATCAGGGGCTTATCTACAGCATTCTGTAATGCTGTAGATAAGCCCCCGATGTATCCTGAAGGATGGAAAAAAACAAGTTAGATTATACTCACTCGGGGGCGTCGCGGTCCGGGGCCTCCCATCTTCATACGATGACGTCCTCTTCTTGTCTTCACGCTGCGGCTCCTGCGCTGGCATACTTTGTCTGCCCTGTTGAGGGCAGCGTAAAGTACTGCAGGTGCCAGGCCTCTCTGACCTTTCCTGGCGCCTGCGCACTGCAGTACTTTGCTCTACCCTCAACAGGGCAGACAAAGTACGCCAGCGCAGGAGCCGCAGCGTGAAGACAAGAAGAGGACGTCATCGTATGAAGATGGGAGGCCCCGGACCGCGACGCCCCCGAGTATAATCTAACTTGTTTTTTTCCATCCTTCAGGTTACATTGGGACTTATCTACAGCATTACAGAATGCTGTAGATAAGCCCCTGATGCCGGTGGCCGCAGCTTATAGGCGAATTTTGGGGATGACAGATTACCTTTAAAAAAAAAAAGATATATATATATATATATATATATATATATATTTTAACACACATACATACATACATACATACATACATACACACACACACACACACACACACACGTGGTAAAGCCACGTTCAGAGAAGTCCGATCTAAATATCAAAATAATTAACCCAATTGGTAGACACTAAAAGGAAAAATTCAATAACGCCGATATGATGTTTTTTTGGGTCACTGCAATATCAAACGTTATAAGTATCCCTAAATAGTATCAATAACAACGTTGTCTCACCCTGCAAAAGTAAGCAGTCACACATCTCCAACAACTTAAAGGGAAGGTGCCACCAGTTTTCTTGTAGTTTGTTTTTTTGTGAAATTAAGCTTAAAATAGTAAATAAAATGTATTAATGCAATGTTTGCACTGTTTGCAAACATTTCTATATGAAAAATATTATATATTTTCTTACAAATATATATATTGACCACTAGGGGGAGCATTTTCCGTTTTAGACCTCAAGCAGCTATAGTAAGACTTACCAGCTTTACTGTTAGCTGGAAAATTGGGGCAGTAACTGCTGACATCAGCATTTCCCTCCCCTTTTGGGTGGTCTAATATCCCTGGGGCAGAATGAAGAGCAGCATCACAGGGCAGAGCCATTTTGTGTGTGACTGCCCTGTGATCTGCTATCACCAGCAGTTAGTGCATCAGAAGCACAGTTAGTTTATGTGGTGTGTATGGAGCAGCATTGTCTGTGCAGAGCTGTCTGTGACTCATCCCTCAGTAAGATAAGAAGGAGCTCCAGGTCTGCAGTGAATGGCCAGGCAATGTGGAGGGAGGGGAGAGATACATTGTATGGCAGAGAGAGGTGTCAGGTGTCACCTCTCTCTGCAGGCTGGGAATGCAGCTTAATGGAGTGAATGGAGCTCCTGTGATAGAGAGTAAGTGGAGCTGAGCAGAGAGCACTGGGCTATAATAAAATGGCTGCTAGTCACACCTACAGCAGTGAGTTGTGCAGCCCACAGAGGCGTGCCCAGCTCACTGCTAACACCTCTCCAATGTTAAAGATAGGAGATAATAGACCGGCGCTGACCCTATGTCCATGGGGTGCTGTAAAATGACACTGTTAGTGCCCTGCTACTGCTGCAAAACCAAGATGTCAGTCCCCAGTTCCTTCTTTAAACACATATAACACACGAAATCTGTTTCACATGCATTTAAAACTTGGTTATAGTAGCATGTTATGCTACATTACAGTGATTTATTAATGATCTACAAACGCGGTACCTTACCTTTAAATAGTTACTGGCTTCATAAAATGGCGATAACTCCCCCCAAAAATTCTCACCACTAAAATAAAAAAAACAAAAAACTAAACATGTTCGGTATTGCTGTTATAGTACCGATGAGGAGAATCCTATTGGGAGGTTTTCATTTTACCACAAAATGTGCACCATTAACCCCTCAGTGGCTGCCAATACGTCTTTTTACTGACGTAAGATATAAGGGTAATAGCATCCCCATACAGGTAACAACCCAGCAGCTGTCGGCTGTACACTATAGCTGACAACTTGCTGCATCAGCCACGATCAGTGTTGGCACCATCCAAATCTGTTTAGTCCCTTAGATGCTGCTGTCAAATCTGACTTCATCATATAAGGCCGGCCTCACACTCAGCATATGTAAATACGGTCCGTTTTTTACGGCCGTAATACGCAGAAAACTCCCCAAAATAGTGATCCGTATGTCATCCGTAGGCAGGGTGTGTCAGCGTATTTTGCGCATGGCATCCTCCGAATGTAATCCGTATGGCATCCGTACTGCGATATTTTCTCGCAGGCTTGCAAAACCGACATCTAATGGATTTATGTGCTCAAATGATCGTATATATATATATATACACACACACACATATATATGTTTTATGTCATTGAGACACATATATATATCTAATATATTAAGCTGAATGTGTGTGTGTGTATGTCCGGGATTGGCATCTGAACCGTCGCAGCTACAGCCACAAAATTTTGCACAGTCACACGTCTGGACCCCGAGAGCGTCATAGGCTATGTTGTGAGGTGAAATTTTAACCCCGCGCTTTCCAATTCACCAAACAATTTTGCCCCTATCTACATAATGGGGAAAAAATGAAAGGAAAAGTGTTGGAGGCAAATTAACAGCTGCCAGATGTGAACAAGGGGGACTTAACCCCTTCATGACCCAGCCTATTTTGGCCTTAATGACCTTGCCGTTTTTTGCAATTCTGACCAGTGTCCCTTTATGAGGTAATAACTCAGGAACGCTTCAACGGATCCTAGCGATTCTGAGATTGTTTTTTCGTGACATATTGGGCTTCATGTTAGTGGTAAATTTAGGTCGATAATTTCTGAGTTTATTTGTGAAAAAAACGGAAATTTGGCGAAAATTTTGAAAATTTCGCAATTTTCACATTTTGAATTTTTATTCTGTTAAACCAGAGAGTTATGTGATACAAAATAGTTAATAAATAACATTTCCCACATGTCTACTTTACATCAGCACAATTTTGGAAACAAATTTTTTTTTTGCTAGGAAGTTATAAGGGTTAAAATTTGACCAGTGATTTCTCATTTTTACAACAAAATTTACAAAACCATTTTTTTTAGGGACCACCTCACATTTGAAGTCAGTTTGAGGGTTCTATATGGCTGAAAATACCCCAAAGTGACACCATTCTAAAAACTGCACCCCTCAAGGTGCTCAAAACCACATTCAAGAAGTTTATTAACCCTTCAGGTGTTTCACAGCAGCAGAAGCAACATGGAAGGAAAAAATGAACATTTAACTTTTTAGTCACAAAAATGATCTTTTAGCAACATTTTTTTTATTTTCCCAAGGGTAAAAGGAAAAACTGGACCACGAACGATGTTGTCCAATTTGTCCTGAGTACGCTGATACCTCATATGTGGGGGTAAACCACTGTTTGGGCATACGGCAGGGCTTGGAAGGAAAGGAGCGCCATTTGACTTTTTGAATGAAAAATTGGCTCCAATCTTTAGCGGACACCATGTCGCGTTTGGAGAGCCCCCGTGTGCCTAAACATTGGAGCTCCCCCACAAGTGACCCCATTTTCGAAACTAGACCCCCCAAGGAACTTATCTAGAAGCATAGTGAGCACTTTAAACCCCCAGGTGCTTCACAAATTGATCCGTAAAAATTAAACAGTACTTTTTTTTCACAAAAAAATTATTTTAGCCTCAATTTTTTCATTTTCACATGGGCAACAGGATAAAATGGATCCTAAAATTTGTTGGACAATTTCTCCTGAGTACACTGATACCTCACATGTGGGGGTAAACCACTGTTTGGGCACATGGTAAGGCTCGGAAGGGAAGGAGCGCCATTTGACTTTTTGAATGAAAAATGATCTCCATCGCTAGCAGAGACCATGTCACGTTTGGAGAGCCCCCGTGTGCCTAAACATTGGAGCGCTCCCACAAGTGACCCCATTTTGGAAAGTAGACCCGCCAAGGAACTTATCTAGAAGCATAGTGAGCACTTTAAACTCTCAGGTGCTTCACAAATTGATCCGTAAAAATTAAAAAGTACTTTTTTTTCACACAAAATTTCTTTTAGCCTCAATTTTTTCATTTTCACATGGGCAACAGGATAAAATGGATCCTAAAATTTGTTGGGCAATTTCTGCTGAGTATGTTGATACCTCATATGTGGGGGTAAACCACTGTTTGGGTGCACGGCAAGGCTCGGAAGGGGAGGCGTGCCATTTGACTTTTTGAATGGAAAATTAGCTCCAATCGTTAGCGAACACCATGTCGCGTTTGGAGAGCCCCTGTGTGCCTAAACATTGGAGCTCCCCTACACGTGACCCCATTTTGGAAACTAGACCCCCCAAGGAACTTATCTAGATGCATAGTGAGCACTTATAACCCCCAGGTGCTTCACAGAAGTTTATAACGCAGAGCCGTGAAAATAAAAAAATAATTTTTCTTTCCTCAAAAATGAGTTTTAGCCCAGGATTTTTTAATTTTCCAAGGGTAATAGGAGAAATTGGACCCCAAATGTTGTTGTCCAGTTTGTCCTGAGTACGATGATACCCCATATGTGGGGGTAAACCACTGTTTGGGCACACGGCAGGGCTCGGAAGGGAAGGCACGCCATTTGGCTTTTTGAATGGAAAATTAGCTCCAATCATTAGCGGACACCATGTCACGTTTGGAGAGCCCCTGTGTGCCTAAACATTGGAGCTCCCTAACAAGTGACCCCATTTTGGAAACTAGACCTCCCAAGGAACTAATCTAGATGTGTGGTGAGCACTTTGAACCCCCAAGTGCTTCGCAGAAGTTTATAACGCAGAGCCGTGAAAATAATAAATGTGTTTCCTTTCCTCAAAAATATTTTTTTAGCCCAGAATTTTTTATTTTTGCAAGGGTAACAGGAGAAATTGGACCCCAAAAGTTGTTGTCCAGTTTCTCCTGAGTACGCTGATACCCCATATGTGGGGGTAAACCACTGTTTGGGCACATGCCGGGGCTCGGAAGGGAAGTAGTGACGTTTTGGAATGCAGACTTTGATGGAATGGTCTGCTGGCGTCACGTTGCATTTGCAGAGCCCCTGATATGCCTAAACAGTAGAAACACCCCACAAGTGACCCCATTTTGGAAACTAGACCCCCCAAGGAACTAATCTAGATGTGTGGTGAGCACTTTCAATCCCCAAGTGCTTCACAGAAGTTTACAACGCAGAGCCGTGAAAATAAAAAATCATTTTTCTTTCCTCAAAAAAGATGTTTTAGCAAGCAATTTTTTATTTTCACAAGGGTAACAGGAGAAATTGGGCCCCAATGTTTGTTGCCCAGTTTGTTGTGAGTACAGTGATACCCCATATGTGGGGGTAAACCACTGTTTGGGCGCACGTCAGGGCTCGGAAGGGAAGTAGTGACATTTGAAATGCAGACTTTGATGGAATGGTCTGCGGGCGTCACGTTGCATTTGCAGAGCCCCTGATGTGCCTAAACAGTAGAAACACCCCACAAGTGACCCCATTTTGGAAACTAGACCCCCCAAGGAACTTATCTAGATGTGTGATGAGCACGTTCAACCTCCAAGTGCTTCACAGAAGTTTACAACGCAGAGCCGTGAAAATAAAAAATAATTCTTCTTTCCTCAAAAATTATGTCTTAGCAAGTAATTTTTTATTTTTGCAAGGGTAACAGGAGAAATTGGACCCCAACAGTTGTTGCCCAGTTTGTCCTGAGTACGCTGGTACCCCAAATGTGGGGGTAAACCACTGTTTGGGCACACGTCGGGGCTTGGAAGGGAGGGAGCACCATTTGACTTTTTGAATGCAAGATTGGCTGGAATCAATGGTGGCGCCATGTTGCGTTTGGAGACCCCTGATGTGCCCTAACAGTGGAAACCCCTCATTTCTAACTTCAACACTAACCCCAACACACCCCTAATCCTAATCCCAACTGTAGCCATAACCCTAATCCCAACCCTAACCCCAACACACCCCTAACCACAACCCTAACCCCAACACACCCGTAACCCTAATTCCAACCCTAGCCCTAATTCCAACCCTAACCCTAAGGGTATGTGCCCACGTAGCGGATTCGTGTGAGATTTTTCCGCACGACTTTTGAAAAATCTGCAAGTAAAAGGCACTGCGTTTTACCTGCGGATTTACAGCAGATTTCCAGTGTTTTTTTGTGCGGATTTCACCTGCGGATTCCTATTGAGGAACAGGTGTAAAACGCTGCGGAATCCGCACAAAGAATTGACATGCTGTGGAAAATACAACGCAGCGTTTCTGCACGGAATTTTCCGCACCATGGGCACAGCGGATTTGGTTTTCCATAGGTGTACACGGTACTGTAAACCTGATGGAAAACTGCTACGAATTCGCAGCGGCCAATCCGCTGCGGATCCGCGGCCGATCCGCTGCGGATCCGCGGCCGATCCGCTGCGGATCCGCGGCCGATCCGCCGCGGATCCGCTGCCAAATCCGCACATGCCATAACCCTAACCCTACCCGTAACCCTAACCCTAGTTCTAACCCTAACCCTAGTTCTAACCCTAACCACAGTGGGAAAAAAAAAAAATATATATTTTCTTTATTTTATTATTGTCCCTATCTATGGGGGTGATAAAGGGGGGGGTTTATTTATTATTTTTTTTATTTTGATCGCTGTGGTAGAACCTACCACAGCGATCAAAATGTACCTGTAAGGAATCTGCCGGCCGGCGGGCGTACTAAGCATGCGCCCGCCATTTTGGAAGATGGCGGCGCCCAGCGAGGAGACGGCCGGACACCGGGAGGATCGGTAAGTATGAAGGGGTGGTGGGGGGGTGGATCTGAGCACAGGGGGGGTGATCGGAGGACGGGGGGAGCGGACAGCAGGACGGGGGAGCGGGCAGGAGCACGGGGCAGCGGAGCACAGGACGGAGGGGACCGGACCCCATAACGGAGCGGTGGGGGGGCGATCGGTGGGGTGGGGGGTGGTCACTTCAGGTTTTCCAGCCATGGCCGATGATATTGCAGCATCGGCCATGGCTGGATTGTAATATTTCACCTGTTTTTTAGGTGAAATATTACAAATCGCTCTGATTGGCAGTTTCACTTTCAACAGCCAATCAGAGCGATCGTAGCCACGGGGGGGTGAAGCCACCCCCCCTGGGCTGAAGCACCACTCCCCCTCTCCCTGCAGATCGGGTAAAATAGGAGTTAACCCCTTCACCCGATCTGCAGGGACGCGATCATTCCATGACGCCACATAGGCGTCATGGGTCGGATTGGCACGGGTTTTCATGACGCCTATGTGGCGTCATGGGTCGGGAAGGGGTTAAAGAATGACAGCGATGGCGCCAAAGAGTATATACCGTACAGTTGCTAAGGTGGGGCCCTGACATGGGATACTCACCACACACGGGGATATGAACACACACAAAATGCGCCACACACTACCACGTGCTTGAACACATATACCACCCTCAGCACACGTTTCACCACACACACACCAACCTCGCCACATAAAATCTTGCTGCACACAACTTGCTACACTAACCTGTCACATGCAACTCGACACACAAAAAGTTGCTACACGCATGTCACCACACGCAACTCAACACACACAACTTGACACATGAAACTCGCCCTAAAACACACAGAAGTCTGGTATTATCCTTCAAAAATAAAAATCTGATTAATAAGCAGACAAACTACAAGAGCAACAATTGTACCATATAGGAAATACGGCAGCTGTCAGTCACATGACCTGTCTATTATGTGTATGTGTGAGCTAATATATACTGCCAGGGGGGAGGGCTTCCTGTTGGCTGGGGATTTATCAGGCTGCCAATAGCAACCAATCACAGCTCAGCTTCTATTTTGCTACAGTTAATTAATCTGAGCTCTGATTGGTTAATATAGGCAACAAAGACATTCTCAGTATAAGGCCGGAGTCACACTACAGCGAGATACGGCCGAGTCTCGCAGGTTAAAACTAAGCTCTGGCACCGGCACTGTGGAGTGGAGCGTGCAGCTCCATGTATTGCTGTGCGGCTGCACGCTCCGCTCTGGAGTGTCGGTGCCAGAGCTTAGTTTTAACCTGCGAGACTCGGCCGTATCTCGCTGTGTGTGATCCCGGCCTTACAAAGCTAATATATGTTAAGAAATGCTTCTATTAGCTTAGTTTTTGCCTTTTAATAATTACATTTCTATCTATTTGTTTTGTGGTTTTTGTGTGCAGAATAAATTTTTGTTAACACATTCTATTTTGCTAACAGCAGTCATTAACCCGGGCGAAGCCGGGTAGTACAGCTAGTAAGTAAGTATATATATATATATATATATATATATATATATATATATATATATATATATATATATATATATATATATATATATATATATATATATATATATATTCTGTATTTATATTTAATTCAGCGCGATATATGTGAAAAGCCGGTAATTCAATTGCCGGCTTTTCATTTCTCCTTCACAAACCCGACAGGATATGAGACATGGTTCACATACAGTAAACCATCTCATATCCCCTTTTTTTTGCATATTCCACACTACTAATGTTAGTAGTGTGTATGTGCAAAATTTGGGCGCTGTAGCTGCTAAAATAAAGGGTTAAATCGCGGAAAAAATTGGCGTGGGCTCCCGCGCAATTTTCTCCGCCAGAGTGGTAAAGCCAGTGACTGAGGGCAGATATTAATAGCCTAGAGAGGGTCCATGGTTATTGCGCCCCCCCCCCCGGCTACAAACATCTGCCCCCAGCCACCCCAGAAAAGGCACATCTGGAAGATGCGCCTATTCTGCCACTTGGCCACTCTCTTCCCACTCCCGTGTAGCGGTGGGATATGGGGTAATGAAGGGTTAATGTCACCTTGCTATTGTAAGGTGACATTAAGCCAGATTAATAATGGAGAGGCGTCAATTATGACACCTATCCATTATTAATCCAATTGTATGAAAGGGTTAAAAAAAAACACACGTTATTAAAAAGTATTTTAATGAAATAAACACACGGGTTGTTTTAATATTTTATTGCTCTCTCAATCCACCTGAAGACCCTCGCTCTGAAAAATAATAAACCAACAATATACATACCTTCAGATGATCTGTCACGTCCCACGATGTAAATCCATCTGAAGGGGTTAAATCATTTTACAGCCAGGAGCTGTGCTAAAGCACTCGCTCGTGCCTGTAAACCCCCGGGTACTGAAAGGAAATCAGGATGATCTGTACTTACCTTGAGTTGCGGTGATGCGCCCTCTGCTGGATGTCCTCATGAACTGGAGCCTTGGAAAAGTTCCCACGCTCGAGTTCATCTGCTGGGGGCAGATGTTTGTAGCCGGGGGGGGGGCCAATAACCATGGACCCTCTCTAGGCTATTAATATCTGCCCTCAGTCACTGGCTTTACCACTCTGGCGGAGAAAATTGCGCGGGAGCCCATGCCAATTTTTTCCGTCATTTAACCCTTTATTTTAGCAGCTACAGCACCCAAATTTTGCACATACACACTACTAACATTAGTAGTGTGGAATATGCAAAGAAAAAGGGGATATGAGATGGTTTACTGTATGTAAACCATGTCTCATATCATGTTGGGTTTGTGAAGGAGAAATGAAAAGCCGGCAATTGAATTACCGGCTTTTCACTAACACCGCTGCGTATTTCTCGCAAGTCACACTGCTGGTCCGTGTGGAATCCGTATTTTTCTCGCCCCCATAGACTTTCATTGGCGATTTTTTTGTGTAATACGGTGACAAACGCAGCATGCTGCGATTTTCTACGGCCGTACAAGACCGTATATTACGGATGCGTAATATATGGCAGATAGGAGCAGCCCCATAGAGATTCATTGGGCCGTGTGTAATGCGTATTTTACGGACGTAGTTTATGCGCTCATACGTCCGTAAAACTCGCTAGTGTGAGGCCGGCCTAAATGGTTAACAGAGTGTGGGGGCCTCCTCTTTATCCCCATTGGCACCCTGAGATCATGATTGTGTGTTGATGTTTGCCATGGCAGTTCAAGGCCAAATAGCAGCCTTAGAGTCTGCCGGTTGTAGTGACCTGTTCAGAAGTTAGTGACATTTAGGTGGCAAAAACACATTCTACATTTCTGTCATGCCACTTTGCATTAATTCCAGAAAATGAAATGAAGGAAAAATAAACTACCTGACAGCAGTTTTCGGTATGTCAGGGGGTGCTGTATTAAAATGGTATCACTTTTGTGGGGTTTCCAGTATATAGAACCAACAACGTCACTTCAAACCTGGATAGGTCCATAAAAAAAAATAATAATTTCATAAATTTCCTTGGAAAAATTGCTGCTACATTTTTAATGTTAAGATGCTAATTAAATAAAACAACATTTTACAAATGGTGCTGATGTAAAGCAGACATGAGGGAAATGTTAAAATGGTATTTATTAATGTTTTTCTGTGGTATGACTATGTATTAAAAGGGATAATCATTAAAAGTTTGAAAATTTCATTTTTATATTTGTTACATTCCTGATTTTTTTTTATAAATAAAACAAAACATATTGACATACATTGTACTTTAGGATAATGGCAAATTTGTCACACACAAAAAAAAAAAAAAAAATCTCCACATCAATAGGACATGTTGAAGCGTTCCAGAGTCATTACCATATAAATTGACACTTGTCAGATTTCAAAAATTTTGCCGTGTCACTTAGGCTACGTTCACATTTGTGCGGCGCAGCGTCGGCGACGCAACGCACAACGCATGCAAAACGCAGCTCTTTGTGACGCATGCGTCCAATTTTGGCATGATTTTCGGCGCAAAAAAATGCATCGTGCAGCGTTCTGTGCGCCCTGACGCTTGCGCCAAAAATGACGCATGCGTCACAAAACGCAAGACAACGCATGTCCATGCGCCCCCATGTTAAATATAGGGGCGCATGACGCATGCGTCGCCGAACCTGCGCCCGACACAACGCAAATGTGAACGTAGCCTAAGGGGTTAAAACAATTCTCTAAAAACAATGTGAGACTTGCGTTTTTTCACAATTTCTCCCCATTTGGAATTTTTTTCCCCTTTTTCAGCACACTATGTGGTAAAATCAATGGTGTCAATCAAAATTTACAACTCGTCCCACAATAAGCAACCCCTCATATGTCTATGTGGACAGAAAAATAAAGTTGTGGCTGTGGGAAGAAGAGGAGAAAAAAAAAAAACAAACGCAAAAATGGAAATTTGCCACTGTGTGAAGCGGTCAAAGGATTATCTTTTGAGCAGCTCAAAGCTTCTTAGATTCTTCTCACTCCCCGTTATCTAGCAGGACCACATGCTTCCTCCAGAGATCGTTCTGGTGAATAGCAGAGCTGCAGTATTAGGCCATGTTCACACTAGCAGGATTTGGTCATTTTTTTACCTCAGTATTTGTAAGCCAAAACCAGGAGTGGGTGATAAATATAGAAGTGGTGACATGTTTCTATTACCATATACTTTTCCTCTAATTGCCCAACGCTTGGTTTTGGCTTACAAATACTGAGGTAAAATACTGATCAAATACTGAATGTGACCTAAAAATGTATATTTTAAAAAAGGATGCAATACAGTGGACAATGGACATGATAGAAAGATGGTCTGTTTTAAATGGATGTAAAAAGATATCGAGTAAGGTCGTAGCGGGCCCATAAAGGGGAGGCCAACATGACAGGGCTTGAGCCGGAAATGGAGTGTGTGTATCCGTGTGTGTCCAGGATTGGCATCTGCACCGTCGCAGCTACAGCCACAAAATTTTGCACAGTCACAAGTCTGGACCCCGAGAGCATCAAGAGTGCAGTGCAGTCTCGCGAGATGATGACGTAGCGGTCTCACGAGACCGCTACGTCATCATATCGCGAGAACGCAATGCATGGAGCAGTCACCTGAGGGTCGCGAGGAGCGGGAAAGGCCTGTTCTGGATCCGAGGGGCCGACGGACGGTGAGCATATAATTTTTTTTTTTCATTTTTAAAACCCCTTCCCGACCTTTGACGCCATGTAGGCGTCATGACAGCCGGTGCCAATCCGACCTGTGACGCCTATGTGGCGTCATGGAATGATCGCGTCCCTGCAGATCGGGTGAAAGGGTTAACTCCAATTTCACCCGATCTGCAGGGACAGGGGGAGTGGTACTTCAGCCCAGGGGGGGGGTGGCTTCACCCCCCCCCGTGGCTATGATCGCTGATTGGCTGTTGAAAGTGAAACAGCCAATCAGAGCGATTTGTAATATTTCACTATGAAAACTGGTGAAATATTACAATCCAGCCATGGCCGATGCTGCAATACCATCGGCCATGGCTGGAAACACTGGTCTGCACCCCCCCACCGCCACCGATCACCTCCCCAGTCCTCCATCCTGTGCTCCGCTCCCCTCCGTCCCAAAGCAAGAAGAAAAGGGTAGCATGCATAATAAAAGGGATCACCACAAAAAATATATTAACAAAATATAACAAATTTTTATTAAATCACACTTGAATACACTACAAAAGAGTATTAAAAACACTTAAAATAACAGCATGAGGCAAACAAGAAAACACGACCTGTAATAAGGTCAGGCCACAGTGTCACCCCACATACAGGCTACCAAGACGAATTTGGGAGATGTAGGGATGGAAAAGAACCTAATGTATCAGGCCTCTGTAGCTATAAATAGCCAAGAGGAGTAACCCATCCTATACTACCTGACATGAATAGACCAGGCCTCCTAGGTAGCGTTCCTGCAAGATAGGTCAGGGCTGATAAGAGATGGCAGTCAGCAGGGGTGGCACCGGGCAAGAACGCTCCCCTCCGTCGTCCTGTCCACTCCCCCGTCCTCCTGTCCGCTCCCCCCGTGCTCCGATCACCCCCCCCCCTCATACTTACCGAGCTTCCCAGCGTCCGTCCGTCTTCTCCACGGGCGCCGCCATCTTCCAAAATGGCGGGCGCATGTGCAGTGCGCCCGCCGAATCTGCCAGCCACCAGATTCGTTCCAGCTACATTTTGATCACTGTGATAAAACCTATCACAGTGATCATGTAGCAGTGTTCCATCAGGTTTACAGTACCATGCGCTGTGCCCACGGAAAATACAACGCAGCATTTCCGTGCGGTATTTTCCACAGCATGTTAATTCTTTGTGCGGATTCCGCAGCGTTTTACACCTGTTCCTCAATAGGAATCCGCAGGTGAAATCTGCATACAAAAACACTGGAAATCCGCGGTAAATCCGCAGGTAAAACGAAGTGCCTTTTACCTGCGGATTTTTCAAAAACGGTGCGGAAAAATCTCACACGAATCCGCAACGTGGGCACATAGCCTTAGGGTTGGAATTAGGGCTAGGGTTGGAAATAGGGTTAATAGGCTTGTCGTTAGGATTATGGTTAGGGGTGTGTTGGGGTTAGGGTTAGGGTTGGGATTAGGGTTGGGATTAGGGTTGTGGTTAGGAGTGTGTTGGGGTTAGGGTTGTGATTAGGGTTATGGCTACAGTTGGGATTAGGGTTAGGGGTGTGTTGGGGTTAGTGTTGGAGTTAGAATTGAGGGGTTTCCACTGTTTAGGCACATCAGGGGTCTCCAAACGCAACATGGCGCCACCATTGATTCCAGCCAATCTTGCGTTCAAAAAGTCAAATGGTGCTCCCTCCCTTCCGAGCCCTGACGTGCGCCCAAACAGTGGTTTACCCCCACATATGGGGTACTAGTATACTCAGGACAAACTGGGCAACAACTATTGGGGTCCAATTTCTCCTGTTACCCTTGCGAAAATAAAAAATTGCTTGCTAAAACATCATTTTTGAGGAAAGAAAAATGATTTTTTAATTTTCACGGCTCTGCGTTATAAACTTCTGTAAAGCACTTGGGGGTTCAAAGTGCTCACCACATATCTAGATTAGTTCCTTGGGAGGTCTAGTTTCCAAAATGGGGTCACTTGTGGGGGAGCTCCAATGTTTAGGCACACAGGGGGCTCTCCAAACGCGACATGGTGTCCGCTAATGATTGGAGCTAATTTTCCATTCAAAAAGCCAAATGGCGTGCCTTCCCTTCCGAGCCCTGCTGTGCGCCCAAACAGTGGTTTACCCCCACATATGGGGTATCAACGTACTCAGGACAAACTGGACAACAACATTTGGGGTCCAATTTATCCTGTTACCCTTGGGAAAATAAAAAATTCTGGGCTAAAATTCATTTTTGAGGAAAGAAAAATTATTTTTTATTTTCACGGCTCTGCGTTATAAACTTCTGTGAAGCACCTGGGGGTTTAAAGTGCTCACTATGCTTCTAGATAAGTTCCTTGGGGGGTCTAGTTTCCAAAATGGGGTCACTTGTGGGGGAGCTCCAATGTTTAGGCACACAGGGGGCTCTCCAAACGCGACATGGTGTCCGCTAAAGATTGGAGCCAATTTTTCATTCAAAAAGTCAAACGGCGCTCCTTCCCTTCCGAGCCCTGCCGTGCGCCCAAACAGTGGTTTACCCCCACATATGAGGTATCAGCGTGCTCAGGACAAATTGGACAACAACGTTCGTGGTACAGTTTCTCCTTTTACCCTTGGGAAAATAAAAAAAATTGTTGCTAAAAGATCATTTTTGTGACTAAAAAGTTAAATGTTCATTTTTTCCTTCCATGTTGCTTCTGCTGCTTTGAAGCACCTGAAGAGTTAATAAACTTCTTGAATGTGGTTTTGAGTACCTTGAGGGGTGCAGTTTTTAGAATGGTGTCACTTTTGGGTATTTTCAGCCATATAGAACCCTCAAACTGACTTCAAATGTGAGGTGGTCCCTAAAATAAATGGTTTTGTAAATTTTGTTGTAAAAATGAGAAATCACTGGTCAAATTTTAACGCTTGTAACTTCCTAGCAAAAAAAAATTTTGTTTCCAAAATTGTGATGATGTAAAGTAGACATGTGGGAAATGTTATTTATTAACTATTTTGTGTCACATAACTCTCTGGTTTAACAGAATAAAAATTAAAAATGTGAAAATTGCAAAATTTTCAAAATTTTCGCCAAATTTCAGTTTTTTTCACAAATAAACTCAGAAATTATCGACCTAAATTTACCACTAACATGAAGCCCATGAAGCTCAGAATTGCAAAAAACGGCCAGGTCATTAAGGTCAAAATAGGCTGGGTCATGAAGGGGTTAACATTAGATCTTTTCATGTATTTTCATGACTATGAAAGTTGTACATTCACACAGAAGGCATCAAAACTATGAATTAACACATGTGGCAAAAGGTGGCTACTTTGAAGAACCTAGAATATAAGACATAATTTCAGTTGTTTCACACTTTTTTGTTAAGTATATAATTCCACATGTGTTAATTCATAGTTTTGATGCCTTCAGTGTGAATTTACAATTTTCATAGTCATGAAAATACAGAAAAATCTTTAAATGAGAAGGTGTGTCCAAACTTCTGGTCTGTACTTATATTAGATAGATAGATAGATAGATATGTCTAAGGTCCACTTCCATCTGTTTGTCTGTCATGGAAATCCCGTGTCGCTGATTGGCCCCTACTCCCCTCCAGTCAGTGCCCCCTCCATACTCCCCTCCAGTCAGCGCCCACATAGCGTTTTAGCAGTCCGTTAATCGGACTGAGTTACAACGCGGCATTACACAGTCCGTTAACGCTGCCAGTAACCCTGTAAGTGTGACCAACTTTTTACTATTGATGCTGCCTATGCAGCATGAATAGTAAAAACATAATGTAAAAAAAAAATTCATTATATTCTCACCTTCTGGCGTCCGTGGCAGCCTTTCCCGCTCCTCGCGACGCTCCGTTCCCAGTAATGCATTGCGGCAATGACCCAAGATGATGTAGTGGTCTCATCACGGGTTATTACTGCAAGGCATTACTGGGAACGGAGCGTCGCGAGGAGCATCGCTAAAGGCCTGGGCTGGATCCGGGGGCCACCGGAAGGTGAGTATATAACTTATTTACTTATTTTAACCCCTTAACGACCGCCGATACACCTTTTAACGGCGGCCGCTAAGGGTACTTAAACCACAGCGCCGTTAATTAACGGCGCTGTGGAAAAAGTGAATAGCGCCCCCCAGAGTCGGATTTTCTCTGGGGTCTCGGTTGCCGAGGGTAGCCGAGACCCCAGAGAACATGATTCGGGGGGTTTTTACCGACCCCCGAGTTGCGATCGCCGGTAATTAACCGTTTACCGGCGGTCGCAACAAAAAAAAAAAAAAACGCGATTTGCCGTTTAATTTCTCTGTCCTCCGATGTGATCGCACATCGGAGGACAGAGAAATGTGGTCCCCGATGGCCCCCAATAGCCCCCCAATACTTACCTACCTGCCCCGGTGCTCCTCGTGTCTCCCCATGGGCGCCGCCATCTTTTTTCCGGGAAAAAATGGCGGGCGCACGCGCAGTGCGCCCGCCGCCCGGATGTTCTTTGGGGTCTCGGCTGCCGGGGGTAGCCGAGACCCCAAAGAACATGATCGGGGTCGGTTTGCACCGACCCCTGCTTTGCGATCGCCGGTAATTAACAGTTTACCGGCGACCGCAAAAAAAAAAAAAAAAAAAAAAAGCGATCAGTTATTTCTCTGTCCTCTGATGTGATCGCACATCAGAGGACAGAGAAATAGGGGGATTCGGGGACCCTATCATACTCACCCGGGGTCCCTGGGTCCTCTTCTGTCTTCTCCTGCCAGCCGGCTTTTTCATCATGGCGGGCGCATGCGCAGTGCGCCCGCCATCTGCTGCCATCTGCCGGCCGGCAGGAGAAGACAAGTTGGGGCTAAAATTAGGGTTAGGGTTAGGGTTGGGGCTAAATTTAGGGTTAGGCTACTTTCACACTAGCGTTTTTTGGCTTCCGTCGCAATGCGTCGTTGGAGAAAAAACGCATCCTGCAAAAGTGCTTGCAGGATGCGTTTTTTCTCCATTGGCTTGCATTAGCGACGCATTGCGACGGATTGCCACATGTCGCATCCATCGTGCGACGGATGCGTCGTGCTTCGGCGGACCGTCGACACAAAAAAAACTACATGTAACTTTTTTGTGCGACGTGTCCGCCATTTCCGACCGCGCATGCGTGGCCGGAACTCCGCCCCCGCCTCCCCGCACCTCACAATGGGGCAGCGGATGCGTTGAAAAAACAGCATCCGCTGCACCCGTTGTGCGGCGCTTACAACGCTAGCCTCGGTACGTCGGCCCGACACACTGCGATGGGCCGAGTACGACGCTAGTGTGAAAGTAGCCTTAGGCTTCTTTCACACTTGCGTCGGTACGGGGCGGTCGCAATGCGTCGGCCCGATGTACCGACGCACGTTGTGAAAATTGTGCACAACGTGGGCAGCGGATGCAGTTTTTCAACGCATCCGCTGCCCAGTCTATGTCCTGGGGAGGAGGGGGCAGAGTTACGGCCACGCATCCGCGGAAATGGCGGACGCGACGTACAAAAAAAAGGTTACATTGAACTTTTTTTGTGACGACGGGGGCTAAAGTTATGGTTAGGGTTGGGGCTAAAGTTAGGGTTGGGGCTAAAGTTAGGGTTAGAGTTGGGATTAGGGTTTGGATTAGGGTTGGGATTAGTGTTACGTTTGGGATTAGGGTTGGGATTAGGGTTAGGGTTGGGATTAGGGTTAGGGGTGTGTTGGATTTAGGGTTTTGATTAGGGTTATGGTTAGGGTTGAGATTAGGGCTGTTTTGGGGTTAGGGTTGTGATTATCGTTAGGGTTGTGATTAGGATTATGGATCGGGTTGAGATTAGGGTTAGGGCTGTGTTGGGGTTAGGGTTGGAGTTAGAATTGGGGGGTTTCCACTGTTTAGGTACATCAGGGGGTCTCCAAACACGACAGCCAATTTTGCGCTAAAAAAGTCAAATGGTACTCCCTCCCTTCTGAGCTCTGCCGTGCGCCCAAACAGTGGTTTACCCCCACATATGGGGCATCAGCGTACTCGGGATAAATTGGACAACAACTTTTGGGGTCCAATTTCTCCTGTTACCCTTGTGAAAATAAAAACTTGGGGGCTAAAAACCTTTTTTGTTGGAAAAAAATATATTTTTTTATTTTCACTACTCTGCATTATAAATTTCTGTGAAGCACTTGAGCTTTCAAAGTTCTCACCACATATCTAGATAAGTTCCTTAGGGGGTCTAGTTTCCAAAATTTGGTCACTTGTGGGGGTTTCTACTGTTTAGGTACATTAGGGGTCTGCAAACGCAACATAACGCCCGCAGACAATTCTATCAAAGTCTGCATTCCAAAATGGCGCTCCTTCCCTTCCGAGCTCTGCCGTGCGCCCAAACAGTGGTTTACCCCCACATATGGGGTACCAGCATACTCAGGACAAATTGGACAACAACTTTTGGGGTCCAATTTCTCTTGTTACCCTTGTGAAAATAAAAACTTGGGGGCTAAAAATCTTTATTGTTAAAAAATATATATTTTTTATTTTCACGACTCTGCATTATAAACTTCTGTGATGCATTTGGGCATTCAAAGTTCTCACTACACATCTAGATAAGTTCCATGGGGGGGTCTAGTTTCCAAAATGGGGTCACTTTTGGGGGGTTTCTGCTGTTTAGGCACATCAGGGGCTCTCCAAACGCGACATGGCGTCCGATCTCAATTCCAGTCAATTTTGCATTGAAAAGTCAAATGGCGCTCCTTTGCTTCCGAGCTCAGCCATGCGCCCAAACAGTGGTTTACCCCCACATATGGGGTGTCGGCGTACTCAAGACAAATTGTACAACAGCTTCTGGGGTCCATTTTCTCCTGTTACCCTTGGTAAAATAAAAATTTGGAGGCAAAAAGATCATTTTTGTAGAAAAAATTCGATTTTTTTATTTTCACGGCTCTACGTTATAAACTTCTGTGAAGCACCTGGGGGTTTAAAGTGCTCACCACACATCTAGATAAGTTCCTTAAGGGGTCTAGTTTCCAAAATGGTGTCATATGTGGGGGGTCTCTACTGTTTAGGCACATCAGCGGCTCTCCAAACGTGACATGGCGTCCGATCTCAATTCCAGCCAATTCTACATTGAAAAAGTAAAACGACACTCCTTCTCTTCCAAGCTCTGCGGTGCGCCCAAACAGTGGTTTACCCCCATATATGGGGTATCGACGTACTCAGGAGAAATTGTACAACAACTTTTGTGGTCTAATTTCTCCTGTTACCCTTGTTAAAATAAAAATTTGGGGGCAAAAAGATTATTTTTGTAGAAAAAATGAGATTTTTTATTTTCACGGCTCTACGTTATAAACTTCTGTGAAGCACTTGGGGGTTCAAAGTGCTCACCACACATCTAGATAAGTTCCTTGGGGGGTCTAGTTTCCAAAATGGTGTCACTTGTGGGGGGTTTCCACTGTTTAGGCACATTAGGGGCTCTCCAAACGCGACATGGCGTCCGATCTCAATTCCAGCCAATTCTGCATTGAAACAGTCAAACGGTGCTCCTTCACTTCCAAGCTCTGCGGTGCGCCCAAACAGTGGTTTACCTCCACATATGGGGTATCGGCGTACTCAGGAAAAATTGCACAACAAAATTTGTGGTTAAATTTCTGTTTTTACACTTGTGAAAATTAAAAAAAATGGTTCTGAAGTAAAATGTTTGCAAAAAAAAGTAAAATGTTCATTTTTTTCTTCCACATTGTTTTAGTTCCTGTGAAGTACGTAAAGGGTTAATAAACTTCTTGAATGTGGTTTTGAGCAGCTTGAGGGGTGCAGTTTTTAGAATGGTGTCACACTTGGTTATTTTCTATCATATAGACCCCTCAAAATCACTTCAAAGGTGATGTGGTCCCTAAAAAAAACATGGTGTTGTAAAAATGAGAAATTGCTGGTCAACTTTTAACCCTTATAACTCCCTAACAAAAAAAAAATTGTTTCCAAAATTGTGCTGATGTAAAGTAGACATGTGAGAAATGTTATTTATTAACTATTTTTTGTGACATCTCTCTGATTTAAGGGCATAAAAATACAAAGTTTGAAAATTGCAAAATTTTAAAAATTTTCGCCATATTTCCATTTTTTTCATAAATAATCGCAAGTAATATCGAAGAAATGTTACCACTAACTTGAAGTACAACATGTCACGAAAAAACAATCTCAGAATCAGCGGGATCCGATAAAGCGTTCCAGAGTTATAACCTCATAAAGTGACACTGGTCAGAATTGTAAAAATTGGCTCGGTCATTAAGTACCAAATTGGCTCTGTCACTAAGGGGTTAATTACCAGGGATATGCTGCCCACATTACTATATACACTGCGTGGGCTGTGCTATACACACACACACACACACACACACACTGCGTGGGCTGTGCTATACACACACACACACACACACACACACTGCGTGGGCTGTGCTATACACACACTGCGTGGGCCGTGCTATACACACACACACACACCGCGTGGGCCGTGCTATACACACACACACACTGCGTGGGCCGTGCTATACACACACACACACACTGCGTGGGCCGTGCTATACACACACACACACACTGCGTGGGCCGTGCTATACACACACACACACACACACACACTGCGTGGGCCGTGCTATACACACACACACACACACTGCGTGGGCCGTGCTATATACACACACACACACTGCGTGGGCTGTGCTATATACACACACACACTGCGTGGGCTGTGCTATATACACACACACACACTGCGTGGGCTGTGCTATATACACACACACACTGCGTGGGCTGTGCTATATACACACACACTGCGTGGACTGTGCTATACACACACACTGCGTGGGCTGTGCTATACACACACACTGCGTGGGCTGTGCTATACACACACACACACTGCGTGGGCTGTGCTATACACACACACACACTGCGTGGGCTGTGCTATACACACACTGCGTGGGCTGTGCTATACACACACTGCGTGGGCTGTGCTATATATACACACACACACACTGCGTGGGCTGTGCTATATACACACACACACACACACTGCGTGGGCTGCGCTATATACACACACACACTGCGTGGGCTGTGCTATATACACACACACACACACTGCGTGGGCTGTGCTATATACACACACACACACACTGCGTGGGCTGTGCTATATACACACACACACACTGCGTGGGCTGTGCTATATACACACACACACACTGCGTGGGCTGTGCTATACACACACACACTGCGTGGGCTGTGAGTCTTTCGCCCGGGGCCCTCAAAAACCTGCAGCCGGCCCTGGCTTCACTGATCGGCCGGCCAGTCGTGACCAAATCCTGTGTATTGATTGCATTATTCTGAAATCTTCGTAAATAAACTACATACATATTCTAGAATACCCGATGAGTGGTCATTCCCACCCATCTCTTATGACCGCTTGTAAAATCCGGCCCTGGAGCGGCCCAAAACAATCCTCTCAGCACTTTATGTGTTGGAGCATACCTCTGAGTTCACATCACCGCATCTAATAGCCCTGATGACACATACCTCCCCTCAAGGACTTGTCTGTCTAGATAGAGATATCAGAGTGCTGAGAGGATTGTTTTGGGCTGCTCCAGGGCCAGATTTTACAAGCGGTCATAAGAGATGGGTGGGAATGACCACTCACATATCCCACGCAAGGGGCGTGTTTTGGTGAATAAAATGGAGGCTAATTGCCTCATTCAGTGGCTGTGGCCGGAGATGTGGAGACCTCCATTGTGTGTTGTAAAAGACACTGACCTGTGCAGGCGGACCCGCTGTACTACAAGGACTGTGTACCTTTTTTTCCTGTTTGTTGCTTTGTGCCAGAAAAAGCTATTCATTTGTTTTTTTTTCTAACGAGAGCAGATTATGCCTTTTGAATAAACTTGGTTGGGGCTCCTTTTTGCATCAATTACTCCATCAATGTGATGTGGCATGGATGCGATCAGCCTGTGTGCTGGGGTGTTAAGGAAGCCCAGTTTGCTTTGACAGCAGCCTTCAGCTCATCTGCATTGTTGAGTCTGGTGTCTCATCTTCCTCTTGACAATACCCCTTATATTCTTTATGGGGTCAGGCGAGTTTGCTGGCCAATCAAGCACAGTGATACTGTTGGTTTTTAAACCAAGTATTGGTACTTTTGACAGTGTAGACAGGTGCCAAGTCCTGCTGGAGAGGGAAATTTCCATCTCTAAAAAGCTTGTCGGCAGAGGGAAGCATGAAGTGCTGTTTCATTTCCTGCGCTGCGCTGACTTGCTAAAAAAAAGTGGACCTACACCAGATGACATGGCTCCCCAAACCATCATGGATTGTGGAAACTTCACACTAGACCTCAAGCAGCTAGGATTGTGCACCTCTCCACTTTTCCTCCAGACTCTGGGACCTTGATTTTTAAATTAAATGCAAAATTTAATTTAATCTGAAACCACCTAGGACCACTGAGCAACAGTCCAGTTCTCCTTCTCCCAGGTAAGACACTTCTAGCGTTGTCTATTGGTTATGAGTGGCTTGACACAAGGAATGCGACACTTGTAGCCCATGTCCTGGATACGACTGTCGGGGCTCTTGAAGCAATGATTCCAGCAGCAGTCCAGTCCTTGTGAATCTCCCTCAAATTTCGAATGGCCTTTTAACAATCCTTTCAAGGCTGCGCTTATCCTGGTTGGTTGTGCACCTTTTTCTACCACACTGTTTCCTTCCACTCAACTTTCCATTAATATGCTTGGATACAACACTCTGTGAACAGCCAGCTTCTTTAGCAGTGACCTTGTGTGGCTTACCCTCCTTATGGAGTGTGTCAATGACTGCCTTCTGGACATCTGTCAAGTCAGCAGTCTTCCCCATGATTGTGGACCCTACTGAAACAGACTAAGGGACCTTTTTAAATGCTTATGAAGCCTTTGCAGGTGTTATTTTGTTAATACTTTACTGAGATAATGACTTGGGTTTTCATTGGCTGTAAGCCATAATAATCAATATTAAAAAAAAACAAAAAACACTTGAAATAGAACACTATAATGATGCTATATACGAGTTTCACTTTTTACATTGAAGAACTGAAATAAACTTTTTGAGGATATTCTAATTTTAATGGGAAGCACTTGTACATTAGTGTTAACCCCTTCACCCCGAAGCCTGTTTTCACCTAAGTGACAGGGCCAATTTTTACAATTCTGACCACTGTCACTTTATGAGGTCATAACTCTGAAACGCTTCAACGGATCCTGGTGATTCTGACATTGTTTTCTTGGGACATATTCTACTTCATGATAGTGGTAAAACTTCTTCGATATGACTTGCATTTATTTGTGGAAAAAAAAAATTTGACGAAAATTATGAAAATTTAGCAATTTTAAAA
This sequence comes from Ranitomeya variabilis, assembly GCF_051348905.1. NCBI lineage: Eukaryota > Metazoa > Chordata > Amphibia > Anura > Dendrobatidae > Ranitomeya > Ranitomeya variabilis. Next base: position 322,884,632 of record NC_135234.1, read on the forward strand.
CTTTTAGTTTTTATGCCCTTAAATTAGAGAGTTATATCACATAATATAGTTAATAAACAACATTTTCCACATGTCTGCTTTACATCAGCACAATTTTGGAAACAATTTTTTTTTGTTAGGGAGTTATAAGGGTTAAAAGTTGACCAGCGATTTCTCATTTTTGCAACAAAATTTGCAAAACCATTTTTTTTTACAGACCACCTCACACTTGAAGTGACTTTGAGGGATCTATATGACAGAAAATGCCCAAAAGTGACACCATTCTAAAAACTGCACCACTCAAGGTACTCAAAACCACATTCAAAAAGTTTATTAACCCTTCAGGTGCTTCACAGGAATTTTTGGAATGTTTAAAAAAAATTGAACATTTAACTTTTTTTTCACCAAATTTTTTACTTCAGATCCAATTTGTTTTATTTTACCAAGGGGAACAAGAGAAATTGGACCACAAAAGTCGTTGTACAATTTGTCCTGAGTACGCTGATACCCCACATGTTGGGGGTAAACCATTGATTGGGCACATGGCAGAGCTCGGAAGGGAAGGAGCGCCATTTGACTTTTCAATGCAAGATTTGCTGGAATTGAGATCGGAACCCATGTCGCGTTTGGAGAGCCCCTGACGTGCCTAAACAGTGGAAACCCCCCACAAGTGATCCCATTTTGGAAAGAAGACCCCCTAAGGAACTTATCTAGATGTGTGGTGAGCACTTTTAAGCCCCAATTGTTTCACTAAAGTTTAGAATGTAGCGCTGTGAAAATTAAAAAATAATTTTTTCTTTCCACAAAATGATGTTTTAGCCCGCAATTTTTTTTTCCCAAGGGTAACAGGAGAAATTGGACCACAAAAGTTATTGTCCAATTTGTCCTGAGTAAGCTGATACCACATACATGAAGCGGGACCACTGTTTGGGCGCACGGCAGAGCTCGGAAGGGAAGGAGCGCCGTTTGAAATGCAGACTTAGATGGATTGGTCTGCAGGCGTCATGTTGCATTTGCAGAGCCCCTGATGTACCTAAACAGTAGAAACACCACACAAGTGACCCCATATTGCAAACTAGACCCCCCTTATCTAGATGTGTTGTGAGAACTTTGAACCAACAAGTGTTTCACTACAGTTTATAACGCAGAGCCGTGAAAATAAAAAATATTTTTTTTTCCACGAAAATGTTATTTTAGCCCCCACGTTTTTATTTTCCCAAGGGTAACAGGACAAATTGGACCCCAAAAGTTGTTGTCCAACTTGTCCTGAGAATGCTGATACCCCATATGTTGGGGGGAACCACTGTTTGGGCGCACAGGAGAACTCGGAAGGGAAGGAGCACTGTTTTAGTTTTTCAAAGCAGAATTGGCTGGAATTGAGATCGGATGCCATGTCGCGTTTGGAGAGCCCCTGATGTGCCTAAACAGTGGAAACTCCCCAATTCTAACTGAAACCCTAACCCCAGCCCTAACCCCAACCCTAACCCTAGCCCTAACGGGAAAATGGAAATAAATACATTTTTTAAAATTTTATTATTTTTCCCTAACTAAGGGGGTGATGAAGAGGGGTTTGATTTACTTTTATAGCGTTTTTTTGGCGGATTTTTATGGTTGGCAGCCATCACACACTAAAACATGCTTTTTATTGCAAAAAAATAGTTTTTGCATCACCACATTTTGAGAGCTATAATTTGTCCATATTTTGGCCCACAGTCATGTGAGATCTTGTTTTTTGCAGGACGAGTTGACGTTTTTATTGATACCATTTTCGGGCGCATGACATTTTTTGATCGCTTTTTATTCCGATTTTTGGGAGGCGGAATGAACAAAAACCAGCAATTCCTGAAATTCTTTTAGGGGGGGCGTTTATACCATTCCACGTGTGGTAAAATTGATAAAGCATCTTTATTCTTCAGGTCAGTACGATTACAGCGATACCTCATTTATGTAATTTTTTTATGTTTTGGCGCTTTTACACAATAAAAACTATTTTATATAAAAAAAAATTTTTGCATCTCTTTATTCTGAGAGCTATAACTTTTTTATTTTTCTGCTGATGATGCGGTATGGCAGCTTTTTTTTTGCAAGATGACGTTTTCAGCGGTACCATGTTATTTATATCCGTCTTTTTGATTGCGTGTTATTCCACTTTTTGTTCGCCTGTATGATAATAAAGCGTTGTTTTTTATTTATTTTTTTTTGCGGTGTTCACTGAAGGGGTTAACTAGTGGGATAGTTTTATAGAGCGCGTCGTTACGGACGCGGCGATACCAAATGTGTACTTTTATTGTTTTTTTTTTATTTACATAAATAAATGGATTTACTGGGAAATGTTTTTTTTTTTCTTTATTTGGGGATTTTTTTTTTACTTTCTACCATTGTCCCAGGGTGGGAGATCACTGTATTAGATCAGATCGTTGATCTGACAGTGTGCATAGCACTCTGTCAGATCAGCGATCTGACAGGCAAGTTCAGGAGGCTTTCCGGCGCCTGCTCTCAGCAACTCTCAGCAGGCGCTGGCTAACCACGTCATTTCATGACCCGGAAGGAGTCCCGCGGCCATCTTGGATCCGGGGACTCCTTCCGGATCACCGGAGCAACGCGATCTCATCGCGTTGCTCCGGTGGGAGAGCGCAGGGAGCCCCCGTCCCTGCGCGATCCCCCTCTATGCCGCTGTCACTACTAGCGGCGATCGTGGGCATTGCTGCGGGGTGTCAGCTGTCATATACAGCTGACACCCGCACCCGATCACCGCGGCGCTCAGCGCGAGACCGCGGTGATCGGTGCGCCATACTAGTACTGCGGCTGGCACAAATGCAGTGCCGGCAGCGCAGTACTAGTACGGTGCATGTCACGAAGGGGTTAATGTACCGTGGCATGTAAAGTTTGGGCAATCTTGAGAAAATGGCAGTGGAGCTGCAGGAAGCATTCCTCAGCTTACTGCCCGAAGCTTTCTTCCTGACACAGGTGCGTGCTACTTGATGACATCAGCAAGCAGCACACACCTGTGTCAGAGAAAGTTGCAGGGAGATGGTCGGAGAGGTGAGTGGTGGTGCATGTTAGTTGTTATTTTAACCAATACACTGGGGAGAGGACACTGAGGGGTGGTGGAGAGGACAATGATGAGGGCGGTGGAGGAGAACAATCATTGAGCTGGTGGAGAGGACACTTAGGTGTAGTGGGGGGAGAACAATGATGGTGGGGGGGAAGACACCAATGTGGTGGAGGAAAAGAATGATGGGGGTGGTGGAGAAGACAATAAGTGGGGTGGGCATTGCGATGGGAGTACAAAGGACTTATGAACAGGGGGAGGAGGAGGTTAGATATGGAAGTAAAATGAATTGGGTGGAGGAGGAAGGTGCCAAGTCCCTGATAGTGTTATAATGAATTGTAAGATGGGGGATGACGCTATCAGGGACTTAAAATTTATTGGTGAGTGGGAGAGGAGGGGTTAAGGTGCATAGGACACTTTATAATGAACTGAAAGATGGGAGAAGATGCTGTCAAGGACTTGTAATGAATTAGGAGGTGGCAGAGGATGTTCAGTATCTGAATGTCTTCTCCCATCCCCAAATTCATTATGACTAGTTGGCTCGTGCGAAATTTTCGCACATTGGTTGTTGGGGGCGCAGTCAATTTCAGGAAAATCAAGCTGATCAAATGAAAATGTACATAATGAGATGATGAACACAGATGTGAAAAAAAAAAAAGAAAATATATATATATATATATATATATATATATATATATATATATATATATATTTTTTATATGTCCATTTTCCAAGCTGGCGAGAAAATCTCACCATACGGATGCTTACATGCAAGAAAAATCACATCCTCCCACTGAACACTGATGACATACGGATCACTGTTCAGGGAACATTTCTGCAATTCTCGTCCATGTAAAATGGACTGATTTTTTATTTTTTTATACATTGTGTGTGACTCCAGCCTAAAGGAGATCCCACAACATTAAACATAATGGTATTTTAGTTACTGATCAGAAGGGGTCTCATTGTCAGGACCTTGCAAAAGAACAGGGGCAGCAGCATTTTTTTCCCTTCCACAGTAGCACTGCTATCTATCTGTAGTGTAGGGAAGTACAACACTGCCCTATGCATGTGAACAGAGCAGCTCCCTGTACTGCAGTGCCATTTGACAGTAAAAATGATGAAGGAGAATTTACCCCATAACTGAGCGTATTTACACCATTGTATAATAATTGGGAATATCCCTTTAACCCCTTCATGACCCAGCCTATTTTGGCCTTAATGACCTGGCCGTTTTTTGCAATTCTGACCAGTGTCCCTTTATGAGGTAATAACTCAGGAACGCTTCAACGGATCCTAGCGATTCTGAGATTGTTTTTTCGTGACATATTGGGCTTCATGTTAGTGGTAAATTTAGGTCGATAATTTCTGAGTTTATTTGTGAAAAAAAACGGAAATTTGGCGAAAATTTTGAAAATTTCGCAATTTTCACATTTTTAATTTTTATTCTGTTAAACCAGAGAGTTATGTGACATAAAATAGTTAATAAATAACGTTTCCCACATGTCTACTTTACATCAGCACAATTTTGGAAACAATTTTTTTTTTTTTGCTAGGAAGTTATAAGGGTTAAAATTTGACCAGTGATTTCTCATTTTTACAACAAAATTTACAAAACCATTTTTTTTAGGGACCACCTCACATTTGAAGTCATTTTGAGGGTTCTATATGGCTGAAAATACCCAAAAGTGACACCATTCTAAAAACTGCACCCCTCAAGGTGCTCAAAACCACATTCAAGAAGTTTATTAACCCTTCAGGTGTTTCACAGCAGCAGAAGCAACATGGAAGTAAAAAATGAACATTTAACTTTTTAGTCACAAAAATTATCTTTTAGCAACAATTTTTTTATTTTCCCAAGGGTAAAAGGAGAAACTGGACCACGGACGTTGTTGTCCAATTTGTCCTGAGTACGCTGATACCTCATATGTGGGGGTAAACCACTGTTTGGGCGCACGGCAGGGCTCAGAAGGGAAGGAGCGCCATTTGACTTTTTGAATGAAAAATTGGCTCCAATCGTTAGCGGACACCATGTCGAGTTTGGAGAGCCCCTGTGTGCCTAAACATTGGAGCTCCCCCACAAGTGACCACATTTTGGAAACTAGACCCCCCAAGGAACTTATCTAGAAGCATAGTGAGCACTTTAAACCCCCAGGTGCTTCACAAATTGATCCGTAAAAATGAAACAGTTCTTTTTTTTCACAAAAAAATTATTTTAGCCTCAATTTTTTCATTTTCACATGGGCAACAGGATGAAATGGATAGTAAAATTTGTTGGACAATTTCTCCTGAGTACACCGATACCTCACATGTGGGGGTAAACCATTGTTTGGGCACATGGTAAGGCTCGGAAGGGAAGGAGCGCCATTTGACTTTTTGAATGAAAAATTATCTCCATCGCTAGCGGACACCATGTCACGTTTGGAGAGCCCCTGTGTGCCTAAACATTGGAGCTCCCCCACAAGTGACCCCATTTTGGAAACTAGACCCGCCAAGGAACTTATCTAGAAGCATAGTGAGCACTTTAAACCCTCAGTGCTTCACAGAAGTTTACAACGCAGAGCCGTGAAAATAAAAAATCATTTTTCTTTCCTTAAAAATGATGTTTTAGCAAGCAATTTTTTATTTTCCCAAGGGTAACAGGAGAAATTGGACCCCAAATGTTGTTGTCCAGTTTGTCCTGAGTACGATGATACCCCATATGTGGGGGTAAACCACTGTTTGGGCACACGGCAGGGCTCGGAAGGGAAGGCACGCCATTTGGCTTTTTGAATGGAAGATTAGCTCCAATCATTAGCGGACACCATGTCGCGTTTGGAGAGCCCCTATGTGCCTAAACATTGGAGCTCCCCCACAAGTGACCCCATTTTGGAAACTAGACCTCCCAAGGAACTAATCTGGATGTATGGTGAGCACTTTGAACCCCCAAGTGCTTCACAGAAGTTTATAACGCAGAGCCATGAAAATAAAAAATAATTTTTCTTTTCTCAAAAATGATTTTTTAGCCCACAATTTTTTATTTTCCCAAGGGTAACAGGAGAAATTGGACCCCAATAGTTGTTGCCCAGTTTGTCCTGAGTACACTGATACCCCATATGTGGGGGTAAACCACTGTTTGGGCACACGTCGGGGCTCGGAAGGGAGGGAGCACCATTTGACTTTTTGAACGCAAGATTGGCTGGAATCAATGGTGGCGCCACGTTGCGTTTGGAGACCCCTGATGTGCTAAACAGTGGAAACCCCTCAATTCTAACTCCAACACTAACCCCAACACACCCCTAATCCCAACCCTAACCCCAACACACCCCTAACCCTAATCCCAACTCTAGCCATAACCCTAATCACAACCCAACCCCAACACACCCCTAACCACAACCCTAACCCTAATCCCAACCCTAACCACAACTTTAACCCCAACACACCCCTAACCACAAGCCTATTCTTAATCCTATTTCCAACCCTAGCCCTAATTCCAACCCTAACCCTAAGGCTATGTGCCCACGTTGCGGATTCGTGTGAGATTCTTCCGCACCATTTTTGAAAAATCCGCAGGTAAAAGGCACTGCGTTTTACCTGCGGATTTACAGTGGATTTCCAGTGTTTTTTATGCGGATTTCACCTGCGGATTCCTATTGAGGAACAGCTGTAAAACGCTGCGAAATCCGCACAAAGAATTGACATGCTGCGGAAAATACAGCGCAGCATTTCCGCGCGGTATTTTCCGCACCATGGGCACAGCGGATTTGGTTTTCCATAGGTTTACATGGTACTGTAAACCTGATGGAACACTGCTATGAATCCGCAGCGGCCAATCTGCTGCGGATCCGCAGCCAAATCCGCACCGTGTGCACATAGAACTAGGGTTAGCGTTAGAATTAGGCTAACCCTACCCCTAACCCTAACCCTAGTTCTAACCCTAGTGGAAAAAAAAATATTTTCTTTATTTTATTATTGTCCCTACCTATGGGGGTGATAAAGGGGGGGGGGGTCATTTACTATTTTTTTTATTTTGATCACTGTGATAAGTTTACCACAGTGATCAAAATGTACATGGAACGCATCTGCCGGCCGGCAGATTCGGCGGGCGCACTGCGCATGCGCCCGCCATTTTGGAAGATGGCGGCGCCCAGGGAGAAGACGGACCGACTTCGGGAGGCTCGGTAAGTATGAGGGGGTGGTGGGGGGGTGGATCGGAGCACAGGGGGGGGGGATCGGAAGACGGGGGGAGCGGACAGGAGCACGGGGGAGCGGACATGGGGACGGAGGGGGGTACTGGACAGAACGGAGGACTGGGGAGGAGATCGGGGGCGGTGGGGGGGGGGGCAGAACATGATTTCCAGCCATGGCAGATGCTATTGCAGCATCGGCCATGGCTGGATTGCAATATTTCACCATTTTCATAGGTGAAATATTGCAAATTGCTCTGATTGGCTGTTGCACTTTCAACAGCCAATCAGAGCGATCGTAGCCACGTGGGGGCAAAGCCACCCCCCCTGGGCTGAAGTACAACTCCCCCTCTCCCTGCAGATCAGGTGAAATAGGAGTTAACCCTTTCACCCGATCTGCAGGGACGCGATCATTCCATGACGCCACATAGGCGTCATGGGTCGGATTGGCACCGACTTTCATGACGCCTACGTGGCGTCAAAGGTCGGGAAGGGGTTAAAAAAAAAAAAAAGTAATCTGCAGGTTATTTCTTTTCTTCCCCCTCAGACCACCCCCCACGGTTGTATTATTTTTTTTTTTTTTGTAAGTTTGTTTCCACCAATCCCTCCCATCGGGAAAGGAAACAATGCACATTCTAGGTTATGTCAACGCTGCAGTTTTTTACTCGGAACCAGAGGTGACTCCAGGTCACCAATAAGCTGCAACCTTAGAAGGAAGAGAGACTTTTCAATGAATGTCCAATAATACAGAAAATCTGATGGTTCAGAACTTGTCCGGACCCTTTTAGGCTGCATTCATTTGGATCTTCAGTTTAAAGCTGAAGTCTTAAACAGGTAAAGTTTTACTTTTATTCTACTTCCACATATGTAGCAAATATTTTATATGTACCTGCCTGAAATCGGCTGGGCAAGGATTTCGGCATGCTGGAAAGCCCCCTTTCCAAGGCAAATGTTAGGATTTGTTTCGGCTTTGTGGTATTGTGCTTTGGGGGAGTATGGTGCCACCTGCAGGTCACTTTTCCTTACTGCAGTTTCATGAAAATATTTAAAATGTATTTTTTTATTACATCGTGGATGTGTGGTTTGTTTGGCTATTTTCTTGCTGAAGGGGGCAAGTTTACCTTTCAAATGGTGTATTATTTTTTGTGTGTGGGTGCAGTATGAACGGAGATACAAAGGAATCACTGAAAAAGAAGGATGCTATCAAGGACCAATGATTGAGGGGACACAGGACAGGGACTAAGGCTAGGTGCACACATTCAGGATTTGGAGGAGAAAATTCTGCTGCATGTCCTAATGTGTTGGCAGGAAGAAAGTTGCGCAAAATACTTTGACACTTTTTTTACATGCTTTTGTTACGCATTTTCACCCACTCATTAGTATGGGTGAAATATGCTGCAAGAATTGAAGAAAAAAAATAAAAATAAGCAATGTGTGCATTAGACAGGGATTTCGTTCACTTTGCTGTACTATAAAACCTTGCATATTTTCAGTGTGCACATAGTCTTACAGTTAATTGGGGAGAGTTACAGACTGAATAGTTTATATTATTGGGTGGCAGAGATTATAGTTAATGGATGGGCACAGTGCTGCTTATCACTTTATATTTTGATTGTTGCCTGGCTAATAGTATATTAGTGGCGGGTACATGTATGTATTCAGGGGCGCAATGCGAGGGAGAAATGTATGTGAACAATATATGTGTAATGGTTATTTTCAGCACTGCGATGGTCATTGTGATAAGACGAGTCGTGGCTGGGAGATGTCGACATGAAGGTTTGACTAGATAAGAGAAGAAACCGCAGAAAACAGCTCTAATCAGACGAGACGTCAGCGGTAAGTTTCTAGATGTAAATGTTAATCTGTATCTACACTGTGTGACGTGGAGTTATAGTGTTATCTATAAAATCTCATAGGCCACATTCTCACATTTGTGTGAAATATCAGTCTGCTGACAGTCTTTTTTTTCCCCCAGACAGCACACAGACTCGTAAGGTTTTATAGGACCTTTCACATATCCGTGAACATCATGGCTCTGAGAATGAGATCCGTGAGGGTCAGAGAATGTTCTGTTCTGATTTTAAGGATCAGAATAAGACATGGTCAATGCATCTGTAAAAGCGGGCAGCACACAGACACTGCACATGGATACAGGAATGTAACATTATGTATAGCACAGTCCCTTAGTATATAGTGTATTAACTTATTGTGTATAGCTTAGTTACATATTTTCTTCCATTATATATAACAGGATCCCTTATTGCATACCATCCTCTATAGTTATATATGGTGCCATCCCTTATTATATATTTTCCTCTGCTTCTATGTACAGTGCTGTCTTACATAGTGTATTCTTGTTATTTTTATTATTCACAGCGCCCTATTTTATTACATAGTCCCCTATTGTTAGATATAAAATGACCACAGGTGGAGCAGCCGGTGACCAGAAAACCAGTCCATCATCCATCTAACAAGAGATGACAGTATGATGACACAAACCTCAACAGCCTCACAGGCGTATCTAAGGGTGCCGAGTTTGGGTCACCCGTGGCTGGACCACACATTGTGTTATGTTCTTTGCTCTCGTTCAGATGAGCATTGTTATGCTTATGTGTGCTGTCTGTGTTACAATCAGATAGCACACGGCCCAGTGTTGTTTAATATGGTTGTTCAGCTAACAGTCCATGATTTACATATACATACACAAGTTCTGCCCATTAATGTGCAGCAAGTTAAAGGGCCACTGTCACCCCCTCCAGCCGTTATAAACTAAAATAGCCAGCTTGTGCAGCAGTGATGCTGCAGTCTAACAAGGTGGCTCTTTTAGTTTTTGATTCATTTATTACCTCAATAAAGCGTTTTAAAAATTGGCCACACATACCAGATATTGTCCCAGGAGGCGGTCCGAAGCGTCCTGTATGAATCCCCCAACTGCCGTCACTCTTCTCTTCAGAGCCGATGGTACCCGCCCCCTTCGCGTTGTTGCTTCTTAAATCTGGCGCCTGCGCTGTGCGTGCCTGCCTGGGGCCTGCGCAGTGTTCTTTGTCAGTCACATCTCAGATGCCGGGTGCCTGACTGCGCCTGTGCGGGCAGTGCGGCCGCCCTGTTACTGAATCCCCGCCCCGCTCTGTGTTATTCATTATGCACAGTGCGGGGCTGGCATTCCTGGGCATGTGCACTGCGCTGTTCAGGCGCTCCCCCATCTCGGACGCTCTCCCATCTCTGACTCTCCCCCGCCTTCCCAGGAACCCCAGCCCCGCACTGTGCATAATGAATAACACAGTGCGGGGCGGGGATTCAGTAACAGGGCGCAGTCAGGCACCCGGCATCTGAGATGTGACTGACAACACTGCGCAGGCCCCAGGCAGGCACGCACAGCGCAGGCGCCGGATTTAAGAAGCAACAACGCGAAGGGGGCGGGTACCATCGGCCCTGAAGAGAAGAGTGACGGCAGTTGGAAGATTGATAGAGGACGATTCGGACCGCCTCCAGGTACAATATCTGGTATGTGTGGCCAATTTTTAAAACGCTTTATTGAGGTAATAAATGAATCAAAAACTAAAAGAGCCACCTTGTTAGACTGCAGCATTACTGCTGCACAAGGTGGCTCTTTTAGTGTATAACGGCTGGGGGGGGGTGACAGTGGCCCTTTAATTCAAAGTGTAGTACCAGTTGTCACCATTAGAGATCATTGGGTACACATTTATCCTGTTCCTGTATCCAAGAGCATATCGCTTTAAGCCCGTGTTCTGACTAGAACCGCCCCCCTGGTTTCCGGGGCAAGAGTAGCCATTTTCCCCCAGACCTTACGTCTTACACACATGTTCCTGGCTCTCTTCCTGCAGATCATTGCTCTTGATAAGCGGATTCCGGTGAGGCACAAAAGTACTTACATGCATGTTATGTTAGAACAGTTATGCAGCCACTGTGTAGCAGAGCGTGTAGTTAGGCATGTTGTGCTTTGTTTCATATTGCTGTTTTTCTGTATGCAGATAGATGCTTGCCTGTATACACTGTGTTCCAAATTATTATGCACAAAGAGTTTAGGAGTGATAAGGTTAGAATTTTTTTGTTTGTCATTTAAACTCATTGATGGTGATGTGTGTCAGGGCTCTTTATATCACTGAACGCAATTGCAGATACCTGTGCAAATTAGTTTGGCAGGTGTGTCCAAATAAAGGCAAGACTACTTAAGAAGGCTGTTCCACATTATTAAGCAGCCTACATTTTTTGCCAAAATGGGAAAGAAAAAGGATGTGTCAGCTGCTGAGAAGCAACAAATTGTGGAGTATTTAGGTCAACGCATGACTACAATCAACATTGCCAAGACACTTCATCGTGATCATCGCACAATCAAGAAGTATGTATCTGATTCCCAGCACACACGTGTGCATGCTGATAAGGAAAAATTGAGGACTCTTTCCAACAGGCAATTGCTTAAGGTTAAAAGAGCAGCTGCAAAAATGCCTGGTCATAGCAGCAGACAAGTTTTTGAAGCTGCTGGTGCCTCCAACATCCCCAGAACAACAAGATGCAGGGTCCTTCAGAGGTTTGCAGCTGTGTGTAAGCCATCCTGTCGACCACCTCTATCCACTGCAACAAGCAGAAACGGCTCCAGTGGACCAAACGATACATGAAGACTGACTTCCAAACTGTTTTGTTCACCGATGAGTGCCGTGCAACGCTCGATGGTCCAGATGGATGGAGTGAAGGATGGACACCCCATGAAAACACGGCTAAGGCGCCAACAAGGAGAAGGTGGAGTAATGTTTTGGGCTGGAATCATGGGGAGAGAGATTGTCGGCCCCTTTATGATGCCTGAAGGGGTAAAGATGAACTCCATAATCTATGTGGAGTTTCTAAAACAACACTTCCTGCCATGGTTCAAGAGGAAGAACCGTGCTTTCCGCAGCAAGATCATTTTCATGCATGATAATGCACCATCTCATGCTATGCTGCAAAAAACACATCTGCATCTCTGGCTGCTATGGGCATAAAAGAGGACAAACTTATGGTGTGGCCACCATCTTCCCCTGACCTCAACCCCATTGAGAACCTCTGGAGCATCATCAAAAGGAGTGTCTATGATGACGGGAGGCAGTTCACATCTAAGGCTTCTTTCACACTTCAGTTGTTTGGCATCAGTCACTTCCGACATAGTGACAGATCGACGGATCCGTCACAATTGTTGAGAAAACGGTTCCAACAGATCCGGTTTTTTGACGGATCCGTTACTTGGGGGTTGTCTGGGAAAAGTATCTACTTTTTGGAGCATGCGCAATTGAAAAAGCGGATTGGGGCGACGGATCTGCCGAAATGACGGTCGCGACGGATCCGTCGCCCATAGGCGGCCATTCTATGGAATGATGGACGCGACGGATCCGCCGCGAACCGTCATTTCGGCATTGACAAAAAACGTTTCAATGTCTGTCTATGTCTAGACAACGTCCGCCAAATTTCGATGGATCCGTCGCATGACGGATGGAACGGACGACCATCCGTCACAATCCGTCGCCAATGCAAGTCTATGGGAAAATAACGGATCCGCCAAAAAAAAAAATGACGGATCCGTTATTTGAGGAAACTGGCGGTTTTAGACTGACGCCAAACAACTGAAGTGTGAAAGAGGCCTAAGCAACAGCTCTGGGAGGGTATTCTGTCCAAATGCAAAACAATTGAAGCAGAAACCATCCAAAAACTGACAAATTCAATGGACGAGAGAGTTCAGAAGCTTCTTTTGAACAAGGGGTCCTACGTGCAAATATAACATCACCTAGAATAAAGTTTTCACTTGAAAACTGTTTGATTTCATTTTGTAATAAGCTGATAATGCTTATAACTTCACAATTGACCATTTTTTTGTTCAAAATAAAAAAAAAAAAAGGTTGAAAACTCTGCTGTGCATAATAATTTGGAACATGCATTTTGAGTGTTTATTTTTTTTTTAAAGATACTGTTTTCATAGGCAGTTTTTTCCAAAACATTGCAATTATACTAGAATAGTAGATGACTGGAAAATAACAATGACTGCAATTCAGATAGGTAATTTAGAGAAAATATGAGGAAATATTATTTGCATAATAATTTGGAACACAGTGTAAAGTAGTGCAATGCTTACAGCCTAAACTTGCGCTAAGATAGCCATATCTGTATCTGTCTTATCCTGTGTTCAGTGCTAGCTCTCTAATCTGTTACTCATGTTATTGTATCCTGTAACATGCTGTAATGTGCCAAGTACTGATGCAGTTATTTCCTTTGTAGTTTTTACCTGATCCTCCATTATATCGCATATCTCACAATATCATCCACTATTGTTGTTCATCGTTCACCATCTCAATAAATATAGACTTAAGAACCTATACAGTCTGTTTACTGAGGAAATGGATGAAGGTGTAGCCGTATGCTAGAATCCACACCGCTTCATACATGGAGGAAGGCAAAAACAGTAAAAACGGAACCGCTGGCGGTGGTTTACAGGCTGTACGGGACCGCTACCACCCAAACAGCTCCGTATATGGGTATTTCAGCAGCTGCCATACAGCCACAGGGAATAAGAACCCAGGACCCAGTAAAAACGGAACCGCCAGTCGCACGAGGTGATTACGCATACTGTATGGGACCGCTACCACCCAGACTGCACCGCATACGGATATTACAGCAGCCACCACACAGCCGAAAGGGACAAGAGTCCAGGCCCCAGTAAGAATAGATTAGCTGCCTTCAGTGAAACTGATAGCCGGTCGCAGGCTGTAGTTGATCAGACTGTACGGGACCGCTAACACCCACACTGCTCCCCATACGGGTATCACAGCAGCCACCATACAGCCGCAGAATTATACTGAAGCCCACCAAGAAGTGCTTTGCCATTCCTGCCAAGCGGAAGCTCACCCGCACAAAGACTCAGTTTCCCACCAAAATCCTCAGTAGTACGCAGCTAAACACACAATGTCTCGATGCGATACATTCTCACTCAAAACGAGGTCACGAGCAGGCTCTAACAAGTCTTCAATAAAAGAGCTGGCTGCTGTTGCTCGTGCCGAAGCGGCCAAAGCGGGGTCCTCTTTCGCCGAACGAGAGATGCATCTAAAGATGAGACAAGCAGAACATGAAGCAGCAACTGCACGCAGAGAAAGGAGAGTGCGTGCCTGCAAGCGTCTCTAGAAAGACTTGCGGCAAAGACATCAGCTGCAATAGCCAAGGCAGAGTACTTGGAAGCTATGGAGGATCCTGATGATGAGAGACGCAGCAACGTTCTCGGAACACATCTAGAGCAGCAAGATCCAGTGCATCGCAGAGTACGTCCATCAACATTCCGGCATGGATGACAGCCCTGACGCACTACACCGACAAGCCTATGCTTATTAACAGCGATCCAACCCCGAACTTTGCTACTATAGACAAGAGGACGCCCAGCATAGAGATGTCGACCTCAGCTACCGTTCCATTGAGCAGAAGTTACAGCTCGCATCCTGCCTTAAAGAGACACCTTCACCGGAAAGCTACTACGCAGACTATCCGAAGCGTCTCACAGGTACAGTGGTACCCCACACATTACACATGCCTAACACCAGCTTGTACCAGCACTGACCAAGCCACCATGGACTTTACAAAGTTCTTTGCCCGCTGAGAACTGGTTCCTAAAGGACTTGTAAGGTTCACTGATAAAGCCAAAAACTATAGATCATGGCATGCCTTGTTCCAGAACGCCATTCAGCGACTGGACCTTTCTAGTACTGAGGAATTAGATCTCTTGGTACACTGGCTTGGAAGCGAGTCAGTCGAGCATGCCAAAAGACTAAGACATTAATATAACGTATCCACACATAGGTCTACGTAAAGTGTGGGAAAGACTTGATGAATGCTATGAGTCCATAGAAGTCAAGAATGCTTTATACAAAAGAATTGATGATTTCTCTAAGATAGGGCCTAAAGGTTATCCGAAGCTTAGAGACTTGAGTGATTTATTGATAGAGTTACAGGTTGCCCAGAATGAAGGTAACTTGCCTGGATTGGCATTCTTAGACACTGCTAGGGGTGTCAATCCGATAGTACAGAAACTCCCTTACAACTTACAAGAAAAGTGGGTTAAACATGGTTCACGGTATAAGCAAACTCAATGTACCATTCCCTCCTTTCACTGTATTTGTGGAATTTGTCACCAAACAAGCTAGGATCAGAAATGACCCTAGTTTTGACTTCACTCTGTCATGTTCCACTGCCCCTGGTATCAAACCCAGTAAAACACATGTGGCAGTCCACAAAACTAATATTGTTTCCACAGTTCCTCCTCACAACACAAGTAGAGGAGAACAGAAGAGAACAAACCTCAAGATGTCAGTAAGCAGTGTCCTCTACACAATGCCGCGCGTGCGCAGTTGGAGATCGCGGCGGCCATTTTCCTGAAGCCGAGTTCGCATATCGGCTTCAGGAAAATGGCCGCCGCAATCTCCATCTGCGCACGCGCGGCATCCCGCGGCCATTTTCCGGAAGCCCCGGGCAGCAGAGCGCTCCATCTGCGCACGCGCGGCCTCAGAAGATGGCCGCCACCAGCGATAAAGCGGTGAATAGCGCAGATCGCGCTCTTTTTCTTCAGCTGCGCAGTGCATTCCGCTGTTGGGCATGCGCAAACCACTACGCCACCAACGGAAAGATAAGCAAGATCTGGGGGAGAAGAAGCGATTTCACCACGCCCATTTGACCAGACCACCTTGATTGACAGGCGAAAATGGTGACTTTGGTAAGGTATTTAGGTGGGGAATCGGTACACAAAATACACTATTGTCCAGCACAGCTCAGGCCCTATTTAATGGTATTTTTATCTCATACTGAAAAAACGGGGTGACAGGTTCCCTTTAAGTCAACACCTCGAATCTCATCGGTTCATCAGGTTCTCAACCTGGAAGTCACTTGTTCGAGCCATCGCTTGTCTACTTCCATGTAGCCCAGTGCTAGAAGTCAGCACTACCTGCAAGCCAGAGACCTTGTAAAGGTTGGCATCACTGCAAGCATGCGTTTATCGCTCCCAACCTGGAAAGAGCAAAGGTTACAATACTTCGTGTTGTACAAAGCATGTCCAATGTCTTTTGGGACAGATGGAGAAAGCAATATCTCTCCACCCTGCAAATCAGGACAAAGTGGCAGGAAGACAGCCCGAACATCCAACCTGGCGATGTTGTACGCGTCAAAGACAGTCGCATTGAAACGAGTGGCCACTTGGCCTAGTCACCAAGCCCTTTCCCAGCAAGGACGGGAAGGAGCACAAAGTAGAGGTCAGAGTGTGCAAGCTTGGGGAGAACAAACTGTTCGTCAGGCCAGTTACTGAACTTTTGTTATTTTCCCCAAAAGAACCAAATAGTGGCATATGTTGATGCCAAGCGAGGACTGTTCTGCCCATTAACCCCTTTATGACCCAGCCTATTTTGACCTTAATGACCTGGCCGTTTTTTGCAATTCTGATCAGTGTCCTTTTATGGGGTAATAACTCAGGAACGCTTCAACGGATCCTAGCGGTTCTCAGATTGTTTTTTCGTGACATATTGGGCTTCATGTTAGTGGAAAATTTAGGTTGATAATTTTTGCGTTTGTGAAAAAAATGGAAATTTGGCGAAAATTTTGAAAATTTCGCAATTTTCAAATTTTGAATTTTTATTCTGTTAAACGAGAGAGTTGTGTGACACAAAATAGTTAATAAATAACATTACCCACATGTCTACTTTACATCAGCACAATTTTGGAAACATTTTTTTTTTGCTAGGAAGTTATAAGGGTTAAAATTTGACCAGCGATTTCTCATTTTTACAACAAAATTTACAAAACCATTTTTTTTTAGGGACCACCTCACATTTGAAGTCAGTTTGAGGGGTCTACATGGCTGAAAATACCCAAAAGTGACACCATTCTAAAAACTGCACCCCTCAAGGTACTCAAAACCACATTCAAGAAGTTTATTAACCCTTCAGGTGCTTCACAGCAGCAGAAGCAACATTGAAGGAAAAAATGAACATTTAACTTTTTAGTCACAAAAATGATCTTTTAGCAACAATTTTTTTATTTTGCCAAGGGTAAAAAGAGAAACTGGACCCCAAAAGTTATTGTACAATTTATACTGAGTACGCCGATACCCCATATGTGGGAGGGGGGGGGGCCACTGTTTGGGCGCACGACAGGGCTCGGAAGGGAAGGAGCGCCATTTGACTTTTTCAATGAAAAATTGGCTCCAATCTTTAGCGGACACCATGTCGCGTTTGGAGAGCCCCTGTGTGCCTAAACATTGGAGCTCCCCCACAAGTGACCCCATTTTGGAAACTAGACCCCCAAAGGAGCTTATCTAGATGCATAGTGAGCACTTCGAATCCCCAGGTGCTTCACAAATTGATCCGTAAAAATTAAAAAGTACTTTTTTTTTTTCACAAAAAATTTCTTTTAGCCTCAATTTTTTCATTTTCACATGGGCAACAGGATAAAATGGATCCTAAAATGTGTTGGTCAATTTCTCCTGAGTACACCGATACCTCACATGTGGTCACAAACCACTGTTTGTGCACAGGGCAAGGCTCGGAAGGGAAGGAGCGCCATTTGACTTTTGAATGAAAAATTAGCTCCAATCGTTAGCGGACACCATGTCGCGTTTGGAGCTCCCCCTTGTGACCCCATTTTGGAAACTAGACCTCCCAAGGAACTAATCTAGATGTGCGGTGACCACTTTAAACCCCCAAGTGCTTCACAGAAGTTTATAACGCAGAGCCGTGAAAATAAAAAATCATTTTTCTTTCCTCAAAAATTATTTTTTAGCCCGCAATTTTTTATTTTCACAAGAGTAACAGGAGAAATTGGACCCCAAAAGTGGTTGTCCAGTTTGTCCTGAGTACGCCGATACCCCATATGTGGGGGAGAACCACTGTTTGGGCACACGTCGGGGCTCGGAAGGGAAGTAGTGACGTTTTGGAATGCAGACTTTGATGGAATGATCTGCAGGCCTCACGTTGCGTTTGCAGAGCCCCTGATGTGCCTAAACAGTAGAAACCCCCCACAAGTGACCCCATTTTGGAAACTAGACCCCCATGGAACTTATCTAGATGTGTGGTGAGCACTTTGAACCCCCAAGTGCTTCACAGAAGTTTATAACGCAGAGCCATGAAAATAAAAAATAATTTTTGAGGAATTGAAAATTATGTTTTAGCAAGCAATTTTTTATTTTCGCAAGGGTAACAGGAAAAATTGGACCCCAACAATTGTTGCCCAGTTTGTCCTGAGTATGCTGGTACTCCATATGTGGGGGGTAAACCACTGTTTGGGCGCACGTCGGGGCTCGGAAGGGAGGGAACACCATTTGACTTTTTGAAAGCAAGATTGGCTGGAATCAATGGAGGCGCCATGTTGCGTTTGGAGACCCCTGATGTGCCTAAAAAGTGGAAACCCCTCAATTCTAACTCCAACACTAACCCCAACACACCCCTAACCCTAATCCTAACCCTAATCCCAACCCTAACCACAACACACCCCTAACCATAACCCTAACCACAAGCCTAATCTTAACCCTATTTCCAACTCTAGCCCTAATTCCAACCCTAATTCTAATTCCAACCCTAACCCTAAGGCTATGTGCCCACGTTGCGGATTCGTGTGACATTTTTCCGCACCATTTTTTGAAAAATCGGCAAGTAAAAGGCACTGCGTTTTACCTGCGGAATAACCGCGGATTTCCAGTGTTTTTTGTGAGGATTTCACCTGCGGATTCCTATTGAGGAACAGGTGTAAAACGCTGCGGAAGCCGCACAAAGAATTGACATGCTGCGGAAAATACAACACAGGGTTTCCGTGTGGTATTTTCCGCACCATGGGCACAGCGGATTTGGTTTTCCATAGGTTTACATGGTACTGTAAACCTGATGGAAAACTGCTACGAATTCGCAGTGGCCAATCCGCTGCGGATCCGCAGCCAAATCCGCACCGTGTGCACATAGCCTAATTCTAACCCTAATTCTAACCCTAGCCCTGATCACAGTGATCAAAATGTACCTGGAACGAATCTGCCGCGCCTCACCGCGACTCAATGTAAGTACAGATCACCCAGCTTTCCTTTCAGCACCCGGGGTTTACAGGTACGAGCGAGTGCTTTAGCACAGCTCCTGCCTGTAAATTGATTTAACCCCTTCAGATGGATTTACTTCGTGGGACGTGACAGTTCATCAGAAGGTATGTATATTGTTGGTTTATTATTTTGCCAAGCGAGGGTCTTCAGGTGGACTGAGAGAGCAATAAAATATTAAAACAACCTGTGTGTTTATTTCATTAAAATAATTTTTAATAATGTGTGTTTGTGTGTGTTTTTTAACCCTTTCATACAATTGGATTAATAATGGATAGGTGTCATAATTAACGCCTCTCCATTATTAATCTGGCTTAATGTCACCTTACAATAGCAAGGTGACATTAACCCTTCATTACCCCATATCCCACCGCTACACGGGAGTGGGAAGAGAGTGGCCAAGTGCCAGAATAGGCGCATCTTCCAGATGTGCCTTTTCTGGGGTGGCTGGGGGCAGATGTTTGTAGCCAGGGGGGGCCAATAACCATGGACCCTCTCTAGGCTATTAATATCTGCCCTCAGTCACTGGCTTTACCACTCTGGCGGAGAAAATTGCGCGGGAGCCCATGCCAATTTTTTCCGTCATTTAACCCTTTATTTTAGCAGCTACAGCACCCAAATTTTGCACATACACACTACTAACATTAGTAGTGTGGAATATGCAAAGAAAAAGGGGATATGAGATGGTTTACTGTATGTAAACCATGTCTCATATCCTGTCGGGTTTGTGAAGGAGAAATGAAAAGCCGGCAATTGAATTACCGGCTTTTCACTAACACCGCTGCGTATTTCTCGCAAGTCACACTGCTGGTCCATGTGGAATCCGTATTTTTCTCGCCCCCATAGACTTTCATTGGCGATTTTTTTGCACAATACGGTGACAAACGCAGCATGCTGTGATTTTCTACGGCCGTACAAGACCGTATATTACGGATCAGTAAAATACGGCTGATATGAGCTGGGACATAGGGAATCATTGGGCCGTGTGTTATGCGTATTTTACGGACGTAGTTTATGCACTCATACGTCCGTAAAACTCGCCAGTGTGACGCCGGCCTTACATTGAGAGCTTGTAAGTTACCTCTGGCTTCCAGGAGGTCAGAAGTAACGGTCACAAGATGGCAGATTGGGACCACAGCAGTGCCAACAACAAATGAAGACAGTGGCCAGTAAGTGTGGATAACTGACACCGCTCCAATGCTGAAATAAATACGTGGGAGAGCTGTCTTAGATCCAAGTCACTAGCAGGTAATACTAAACTGAGTTCTACACATCTTGCCATTTACTATCTAGGGTCGCCCAACAGTACCTGTAAACAGCGTGTTAAAGGGAACCTGTCACCCC
This sequence comes from Ranitomeya variabilis, assembly GCF_051348905.1. Classification (NCBI taxonomy): domain Eukaryota; kingdom Metazoa; phylum Chordata; class Amphibia; order Anura; family Dendrobatidae; genus Ranitomeya; species Ranitomeya variabilis. The sequence goes on from NC_135234.1 coordinate 322,905,261, forward strand.
CAAAACTGAAAATGAGCTAAGCCTCAGGGGCTTATCTACAGCATTCTGGAATGCCCGATGTAACCTGAAAGATGAGAAAGAGAGGTTAGATTATACTTACCCAGGGGCGGTCCGGGGCTTCCCATCTTCTTATGATGACGCCCTCTTGTTGCCTTCACGCTGCGGCTCCGGCGCAGGAGTACTTTGTCTGCCCTGTTGAGGGCAGAGCAAAGTACTGCAGTGCGCAGGCGCTGGGAAAGGTCAGAAAGGCCCAGCATACTGCAGTACTTTGCTCTGCCCTCAACAGGGCAGACAAAGTACTCCTGCGCCGGAGCCGCAGCGTGAAGACAAGAAGAGGATGTCATCCTATGAAGATGGGAGGCCCTGGACCAGACTGCGACACCCGTCAGACCGGACCGCAGTGGGACCGCCCCTGGGTGAGTATAATCTAACCTCTTTCAGGATACTTCGGGGGCTTATCTACAGCATTACGGAATGCATTACAGAATGCTGTAGATAAGCCCCTGATGCCGGTGGGCTTAGCTCAACTTCGATTTTGGGGGTGACAGGTTCCCTTTAAAAAAGAAAAAAAAAAAAAAAACACTTTTCAAAATGTTAACATGCCATGTACTTGTGTGAATTCCCCAGTAGCCACCCCAACTTCCTTAGTAGTGATGACAACAGTTATCCAGCAGGACTCTAGTCACTGGAAATTGGGATTTATTAAAAAGTTTATTTACCTGCTGTCCACAACAAATGTTATGTTTCAGGAACTCTCAATCCACCATACAAGAAGTGGATACGAGACCCGACCGGAGGGCCTAGCAATTGAGTTATAAGGATCACTCACAGTAACGTATAACTCGGATGAGTGCTATCCGGGGTTTTATTTGATAGCACTCAGACCAATGTTATTCTATGGAGCAGTGCAGATCAGTGATTTTTTTCCCACGCAGATTCTGCTCTGCAAATCAGATCATGCGCATCCATTCAAGTCTAAGGGTGTGTTTAAAACATTGGACTGCACTCAGATGTCATCCGATTGCAGTCTGATGTACACACAGAGAGACAATGGAGAAGTTTTGTTCTCCATCTTCTCTGTACCTGTGCTGAGATTCTCTCATGCCAGAAAATCATATCACACTCAGATCAGATTGACAAAGTTTGAGCCAAGCGTCATTACCACAATTGATCTGATTCTCTTGCATGAAAGAATCTACGCTAATGTCAGCAAGCCGTTATTACCATCTCTACCATAATATCAGCTTGTTTGCAAGCAGGGTGATTGTGAGTAACGCTCAACCCTGCACTGCAGAGTGGCTCAGGACATGTTGTAAATTCCAGCATCTTATGTCTTTATTGGGTCTTATTGCATTCCATGGATCCCATCTTGATTTGTAAATATCCATCTTTAAGAACAAATTTTGGAACGTGAAAATGAGTCTTATTAACCATGCAAATTGTCTCTTCAGAGAGGAAGAGAACTTGAACTCTAGCGCCACCTATTGAAAGCAGCAATCCTACAAGTCAATAACGACCCTTTAACGAGTCTAATATGACTTAAGATAAAACATTCTCGTCAGTGATTTGGCTAGGTGAGAGGCTAAGACTATGTGCACACGCAGCAGTTTTCCATGAGTTTACGGTACCATGTAAACCTATGGAAAACAAAATCCGCAGTGCACATGCGGAAAAAAAGGTGCGGAAACGCTGCGTTGTTTATTCCGCAGCATGTCAATTCTTTGTGCGGATTCTGCAGTGGTTTACACCTGCTCCATAATAGGAATCCGCAGGTGGAATCCGCACAAGAACCGCGGTAAATCCGCAGTGCTGATTTACCAAAATTAGTGAGGAAAAATCCACACAACATTCTGCAATGTGTGCACATAGCCCAAGACTGGGATATATAGGGCAAATTTTCTCCTTATGGAGAGTGACGTGCCTGATCTGGCATGTCACTCTCCATACGGAGAAAACTTGTCCCTTAGATCTGGTTAACCACTAACAGCTTTGAGAAGTTACTAAATCAGTGATGACATTATCTGTCAGGGATTGACTGGGGTATAACAAAAACATAAGTGCTCCACCTGTACAATTCCTTGGGAGAAGAGGGCAGCCACAGTGCATTCCATTATGTATTCACAGCCTGTGGGTACATCTACATCTGGTGTTCCATGTTTCTGATAAATTTGCCTCTCAGTAGCAGCTGTGCCAGACACTAGAATGGGTCCCTTTACTTTTAATTTGGTTGCAATTTAACAGAAAAAGGTGCAGCCTGGAGGCTCCGACTCGTGTGGGAACTTAGCTTAATTGTATTGTTTTGTGATGTTTAGTGGAAACCCGAGGTTTGGATATTCTTACCACTAAGTGGACAGGGTGATGGCTGGGAATAGCAGTCTGCCTCCCAGAGGTGGCCCAGCATGGGGAGAGTGCCGGGTAATCTGCTGATATCACTGTGGGGCAGAGCCCCTTATGAGCCCGGCCAGCAGGCGCTCCAGCCCTATGCCATCACACTTTGCCCCATGCCCACCACAGGAGAGAAGCAGAGGACAGGGTGTTGGCTGGGATTAGCAGTCTACCTCCCAGAGGTGGCCCAGCATGGGGAGGGTGCCGAGTAATCTGCTGATATCACTGTGGGGCAGAGCGCCTTATGAGCCCGGCCAGCAGGCGCTCCAGCCCTATGCCATCATACTTTGCCCCATGCCCACCACAGGAGAGAAGCAGTGGACAGGGTGATGGCTGGGATTAGCAGCCTGCCTCCCAGAGGTGGCCCAGCATGGGGAGGGTGCCGGGTAATCTGCTGATATCACTGTGGGCAAAACCACTAAAAAAATAGTGCCATAATCCAAAAACTTTAAGACCAATCTACATAGAAGTACATCCAATATATCTGTATCATCACTGAGTGGTCGCTCGGATATATCTGCAGCATCAGCTTCAACTACTGGGTCTATTGATAGCACGAGACTTCGGGATCATGTTTTTCATCCCTATAAGAGAAATGCGGCTCCTTCCAAAGTCAACAGGGACAACAAGGTGATTAATTTGAGTAATCATACCCTCTCTCAATTTGATTTGTCATTATTGGAGAGGGGTTTATCTTTTTCACCAGTAGCTGCGTATGATCTGTTTTCTACCATTAAGGATCTGCATATTTTTGCTAGGTCATTGCTATTCAAAAGGTACTTCAATAATAACAATCTTCACTCCCTTTTTCCCATAGAGGAGGAACAAGAGGCCTTAAGAATTCTAGAGGAACTAGCAGTTGAACATACCAACGATGGGGGTGAGATTCCTGCTTCGATCCGTCCACGGTCCACTAAGTTCCCCCCTTTGTCATCTTGCTCTAATGTTGAGACGTTTGTTCAGGTGGTGATGGCGGAATTTTATAAGATTCCTAAATTTATTGTTAATGATAATTTGACAAGGGAGGAGAGGTGTCGGTTGATGCATCTTCAGGAGCTGCCAGATATACTTATCAAACCAGCTGATAAGGGGGGCAATGTCGTCCTCTGGCCCACTTGTATGTATGAGAGAGAGGCTTTTCGGCAACTGAATAACAATATATGTTATAAAAAGTTGTCGTATAATCCTCTCTCTGCGTACTCGGCAAAATTGGATACCATCAAGCGGGCACTGGGGGACGGCATTATTTCTAAAGATCTGGCCTCTGCTCTGGTAGTTCCTGTGCCTACAATTCCGACTCTATATCTTCTCCCTAAAGTACATAAGAATTCCGCCTCCCCACCTGGCAGACCGATCATTTCGGGTAGGGATAACTTTTTGGAACACACTAACAAATGGATCGATTATCATCTTCAGCCCCTAGTCTCTGGCCTCCCTTCCTTCCTCAAGGATACGGGTGACTTGTTGCGCAGGGTCGACGGAGTGCATTTGGAGGGTGATACTCTGATGGTTTTGGCAGATGTTGAATCCCTATATACCAATATCAGACATTCTGATGGTTTGGCTGCCGTTAAATTTTTTCTCAACAATTCTACATTGCCGGCTGGCATACGGGATCTTCTGCTGGAGCTGTTGGAGTTCACCCTCACTCACAATTTTTTTGTTTCTAAGGGGTCCTTCTACCTGCAGCTCCAGGGGACCGCCATGGGGGCAGCCTTTGCGCCGGCCTATGCTGGTCTCTTTCTGGGGCTGTGGGAGAGGGACCTCTTCCTGTCAGACAAAGTGGGGTCTATGGAGTGTGTCCCATTTTGGACACGCTACATAGAAGATATCTTTGTCTGGCAGGGCACTCCATCTGACCTTGCGCGACTTATTGATGTACTGAATAGCAATTACTTTAACATCGATCTTACATTTACATCTAGCGCAACATCCCTGGACTTCCTTGATGTGACTATCAGGAGGGACTTTTCCGGGATGTTGCAGACTGATATCTTTAGGAAGGAAACAGCTACAAACACATTGCTACACGCATCATCTGGCCACCCACGGCATATGATCAGATCCGTCCCAATTGGTCAGTTCCTCCGCATTAGGAGAATCTGCTCATCTGATATTATGTTTGAGCAACGAGTGGAGGAACTGAAGGAACAGTTCAGATCCCATGGTTACAGTCGGAGGTCAATTAAGCAGGCCTATCTTAGGGCGAAACATGCTTCCCGCCATGACCTGCTGTATGGGACCCAGACAAATGGTCGGCCTGGTGATAAGCAGTTACTGAGATTTGTTACCACCTTTAGCTCTCAGTCCGACAGGGTTCGTTCCATTCTAGAGAGTGCCTGGCCTATCTTAAGGGTGGACCCAATTATGTCTAAATTTATTTCTGCACATCCCTCCTTGGCTTTTCGACGGGCCAAGAACTTGAGGGACCATCTCGTCTCCAGTCATTATTCTAATTATCAAAAACCCACGTTTCTGGACAGTTTCACCAGGAGGGTGGGTTGTTTTCCGTGTGGTGGCTGTGTTGCCTGCCCGAACATTGAGCGGTGTGACAGTTTTGTCAACTCTGATGCAACTAAGAATTATAAGATTCGATCTTATATCACTTGTACCACTAGGTACGTGGTATATTATGCTACTTGCCCATGTGGGTTAATTTATGTTGGGCTCACCACGAGACAGCTCAAAATTCGCATCAGAGAGCATGTTTTGGATATTCGGGCAGCAGCAGGCCACGCGGAGACATCCACCCTCAAAACTATACCCCGACATTTCAAGGAATTACATAATTGTGATGACACTTTGTTGCAGGTTCGTGGCATTGATGTCGGAAAAATTAATATTAGGGGTAGTGATGTGTCCAGGAGATTGGGGAGACTGGAGACGAGATGGATCTGGCAATTGAATACGGTCCATCCTTTTGGATTGAATGAGTATCTCTTTTGTCCCCTTCCTTCGGTCTTCCGGCTGCTAAGTGTATCATGTGTGCCACTCCTCGTGTTTTTTCTTTTATTCATTTTAATCTATGTGTTTTTATTTCAGTGATTTTCGTCTTTGCCATGATGTGTATTTTGGCTGTGGTGGACTTTTTCTTATGATATGATGAAGCGTGGATCCCCATGTTGCTATCTCACTGTGATTTATTCATATTTCTTCATCCATCGTCACATAATATATTTATGTATGCCTTTATATATTTATTATTGTATGTTTTGTGTTTATATTATGTTATTTTTCATAGGGATATCTGGGCACTCTATGGTTGCTGTGTGTAAATATGGGGCATTAGGGTATTTATATATCAATTTTTGTAATTTGTCGTGTTTTGGATATATTCTTTATATATTTATTGGATATGTATGTATGTGCATTAATTTTTGTCTATATAATTCTCTTATGATTGTTTACATTGTCTTATATCTTATTTTTGTGTTTCGTCTGTGTTGCGGACGGCTGTTTTATTAGTAATGGATGTGTATTGTCTTACATCCGATTTTGTGTCTTTATTATTCCAATATCAATTATTTGTATTTGTCGTTCTATGTATTTTGTATTCATTATGGATATATATGTATTTATGCCCGGTTTATTGACTTTGTTCCCATATGCTGTCATCTGAATCATATATATTATGTGCATGTTGTCATCCTCTTGTGAACGGGTACGCTTTGTTTGCGCCCTATTCCCATACACTTGTTACCTTATACCATGGTGATTCTGTTTGCCCTTGATTAAAATGGCCGCCGGTGTATTTCTGGTCATGCGCGATCCGCATCTTACCGCTTCCGGTCCGCAATTTCACGCCGGCATACATGGGCCCGTGTATGTCCGGTTGTGACATGTGCAGCCGATTTGCGGTGATGCGGGATCCCATCGGCTATATTCAGCGTTCTGGCAGCTATATATTCCACCTGCCTCAATACATGGCACGCCCCCTGAGGAAGGATTTTACCGAAACGCGCGTCGGGGTGGGCAGGAGCTGACGTGATTCCCCAGTGTATAGTGGTATGTTCACATGGTTATATATGCATTATGTATACCTATACACGACTGTGGTCTGTTACTTTCTCATCATTTATAATGTGATCTTGATATAATCACAAACGGTGGTGTAGGTTTATATGTGAGCTTACCATATACTATATATATACCATGTACGGTTCTATTTATTTATATCTGGGGAACACTTCTCTGCTCCTTGTTTCCATGAGGTTTGATTGTTTAACGCTCCCTACCTTGCTGACCTTGTTTATGTTTATTTGTATATCTATTCAATAAACTTTTTCTACGTTTTTGGATTATGGCACTATTTTTTAGTGGTTTTGCTTATTAGCAGTAGTGTGTCCCACACCTTTCCATATATAGGCTGGTTACATTATATGATTATATTTGCTAGTATGATTCTACATCTTTACAACAGCCTTCAGTGTTTGCCTGTGTTTCTATGATATCACTGTGGGGCAGAGCCCCTTATGAGCCCGGCCAGCAGGCGCTCCAGCCCTATGCCATCACACTCTGCCCCATGCCCACCACAGGAGAGAAGCAGTGGACAGGGTGATGGCTGGGATTAGCAGTCTGCCTCCCAGAGGTGGCCCAGCATGGGGAGGGTGCCGGGTAATCTGCTGATATCACTGTGGGGCAGAGCCCCTTATGAGCCCGGCCAGCAGGCGCTCCAGCCCTATGCCATCACACTCTGCCCCATGCCCACCACAGGAGAGAAGCAGTGGACAGGGTGATGGCTGGGATTAGCAGTCTGCCTCCCAGAGGTGGCCCAGCATGGGGAGGGTGCCGGGTAATCTGCTGATATCACTGTGGGGCAGAGCCCCTTATGAGCCCGGCCAGCAGGCGCTCCAGCCCTATGCCATCACACTCTGCCCCATGCCCACCACAGGAGAGAAGCAGTGGACAGGGTGATGGCTGGGATTAGCAGCCTGCCTCCCAGAGGTGGCCCAGCATGGGGAGGGTGCTGGGTAATCTGCTGATATCACTGTGGGGCAGAGCCCCTTATGAGCCCGGCCAGCAGGTGCTCCAGCCCTATGCCATCACACTCTGCCCCATGCCCACCACAGGAGAGAAGCAGTGGACAGGGTGATGGCTGGGATTAGCAGTCTGCCTCCCAGAGGTGGCCCAGCATGGGGAGGGTGCCGGGTAATCTGCTGATATCACTGTGGGGCAGAGCCCCTTATGAGCCCGGCCAGCAGGCGCTCCAGCCCTATGCCATCACACTCTGCCCCATGCCCACCACAGGAGAGAAGCAGTGGACAGGGTGATGGCTGGGATTAGCAGCCTGCCTCCCAGAGGTGACCCAGCATGGGGAGGGTGCCGGGTAATCTGCGGATGGCACTGTCATGTGGCCAGGGCAGTGCTGGAGCCGGCCTGGAGATAGTTCTGCTCCGGCTCCCCCACAGCTGGTGGGCTGCCGCTAGCCCAGGACACGACCACCTTGTCATTACACAGATGTCTACTTCCAGCAGGTGACAGATCACACCCCTCCAAACCACACACAGGGGGCGCCATACCGTTCAAACTCCAGTCACTCTGCAGCGTGTGTGAGTTTCCGCCTAACAGATCCCCCAGTGGCTGCACAACTCGGGTCACCCCGCTCACCCCGGAGAGCGCCGGGCCCGGCTCCGCACCTACCTGACTGACGTCATCAAGGTGTTTCTAGGGTCATCAGAAGCTGACAGCTCATGCCCCTTCCACCTGCACTGAAGCCGTCCTCGTCTGACGCCGATGCTCAGCCCCGCCCCTCTGAGGGAATGCACCGCCCACCGATGCTTTGCTCCGTTTAGATTTGCTGGGTCTAGGAGGGGCTCGACAACCGCGGTTGTCCCTGGATTGGCTGCGCTCTGACGTGGGCGGAGCTATATGCAGCTCTTTGCTGCAGTAACTTTAGCTGTTAACCCGTAAACTGGAGGTAGAAAAGCAACGAATGTTAGACTTGTAGTTAGCAGCACAGGGCTGGCCCGACTCGGCCGGACAGGACTGCAGTCAGAATCGGTCCTCCGGGCTCTGTAGTGTTAGGGTAGTAGCTGTCAGCCCTCACCCCGGTCATCGCCAGGAGGGATTGATCTGCAGCTAGGTGGCTGATGCAGCCTATGTGACCAGGATCTGCTGCTGTGTGATGGGTACAACCCCAGACATCACATCAGCACAATTACTGGCTCTGACAGTGGGCTGCAGGTAATAGCTCTTGTCTATGGCCAGCATTAGGGCTCACTCACATTCTTAGTTTTTGCCCATTGGTTTCTAGATGTAACAAGCACTGCTGGACCCAAAAAAGGGCCCTGTGTAGTGATGAGCTAGAATACTCGTTACTCGGGTTTCTCCGAGCACGCTCGGGTGGTCTCCGAGTATTTTGGCGTGCTCAGAGATTTAGTTTCTGTCGACGCAGCTGCATGATTTACAGCTACTAGACAGCCTGAATACATGTGGGGGTTCCCAGAGGCGTAGCTAGGGTTTTCGTTCGGGGGGGTGAAGCTTCTGAGTAGCCCCTAACCAGGTAACCTTGATTAAAACTGGGTGACGCACCCTAATAGTGGAGGAGGACCTCAGCAGATGACCTTGCTGCTACTGAAGATAATCTCTATACAAAGACCAACATGGATATTACCGCCATATGGTCAGTGGTAGATAACAGTCCTACAGAACATATAAGAGATCACAGCACAGTTACAGATAATGTCTTACCGCTGACGTTCTTTCTGATGGAATCGTTCATTTTTCCCGTCTTTTCCATGTGGCCCAGAACGACGACAACTTCTTCCAGCAATGACTCGGCTGCAGAGAATACAACAAAGAAATGTTTCACTTCTCATATTCAAGCCATCACCATCTATTCCCAACCTGCACACATTCCTCATCCTGCTGATACCCCAATACGTGTCCCTATTACTGCCCCTGATACCCAATACTGAGCCGCTGCTGCCGTATGTGTCCCTATTACTGCTCCTGATACCCCAATACTGAGCCGCTGCTGCCGTATGTGTTCCTATTACTGCACTTGATACCCCAATACTGAGCCGCTGCTGCCGTATGTGACCCTATTACTGCACCTGATACACAATACTGAGCCGCTGCTGCCGTATGTGTCCCTATTACTGCCCCTGATACCCCAATACTGAGCCGCTGCTGCTGTATGTGTCCCTATTACTGCCCCTGATACCCCAATACTGAGCCGCTGCTGCCATATGTGTCCCTATTACTGCACCTGATACCCAATACTGAGCCGCTGCTGCCGTATGTGTCCCTATTACTGCCCCTGATACCCCAATACTGAGCCGCTGCTGCCGTATGTGTCCCTATTACTGCACCTGATACCCAATACTGAGCCGCTGCTGCCGTATGTGTCCCTATTACTGCCCCTGATACCCCAATACTGAGCCGCTGCTGCCGTATGTGACCCTATTACTGCCCCTGATACCCCAATACTGAGCCGCTGCTGCTGTATGTGTCCCTATTACTGCCCGATACCCCAATACTGAGCCGCTGCTGCCGTATGTGTCCCTATTACTGCACCTGATACCCCAATACTGAGCCGCTGCTGCTGTATGTGTCCCTGTTGCTGCCCCTGATACCCCAATACTGAGCCGCTGCTGCCGTATGTATCCCTATTAATGCCCCTGATACCCCAATACTGAGCCGCTGCTGCCGTATGTGTCCCTATTACTGCACCTGATACCCCAATACTGAGCTGCTGCTGCTGCCGTATGTGTCCCTATTACTGCACCTGATACCTCACTACTGAGCCTCTGCTGCCGTATGTGACCCTGTTACTGCACCTGATACCCCAATACTAAGCCGCTGCTGCCCTATGTGACCCTATTACTGCACCTGATACCCCAATACTGAGCCGCTGCTGCCATATGTGTCCATATTACTGCCCCTGATACCCCAATACTGAGCCACTGCTGCCGTATGTGTCCCTATTACTGCCCCTGATACCCCAATACTGAGCCGCTGCTGCCATATGTGTCCCTATTACTGCCCCTGATACCCCAATACTGAGCCGCTGCTGCCATATGTGTCCCTATTACTGCCCCTGATACCCCAATACTGAGCCACTGCTGCCGTATGTGTCCCTATTACTGCCCCTGATACCCCAATACTGAGCCGCTGCTGCCATATGTGTCCCTATTACTGCCCCTGATACCCCAATACTGAGCCACTGCTGCCGTATGTGTCCCTATTACTGCCCCTGATACCCCAATACTGAGCCGCTGCTGCCGTATGTGTCCCTTTTACTGCCCCTGATACCCCAATACTGAGCCGCTGCTGCTGTATGTGTCCCTGTTACTGCCCCTGATACCCCAATACTGAGCCGCTGCTGCCGTATGTATCCCTATTAATGCCCGATACCCCAATACTGTGCCACTGCTGCCGTATGTGACCCTATTACTGCACCTGATACCCCAATACTGAACCGCTGCTGCCGTATGTGTCCCTATTACTGCCCCTGATACCCCAATACTGAGCCGCTGCTGCCGTATGTGTCCCTATAAGTGCCCCTGATACCCCAATACTGAGCCGCTGCTGCCGTATTATTACTGCACCTGATACCCCAATACTGAGCCGCTGCTGCCGTATGTGTCCCTATTACTGCACCTGATACCCCAATACTGAACCACTGCTGCCGTATGTGTCCCTATTACTGCCCCTGATACCCCAATACTGAGCCGCTGCTGCCGTATGTGACCCTATTGCTGCACCTAATACCCCAATACTGAGCTGCTGCTGCTGTATGTGACCCTATTGCTGAACATAATACCCCAATACTGAGCCGCTGCTGCTGTATGTGTCCCTATTACTGCCCCTGATACCCCAATACTGAGCCGCTGCTGCCGTATGTGTCCCTATTACTGCCCCTGATACCCCAATACTGAGCCGCTGCTGCCGTATTATTACTGCACCTGATACCCCAATACTGAGCCGCTGCTGCCGTATGTGTCCCTATTACTGCACCTGATACCCCAATACTGAACTGCTGCTGCCGTATGTGTCCCTATTACTGCCCCTGATACCCCAATACTGAGCCGCTGCTGCCGTATGTGACCCTATTGCTGCACCTAATACCCCAATACTGAGCTGCTGCTGCTGTATGTGTCCCTATTACTGCACCTGATACCCCAATACTGAGCCGCTGGAGCCGTATGTGTCCCTATTACTGCACCTTATACCAGGGCCGGACTGGCCATCGGGCAGTTCTGGCAAATGCCAGAAGGGCCGGTGGCAGTAGTGGGCCGCTCGAGTGTGCCGCTGTCGGCACACTCTCCCCGCTGTCGGCGCACTCCCGGCCCCGCATTCAACTATACCGGCGTCATAGACGCCGGTACAGTTGAATGCAATGATGGAGGAGAGAGCGTCTGCTGACGCTTCCTCTCCCATCATTCCCCGCTCTGCCTGCCGCTGACACTGCGGGTGCGCGATGACGTCATATCATCGTGCACCTGCTGTGTGACCGGGCGGGCAGACTGCGACTGCTGAGACCAGAGCCAGAGCAGCGCGGGGCAGGAGGAAAGGTGAGTAGAGTGTTTTGTTGTTTTTTTTATCAATGAGTGATGACTGGATTGTGGAGCTATTGGGGGGGGGGGGGCTGTGCTGCATTCCATTCTATGGGCCTGTGCTGCATTATATTCTATGGGCCTGTGCTGCATTGTATTCTATGGGCCTGTGCTGCATTGTATTCTATGGGCCTGTGCTGCATTGTATTCTATGGGCCTGTGCTGCATTGTATTCTATGGGCCTGTGCTGCATTGTATTCTATGGGCCTGTGCTGCATTCCATTCTATGGGCCTGTGCTGCATTCCATTCTATGGGCCTGTGCTGCATTATATTCTATGGGCCTGTGCTGCATTGTATTCTATGGGCCTGTGCTGCATTGTATTCTATGGGCCTGTGCTGCATTCCATTCTATGGGCCTGTGCTGCATTCCATTCTATGGGCCTGTGCTGCATTCCATTCTATGGGCCTGTGCTGCATTGTATTCTATGGGCCTGTGCTGCATTCCATTCTATGGGCCTGTGCTGCATTCCATTCTATGGGCCTGTGCTGCATTCCATTCTATGGGCCTGTGCTGCATTGTATTCTATGGGCCTGTGCTGCATTGTATTCTATGGGCCTGTGCTGCATTGTATTCTATGGGCCTGTGCTGCATTCCATTCTATGGGCCTGTGCTGCATTCCATTCTATGGGCCTGTGCTGCATTCCATTCTATGGGCCTGTGCTGCATTATATTCTATGGGCCTGTGCTGCATTGTATTCTATGGGCCTGTGCTGCATTGTATTCTATGGGCCTGTGCTGCATTGTATTCTATGGGCCTGTGCTGCATTCCATTCTATGGGCCTGTGCTGCATTGTATTCTATGGGCCTGTGCTGCATTGTATTCTATGGGCCTGTGCTGCGTTATATTCTATGGGCCTGTGCTGCATTGTATTCTATGGGCCTGTGCTGCATTGTATTCTATGGGCCTGTGCTGCATTGTATTCTATGGGCCTGTGCTGCATTGTATTCTATGGGCCTGTGCTGCATTCCATTCTATGGGCCTGTGCTGCATTCCATTCTATGGGCCTGTGCTGCATTATATTCTATGGGCCTGTGCTGCATTCCATTCTATGGGCCTTTGCTGCATTGTATTCTATGGGCCTGTGCTGCATTGTATTCTATGGGCCTGTGCTGCATTATATTCTATGGGCCTGTGCTGCATTATATTCTATGGGCCTGTGCTGCATTCCATTCTATGGTCCTGTGCTGCATTATATTCTATGGGCCTGTGCTGCATTGTATTCTATGGGCCTGTGCTGCATTGTATTCTATGGGCCTGTGCTGCATTGTATTCTATGGGCCTGTGCTGCATTCCATTCTATGGGCCTGTGCTGCATTCCATTCTATGGGCCGGTGCTGCATTCCATTCTATGGGCCTGTGCTGCATTATATTCTATGGGCCTGTGCTGCATTATATTCTATGGGCCTGTGCTGCATTCCATTCTATGGGCCTGTGCTGCATTCCATTCGATGGGCCTCTGCTGCATTATATTCTATGGGCCTGTGCTGCATTGTATTCTATGGGCCTGTGCTGCATTCCATTCTATGGGCCTGTGCTGCATTCAATTCTATGGGCCTGTGCTGCATTGTATTCTATGGGCCTGTGCTGCATTCCATTCTATGGGCCTGTGCTGCATTCCATTCTATGGGCCTCTGCTGCATTATATTCTATGGGCCTGTGCTGCATTGTATTCTATAGGCCTGTGCTGCATTCCATTCTATGGGCCTGTGCTGCATTATATTCTATGGGCCTGTGCTGCATTATATTCTATGGGCCTGTGCTGCATTATATTCTATGGGGCTGTGCTGCATTATATTCTATGGGCCTGTGCTGCATTGTATTCTATGGGCCTGTGCTGCATTGTATTCTATGGGCCTGTGCTGCATTGTATTCTATGGGCCTGTGCTGCATTCCATTCTATGGGCCTGTGCTGCATTCCATTCTATGGGCCTGTGCTGCATTATATTCTATGGGCCTGTGCTGCATTGTATTCTATGGGCCTGTGCTGCATTGTATTCTATGGGCCTGTGCTGCATTCCATTCTATGGGCCTGTGCTGCATTCCATTCTATGGGCCTGTGCTGCATTCCATTCTATGGGCCTGTGCTGCATTGTATTCTATGGGCCTGTGCTGCATTCCATTCTATGGGCCTGTGCTGCATTCCATTCTATGGGCCTGTGCTGCATTCCATTCTATGGGCCTGTGCTGCATTGTATTCTATGGGCCTGTGCTGCATTGTATTCTATGGGCCTGTGCTGCATTGTATTCTATGGGCCTGTGCTGCATTCCATTCTATGGGCCTGTGCTGCATTCCATTCTATGGGCCTGTGCTGCATTCCATTCTATGGGCCTGTGCTGCATTATATTCTATGGGCCTGTGCTGCATTGTATTCTATGGGCCTGTGCTGCATTGTATTCTATGGGCCTGTGCTGCATTGTATTCTATGGGCCTGTGCTGCATTCCATTCTATGGGCCTGTGCTGCATTGTATTCTATGGGCCTGTGCTGCATTGTATTCTATGGGCCTGTGCTGCGTTATATTCTATGGGCCTGTGCTGCATTGTATTCTATGGGCCTGTGCTGCATTGTATTCTATGGGCCTGTGCTGCATTGTATTCTATGGGCCTGTGCTGCATTGTATTCTATGGGCCTGTGCTGCATTCCATTCTATGGGCCTGTGCTGCATTCCATTCTATGGGCCTGTGCTGCATTATATTCTATGGGCCTGTGCTGCATTCCATTCTATGGGCCTTTGCTGCATTGTATTCTATGGGCCTGTGCTGCATTGTATTCTATGGGCCTGTGCTGCATTATATTCTATGGGCCTGTGCTGCATTATATTCTATGGGCCTGTGCTGCATTCCATTCTATGGTCCTGTGCTGCATTATATTCTATGGGCCTGTGCTGCATTGTATTCTATGGGCCTGTGCTGCATTGTATTCTATGGGCCTGTGCTGCATTGTATTCTATGGGCCTGTGCTGCATTCCATTCTATGGGCCTGTGCTGCATTCCATTCTATGGGCCGGTGCTGCATTCCATTCTATGGGCCTGTGCTGCATTATATTCTATGGGCCTGTGCTGCATTATATTCTATGGGCCTGTGCTGCATTCCATTCTATGGGCCTGTGCTGCATTCCATTCGATGGGCCTCTGCTGCATTATATTCTATGGGCCTGTGCTGCATTGTATTCTATGGGCCTGTGCTGCATTCCATTCTATGGGCCTGTGCTGCATTCAATTCTATGGGCCTGTGCTGCATTGTATTCTATGGGCCTGTGCTGCATTCCATTCTATGGGCCTGTGCTGCATTCCATTCTATGGGCCTCTGCTGCATTATATTCTATGGGCCTGTGCTGCATTGTATTCTATAGGCCTGTGCTGCATTCCATTCTATGGGCCTGTGCTGCATTATATTCTATGGGCCTGTGCTGCATTATATTCTATGGGCCTGTGCTGCATTATATTCTATGGGGCTGTGCTGCATTATATTCTATGGGCCTGTGCTGCATTCCATTCTATGGGCCTGTGCTGCATTATATTCTATGGGCCTGTGCTGCATTGTATTCTATGGGCCTGTGCTGCATTGTATTCTATGGGCCTGTGCTGCATTGTATTCTATGGGCCTGTGCTGCATTCCATTCTATGGGCCTGTGCTGCATTGTATTCTATGGGCCTGTGCTGCATTGTATTCTATGGGCCTGTGCTGCATTATATTCTATGGGCCTGTGCTGCATTATATTCTATGGGCCTGTGCTGCATTCCATTCTATGGGCCTGTGCTGCATTATATTCTATGGGCCTGTGCTGCATTGTATTCTATGGGCCTGTGCTGCATTGTATTCTATGGGCCTGTGCTGCATTGTATTCTATGGGCCTGTTCTGCATTCCATTCTATGGGCCTGTGCTGCATTCCATTCTATGGGCCTGTGCTGCATTCCATTCTATGGGCCTGTGCTGCATTATATTCTATGGGCCTGTGCTGCATTATATTCTATGGGCCTGTGCTGCATTCCATTCTATGGGCCTGTGCTGCATTCCATTCGATGGGCCTCTGCTGCATTATATTCTATGGGCCTGTGCTGCATTGTATTCTATGGGCCTGTGCTGCATTCCATTCTATGGGCCTGTGCTGCATTCCATTCTATGGGCCTGTGCTGCATTGTATTCTATGGGCCTGTGCTGCATTCCATTCTATGGGCCTGTGCTGCATTCCATTCTATGGGCCTCTGCTGCATTATATTCTATGGGCCTGTGCTGCATTGTATTCTATAGGCCTGTGCTGCATTCCATTCTATGGGCCTGTGCTGCATTATATTCTATGGGCCTGTGCTGCATTATATTCTATGGGCCTGTGCTGCATTATATTCTATGGGGCTGTGCTGCATTATATTCTATGGGGCTGTGCTGCATTCCATTCTATGGGCCTGTGCTGCATTATATTCTATGGGGCTGTGCTGCATTATATTCTATGGGGCTGTGCTGCATTATATTCTATGGGGCTGTGCTGCATTATATTCTATGGGGCTGTGCTGCATTCCATTCTATGGGCCTGTGCTGCATTATATTCTATGGGCCTGTGCTGCATTATATTCTATGGGCCTGTGCTGCATTATATTCTATGGGGCTGTGCTGCATTACATTCTATGGGGGCTGGCTGTATTACATTCTATGGGGGCTGGCTGTATTACATTCTATGGGGGCTGTGCAGCATTACATTCTATGGGGCTGTGCTGTATTATAGTCTATGGGGGCTGGCTGTATTACATTCTATGGGGCTGTGCTGCATTACATTCTATGGGGGCTGGCTGTATTACATTCTATGGGGCTGTGCTGCATTACATTCTATGGGGGCTGTGCAGCATTACATTCTATGGGGCTGTGCTGTATTATAGTCTATTGGGGCTGGCTGTATTACATTCTATGGGGGCTGTGCTGTGTTACATTCTATGGGGGCTGAGCTGTAATGCTGGATACAGCTATAATTATGTTATATAGTCGTGTTACACTCCCCTCACTTCTTGTAGCCTACAAGTGTACAAAGATATTATACAGTCACCATGTGACAAGTGGGCCTGTGTGACGTCAAATGGCAGGGCTGAATTTTAGTCCCAGTCCGGCCCTGCCTTATACCCCAATACTGAGCAGCTGCTGCCGTATGTGACCCTATTACTGCCCCTGATACCCCAATACTGAGCCGCTGCTGACGTATGTGTCCCTATTACTGCACCTGATATCCCAATATTGAGCCGTTGCTGACGTATGTGTCCCTATTACTGCCCCTGACACCCCAATACTGAGCCGCTGCTGCCATATGTGACCCTATTACTGCCCCTGATACCCCAATACTGAGCCACTGCTGCCATATGTGTCCCTATTACTGCACCTGATACCCCAATACTGAGCCGCTACTGCCGTATGTGTCCCTATTACTGCACCTGATACCTCAATACTGAGCCGCTGCTGCTGTATGTCTCCCTATTACTGCCCCTGATATCCCAATACTGAGACGCTGCTGCCATTTGTGTCCCTATTACTGCACCTGCTGTGTGGTTTTCTGTGCCCTCTAAATTCTAAAGCAACCCTCTAGAATATAGTAATGCCAGGGTGCAAGTGCCCTTGAAAACAGTGCCCATATTTTGCCCCTAGAAAGTAATAATGCCCTCTGTGTGCCCCTTTGATAGTCACAGTAACCTGAGTTCCCCTATAACAATATAGCAATAAGTGCCTACCAGTGATGAGCGAGCACTAAGGGTGCGTGTCCACGCTCAGGATGGCCGGCGGTATCGCCGCAGCGGAGAAGCCACTGGGCGCTAAGCCCCGCCCCCTTTCTGGGACGCGATCATACCGGATGTGTACAGTACACATCCGGGATCATCGCACCCCTCGCCATAGGGCCCTGTGATATTACCTGCGGCGACGCTGCGTCGCCGCAGGTAGCACGGACATGCTGCGATCTGAAAAGACGCGCAGCATGTCCGGAGTCGCAGGGCCGCCGCGTGCGGGATTCCACGCATAGTGGACACGGGATTTCAAAAAATCCCCTCCACTATGCTGGAACATCTGGACGCTGCGTGTTTGACGCTGCAGCGTCAATCACGCAGCGTTTACTTACCGTGGACACTCACCCTTAGGGTATGTGTCCACGTTCAGGATTGCATCAGGATTTGGTCAGGATTTTTCATCAGTATGTGTAAGCCAAAACCAGTAGTGGGTGATAAATGCTTAAGTGGTGCATATGTTTCTATTATACTTTTCCTCTAATTGTTCCACTCCTGGTTTTGGTTTACAAATACTGATGAAAAATCCTGACCAAATCCTGATGCAATCCTGAACGTGGACACATACCCTAAAATGCTCGGGTGCTCGTTGTCGGGTCGAGCAGATTGGTATACTCGGGTACTCGATCCGAGTAACGAGCCCAATGTAAGTCTATGGGAGACCCGAATATTTTTACTGCGATCCCCCCGGGGGTCATTTTAAGGTCTAAAAACGTTTGAAAATTATGGAAACACTGCTCAAATGACACAGGAACATCATGGGGATCGCCCCTGGAATCATTCCTGACTCCTAGTTCACAGCTTTAAACCATTTTTTCAGAGATTCATGACATTTTTCCCGGTGCAACAAAAAACACACTAAAACAAAACCAAAGTGGATTTTGCTGGGAAATATGTCAAGGTACATCTTTTGCAGGTTAATGACTTGCCTATAAGGCCAAATAATTAACCCCAGACCAAAAATTTCCTCCCCCACTTAGGCTTAGTTCAGACGCAGCGTTTTTGAAGCGTTTTTCAACTTTAACATTGCTTTCAACCACTACAAATGCATTTGCAGCGCCCCAGAGTCCTGGTCGTTGCAGTACTGTGGCTTCGCCGCTAAGGGGGACTATGGTACATCTGATGGCACTGAAGGAGTTCATCTGACCAGGTATCACAGACACCAATACATTTCACAGTCTGGCCTCCAGGGGGAGCTAAGGGTTCTATTTATTAGGCCACTCCTCACAGTCTGGTAAAACTGGGGGTTAGGCAGGAAGTTAAAAAGAAAGCTGGCTGGGTTGGAACCAGGCAATACCTTGTGGCAGAGGGTGTTGTAGGGGAAGATTCAGAGGGGTCCCTGTCAGGGGTGGGATCCTGACAGAGGCCTAGCGAACAGAGAGAACGTTACGGGACCGCGCCTGCACGATATAGCGGCGGTACCCCAAGAAAGGATAATAAGCGAGATTTATTGTGCTGAGTGAGAAACGAGATCAACGCAACAAGGAGAATACCAGTAGGAGTCGTGCTGTAAGACGAGGCAACATCCTATTGAGGCGCATAACCGGTGGCCGGAACGCCGAGGAAGTATAGAGCTCCAAGCCAAACTTCAAACCTACGGCAGGACAGTCAGGTACAGGTGGGTTGTCTCACCCAGACCCAAGAAGACACAGGGGAGTAACAACAGGAGTGGGGCGACGCAAGAGTCCCAGAAGAGCTCCGAGCCTCCCGTCATACGGGTGCATCCTAACCGTAAGATCAGGGGGACGTAGAGGGAGAACATCAGAATCGAGTTGTGAGGGAACACGAGAAACAGACACAACAGTTGTGGGGTACTATCCCGTAAGCACAGCAGGGGAGGACCACAACACAAGCGCAGGAAGGTAGGCACAGATTTCTACCTGCAAAGGGAACTCTGGAGGTGCCATCGGACCGGCCGGACTTGCACAGCCCTGTTAACCGTATTCCGGATTGAGGACTCAGAAGCCTTCAGTAAAGAGGTAAAGAGACTGCAACCTGGTGTCCTCGTTATTTACTGCACCGCACCTCCACCACCATCCACATCTATTATTGTACGCCCCTGAGCAGGGTCACGGACCGGATCTAGCCACCGTGACAACCCCAGAGCAGAGACTCAGAGGCCCGGTACCGGGTACCCCTTGGCCCTGCGGCAGTGGGGGCGCTACAACTTGGCGTCATGAACAGGATCTACTTAAGCCTGAAGAATCAGGTCATGTGTGCCTTGGAACTGTGATTTATTGTACTTGGACTGTGACTTATTTCAAAGACTGTGTAGTGCTACTGGCCGCCACTTGCCGCCAAAATCCGCCATTACAGCGCTGAGGAGAGCGCAGGAGAAGAAGAAGGGCGTGGAGTGGGCGTAGACAAGCTGGAGAGCGCGAAAGACAATGGCCGCCCAGTCTAAATATTTCTGCCCCTTGAGGACGTGTCCGTCAGCAGCTGAGATCCGCCTACTGATCCTCAATGGGGGGCGGAGACAAAGAAAGCGAAACCGCCCACGAAGGAGAGAGCGGGAAAAGGACCAGGAAGAAGAAGTCAGTGACATGGAGGACGCCATGGCCAGCCGCCCAGAGCCGGAGCGTGGGGTCAGAGCCGAGGACTCCCCCAGCTTCCCGGAGAGGCACCGCAGCCAGACCTCCACAGTTGACGCTGACCTCCTGCAGACCGGAGCGGATGAGCTGATCCACCAACTCCTGCAGACGCAGCTGAGCACTGAGGCCGGGTGGAAGACGACCATCATCGGGAGCCTCGCCAGACATCTGTCGGCAGCCTCGTCTGGTCCGGAGCAAGAAGGAAGTTATAGCGCTCCAAAGCCAGAAAGCAAGGCCCTGCCGAAAAGCGAGATGCCGCAAACGGAGATGACAACGCCGCAGCGCAAGGCCCTGCAACCAGCGTTCCAGATCCCAGCGGGGACGGAGCAGATCGGCACCGGAGGAACCGCATCTGAAGCAGGTATGAAGGACGACCCTGCCCTGACGACCGACACCACTGCAGTGACTGCTAGTGCCACAGCTGCTGACTCCGTTCCAGTGACTGATCTTGCAGCAGCTGCTACCTCTGCTGCAGCAAATGCCCATACTCAAGCTGCGCAGACCTCCATCGCTGCGCATGATTTCACCGTACTTGAAAGATGGATTAACGGCGTTTGTCCAGCACTGGGTGTGACCCTGGACCTCACTTTTCCCAGGCCAAGAGGGGTTAAGTGCCAGGTGCAGCCCTGGAAGCCGTCCAACTAAACCTCGGAAACCTGAACATGTAAATAGTTAATTGTTTTCACTGTTTTGCTGCTAAAACCCGTCCAGGGTTAACTCTTAAAGGGATCCCTTTGTTGACCCAGGATCCCTATTGCCTTTTGTTTGTTTTCTATTTTTGCTCCGTTATCAAAGGACTGCCGAATCATGGACGGTGAATGATTCAAAAACTGATCTTGTAAATAGTTTGCACCTTCTTAAAGGTGCTCTCTACTGGTTTTATAAGCGAAAGGACTCTTTGCGAAGACACTGGTCGCAGAACCAGCATCGGAGTCCTTACTGCAAACAGACTTGCAGCTTGAGAAGTTGCACTACCTCATAGAGACTTGGTCCCCTCTTAAAGGGGATGTTCATCAAAAGCACTTAAAGAATGATGATGTTTTGAAAGAAAGTACTGATAATACTGATATGTAAAAGTTATATGTAGCTAACTGGTTGATTGTAGGAAATGTTTAATAATGTTAATAGAAGAATGAGGACAGGAAGTGAACCCGTAGGGGTTAGTGGTGAGTCCTCTTAGGAGCCATATAGAGATGGCTCAGTGATCTTGAACTGAAAGAAAAATGATATGTTCTATACTGTGTATAGTAGTGGAAGGACAGTAGGCCCGGGCGGAAAGGGGCGGTCCTGTATAGAAAGGAGAGGCAGTAGGTCTGGAGCAGTTAGGACAGGCGGTCCTGCAGACGTAAAGAAGGAGAATGCATAAAAGTTAATTAGCCTTATATCTAATATATAATTGCCTAGAATACTACTTCCTGCAATTTGTGCCAACTTCCGTGGCTTTGTCCGGAGCTATTGTCCGGAGCTATTGTCCGGAGCTATTGTCCGGAGCTAATGTCCGGAGCTAATGTCCGGAGATAAGTGACGTCACCAGTGTCCTACACCCAGGCAGAGCACAGTGGCCCCAGGCAGAACATGGGGCCCCAGGGACCCCGCCCACCAAATCGGAGGCCGAGGGGCCTCGCCCACCAAAGCGGAGGCCGAGGGTCCCCGACCACCAAATCGGAGGCCGAGGGTCCCTGCCCACCAAATCGGAGGCCGAGGGTCCCCGCCCACCAAATCGGAGGCCGAGAGTCCCCGCCCACCAAATCGGAGGCCGAGGGGCCCCGCCAACCAAATCGGAGGCCGAGGGGCCCCGCCAACCAAATCGGAGGCCGAGGAGCCCCTCCCACCAAATCGAAGGCCGAGCAGCCCCGCCCACCAAAGCGGAGGCCGAGGGGCCCCACCCACCACATCGGAGGCCGAGGAGCCCCGCCCACCAAATCGGAGGCCGAGGGTCCCCACCCACCAAATCGGAGGCCGAGGGTCCCCACCAACCAAATCGGAGGCCGAGGGGCCCCGCCCACCAAATCGGAGGCCGAGGGGCCTCGCCCACCAAATCGGAGGCCGAGGGGCCCCGCCCACCAAATCGGAGGTAAGGGGCCCCGCCCACCAAATCGGAGGCCGAGGGGCCCCACCAACCAAACCGGAGGCCGAGGAGCCCCGCCCACCAAATCGAAGGCCGAGCGGCCCCGCCCACCAAAGCGGAGGCAGAGGGACCCCGCCCACCAAATCGGAGGCCGTGGGGCCCCGCCAACCAAAGCGGAGGCCGAGGATCCCCGCCCACCAAATCGGAGGCAGAGGGACCCCGCCCACCAAATCGGAGGCCGAGGGGCCCCGCCCACCAAAGCGGAGGCCGAGGGTCCCCGCCCACCAAATCGGAGGTCGAGGGTCCCCGCCCACCAAATCGGAGGCCGAGGGTCCCCGCCCACCAAATCGGAGGCCGGTCCCCGCCCACCAAATCGGAGGCCGAGGGTCCCCACCCACCAAATCGGAGGACGAGGGGCCCCACCAACCAAATCGGAGGCCGAGGAGCCCCGCCCACCAAAAGTAAGTGCGGCCCCAAAAATAAGTGCGCCCCCGGGTGCAAAAGTAAGTGCGCCCCCGGGTGCAAAAGTAAGTGCGCCCCCGGGTGCAAAAGTAAGTGCGCCCCCGGGTGCAAAAGTAAGTGCGCCCCCGGGTGCAAAAGTAAGTGCGCCCCCGGGTGCAAAAGTAAGTGCGCCCCCGGGTGCAAAAGTAAGTGCGCCCCCGGGTGCAAAAGTAAGTGCGCCTCCGGGTGCAAAAGTAAGTGCGCCCCCGGGTGCAAAAGTAAGCGCGCCCCCGGCCCCGGGTGCAAAAGTAAGCGCGCCCCCCTGTCCCGTGTGTGAAAAGTGCTGCTGTAAAGCTGGTAGCGCTGTTCAAGCACCATGTATTTCCTTCAGGAAATGCCCATCTAATATATAATTGCCTAGAATAATACTTCCTGCAATTTGTGCCAACTTCCGTGGCTTTGTCCGGAGCTATTGTCCGGAGCTATTGTCCGGAGCTAATGTCCGGAGCTAAGTGACGTCACCAGTGTCCTACACCCAGGCAGAGCACAGTGGCCCCAGGCAGAGCACAGGGGCCCCAGGCAGAACATGGGGCCCCAGGCAGAGCACAGGGGCCCCAGGCAGCATATGGGGCCCCAGGCAGAGCACAGGGGCCCCAGGCAGCATATGGAGCCCCAGGCAGAGCACAGGGGCCCCAGGCAGAGCACACACCAAATCGGAGGCCGAGGGGCCCCGCCAACCAAATCGAAGGCCGAGCGGCCCCGCCCACCAAAGCGGAGGCTGAGGGGCCCGGCCCCGCCCACCAAAGCGGAGGCCGAGGGGCCCCGACCACCACATCGGAGGCCGAGGGGCCCTGCCCACCAAATCGGAGGCCGAGGGTCCCCGCCCACCAAATCGGCCGAGGGTCCCCGCCCACCAAATCGGAGGCCGAGGGTCCCCGCCCACCAAATCGGAGGATAAGGGGCCCCGCCAACCAAATCGGAGGCCGAGGGTCCCCGCCCACCAAATCGGAGGCCGGTCCCCGCCCACCAAATCGGAGGCCGAGGGTCCCCACCCACCAAATCGGAGGACGAGGGGCCCCACCAACCAAATCGGAGGCCGAGGAGCCCTGCCCACCAAAAGTAAGTGCGGCCCCAAAAGTAAGTGCGCCCCCGGGTGCAAAAGTAAGTGCGCCCCCGGGTGCAAAAGTAAGTGTGCCCCCGGGTGCAAAAGTAAGTGCGCCCCCGGGTGCAAAAGTAAGTGTGCCCCCGGGTGCAAAAGTAAGTGCGCCTCCGGGTGCAAAAGTAAGTGCGCCCCCGGGTGCAAAAGTAAGCGCGCCCCCGGCCCCGGGTGCAAAAGTAAGCGTGCCCCCCAGTCCCGTGTGTGAAAAGTGCTGCTGTAAAGCTGGTAGCGCTGTTCAAGCACCATGTATTTCCTTCAGGAAATGCCCATCTAATATATAATTGCCTAGAATACTACTTCCTGCAATTTTTGCCAACTTCCGTGGCTTTGTCCGGAGCTAATGTCCGGAGATAATGTCCGGAGCTAATGTCCGGAGATAATGTCCGGAGCTAATGTCCGGAGATAATGTCCGGAGCTAATGTCCGGAGATAAGTGACGTCACCAGTGCCCTACACCCAGGCAGAGCACAGGGGCCCCAGGCAGCATATGGGGCCCCAGGCAGAGCACAGTGGCCCCAGGCAGAGCACAGGGGCCCCAGGCAGCATATGGGGCCCCAGGCAGAGCACAGTGGTCCCAGGCAGAGCACAGGGGCCCCAGGCAGCCTATGGGGCCCCAGGCAGAGCACAGTGGCCCCAGGCAGAGCACAGGGGCCCCAGGCAGCATATGGGGCCCCAGGCAGAGCACAGTGGCACCAGGCAGAGCACAGGGGCCCCAGGCAGAACATGGGGCCCCAGGCAGAGCACAGGGGCCCCAGGCAAAGCACAGGGGCCCCAGGCAGCATATGGGGCCCCAGGCAGAGCACAGGGGCCTCAGGCAGAGCACAGGGGCCCCAGGCAGCATATGGGGCCCCAGGCAGAGCACAGGGGCCCCAGGCAGCATATGGGGCCCCAGGCAGAGCACAGTGGCCCCAGGCAGAGCACAGGGGCCCCAGGCAGAACATGGGGCCCCAGGCAGAGCACAGGGGCCCCATGAAGAGCACAGAGGACCCAGGCAGAGCACAGGGGCCCCAGGCAGCATATGGGGCCCCAGGCAGAGCACAGTGGCCCCAGGCAGCATATGGGGCCCCAGGCAGAGCACAGTGGCCCCAGGCCGCATATGGGGCCCCAGGCAGAGCACAGGGGCCCCAGGCAGCATATGGGGCCCCAGGCAGAGCACAGTGGTCCCAGGCAGAGCACAGGGGCCCCAGGCAGCTTATGGGGCCCCAGGCAGAGCACAGTGGCCCCAGGCAGAACATGGGGCCCCAGGCAGAGCACAGTGGCCCCAGGCAGAGCACAGGGGCCCCAGGCAGAACATGGGGCCCCAGGCAGAGCACAGGGGCCCCAGGCAGAGCACAGGGGCCCCAGGCAGCATATGGGGCCCCAGGCAGAGCACAGGGGCCCCAGGCAGCATATGGGGCTCCAGGCAGAGCACAGTGGCCCCAGGCAGAGCACAGGGGCCCCAAGCAGCATATGGGGCCCCAGGCAGAGCACAGTGGTCCCAGGCAGAGCACAGGGGCCCCAGGCAGCCTATGGGGCCTCAGGCAGAGCACAGTGGCCCCAGGCAGAACATGGGGCCCCAGGCAGAGCACAGGGGCCCCAGGCAGCATATGGGGCCCCAGGCAGAGCACAGTGGTCCCAGGTAGAGCACAGGGGCCCCAGGCAGCCTATGGGGCCCCAGGCAGAGCACAGGGGCCCCAGGCAGCATATGGGGCCCCAGGCAGAGCACAGGGGCCCCAGGCAGCATATGGGGCCCCAGGCAGAGCACAGTGGCCCCAGGCAGAGCACAGGGGCCCCAGGCAGAACATGGGGCCCCAGGCAGAGCACAGGGGCCCCAGGCAGAGCACAGGGGCCCCAGGCAGCATATGGGGCCCCAGGCAGAGCACAGGGGCCCCAGGCAGCATATGGGGCCCCAGGCAGAGCACAGCGATATTTTGGACCACTGTGCGGTGTTTCAGACCCCCTGTGTGATGTCTGGGGCCCTGTTCTTAAGTATATTAAAGATTAAAGTAACGTATATTAAAGTATATTATAGATCAAATTTGACACGTTTATGAGCACCATTGAGTGATATACTCAAGAATGACATAATTTTTCAACATTTTATGGTTTCAAACTGTAAACACTGAGTTTTTTTTACTTCAACCAGAAAACCTTAACGGTTCATAAAAAACTTGACTGTTCAGGATATGATAAAAGTCATAGTATTCTGAATCTTTAACTTATAAAGATACCTTTACATGGGGTGATTATTGGTTACAGAGAGGCTTTCGGCCGATAATCGTACACATGGCTGGTGACAGGACAATACAATATAAACGTTCAAAGGTAAACACTGATAACATTAAAATCTAATATATAATTGCCTAGAATACTACTTCCGGCAATTTGTGCCAACTTCCGTTGCTTTGTCCGGAGATAATGTCCGGAGATAAGTGACGTCACCAGCGTCCTACACCCGCTCAGGGTGGACAAAGATATATGCCTTCGTGGTGCGCGGCACTTTTCTGATTGGTTGCCGCCTGCCGCGAGCGACCAATCAGAAATGTGCCGTACTGTCAAGAATTGTCAAGAGCTGGTGAGTGCAGCCATTTTTTGTTCTTTCTTACTATTATTTATTAATTGTATTATTCTTACATTTGAATAAATAAAGTGTATATGGATTCTAGACTCCCGATTCTTTAGAATCGGGCTGCCATCTAGTGTGATATAAGAAGGTCTTTAGTGGATTTAGCGAGTACGTCCTTAACCCCTTCATGACCCAGCCTATTTTGGCCTTAATGACCTTGCCGTTTTTTGAAATTCTGACCAGTGTCCCTTTATGAGGTAATAACTCAGGAACGCTTCAACGGATCCTAGCGATTCTGAGATTGTTTTTTCGTGACATATTGGGCTTCATGTTAGTGGTAAATTTAGGTCGATAATTTCTGAGTTTATTTGTGAAAAAAACGGAAATTTGGCAAAAAATTTGAAAATTTCGCAATTTTCACATTTTGAATTTTTATTCTGTTAAACCAGAGAGTTATGTGACACAAAATAGTTAATAAATAACGTTTCCCACATGTCTACTTTACATCAGCACAATTTTGGAAACAATTTTTTTTTTTGCTAGGAAGTTATAAGGGTTAAAATTTGACCAGTGATTTCTCATTTTTACAACAAAATTTACAAAACCATTTTTTTTAGGGACCACCTCACATTTGAAGTCATTTTGAGGGTTCTATATGGCTGAAAATACCCAAAAGTGACACCATTCTAAAAACTGCACCCCTCAAGGTGCTCAAAACCACATTCAAGAAGTTTATTAACCCTTCAGGTGTTTCACAGCAGCAGAAGCAACATGGAAGTAAAAAATGAACATTTAACTTTTTAGTCACAAAAATGATCTTTTAGCAACAATTTTTTTATTTTCCCAGCGGTAAAAGGAGAAACTGGACCACGAACGTTGTTGTCCAATTTGTCCTGAGTACGCTGATACCTCATATGTGGGGGTAAACCACTGTTTGGGCGCACGGCAGGGCTTGGAAGGGAAGGAGCGCCATTTGACTTTTTGAATGAAAAATTGGCTCCAATCTTTAGCGGACACCATGTCATGTTTGGAGAGCCCCCGTGTGCCTAAACATTGGAGCTCCCCCACAAGTGACCCCATTTTGGAAACTAGACCCCCCAAGGAACTTATCTAGAAGCATAGTGAGCACTTTAAACCCCCAGGTGCTTCACAAATTGATCCGTAAAAATGAAAAAGTACTTTTTTTTCACAAAAAAATTATTTTAGCCTCAATTTTTTCATTTTCACATGGGCAACAGGATAAAATGGATCCTAAATTTTGTTGGGCAATTTCTCCTGAGTACACAAATACCTCACATGTGGGGGTAAACCACTGTTTGGGCACATGGTAAGGCTCGGAAGGGAAGGAGCGCCATTTGACTTTTTGAATGAAAAATTATCTCCATCGTTAGCGGACACCATGTCGCGTTTGGAAAGCCCCTGTGTGCCTAAACATTGGAGCTCCTCCACAAGTGACCCCATTTTGGAAACTAGACCCCCCAAGGAACTCATCTAGAGGCATAGTGAGCACTTTAAACCCCCAGGTGCTTCACAAATTGATCCGCAAAAATGAAAAAGTACTTTTTTTTCACACAAAATTTCTTTTAGCCTCAATTCTTTCATTTTCACATGGGCAACAGGATAAAATGGATCCTAAAATTTGTTGGGCAATTTCTCCTGAGTATGCCGATACCTCATATGTGGGGGTAAACCACTGTTTGGGTGCATGGCAAGGCTCGGAAGGGGAGGCGTGCCATTTGACTTTTTGAATGGAAAATTAGCTCCAATCGTTAGCGGACACCATGTCGCGTTTGGAGAGCCCCTGTGTGCCTAAACATTGGAGCTCCCCTACAAGTGACCCCATTTTGGAAACTAGACCCCCCAAGGAACTTATCTAGATGCATAGTGAGCACTTAGAACCCCCAGGTGCTTCACAGAAGTTTATAACGCAGAGCCGTGAAAATAAAAAAATAATTTTTCTTTCCTCAAAAATGATTTTTAGCCCAGAATTTTTTATTTTCCCAAGGGTAATAGGAGAAATTGGACCCCAAATTTTGTTGTCCAGTTTGTCCTGAGTACGGTGATACCCCATATGTGGGGGTAAACCACTGTTTGGGCGCACGGCAGGGCTCGGAAGGGAAGGCACGCCATTTGGCTTTTTGAATGGAAAATTAGCTCCAATCATTAGCGGACACCATGTCGCGTTTGGAGAGCCCCTGTGTGCCTAAACATTGGAGCTCCCGCACAAGTGACCCCATTTTGGAAACTAGACCTCCCAAGGAACTAATCTAGATGTGTGGTGAGCACTTTGAACCCCCAAGTGCTTCACAGAAGTTTATAACGCAGAGCCGTGAAAATAAAAAATGTGTTTCCTTTCCTCAAAAATATTTTTTAGCCCAGAATTTTTTTATTTTTGCAAGAGTAACAGGAGAAATTGGACCCCAAAAGTTGTTGACCAGTTTCTCCTGAGTACGCTGATACCCCATATGTGGGGGTAAACCACTGTTTTGGCACACGTCGGGGTTCGGAAGGGAAGTAGTGACGTTTTGAAATGCAGACTTTGATGGAATGCTCTGCGGGCATCAGGTTGCGTTTGCAGAGCCCCTGATGTGCCTAAACAGTAGGAACTCCCCACAAGTGACTCCATTTTGGAAACTAGACCCCCAAGGGAACTTATCTAGATGTGTGGTGAGCACTTTGAACCCCCAAATGCTTCACAGAAGTTTATAACGCAGAGCCGTGAAAATAATAAATGTGTTTCCTTTCCTCAAAAATATTTTTTTAGCCCAGAATTTTTTATTTTTGCAAGACTAACAGGAGAAATTGGACCCCAAAAGTTGTTGTCCAGTTTCTCCTGAGTACGCTGATACCCCATATGTGGGGGTAAACCACTGTTTGGGCACATGCCGGGGCTCGGAAGGGAAGTAGTGACGTTTTGGAATGCAGACTTTGATGGAATGGTCTGCGGGCATCATGTTACGTTTGCAGAGCCCCTGATATGCCTAAACAGTAGAAACCCCCCACAAGTGACCCCATTTTGGAAACTAGACGCCCCAAGGAACTTATCTAGATGTGTGGTGAGCACGTTCAACCCCCAAGTGCTTCACAGAAGTTTACAACGCAGAGCCGTGAAAATAAAAAATCATTTTTCTTTCCTCAAAAAAGATGTTTTAGCAAGCAATTTTTTATTTTCACAAGGGTAACAGGAGAATTTGGACCCCAATATTTGTTGCCCAGTTTGTTGTGAGTATGCTGATACCCCATATGTGGGGGTAAACCACTGTTTGGGCGCACGTCAGGGCTCGGAAGGGAAGTAGTGACATTTGAAATGCAGACTTTGATGGAATGGTCTGCGGGCGTCACATTGCATTTGCAGAGCCCCTGATGTGCCTAAACAGTAGAAACACCCCACAAGTGACCCCATTTTGGAAACTAGACCCCCGAAGGAACTTATCTAGATGTGTGGTGAGCACGTTCAACCCCCAAGTGCTTCACAGAAGTTTACAACGCAGAGCCGTGAAAATAAAAAATCATTTTTCTTTCCTCAAAAAAGATGTTTTAGCAAGCAATTTTTTATTTTCACAAGGGTAACAGGAGAATTTGGACCCCAATATTTGTTGCCCAGTTTGTTGTGAGTATGCTGATACCCCATATGTGGGGGTAAACCACTGTTTGGGCGCACGTCAGGGCTCGGAAGGGAAGTAGTGACATTTGAAATGCAGACTTTGATGGAATGGTCTGCGGGCGTCACATTGCATTTGCAGAGCCCCTGATGTGCCTAAACAGTAGAAACACCCCACAAGTGACCCCATTTTGGAAACTAGACCCCCGAAGGAACTTATCTAGATGTGTGGTGAGCACTTTCAACCCCCAAGTGCTTCACAGAAGTTTATAACGCAGAGCCGTGAAAATAAAAAATAATTGTTCTTTCCTCAAAAATTATGTTTTAGCAAGTAATTTTTTATTTTTGCAAGGGTAACAGGAGAAATTGGACCCCAACAGTTGTTGCCCAGTTTGTCCTGAGTACGCTGGTACCCCAAATGTGGGGGTAAACCACTGTTTGGGCACACGTCGGGGCTTGGAAGGGAGGGAGCACCATTTGACTTTTTGAATGCAAGATTGGCTGGAATCAATGGTGGCGCCATGTTGCGTTTGGAGACCCCTGATGTGCCTAAACAGTGGAAACCCCTCAATTCTAACTTCAACACTAACCCCAACACACCCCTAATCCTAATCCCAACTGTAGCCATAACCCTAATCACAAACCTAACCCCAACACACCCCTAACCACAACCCTAACCGCAACACACCCGTAACCCTAATTCCAACCCTAATCCTAACCCTAATCCCAACCGTAGCCCTAATCCCAACCCTAACCACAACTGTAACCCCAACACACCCCTAACCCTATCCGTAACCCTAACCACAAGCCTAATCTTAACCCTATTTCAAACCCTAGCCCTAATTCCAACCCTAACTCTAATTCCAACCCTAACCCTAAGGCTATGTGCCCACGTTGCGAATTCGTGTGAGATTTTTCCGCACGATTTTTGAAAAATCTGCAGGTAAAAGGCACTGCGTTTTACCTGCGGATTTACAGCAGATTTCCAGTGTTTTTTTGTGCGGATTTCACCTGCGGATTCCTATTGAGGAACAGGTGTAAAACGTTGCGGAATCCGCACAAAGAATTGACATGCTGCGGAAAATACAACGCAGCGTTTCTGCACGGAATTTTCCGCACCATGGGCACAGCGGATTTGGTTTTCCTTAGGTGTACATGGTACTGTAAACCTGATGGAAAACTGCTTCGAATTCGCAGCGGCCAATCCGCTGCGGATCCGCGGCCAATCCGCTGCGGATCCGCTGCCAATCCGCTGCGGATCCGCTGCCAATCCGCTGCGGATCCGCTGCCAATCTGCTGCGGATCCGCTGCCGATCCGCAGCCCATCCGCTGCGGATCCGCTGCGGATCCGCTGCGGATCCGCTGCGGATCCGCTGCCGATCCGCTGCGGATCCGCGGCCGATCCGCTGCGGATCCGCTGCCGATCCGCTGCCGATCCGCTGCCGATCCGCTGCGGATCCGCGGCCGATCCGCTGCGGATCCGCTGCCAATCCGCTGCCGATCCGCTGCGGATCCGCGGCCGATCCGCTGCGGATCCGCTGCGGATCCGCGGCCCATCCGCTGCGGATCCGCTGCCAATCCGCTGCGGATCCGCTGCCAATCCGCTGCGGATCCGCGGCCGATCCGCTGCGGATCCGCGTCCGATCCGCGTCCGATCCGCTGCCGATCCGCTGCGGATCCGCGGCCGATCCGCTGCGGATCCACGGCCGATCCGCTCTGTGTGCACATGCCATAACCCTACCCCTAATTACCCTACCCGTAACCCTAACCCTACCCCTAACCCTAACCCTACCCCTAGTTCTAACCCTAGTTCTAATCCTAACCCTAGAGGAAAAAAAAAAAAAAAAAAAAATTCTTTATTTTATTATTGTCCCTATGGGGGTGATAAAGGGGGGGGGGGTTATTTATTATTTTTTTATTTTGATCGCTGTGATAGAACCTACCACAGCGATCAAAATGTACCTGTAAGGAATCTGCCGACCGGCAGATTCGGCGGGCGCACTGAGCATGCGCCCGCCATTTTCCAACATGGCGGCGCCCAGCGAGGAGACGGACGGACACCGGGAGGATCGGTAAGTATGAAGGGGTGGTGGGGGGGTGGATCGGAGCACGGGGGGGGGGAACGGAGCACAGGGGGGGTGGGTCTGGGCAAGGAGGGAGCGGACAGGAGGACGGGGGAGCCGGCAGGCGGACGGAGGGGACCGGACCCCATAACAGAGGACGGGGGGGGCGATCGGTGGGCGTGGGGGGGGGTACTTCAGTATTTCCAGCCATGGCCGATGATATTGCAGCATCGGCCATGGCTGGATTGTAATATTTCACCATTTTTTTAGGTGAAATATTACAAATCGCTCTGATTGGCTGTTGAAAGTGAAACTGCCAATCAGAGCGATCGTAGCCACGGGGGGGTGAAGCCACCCCCCCTGGGCTGAAGTACCACTCCCCCTCTCCCTGCAGATCGGGTAAAATAGGAGTTAACCCCTTCACCCGATCTGCAGGGACGCGATCATTCCATGACGCCACATAGGCGTCATGGGTCGGATTGGCACGGGTTTTCATGACGCCTACGTGGCGTCATGGGTCGGGAAGGGGTTAAAGGCAATGTTAAATTATTGTTCAAAGATTTTGCACTTAGTAGAATACCCGGTTGGGTAAGAAAAGTTATTTAAAGTATTTTAACTATGTTTGTAACGTTCAAGTGTCCTCACCTCCCATAAAGGGAAGCTCTGTTAAAAAGTTTACTTGTACTTGCATTTTCAAAATTGTATGTCTTTTTGCTGACATGTATTGTTGTTTTCTTCCCAGTCCAGAAGTACTGGATTTAACCGGGGGGGAGTGCAGCGCCCCAGAGTCCTGGTCGTTGCAGTACTGTGGCTCCGCCGCTAAGGGGGGCTATGGTACGTCTGATGGCACTGAAGGAGTTCATCTGACCAGGTATCACAGACACCAATACATTTCACAGTCTGGCCTCCAGGGGGAGCTAAGGGTTCTATTTATTAGGCCACTCCTCACAGTCTGGTAAGACTGGGGGTTAGGCAGGAAGTTAAAAAGAAAGCTGGCTGGGTTGGAACCAGGCAACACCTTGTGGCAGAGGGTGTTGTAGGGGAAGATTCAGAGGGGTCCCTGTCAGGGGTGGGATCCTGACAGAGGCCTAGCGAACAGAGAGAACGTTACGGGACCGCGCCTGCACGATATAGCGGCGGTACCCCAAGAAAGGATAAGAAGCGAGATTTATTGTGCTGAGTGAGAAACGAGATCAACGCAACAAGGAGAATACCAGTAGGAGTCGTGCTGTAAGACGAGGCAACATCCTATTGAGGCGCATAACCGGTGGCCGGAACGCCGAGGAAGTATAGAGCTCCAAGCCAAACTTCAAACCTACGGCAGGACAGTCAGTTACAGGCGGGCTGTCTCACCCAGACCCAGGAAGACACGGGGGTAACAACAGGAGTGGGGCGACGTAAGAGTCCCGGAAGAGCTCCGAGCCTCCCGTCATACGGGTGCGTCCTAACCGTAAGATCAGGGGGACGTAGAGGGAGAACATCAGAATCGAGTTGTGAGGGAACACGAGAAACAGACACAACAGTTGTGGGGTACTATCCCGTAAGCACAACAGGGGAGGACCACAACACAAGCGCAGGAAGGTAGGCACAGATTTCTACCTGCAAAGGGAACTCTGGAGGTGCCATCGGACCGGCCGGACTTGCGCAGCCCTGTTAACCGTATTCCGGATTGAGGACTCAGAAGCCTTCAGTAAAGAGGTAAAGAGACTGCAACCTGGTGTCCTCGTTATTTACTGCACCGCACCTCCACCACCATCCACATCTATTATTGTACGCCCCTGAGCAGGGTCACGGACCGGGTCTAGCCACCGTGACAACCCCAGAGCAGAGACTCAGAGGCCCGGTACCGGGTACCCCTTGGCCCTGCGGCAGTGGGGGCGCTACACATTCATTCACTGGGAAATGTCATTGTAACATTTAACAACCCTAGCTGGCCATGTGGTGTGTGACACATAAGCAGACCTCCTTCATTTACGAAGGAGGGACTCTTAAAGTCACAGAGCCTATTTGTACTGGTGCATCAGGCGGCATTAATCTTCTTAAAGTTCCATTATTAAACAGTGGGTCTCCTAAGCTGTTGTAGCCTATGCTGTGAGTGGATGGGCTGCCAAGAATTACGACGCACCACAATACCCCTTTCATAAGATGTCCAGGGGGGACTCCTGAAAAAGTGTGCATTGAATTCAAGGCCAGCTCTGCTGCATAGTCATATGCACCCCAATAAACCTTTGAACCCACATACTGGATGGGCTCCTGAAAATCCACTTCACAATATGCATTTTGTACTCCCGTACTCCTTTGTTTTACACATTGGCAGCAAGGCCAGCCCTGCTGCATAGTCTGTCATATGCACCCCATTACGCCTTGGAACTCACATACTGGGTGGGCCCATGAAAATCCACTTCACAATATGCATTTTGTACTCCTGTACTCCTTTGTTTTGCACATTGGCAGCAAGGCCAGCCCTGCTGAATAGTCATATGCACCCCATTACGCCTTGGAACCCACATACTGGATGGGCCCATGAAAATCCATTTGTATTTTTTAATGGTATGATGGTTCCCTCTTTGCAGAATTATTTACAGGAGAAATTGGCAATTTTATTTGCCATGTTTTTAACACTAAGGTTCAGATATGGCTTTAAAAAAGACTAATACTTGCAATACAATGCAATTTTATTGCAAACTATAAAATTCAAGGAATAGTATGATTGAATAGTGTGAGTGCATACACTTTTGTATATGTTAACATACAAAGGTTAATAAGTATATATAAGGATTAAATACATATAGTGATTACGTATATATGAAGATTAACTACATACAGTATACATACATCATCCACAAGAGGCTTTTAAACATCATCCGTCTGGAATATCAAAGAAGCAACACCGAGACAGAGAACCCCACAAGGATTTAGATCAAACCACCACAGGCAGAGTTTCAGTAAACCTTAATGTTTTACAATGACAAACAGCAAACATATAGAGGCTTAGAACTGTTTGTGAAGTGAATAAACAAACATTTCTGAAGATTGTGTCACTATGAGCATTGTCTGTCACATATGTAAATGTTTTACAAGAAATGCAGCTATGTGATTGTCTGAATGCATTCGGTATACAGTATTTTAATCTGGATTCCAAATCGCCATTTGCATATTCGCCTTTTGTACATTTTAGGCAGCCAAAGTTATCGCTCTCAAGGAGAGAAACTAATATAGTCAACAAAGAAATATTTGTAAAGAACTACTGAGCCAAACTAACAGCATTGCTTTATTAAATTTATATGAAGTGTATTGTGTCCAATGTGAGCAACCAGGCAACACGAAAAGGAGATTTTCAAGTGTTATGAAGTCTTTGCCAACAAGGATGTGGTTTCACCAATGGGGGGTACCTTTTTTAAAAATATTCTATTACCATCACAGCCCCCTTGCTCAAAATTCTGTGGCCTATAAAAGTACAGAACACGTTCACCCAGGTCATGTTGTCGGAGATAAGGAAGAGACATTGCAGGAAACAGAGTTAAGAAGTAGGCCCAATGTAGGGGTCTGAGACTTATAATGAAGGGCATGAGCTGACAAACAACTCCCCAATGTGGGGTCCTTTTTTACTAAATAAAATAGTGCCCTGCCCAAAATTCACAGTACAGAGCACGTTCACCCAGGTGATCTAGTGGCAGTCATACACCGGCCTACAATGCCTTTTTATATTTTTCTATGCTAAATAGTGCTGTATATAATTAGAGTAACAGAAAGCAAAAAAAGTGGTACACCGGCCTACAATACCCCAAACTTGGAGCACGCAGATATATGAGGGCTTACACGGAAATACCACACTGGCAAATATGTGGCCATTTTATTTTTTTATGTTAAATAGTGCTGTACATAATTAGAGTATCAGACAGCAAAAAAAGTGGTACACCAGCCTACAATGCCCAAACTTGGAGCCCGCAGATATATGAGGGCTGTCACCGAAATACCACACTGGCAAATATGTGGCCTTTTTATATTTTTTTATGCTAAATAGTGCTGTATATAATTAGAGTATCAGACAGCAAAAAAAGTTGTACCCCGGCCTACAATGCCCAAACTTGGAGCACGCAGATATATGAGGGCTGTCACGGATATACCACACTGGAAAATATGTAGCCTTTTTATATTTTTTTTATGCTAAATAGTGCTGTATATAATTAGAGTATCAGACAGCAAAAAAAGCGGTTCACCGTCCTTCAATGCCCAAACTTGGAGCACGCAGGTATATGAGGGCTGTCACGGAAATACCAGACTGGCAAATATGTGGCCTTTTTATATATTTTTATGCTAAATAGTGCTGTATATAATTAGAGTAGCAGACAGCAAAAAAAGTGGAACACCGGCCTACAATGCTCAAACTTGGAGCACGCCGATATATGAGGGCTTTCACGGAAATACCAGACTGTCAAATATGTGGCCTTTTTATATTTTTTATGCTAAGTGGTGCTGTATATAATTAGAGTAGTAGACACCAAAAAAAAGTGGTCCACCGGCCTACAATGCCCAAACTTGGAGCACGCAAATATATGAGGGCTGTCACGGAAATACCACACAGGCAAATATGTGGCCTTTTTATATTTTTTTATGCTAAATAGTTCTGTATATAATTAGAGTAACTGTCACGCTCACGCCCTGACTGGTGGGCGTGAGCTCGGGGGATTTGTGGCACCACTGTGCCACAAACCAGACTACCATGGAAGGGGCGTGACTATGACAGCTGCCTAGGTTTTCACCGGAGCCTCTGATGGTGAGGTCAGGCTTGTGCAGCAGGCAGCTGCCAGGTGCTACTCCGGGGTGGTGTCTGGCTGTGGCTGCTGATCCCACTTGAGAGACAGGAACACCCAGATTGGTGCGGGCATCAGGCAGGACTGGCAGAAGAGCACGGCTGACACTCAGACGAGTAGGCTGGCACAGCTGAGACACAGGGCTGGCAGAGACACGGCAGAGAACACAGGGCTGGCAGGCATGGCAGAAAACACAGGGCTGGCAGGAATGGCAGAGAACACAGGGTTGGCAGGAACAGCAGAGAACACAGGGCTGGCAGGCACGGCAGAGAACACAGGGCTGGCAGGCACGGCAGAGAACACAGGGCTGGCAGGCACGGCAGAGAACACAGGGCTGGCAGGCACGGTAGAGAACACAGAGCTGGCAGGCACAGTGTATGAAGGTGTGATGTATGAAGGAACATGTAGGGACCTGTTCACACAGGAGGTGCAGGTACGGATAGGATGTATGAAGGAACAGGTTGGGACCTGTTCACACAGGAGATGCAGGTACGGAAACAAGCAGGAAGGAATGGAGTATGAAGGAACAGGTTGGGACCTGTTCACACAGGAGATGCAGGTACTGAAACAAGCCAAAAGGAAAGGAGAATGAAGGAACAGGTTGGGACCTGTTCACGCAGGAAGAGAAGTGCAAGGCTGCAGATAGGAGCGGAAGAGCAGCAAGAGATAGCGTAGCAACAAAAGCTAAGCAGAGCAGAACCGCAAGGAATGCGGAGAGGAGCTGCAGCAAGAGATTACTGCAGCAGTAGTAGCTAAGCAGAGCGGAGCCACAAGGAATGTGGAGAGGAGCTGCAGCAAGAGGTTTCTGCAGCAGCAAAGCAGAGCAGAACCGCAAGGAATGCGGAGAGGAGCTGCAGCAAGAGATTACTGCAGCAGCAGAAGCTAAGCAGAGTAGATCGGAGCAGAACCGCAGGAGTGCGGAGCAGAGGTAAAGCCACAAAGGTACAGAGCAGGCAGAGCCGCAAGAGTGCGGAGCATAAACAGACTGAGAAACACAAGGAAAGACACAACAGGGAAGGAAGCCACAGACAAGCGTTGAACATCCTGACTCACTGCATACAGGAACCTTCGTTCTTCACTTTCAGATGGATGGCACACTTCCGCGTTCCATATCTGCGTTTCACAGAGGCAAACTGACCTCGGACACATTGCGGTGACGTACTTCCGGCTGCGGCGACTCCTCTTGCGTGTCACCTAGCGTTTCAGGCACTTTTCTGTTGTCATTTCCGGGCTGGTAACTATTTAAAACAAGCACGATTACAGGTGATCATGCGGGCATTTCACCAGGGACTTGTTTGCGGTTAGCGGCTACATTCACCACCGGACTCTTTTGCGGTAAGCTCACTTTTGTACTTTGGAGTAGCCAATTTTATTGGTGCTCCTTTTGTTTATTTATTTTTCTTATTTGTGCTCTTTATCTTCTTTTAGAACTCATATTGGAGTCATATATACATAGTGGGTCGGTCTTTCTCAGTCTCCGCGTTTTTTTCAGTTTCTGCATTTATCTGGTAAGCAAATTTTTTTTCTTTTTCTTTGTGGGACTATTCTCATATATAAGGAATATGGATTTGTTATTATTTTTTCTGGGGGACACAGACCGAATTTTCATATAAGGTTCATTTATTATCCAGCTAGTATATACATTTTTGTTTCTATGAATACGGCTATATGTGGGAAAATCTTGAATATGAACATGATCCATGAAATTATAATATGATGCTGTTACCTGTATTAGGACATTGTTTTCTATGTTGTCCATGTTGCAAATGTATGGATTGTTACTGACAGTTGCAATATCTTATTTTCTTCTTGTTTTTTTGTACCCTAGTCTGATGAAGGTCGTAAAGACCTAAACGTTATTGAATTTTCTGGGAATATTTAAATAAAAATAAAAATTATTATTATCATGATTCTTTGAGTGCCGGATTTTTTGATTATTTTTGGAGATATAGGGGTTGGTAACCCTTTTCTGTGCACCATACCTACATAAGGAGTGACGTGTTAGATCATTTGGCCACAGACAAGGAGACCGAGATAAGACTAAGTTCAGACAAGGAAATGGAACAAGACAACAAACAAGAACAAAGACACAGGGACCAAGATATTCTGCCTCCTGGAGGGCGGACAACAAGATCAAGGCAAGAACACAGAGAAAAGCCTCCAGAGAGGGAGTAACACAGAGCAAGGCCTGGCAAACTCAGAAGCTAAACACAAACTGAGCTAACACATTGCACAGGCCCAGTCCACTGGGTGGAGCTGCACTAAATACTGGAGGCCTCTTGGTAATTGGTCAGGAACAGATTAGACAGGTGCACCTGATTCCTATAAGAACCAGAGAGTTCAGGCGCCGCCCCCCTATACACACAGCCAGGAAGCATGCAGAGAGCAGAGGAACAGAACACGGAGCTGGCAAGAAACAGAAACCACATCATGGCCTGGAGCAGTGGGTAAGATAGTGTGAGAGATGAGAGGCCATGCCATGATGCCAGCAGAGTTGTTACAGTACCCCCCCCCCTTTACGGCCCCTCTTCTTCAAGCCCGCAAGAGTAACTTGTAGAAGTAGGATAGAAGCTAACGTAGTCAGAGCCATCACAACATTCCTCTGGTAGAATGAGGTAGATGAGACATTAGAGATCTCAGGTTGCCCAGTCTCTTTGAGTCCAGTAAGATCAGCTTCCCACACAGAAGATACAAGGGACAGGACATCTTTCACCTGGTTGACTGAAAGCAGGGACTTGGAAGCTTCTGATTTGACCTCAACATAATCCGATTCTTTGGAAACTGAAGACACCTTCACTGGATCCAACCTAAGCCCATCATAACAAGAAAATTGACCCTCCTCCTTTAGACTGGTGGAAAGCAGAGATGAGAACAATTCTATTTTGGGATCTTCACCCAATAGCCAGATGGAAGCTGGAGGCATACATACAGGAAACATCTTCAGCCTGGAACCCTGAAAAAACTGGACCTCCTCTTCCGGAATAGAGGATGAGTAAGTCTCTGTCTTAGTATCAAGTAGCCACTTGGAAGCAGAAGGCATACATTCAGAAAGCCCCATCAGCCTGTTACTCTGACAAAACTGGACCATCTCTTCCTCCGGATTGGTGAAGAACAGAGATACAAGAGCTTCTGCTTCAACTTCTTCATCCACCTGCCACATGGAGACTGAAGGCATCTTTACAGGAAGCATCTTCCGCCCATAGTTCAGAGAAAAACTTTTAAGTGACAGGGATGTTCCTGGGAACTGGTCACTGGTATCGTCACTGGAGGTGTGCGGAGAGGACGCCACTGCTTCCTTTACTTCAGTGAGGTCAGCACACCGTGACTCAATAGCCAGCTAATTAGGTGGAGAAGATATCAACACTGTAGATTGACCTTGCAGTTTAAGAACAAGAAACTTCTGGAGACTTGATAGTTCCAAACGAAGAACCACGCTAGGTCTTCGGACCGGAACGGGCAGCAGAGTATCTGGTTCAGAACGACCGACGGGCAGACTAGTCAACAAGTGGAAAACAAATTTCTTCACGTATAATGCTCCGATTTGGAGCTGTAGTTGTCCCTTCGACACAGGATTGGTCATAAATAGGGCTCAGCAATCACCAAACACCTTCACAGGATTCTGGAGCAGTGGAACAGGAACCACACTTAGACTCCGTCTGGTTAGCAGCTTGAATACATCTGCAGGGCCGAAGCTCCCACAAGGCACCGGAACAGACACAGACTTTAACGGAAGGGAGTTATTCTCACCGAGGGCAGTCTCTCCTACTGGCCCAAGGTTCTGAAGCTTTAGATCCTTTATACAGAGGCCGTCCGGGTGTTCCTCACAACCGCAGCAATATAGTAAGCCCTTCTTACGACTGGTCTTAGACTGGTGCTTTGCCAGTCCACTCTTGACAGTCTTTTTGGGTTCTATTTGAGTAGCTGCTTTAACGGGTAGAGGAACTGGAGAGTCACAGATGGTCATGGCTTGACGTGGGGGTTTTGGATCGCCCCCAGAGTAGGGCAATGGGGTACTCGGCACCGGGTCCTGCGGTTTGGGGGATGTCACGGTGGCTGACCCGGTCCGTGGCCCTCAGGGGTGTCCAGTAAAAGAGTTTATATATGGGCAAGGCACAGTAAAGAACGAGGAGACAGGTTTGCAGTCTTTTACCTTGTTTACTGAAGACTTCAGATGGTATCTTCAGCCCAGAGCGCCAGATGACAGGGCAGGCAGAGTCCGGTCGGTCTGAAGGCAATTCCAGAGTTCCCTTATCCAGGTGGAAATCAGTAGCCTTCCTTCTAGCGCCTGTGTGTTGTAGTACCTCCCTGCTGAGCTTCCCGGTAAGGTCCTCACAACTTCTTGTAGATGTTCTAGATGTTATTTCTTCCTCTCTGTCCCCCAGATGGTATGGATAGGAAAACCCGTATGACTGGGATAGCCTGGGGCTTGTTTGTAGGGACCCTAGAGACGCCCCGACCCCCACAATTTGCCACCGTGTTTTCTTAGGTATTAAGGTCGGGCAGCCAACTTGGAATTGACTGTCCTGCCGGTCTCTGAAGTAAAGCGTAGAGTCTATTACTCCCTCGGTGTTCCTAGCTACCGACTTCTGCGCCTCAGAAAGGAGCAGCTTGTTCCTGGCTGATCTCCCTCTGGTATTTCTCTCCTGTGCTCTGCTTTCCTGCACACTCTCTGCAGTATGTTCACCTTTTAGTGTCTTTTCCCCAGGAGTTGCAGCACGTCATACCAGCAGAGCTCCTCTCCTTCTCCCTGCCTGACAGGAACTGAACTCTGAACCCCCTTTTCCTCCAGATCAGGATGTTAAATAGGGGAGTTCACCCTAAACAGGCTTAGAGCTCCCCCTTCTGGTCTGGAGTGTGAACATGTTGTATGTGTGTGATGCCTGAATGTGGCTGTCTTTCATTGCCTTCAGACATGACATCACTTCTCCCCTGAAAGGATAATGAAATCACTGCGACGACCAGGACACTGGGGCGCCGCAGTTTCTTCACTGGTTTCACCCATCTGGAGCGCCTCTCGGATCTAGATGGGGAAGACTTCACAGGAGCAGCAGGATGAGGTATGTCAAAGACTCTACTGAAGGCCACCAGGAAGGCCCCTAGGTTCATGACGATAGGATCCCCTGCTTCCCAGAGGGGAGTGATCCACATTAGAGCATCTTCAGCCAGGTAGGACATGATGTAACCCACCTTGACCCGGTCAGAGGGGAAACAAGCTGCATTCTGCAGGATGTAGTGCAAGCACTGTTTCAGGAACCCTTGGCATTCTTCAGGATTCCCATAGAACATAGGCAGGTCTGCTGGGTCATGCTCCTCCTCATAGGCCTGAAGTTGCTTGAATAGAGCGTTAGAGACTATAATTGGGTCAGAAGTCTCTTCAATCTGAACCACCCTTGGTGGAACAAATTTTCCAGGTTGCTCATATGAGCAAGAAAAAAGTTCAAGATGCTCTGCGAGCGGACGGACATGGGACTCAGCGGGGACCATGGCCTGTGCAAACTGTCACACTCACGCCCTGACTGGTGGGCGTGAGCTCGGGGGGTTTGTGGCCCCACCGTGCCACAAACCAGACTACCCTGGAAGGGGCGTGACTATGACAGCTGCCTAGGTTTTCACTGGAGCCTCTGATGGTGAGGTCAGGTGCTACTCCAGGGTGGTGTCTGGCTGTGGCTGCTGATCCCACTTGGGAGACAGGAACACCAGGATTAGTGCAGGCATCAGGCAGGACTGGCAGAAGAGCACGGCTGAAACTCAGATGAGTAGGCTGGCACGGCTGAGACACAGGGCTGGCAGAGACATGGTAGAGAACACAGGGCTGGCAGGCATGGCAGAAAACACAGGTCTGGCAGGCACGGCAGAGAACACAGGGCTGGCAGGCACGGCAGAGAACACAGAGCTGGCAGGCATGGTGTATGAAGGTGTGGTGTATGAAGGAACAGGTAGGGACCTGTTCACACAGGAGGTGCAGGTACGGATAGGATGTATGAAGGAACAGGTTGGGACCTGTTCACACAGGAGATGCAGGTACGGAAAGAAGCAAAAAGGAATGGAGTATGAAGTAACAGGTTGGGACCTGTTCACACAGGAGATGCAGGTACGGAAACAAGCCAGAAGGAAAGGAGAATGAAGGAATGGGTTGGGACCTGTTCACACAGGAGATGCAGGTACAGAAACAAGACAGAAGGAAAGGAGAATGAAGGAACAGGTTGGGACCTGTTCACGCAGGAAGAGAAGTGCAAGGCTGCAGATAGGAACGGAAGAGAAGCAAGAGATAGCATAGCAACAAAAGCTAAGCAGAGCAGAACCGCAAGGAATGCGGAGAGGAGCTGCAGCAAGAGATTTCTGCAGAAGCTAAGCAGAGCGGAGCCACAAGGAATGTGGAGAGGAGCTGCAGCTAGAGGTTTCTGCAGCAGCAAAGCAGAGCAGAACCGCAAGGAATGCGGAGAGGAGCTGCAGGAAGAGATTAGTGCAGCAGCAGAAGCTAAGCAGAGTAGAACGGAGCAGAACCGCAGGAGTGTGGAGCAGAGGTAAAGCCACAAAGGTACAGAGCAGGCAGAGCCGCAAGAGTGCGGAGCATAAACAGACTGAGAAACACAAGGAAAGACACAACAGGGAAGGGAGCCACAGACAAGGAGACCGAGATAAGACAAAGTTCAGACAAGGAAATGGAACAAGACAACAAGAACAAAGACACAGGGACCAGGATATTCTGCCTCCTGGAGGGCGGACAACAAGATCAAGACAAGAACACAGAGAAAAGCCTCCAGAGAGGGAGTAACATAGAGCAAGGCCTGGCAAACTCAGAAGCTAAACACAAACTGAGCTAACACATTGCACAGGTCCAGTCCACTGGGTGGAGCTGCACTAAATACTGGAGGCCTCTTGGTAATTGGTCAGGAACAGATTAGACAGGTGCACCTGATTCCTATAAG
This sequence comes from Ranitomeya variabilis, assembly GCF_051348905.1. Lineage (NCBI taxonomy): Eukaryota > Metazoa > Chordata > Amphibia > Anura > Dendrobatidae > Ranitomeya > Ranitomeya variabilis. The sequence goes on from NC_135234.1 coordinate 322,949,176, forward strand.
AACCAGAGAGTTCAGGCACCGCCCCCCTATACACACAGCAAGGAAGCATGCAGAGAGCAGAGGAACAGAACACGGAGCTTGCAAGAAACAGAAACCACATCATGGCCTGGAGCAGTGGGTAAGATAGTGTGAGAGATGAGAGGCCATGCCGTGATGCCAGCAGAGTTGTTACAGTAACACACAGCAAAAAAAGTGGTCCACTGGCCTACAATGCTCAAACTTGGAGCACACAGATATATGAGGGCTGTCACGGAAATACCACACAGGCAAATATGTGGCCTTTTTATATTTTTTTATGCTAAATAGTGCTGTATATAATTAGAGTAACACACAGCAAAAAAAGTGGTCCACCGGCCTACACTGCCCAAACTTGGAGCACGTAGATATATGAGGGCTGTCACGGAAATACCAGACTGGCAAATATGTGGCCTTTTTATATTTTTTTATGCTAAATAGTGCTGTATATAATTAGAGTAACACACAGCAGAAAAAGTGGTCCACCGGCCTACAATGCCCAAACTTGGAGCACGCAGATATATGAGGGCTGTCAAGGAAATACCACGCTGGCAAATATGTGACTTTTTTATATTTTTTTATGCTAAATAGTGCTGTATATAATTAGAGTAGCAGACAGCAAAAAAAGTGGAACACCGGCCTACAATGTTCAAACTTGGAGCACGCCGATATATGAGGGCTTTCACGGAAATACCAGACTGGCAAATATGTGGCCTTTTTATATTTTTTTAATGCTAAATAGGGCTGTAAATAATTAGAATATCAGACAGCAAAAAAAGTGGTCCACCGGCCTACAATGCCCAAACTTGGAGCACGTAGATATATGAGGGCTGTCACGGAAATACCAGACTGGCAAATATGTGGCCTTTTTATATTTTTTTATGCTAAATAGTGCTGTATATAATTAGAGTAACACACAGCAGAAAAAGTGGTCCCCCGGCCTACAATGCCCAAACTTGGAGCATGCAGATATATGAGGGCTGTCAAGGAAATACCACGCTGGCAAATATGTGACTTTTTTATATTTTTTTATGCTAAATAGTGCTGTATATAATTAGAGTAGCACACAGCAAAAAAAGTGGAACACCGGCCTACAGTGCTCAAACTTGGAGCACGCCGATATATGAGGGCTTTCACGGAAATACCAGACTGGCAAATATGTGGCCTTTTTATTTTTTTTATGCTAAATAGCGCTGTATATAATTAGAGTAGTAGACAGCAAAAAAGTGGTCCACCGGCCTGCAAATCCCAAACTTGGAGCACGCAGATATATGAGGGCTGTCACGGAAATACAACACTGGCAAATATGTGGCCTTTTTATATTTTTTATGCTAAATAGTGCTTTATATAATTAGAGTATCAGACAGCAAAATAAGTGGTCCACCGGCCTACAATGCCCAAACTTGGAGCATGCAGATATATGAGGGCTGTCACGGAAATACCACACTGGCAAATATGTGGCCTTTTTATATTTTCTTATGCTAAATAGTGCTGTATATAATTAGAGTATCAGACAGCAAAAAAAGTGGTCCACCAGCCTACAATGCCGAAACTTGGAGCATGCAGATATATGAGGGCTGTCACTGTGCTGTTCCATGTAAGTTATGTGCATTTTCATGCTATATATGTTCTTACAATTCTGCTCTGCTGCCACCCAATAGTCTTTTTTCATTTGGCAGCTAATTATTAATTTATTCTTGTGGGCATGTCTTCCACTTCCGGTTCAGGGGTCAAGTCTTCTCTTCCTCTGGCAGCCATTTCATTTTTAGTTCACATGCTGTTGTGAGAGGACACGCTTGAACCGGGCTTAGGGAGGCTGCTCACTCGCTGTCACAAATACACTTGCTGTACCTGGCTCAACTCTGGAGAAGTTACTGTATACCGTCCCACGCTGTATATCCAGATTTCCAAATAAACAAGTCTGGATTGCACAATCCCTGGTGTGCATCATCTCTCCGGATGCTGAACAGCATTGGTCCTGTCTGCCCTACAGCGAGGAAAACTGAAGAAACGATTCTCTCACAACATCTACTAGTCAACAACACCTCCATTCGCCTCATGTGGGGACAGAACAGTCGAAAGACTGCCTTGAAGCCCGGCCAGAATCATCCCTATATCCCTATCCATGTGCCCGCACTCTGCCTGGTCATATACTGCAGCCCTGCTCTGCTAAGAAATCTCCTGCAGCATCACTTCAGACCGCATTGTGCATAAAGACTCTCTGTATATTATACCACATCGCTGCAGATTGTCAAACAGCAGAACCCCACAATTCTCCAAAAACACCTTGAGAATCTTATCAGGGGGTCACAATTAAGCTGCACAGAGATTTGCAGCACCCAATTCAAAAGTTCAGTTTCTTAAAGAGACAGGGCACCTTAATTCAAAATGGTCAAAAAGGACCTTACGCAGTTCCCCAATGCCAAAATGCAGCAAATACAACCCGATACCATCCATTATGAAGACCGGGAAGCAGTGCCCGCTTCCGCAGCAGACCCAGATGCACGACCAGTACGCTCCCTCAAGCCAACATTAAAGGTCCTCGAGAATTACCGTTCCACAAGGGATGAGTTCAATGACAACCTGGACGACCTATGGGAACGAGTCACCTCCCTCATGTCAAGCGTCCAACGCCACATAGATGATGCAGCGAGTTTACAGGACACTATAAGACAGCTAGACGTGGCCCACGACAGATACAAGAGACTGTCCGCAAAGTATGCTGCCTTCCTAAAAGACTCTAAAATCGACGAAGCCCTATCAGAGTTAAGCAAGGCAGATTCCACAGACAGAGTAAGGGACACCGCTGTGCAAGACGCCAAAGATAAAGCAGAGCTTCATATCGCCCATCTGCAAGAAACTAGATTTCACAGGTCAGCCTCGTCTAAACACTCTGTTCGGTAATACAAATCATCCTGCTCAAGAACTTCAGCTCTCAGCGACAGAATTCTAGAGGCCCGTTTAAACGCAGAGCGGTCCAAACTAAGACGTTCATACACAGAAAAGGAAGCAGAAGCAGAGGCTAGAGCAAAGATTCTTCAAGCAGAAGCGAAGAAAGCAGAAGCAGAGGCTCAAGCAAGAATTCTTCAAGCAGCAGCAGAGGCTCGAGCTAGGATTCTTCAAACAGAAGCAGAAGCGAAGAAAGCAGAAGCAGAGGCTCGAGCAAAGATTCTTCAAACAGAAATGGAGGAAGAAATTGCATTAGCCGAAGTAAAAATACTCGAGCAAGCATTGAAGCAAAACCTCGACCCAATTTGCCTGCCACCACAGGAAGAAAATAACCCAGCTGTTCGTACCAGCGACTACATGCAGAAACAGATTCCTGCGGCACACATGTAGCGCCCCCACTGCCGCAGGGCCGAGGGGTACCCGGTACCGGGCCTCTGAGTCTCTGCTCTGGGGTTGTCACAGTGGCTAGGCCCGGTCCGTGACCCTGCTGAGGGGCGTACAATAATAGATGTGGATGGTGGTGGAGGTGCGGTGCAGTAAATAACGAGGACACCAGGTTGCAGTCTCTTTACCTCTTTACTGAAGGCTTCTGGGTCCTCAGTCTGGAATACGGTTAACAGGGCTGCGCAAGTCCGGCCGGTCCGATGGCACCTCCAGAGTTCCCTTTGCAGGTGGAAATCTGTGCCTACCTGCTAGCGCTTGTGTGTTGTGGTCCTTCCCTGCTGTGCTTACGGGATAGTACCCCACAACTGTTGTGTCTGTTTCTCGTGTTCCCTCACAACTCGATTCTGATGTTCTTCTACGTCCCCCTGATCTTACGGTTAGGACGCACCCGTATGACGGGGAGGCTCGGAGGTTCTTTCTGGGCTCTATCGTCACCCCTCTCCTGTTGTTACCCCCCTGTGTCTTCCTGGGTCTGTGTGAGACAGCCCGCCTGTGACTGACTGTCCTGCCGTAGGTTTGAAGTCTGGCTTGGAGCTCTATACTTCCTCGGCGTTCCGGCCACCGGTTATGCGCCTCAATAGGATGTTGCCTCGATCTTACAGCACGACTCCTACTGGTATTCTCCTAGTTGCGTTGATCTCGTTTCTCACTCAGCACAATAAATCTTGCTTCCTGTCCTTTCTTGGGGTACCGCCGCTATATCGTGCAGGCGTGGTCCCGTAACGTTCTCTCTGGTTGCTAGGCCTCTGTCAGGATCCCACCCCTGACAGGGACCCCTCCGAATCTTCCCCTACAACACCCTCTGCCACAAGGTGTTGCCTGGTTCCAACCCAGTCAGCTTTCTGTCTAACTTCCTGCCTAACCCCCAGTTTTACCAGACTGTGAGGAGTGGCCTAATAAATAGAACCCTTAGCTCCCCCTGGAGGCCAGACTGTGAAATGTATTGGTGTCTGTGATACCTGGTCAGATGAACTCCTTCAGTGCCATCAGACGTACCATAGCCCCCCTTAGCAGCGGAGCCACAGTACTGCAACGACCAGGACTCTGGGGCGCTACACTCCCCCCCGGTTAAATCCAGTACTCCTGGACTGGGAAGAAAACAACAATACATGTCAGCAAAAAGACATACAATTTTGAAAATGCAAGTGTAGCGCCCCCACTACCGCAGGGCCGAGGGGTACCCGGTACCGGGCCTCTGAGTCTCTGCTCTAGGGTTGTCACGGTGGCTAGACCCGGTCCGTGACCCTGCTGAGGGGCGTACAATGAAGGTGGAGGTATGGGATGTCGTTATGGTGCGGTGAAGTGCTGGTCACGGTAAATAACGAGGACACCAGGTTGCAGTCTCTTTACCTCTTTACTGAAGGTCTCGAGGTGTCCAATCCAGGGCACTGTTAACCGGGCTGTCTGAGACCGGCCGGTCCGAAGGCACATCAGGAGTCCCCTTTAACAGGTGGGAATCAGCGTCTACCTTCTAGCGCCTGTGTGTTGTAGTCCTTCCCTGCTGAGCACCCCGAGGATAGTCCTCACAACTTATTCTGTCTGTCTCTGATCTTCGTTCTCTCCGTCCCCAGATGATATGGCTAGGACGCACCCGTATGACGGGGTAGGCCTGGAGTTCTTCCGGGACTCTAGAGTCGCCCCTCTCCCACAGCTGCCTCCGTTGTCTGCTTAGGTGTTTTTGTGAGACAGCCAACCTATAATTGGCTGCCCTGCCGTGGTTTGAAGTAATACTTAAAGTCTCTTACTTTCTCGGCGTTCCGGCCACCGACTGTTTGCGCCTCAGAAGGATGTTGCCTCGGTCTTACAGCACAACTCCTTCTGGTCCTATTGCCTCTTTGCTGTATTCCTGCTTTTCTCACTCAGCACAATAAACCTCGCTTCTTGTCCTTTCTTAGGAATCTGTCAGGATCCCATCCCTGACAGATCCTCTCTCTAGCTCTTCCCAGTTACTTCTCTCTGTCTTCCTGTCCAACCCCCAGTTTTACCAGAGTGTGAGGAGTGGCCTACTAGATAGAACCACTCCCCCTGGTGGCCGGAGTGTGAAGTGTAGTGTGAGTGTTACCTGGTCAGGTGAACTCCTTTAGTGCAATCAGACGTAACATCACTCCCCTTAGCGGCAGAGCGACGTTACTGCAACGACCAGGACTCTGGGGCGCTGCACTCCCCCCCGGTTAAATCCAGTACTCCCGGACTGGGAAAATAAGAACAACAATACAGGTTAACAGGAAACACACAAAATTTTGAAACATCATAAACAATTAAACATAACAGTGCTTCCCTTTATGGAAGGTGAGGACTCTTGAACGTTGCAAAAGTTAGGTCATGCACAGTTTATGACTCTCAGTTCAGTGGTTGAAACAGCGGGGACCCCGGGTAAACAAAGGGGTCCCTTTTTAGAAGTTTTTGGAGCAATTCACTGTCCATTACTCCGTTGTCCATTTTTAAAACCTGTAACAGAAGATATGCACACAAACATTTTCAACTAAATAGCAGCCCTCATTAATACCTCCACGTTTTGTAGCGGAGGGGAGTTTGATTCTGAGTGCTGCGTGTGGACCTTCGCAGCGCAGTGGTCGCTATTGACCTAACAGGGCCCACTATGCTTGCTACCGCTGGTGTAGTGCACTGTCTTCTGGCTACACTTCTAGTGAGTCTGGGTAGCACTGGCAGGCTAGAGCTCTCAGGGCTGCTGCTACCAACAGTGGGTACGACAGTTTCGCCGATAGCAGAGGGAGGACTTGCCGGTTCAACGGTTGGCATGGCATCTTCAGGTCGGATCTGCTGAGCTTGCTGAGGCTGCGGGGCCGGATGATCTGGTACCACCCTTGTTTCTGGTGGGTTCGGCTGGGGGAACGTTAGAACAGGTACCACGATGGCCTGATTTATCTGAGTCCAGGACTGGGGAAAGTCACCAAGGACAGTGTGGATCATCTTCTCCTTTTCTACAGGTGGGGAGATTCCTGGAGCCGTTTCCCTCTCTCTCAACTTATCAGGGCAGACCTTAAGGTGATCCCTGGATATCGCCGTTGAGGTCTCCCCTCCGTCCTTGCTGATGAGACAGACCTTCGTGTTGTCGAAATCGGATGGCAGGATGGTATACGGTTCCACTTCCCATTGGTCATCGAGCTTGTGTAGTCTCCTCTTTCATTTGAGTACTTGCTCACCAGGTGACAGGGGAATCGCAGGAGCGTGCTGGATGTAGTCCCTTTCTTGTTTCTGCCTAGCCTGGGCGAGACTTCTTTCCACGCACTCCTGTACTTTGCGGTACCTTCGCTGCCTTTCTGCATCCCAATCTGCATCCGGCGAGGTATCTTCGGGGACTAGGACCCCCATGTCCAGATCAACGGGTAACTGGCTAGACCTTCCTCGCATCAGGTACGCTGGAGTGCAGGTAGTAGAATTTACTGGGATGTGATTGTATATATCCACCAAGTCAGGCAACTTTGTCGGCCACAGGTTCCGTTCCTCTACGGGCAAGGTCTTCAATAAGTCGATCACCACTTGGTTCATCTTTTCGCACATCCCATTGGTTTGAGGATGGTACGGTGTGGTTCTGATCTTCTTACACCCGTACAGTTGGCAGAACTCTTGGAATACTTCTGCTTCGAATGCTGGTCCCTGATCGGTCAGTACCTTCTCCGGGTAGCCATGGGGCCTACAAAAGTACTGCTGGAAGGCATTGGCGGCAGTCCTGGCCGTTAGATCCTTGACAGGTACGACCACCAAAAATCTGGAGTAGTGATCTACGATGGTAAGAGCATAAGTATAGCCTGACCGGCTAGGTGTCAGCTTCACATGATCCAGCGCGACCAGTTCGAGCGGCCGTTTGGTGATGATAGGCCGCAGGGGAGCCCGTTGGCTACCACGGTCCTTCCTGCGTAGGCTACATGGACCGCACTCCCGACACCACTTCTCAATGGCTCTCTTCATGCCAATCCAATAGAACCTCCCTCGGAGTAGCCTCTCTAGCTTCCTCCATCCGAAGTGTCCGGCTCCATCGTGGTAAGCTCCCAGAACGATGGGCGCATCTCGCCTTGGCACCACTATCTGCCACACCAATTCATGAGTACGTGGGTCGATGCTCCTTCGGCACAGCTTGCCGTCATGGATAAACAGTTTGCTTCTCTCCTTCCACAGCTGTTGGGTCTCCTGTAGATCATCCGGGCCGGGATGCAACCCTGCCTGCGTCAAGAGCTCTTTCACCCGACGGACCGTGGGGTCACCATCCTGAGTTTCCGCCCATCCGTGATGGGGCAGGGGATTCAGCGTGGCATCCGGTTGGTTCTTGTGCCTGTTCCTCACATGATGGAAGTTCTGAGTGGCTTTGGGGCGATAGAATGCAGGCAGCTCCACCTCTCCAAGTGCCTCCGGGTCTTCCCCTGTTTCTGGCAAATTGGGCATTCGAGACAAGGCATCGGCATTTGCATTCTTGCGTCCTGCCTGGGACTTGATGGTGAAGTCGTAGTTGGACAGCCGGGCCATCCACCGCTGTTCCAAGGCCCCGAGTTTGGCGGTATCCAGATGCGTTAGCGGATTGTTATCCGTGAAGACGGTGAATTTCGCTGAGGCCAGGTAGTGTTTGAACCTCTCTGTCACCGCCCAGACGATGGCAAGGAATTCCAGCTTAAAGGAGCTGTAGTTGTCAGGGTTCCTTTCTGTGGGACGAAGTTTCCTGCTGGTGTAAGCAATTACCCTCTCCTTGCCTTTCTGGACCTGGGACAGCATGGCTCCCAATCCTACATTGCTGGCATCCGTGTACAGCACAAACGGTTGGTCGTATTCAGGGTAGGCCAGTACCTCTTCTCCCGTCAGTGCCGACTTCAAGCAAGTGAAGGATCCTTCCAGCCCCTCGTTCCAATCAAATGGGGTGTTCTTTCCCTTGGTCTTCTTTGATTGGCCCACCAACAGGTCTTGCAAGGGCGCTGCCTTCTTGGTGAAGTCCTTAATGAACCTCCGGTAGTAGCCTACCAGCCCGAGGAACTGCCGGACTTCGAGGAGGTTGCTGGGCTTCGGCCAGTCCTGGATCACCGTGACCTTGTCGGGGTCTGGGGCCACTCCTTCAGCACTCACCACATGGCCCAGGTACTGCACTTTGGGTTTCAGCAGATGACATTTGGACGGTTTCACCTTTAAGCCAAAGTTGGACAGGGCTTCAAACACCTCAGCCAGGTGTTTCAGATGGTCTTCGTAGGTCTTAGAGAAGACAATGACATCATCCAAATACAGCAGTACGGTCTCAAAGTTCTTGTGCCCCAGACAGCACTCCATCATTCTCTGGAACGTCCCCGGGGCATTGCACAATCCGAAGGGCATGTAGTTGAACTCGCAGAGACCCATCGGTGTCGTGAAGGCCGTCTTCTCTTTGTCCGCCTCCGCCACGGGAACCTGCCAATACCCACTGGTGAGATCTAAGGTAGAGAAATAGTTAGCAGACTTTAGGGCAGCCAGAGACTCCTCTATCCTGGGCAGTGGGTATGCGTCCTTATGTGTAATGCGATTCAACTGCCTGTAATCAACGCACATCCTCATTGTGCCATCTTTCTTTTTAACAAGGACTAACGGAGCTGCCCAGGGGCTACAACTGTCTCTCACCACCCCAGCCTCCTTCATTTCTCGCAACATGTCCTTAGCGCACTGGTAATGAGCTGGGGGTACAGGGCGGTATCTCTCTTTTATGGGCCGGTGATCTCCCGTGGGGATATGGTGTTGGATCCCTTTCACCTGTCCAAAATCTAAGGGGTGTTTGCTAAATACCCGCTCGTACTCGTGTACCACCCTGTAGGCCCCCTGTTTCTGATGGGATGGGGTGGAGTCAGTGCCCACATGCAATTCCCGACACCAATCTTTCGAGGGCCCTGCAGAACCGTTGTCCCCCGCCAGATTAGATGGGGCCAAGGGTCCAGGTGTCTGTATCACACTATTATTGACGGTGAACAGTTTGGCGAGCGTGGCATACTTGGTGAGATGGACCTCTTCCTCCCCGCAATTAAGGACACGTACTGGCACCCTCCCCTGGCGGACGTCGACCACCCCCCTGGCTGTTAGGAGCGTAGGTCTATTGTCTGAATAGACGGGTTCTACCAGGGCCTGGTAGTCCTTTCCCCTGAGGCCTATGGCTGCCCGACACCATATTAACATCTCACTCCTGGGGGGTATCGCGATGGGGTTTGATTCACTCACAGTGACACGACCAATCTCACCACCAGTCAGCTCTACCTGCTGTCTTTGCATCAGAGCTCTGATTTCTTTTTGCAGGGCGCGTTGTTCACTGTGGCCAGCAGTTTCTGCTACCTGTTGCAACAGAACAATAACTTCTGGAAGACAATTTTCTATAACATTAGTACCGATAGTCATCATGGGATTACATTCTCGGCGGTCAATATCAACAATTACAATCCCCTGGGCTTTCAATTCCACCCGCCCCACCTTGATGGTGGCCTCTTTATACCCCACTTGTGGCAATGGCTGACCATTACTGGCTATTATGGTGAAATCGTCATCGGGGCCACGAGTAATATCGGTGTCCTCCCAATACCGTTTATAAAGCACGTAAGGCATAGTCGTCACCTGAGAACCGGTGTCCAGCAAAGCGTTCATGGGGATACCGTCAACCACTACAGGAAGAACTGGTCGCCCTCCAACGTATTTGGCTCTCCAATGTTGCGGGCCTGATCGTCCTACTCCTGGGGGTTGGCCCTTTGCCCCAGGGGTTGCTCGTTTAAAGGACAGTACCTTGCAAGGTGGCCGACCTGATGACAGCGGCGGCAGATTGGTCGTCCGTCCTGATGGAAGCGATCGTTGTCCCGGACTCTGGTCGGCGGAGTCCTCCTCCGTCGTATCCAAGGGACATCCTCTGGTCTGGGGGCCAGCTGGATCTTCTCCTTGGGGGCCTCCTGTAGGGACTGCACCGTCCGGGCCAGGGCAGCAACGCTTTTGGTCAGCTCCTGCATCTGGAGGCGGAGTCCTGCAGGGGAGTCGTCCTCTAGGCTCTGGGCATCGGCCTCAGCGGCGACTGGGGCATCTGACGCCACCTCCTGGTGGTATGTGAGAGCGGGACGCCTGGGTGGTATTGCGCGGCTGGGTTGTCGCTCCTGCAGCGCCTGGATAGCTTTATCCTTGAATTGCGCAAAAGTCAAGTCTGGATTCTGCATGGCCAGGAAGTGTAATTGGCCCCTTTGGTGACTGCACAGGAGCCCCTCAATGAACCGCTCTTTCAGGAGTTTATCCTCATCTTGCATGCTGCCGGGGTCACTCTGCTTAATGGCCCGCACCGCCTCCTGGAGATTTAGGGCATAGTCCCGTAAGCTATCCTGCGGCCTCTGTTTGCATCCATAGAAAGTCAATTTAATTTCTGTAGCAGTACGGGTATCGAAGGTGGCTTTAAGCTTTGCAAAAACCTGCTGTGCAGTTCCTTTATCCGCGGCGGGCCAGGACTTCACTTCTCTCAAAGCCGCCCCAAAGAGTTGGACGATTATCACATGAACCTTCTGAGGCTCTGTCAGGGGATAGAACTCAAGCAGGCTGCAGATCCCTTCTTTAAAGTCAGTGAACGTATGCGACTCCCCGGAGTATCGTGGGAGCCAGGCCGCTCCGGGCAGGTACGGCATAGAGAAGGGCATTATGGCCTTTGTGGTAGCGGCAGTGTCCGACTGGCTGATGGGGGCAGCAGGTTCTACGGCACTTGGTGGTGGTATTAGGGCCGCGGCTACGTCCGCTGCGGGGACCGGAGCTGCCCCATGTGTCCACGGCTGCGACCGCCGCCTCCGCTCCTCCCGACTCGGACATGGCTGTCCCTTCCTCCCACTAACCTGCTGGAGGTCGGGGTTCCTCTTCCGGGGTTGGCGCTTTGCCGCGTTTTCTCGTTCCGCGCTTCTTTTGACCAGTTCCGCCCACGAAGCTAAGGCTCCTCCCTCCATGCGCGGCGATGGCGAATTGTGGCGGGAACTCTTGGCGGCGATAGTAATGCACAGTCTTTGCAATAAGTCACAGTCCAAGCACACATGACCTGATTCTTCAGGCTTAAGTAGATCCTGTTCGTGACGCCAAGTTGTAGCGCCCCCACTGCCGCAGGGCCGAGGGGTACCCAGTACCGGGCCTCTGAGTCTCTGCTCTAGGGTTGTCACGGTGGCTAGACCCGGTCCGTGACCCTGCTGAGGGGCGTACAATGAAGGTGGAGGTATGGGATGTCGTTATGGTGCGGTGAAGTGCCGGTCACGGTAAATAACGAGGACACCAGGTTGCAGTCTCTTTACCTCTTTACTGAAGGTTTCGAGGTGTCCAATCCAGGGCACTGTTAACCGGGCTGTCTGAGACCGGCCGGTCCGAAAGCACATCAGGAGTCCCCTTTAACAGGTGGGAATCAGCGTGTACCTTCTAGCGCCTGTGTGTTGTAGTCCTTCCCTGCTGAGCACCCCGGGATAGTCCTCACAACTTATTCTGTCTTTCTCTGATCTTCGTTCTCTCCATCCCCAGATGATATGGCTAGGACGCACCCGTATGACAGGGTAGGCCTGGAGTTCTTCCGGGACTCTAGAGTCGCCCCTCTCCCACAGCTGCCTCCGTTGTCTGCTTAGGTGTTTTTGTGAGACAGCCAACCTATAATTGGCTGCCCTGCCGTGGTTTGAAGTAATACTTAAAGTCTCTTACTTTCTCGGCGTTCCGGCCACCGACTGTTTGCGCCTCAGAAGGATGTTGCCTCGGTCTTACAGCACAACTCCTTCTGGTCCTATTGCCTCTTTGCTGTATTCCTGCTTTTCTCACTCAGCACAATAAACCTCGCTTCTTGTCCTTTCTTAGGAATCTGTCAGGATCCCATCCCTGACAGGTCCTCTCTCTAGCTCTTCCCAGTTACTTCTTGTTCTCTCTGTCTTCCTGTCCAACCCCCAGTTTTACCAGAGTGTGAGGAGTGGCCTACTAGATAGAACCACTCCCCCTGGTGGCCGGAGTGTGAAGTGTAGTGTGAATGTTACCTGGTCAGGTGAACTCCTTTAGTGCAATCAGACGTAACATCACTCCCCTTAGCGGCAGAGCGACGTTACTGCAACGACCAGGACTCTGGGGCGCTGCACAAGTACAAGTAAACTTTTTAACAGAGCTTCCCTTTATGGGAGGTGAGGACACTTGAACGTTACAAACATGGTTAAATACTTTCAATAACAGACTATAAATAACTTTTCTTACCCAACCGGGTATTCTACTAAGTGCAAAATCTTTGAACAATAATTTAACATTGCCTTTAAGGACGTACTCGCTGGATCCACTAAAGACCTTCTTATATCACATATAAGGCTAATTAACTTTTATGCATTCTCCTTCTTTATATCTGCAGGACCGCCTGTCCTAACTGCTCCAGACCTACTGCCTCTCCTTTCTGTTACAGGACCGCCCCTTTCTGCCCGGGCCTACTGTCTTTCCACTACTATACACAGTATAGAACATATCATTTTTCTTTCAGTTCAAGATCACTGAGCCATCTCTGTATGGCTCCTAGGAGGACTCACTAACTAACCCCATACGGGTTCACTCTCTGTCCTCATTCTTCTATCAACATCATTAAACATTTCTTACAATCAACCAGTTAGCTATATATAACTTTCACATGTCAACATTATCAGTACTTTCTTTCAAAACATCATCATTCTTTAAGTGCTTTTGATGAACATCCCCTTTAAGAGGGGACCAAGTCTCTGTGAGGTAGTGCAACTTCTCAAGCTGCAAGTCTGTTTGCAGTAAGGACTCCGATGCTGGTTCTGCGACCAGCATCTTCGCAAAGAGTCCTTTCGCTTATAAAACCAGTAGAGAGCACCTTTAAGAAGGTGCAAACTATTTACAAGATCAGTTTTTGAATCATTCACCGTCCATGATTCGACAGTCCTTTGATAACGGAGCAAAAATAGAAAACAAACAAAAGGCAATAGGGATCCCGGGTCAACAAAGGGATCCCTATAAGAATAACCCTAGATGGGTTTTAGCAGCAAAACAGCAGAGAAACAAGCAGTTAACTATTTACATGTTCAGGTTTCTGAGGTTTAGTTGGACGGCTTCCAGGGCTGCACCTGGCACTTAACCCTTCTTGGCCTGGGAAAAGTGAGGTCCAGGGTTACACCCAGTGCTGGACAAACGCCGTTAATCCGTCTTTCATGTACGGTTAAATCATGCGCAGCGATGGAGGTCTGCGCAACTTGAGTATGGGCATTTGCTGCAGCAGAGGTAGCGGCTGCTGCAAGATCGGTCACTGGAATGGAGTCAGCAGTTGTGGCACTAGCAGTCACTGGAGTGGTGTCGGTCGTCAGGGCAGGGTCGTCCTTCATCCCTGCTTCAGATGCGGTCCCTCCGGTGCCGGTCTGCTCTGCCTCCGCTGGGGTCTGGAATGCTGGCTGTAGGGCCTCGTGCTGCGACGTTGTCATCTCTGCTTGCAGCATCTCGCTTTCCGGCAGGGCCTTGCTTTCTGGCTTTGGAGCGCTGTAACTTCCTTCTTGCGCCGGACCAGACGAGGCTGCCGACAGACGTCTGGCGAGGCTCCCGATGATGGCTTTCTTCCACCCGGCCTCAGTGCTCAGCTGCGTCTGCAGGAGTTGGTGGATCTGCTCGTCCGCTCCAGTCTGCAGGAGGTCAGCGTCGACTGTGGAGGTCTGGCTGCGTTGCCTCTCCGGGTAGCTGGGAGAGTCCTCGGCTCTGACCCCACGCTCCGGCTCCGGGCGGCTGGCCATGGCGTCCTCCATGTCACTGACTTCTTCTTCCTGGTCCTTTTCCCGCTCTATCCTTCGTGGGCGGTTTCGTTTTCGTTGTCTCCGCTGTTGTGAATTAGACTTTTTTGGCTCCCTCTTGTGGTCACTAGTGATATGACTCTGGGATTGTCTTTCCTCAGTTTGGCACCCACCTGGGTCGTTAGTCCAGGGGTGTTGCTATATAAACTTCCTGGATTCTCAGTCCAGTGCCTGGCATCGTTGTAATCAGTTCCTTTCTGTTTGCTCCTGTCTGCTGGTCCTGGATCTTGCAAAATTAAGCTAAGTCCTGCTTCCTTGTTTTGTGGTTATTTGCATTGCTCTAATTTTTTGTCCAGCTTGTACTAAATGTGATTCCTGATTTTGCTGGAAGCTCTAGGGGGCTGGTGTTCTCCCCCCGGGCCGTTAGACGGTTCGGGGGTTCTTGAATATCCAGCGTGGAAATTTTGATAGGGTTTTTGCTGACCGTATAAGTCATCTTACTATATTCTGCTATTAGTCAGTGGGCCTCTCTTTGCTAAATATCAAGTTCATTCTTACGTTTGTCTTTTCTCCTTACCTCACCGTTATTATTTGTTGGGGCTTGTATCCAACTTTTGGGGTCTTTTCTCTGGAGGCAAGAAAGGTCTATCTTTTCCCTTCTAGGGTTAGTTAGTTCTCCGGCTGGTGCGAGACGTCTAGAACCAACGTAGGCACGTTCCCCGGCTGCTGCTATTTGTGGTGCTAGGATTAGATATATGGTCAGCCCAGTTACCACTGCCCTATGAGCTGTTTTTTTGTGTTTGCAGACTTGGTATGTACTTTTGAGACCCTCTGCCATTGGGGTCATAACAGTATGCCAGGCCAAGGTTGAATGTTTAATGCATTGCAGAAGTGGGATTACAAGAAAGGAAAGTCTGAGTTGTTTTTTTTTTTTTTTTTTCTTTCCTCTCTTTTTTCCTCTCCTTTACCTCTGAGTGGCTTGTGCTTGCTGCAGACATGAATGTCCAGACTTTGATTACAAGTGTGGATCAGCTTGCTGCTCGTGTGCAGGGTATACAAGATTTTGTTACCAGTAGTCCAATGTCTGAACCTAAGATACCTATTCCTGAGCTGTTCTCTGGAGACCGATTTAAGTTTAGGAATTTCAGGAATAATTGTAAATTGTTTCTATCTCTGAGACCCCGTTCATCTGGAGATTCAGCTCAGCAAGTAAAAATTGTTATCTCTTTCTTACGGGGCGACCCTCAGGATTGGGCCTTCTCGCTAGCGCCAGAAGATCCGGCATTGGCAAATATTGATGCGTTTTTTCTGGCGCTCGGGTTGCTTTACGAGGAACCCAATCTTGAAATTCAGGCAGAAAAAGCCTTGTTGGCTTTTTCTCAGGGGCAGGATGAAGCTGAAGTGTATTGCCAAAAATTTCGGAAATTGTCCGTGCTTACTCAGTGGAATGAGTGTGCTCTGGCCGTAAATTTCAGAAATGGCCTTTCTGAAGCCATTAAGAATGTGATGGTGGGTTTCTCCATTCCTACAGGTCTGAATGATTCCATGGCGCTGGCTATTCAAATTGACCGGCGTTTGCGGGAGCGCAAAGCCGCGAATCCTCTGGTGGTGTTGTCTGAACAAACACCTGATTTAATGCAATGTGGTAGAATTCAGACTAGAAATGAACGGAAAAATCATAGACGTCAGAATGGGTTGTGTTTTTACTGTGGTGATTCTACACATGTTATATCAGCATGCTCTAAACGCCTAACTAGGGTTGTTAGTCCTGTCGCCATTGGTAATTTGCAACCTAAATTTATTTTGTCTGTGACTTTAATTTGCTCATTGTCCTCCTACCCTGTTATGGCGTTTGTGGATTCAGGTGCTGCCCTGAGTCTTATGGATCTGTCGTTTGCCAAGCGCTGTGGTTTTGTTCTTGAGCCGTTAGTAAATCCTATCCCTCTTAAAGTATTGATGCTACGCCATTGGCGGAAAATAAACCGCAGTTTTGGACACAGGTAACCATGTGCATGACTCCTGAACATCGGGAGGTGATTCGTTTTCTTGTTCTGCATAAAATGCATGATTTGGTCGTTTTGGGTCTGCCATGGTTACAGACCCATAATCCAGTCTTGGATTGGAAGGCAATGTCTGTGTCAAGTTGGGGCTGTCAGGGAATTCATGGTGATTCCCCGCCGGTGTCTATTGCTTCCTCTACTCCTTCTGAAGTTCCTGAGTATTTGTCTGATTACCAGGATGTATTCAGCGAGTCCAGCTCCAGTGCTCTTCCTCCTCATAGGGACTGTGACTGCGCTATAGATTTGATTCCAGGTAGTAAATTTCCTAAGGGAAGATTATTTAATCTGTCTGTACCTGAGCATACCGCAATGCGTTCGTATATCAAGGTATCTCTGGAGAAGGGGCATATCCGTCCATCCTCTTCCCCTCTTGGTGCGGGATTCTTTTTTGTGGCCAAGAAGGACGGATCTTTGAGACCTTGTATTGACTATCGGCTTCTGAATAAAATCACTGTTAAATTTCAGTATCCTTTGCCTCTGTTGTCGGACTTGTTTGCCCGGATTAAAGGTGCCAAGTGGTTCACCAAGATAGATCTTCGTGGTGCGTACAACCTTGTGCGCATTAAGCAAGGAGATGAATGGAAAACTGCATTTAATACGCCCGAAGGTCATTTTGAGTACTTGGTGATGCCTTTCGGGCTCTCTAATGCTCCTTCAGTGTTTCAGTCCTTTATGCATGATATTTTCCGGAAGTATCTGGATAAATTTATGATTGTTTATCTGGATGATATTCTGTTTTTTTCTGATGATTGGGACTCGCATGTAGAGCAGGTCAGGATGGTGTTTCAGGTTTTGCGTGAGAATGCTTTGTTTGTTAAGGGCTCAAAGTGTCTCTTTGGAGTACAGAAGGTTCCCTTTTTGGGTTTTATTTTTTCCCCTTCTGCGGTGGAGATGGACCCAGTCAAGGTCCGAGCTATTCATGATTGGACTCAGCCCACGTCAGTTAAGAGTCTTCAGAAGTTCTTGGGTTTTGCTAACTTCTACCGTTGTTTTATCGCTAATTTTTCTAGCGTTGTTAAACCTTTGACGGATATGACCAAGAAAGGTTCTGATGTTGCTAACTGGGCTCCTGCAGCAGTGGAAGCTTTTCAAGAGTTGAAGCGCCGGTTTACTTCGGCGCCTGTTTTGTGCCAGCCTGATGTCTCACTTCCCTTTCAGGTTGAAGTGGATGCTTCTGAGATTGGGGCAGGGGCCGTTTTGTCGCAGAGAGGCCCTGGTTGCTCTGTAATGAGACCATGTGCTTTCTTCTCTAGGAAGTTTTCGCCTGCTGAGCGGAATTATGATGTTGGCAATCGGGAGTTGCTGGCCATGAAGTGGGCATTTGAGGAGTGGCGTCATTGGCTCGAGGGTGCTAAGCATCGTGTGGTGGTCTTGACTGATCACAAGAATCTGATGTATCTCGAGTCTGCTAAACGCCTGAATCCTAGACAGGCCCGTTGGTCATTGTTTTTCTCCCGTTTTGACTTTGTGGTCTCGTATTTACCAGGTTCAAAGAATGTGAAGGCTGATGCTCTTTCAAGGAGCTTTGTGCCTGACTCTCCTGGAGTTGCAGAACCAGTTGGTATTCTTAAAGAGGGAGTAATCTTGTCAGCCATTTCTCCGGATTTGCGACGTGTGTTGCAGAGATTTCAGGCTGGTAGACCTGACTCTTGTCCACCTGACAGACTGTTTGTTCCTGATAAGTGGACCAGCAGAGTCATTTCCGAGGTTCATTCCTCGGTGTTGGCAGGGCATCCGGGAATTTTTGGCACCAGAGATCTGGTGGCTAGGTCCTTTTGGTGGCCTTCCTTGTCACGGGATGTGCGGTCATTTGTGCAGTCCTGTGGGACTTGTGCTCGGGCTAAGCCTTGCTGTTCTCGTGCCAGCGGCTTGCTCTTGCCCTTGCCTGTCCCGAAGAGGCCTTGGACACACATTTCCATGGATTTCATTTCAGATCTTCCGGTGTCTCAAGGAATGTCTGTCATCTGGGTGGTATGTGATCGCTTTTCCAAGATGGTCCATTTGGTATCTTTGCCTAAACTGCCTTCCTCTTCCGATCTGGTTCCCTTGTTCTTTCAGAATGTGGTTCGTTTACACGGCATTCCTGAGAATTTCGTGTCTGACAGAGGATCCCAGTTTGTTTCCAGGTTCTGGCGATCCTTTTGTGCTAAGATGGGCATTGATTTGTCGTTTTCGTCTGCCTTTCATCCTCAAACTAATGGACAAACGGAGCGAACTAATCAGACTCTGGAGGCTTATTTGAGGTGTTTTGTTTCTGCAGATCAGGATGATTGGGTGACCTTCTTGCCGTTGGCTGAGTTTGCCCTTAATAATCGGGCTAGTTCCGCAACCTTGGTTTCGCCTTTTTTTTGCAACTCTGGTTTCCATCCTCGTTTTTCCTCGGGACATGTGGAGCCTTCTGACTGTCCTGGGGTAGATTCCGTGGTGGATAGGTTGCAGCAGATCTGGAATCATGTGGTGGACAACTTGAAGTTGTCACAGGAGAAGGCTCAGCGTTTTGCCAACCGCCGCCGCGGTGTGGGTCCCCGACTTCGTGTTGGGGATTTGGTATGGCTGTCTTCTCGATTTGTTCCTATGAAGGTTTCCTCTCCTAAATTTAAGCCTCGCTTCATCGGTCCTTACAAGATATTGGAAATCCTTAATCCTGTGTCCTTTCGCTTGGATCTTCCGGTGTCGTTTGCCATTCACAACGTGTTCCATAGGTCTTTGTTGCGGCGGTACGTTGTACCTGTGGTTCCTTCTGTTGAGCTTCCTGCTCCGGTGTTGGTTGAGGGTGAGTTGGAGTACGTGGTGGAGAAGATCTTGGATTCTCGTCTCTCCAGGCGGAGGCTTCAGTATCTGGTCAAGTGGAAGGGCTATGGTCAGGAGGATAATTCCTGGGTGGTTGCCTCTGATGTGCATGCGGCCGATTTAGTTCGTGCCTTTCACGCTGCTCATCCTGATCGCCCTGGTGGTCTTGGTGAGGGTTCGGTGACCCCTCCTTAAAGGGGGGGTACTGTTGTGAATTAGACTTTTTTGGCTCCCTCTTGTGGTCACTAGTGATATGACTCTGGGATTGTCTTTCCTCAGTTTGGCACCCACCTGGGTTGTTAGTCCAGGGGTGTTGCTATATAAACTTCCTGGATTCTCAGTCCAGTGCCTGGCATCGTTGTAATCAGTTCCTTTCTGTTTGCTCCTGTCTGCTGGTCCTGGATCTTGCAAAATTAAGCTAAGTCCTGCTTCCTTGTTTTTTGGTTATTTGCATTGCTCTAATTTTTTGTCCAGCTTGTACTAAATGTGATTCCTGATTTTGCTGGAAGCTCTAGGGGGCTGGTGTTCTCCCCCCGGGCCGTTAGACGGTTCGGGGGTTCTTGAATATCCAGCGTGGAAATTTTGATAGGGTTTTTGCTGACCGTATAAGTCATCTTACTATATTCTGCTATTAGTCAGTGGGCCTCTCTTTGCTAAATATCTAGTTCATTCTTACGTTTGTCTTTTCTCCTTACCTCACCGTTATTATTTGTTTGGGGCTTGTATCCAACTTTTGGGGTCTTTTCTCTGGAGGCAAGAAAGGTCTATCTTTTCCCTTCTAGGGTTAGTTAGTTCTCCGGCTGGCGCGAGACGTCTAGAACCAACGTAGGCACGTTCCCCGGCTGCAGCTATTTGTGGTGCTAGGATTAGATATATGGTCAGCCCAGTTACCACTGCCCTATGAGCTGGTTTTTTGTGTTTGCAGACTTGGTATGTACTTTTGAGACCCTCTGCCATTGGGGTCATAACACTCCGCCCCCCATTGAGGATCAGTAGGCGGATCTCGGCTGCTGACGGACACGTCCTCAAGGGGCAGAAATATTTAGACTGGGCGGCCATTGTCTTTCGCGCTCTTCACGCCTACTCCATGCCCTTCTTCTTCTCCTGCGCTCTCCTTAGCGCTGTAATGGCGGCGACTTTTGGCGGGAACTTTTGGCGGTAAATGGCACAGCACAGTCTTTGCAATAAGTCACAGTCCAAGTATAATAAATCACAGTTCCAAGGCACACATGACCCGATTCTTCAGGCTTAAGTAGATCCTGTTCGTGACGCCAAGTTGTAGCGCCCCCACTGCCGCAGGGCCGAGGGGTACCCGGTACCGGGCCTCTGAGTCTCTGCTCTGGGGTTGTCACGGTGGCTAGGCCCGGTACGTGACCCTGCTGAGGGGCGTACAATAATAGATGTGGATGGTGGTGGAGGTGCGGTGCAGTAAATAACGAGGACACCAGGTTGCAGTCTCTTTACCTCTTTACTGAAGGCTTCTGGGTCCTCAGTCCGGAATACGGTTAACAGGGCTGCGCAAGTCCGGCCGGTCCGATGGCAACTCCAGAGTTCCCTTTGCAGGTGGAAATCTGTGCCTACCTGCTAGCGCTTGTGTGTTGTGGTCCTTCCCTGCTGTGCTTACGGGATAGTACCCCACAACTGTTGTGTCTGTTTCTCGTGTTCCCTCACAACTCGATTCTGATGTTCTTCTACGTCCCCCTGATCTTACGGTTAGGACGCACCCGTATGACGGGGAGGCTCGGAGGTTCTTTCTGGGCTCTATCGTCACCCCTCTCCTGTTGTTACCCCCCTGTGTCTTCCTGGGTCTGTGTGAGACAGCCCGCCTGTGACTGACTGTCCTGCCGTAGGTTTGAAGTCTGGCTTGGAGCTCTATACTTCCTCGGCGTTCCGGCCACCGGTTATGCGCCTCAATAGGATGTTGCCTCGATCTTACAGCACGACTCCTACTGGTATTCTCCTAGTTGCGTTGATCTCGTTTCTCACTCAGCACAATAAATCTCGCTTCCTGTCCTTTCTTGGGGTACCGCCGCTATATCGTGCAGGCGCGGTCCCGTAACGTTCTCTCTGGTTGCTAGGCCTCTGTCAGGATCCCACCCCTGACAGGGACCCCTCTGAATCTTCCCCTACAACACCCTCTGCCACAAGGTGTTGCCTGGTTCCAACCCAGTCAGCTTTCTGTCTAACTTCCTGCCTAACCCCCAGTTTTACCAGACTGTGAGGAGTGGCCTAATAAATAGAACCCTTAGCTCCCCCTGGAGGCCAGACTGTGAAATGTATTGGTGTCTGTGATACCTGGTCAGATGAACTCCTTCAGTGCCATCAGACGTACCATAGCCCCCCTTAGCGGCGGAGCCACAGTACTGCAACGACCAGGACTCTGGGGCGCTGCACACACCTTCTCCAGCGACGTTCAACCCAACATTGCAGAAACGTCCAAGTCAGCCCAACCTATGGTGCCAGTAATGCCCACAGCCCCTACAGAGACCCAAGACCAACGCCATGATGCACCCCCTTAGGAGCAGTCATCACCGCAAGACGACCACAAGGCACACTCCAGCCTGCCTCCACAGTTCAAGCAGCAGTCATTGGAATCTCCAGAGGTTAAACCACAGCTCAACCCTGCAGCGACATCATTCTACCCGGGAACAATTCACCCTTCCACTCCAAACAGCTTATACGCCCGAGGGGCACCACAAGCTAATACGGTAACAAGGAGTGAAGGATCAGACATGTCCAAGTTTGCCAGGTTCATGGTGAGCAGGGAGTTAATCAACACTAGCCTCTCAAAATTAGACGACCATGCAGAGAACTACAGAGCCTGGAAAGCAACCTTCAAGGCCGCCATTGCTGATCTCAACCTATCCGCGGAGCAGGAGCTCGACTGTTGTGAATTCTGCTCTTGGGCTCCCTCCGGTGGTTGTTGGTGGAAGTGCAGTTGTCTTGGGGTTGTAATCGGGCAGGTGTTTCTGCTGATTGCAGCTCTATTAGGTATTTAGGTATGCAGACTCCATGAGTCAGTGCCAGTTGTTCATTTTACTTGGAGGGATTGCATCTCTCTCTGGCTCCTCATGCCATGCTGCCAATTCAGATAAGATAAGTGTCTGTTTTTTGTCTCTGTGCACACATGCTGTGTGCTTTGCAATTCAGTGCAATTTATTGTGTTTTTGTCCAGCTTTGACTTTGTTTTAATTTTTCAGTCATGCTGGATTCTCAGGAGATGCAGATATACTTTCTATGTCTTTAGTTAGATGTGGAATATTTGTATTATTTGCTGTGGATATTTTTAGGATTTTAATACTGACCGCTTAGAATTCTGTCCTATCCTTTTCTATTTAGCTACAAGTGCCTCTTTTGCTAAATCCTGTTTTTCTGCCTGCGTGTGTCTTTCCTCTTATACTCACAGTCAATATTTGTGGGGGGCTGCCTATCCTTTGGGGTTCTGCTCTGAGGCAAGATAGAATTCCCATTTCTATCTATAGGGGTATTTAGTTCTCCGGCTGTGTCGAGGTGTCTAGGACGTGTTAGGTACATCCCACGGCTACTTCTAGTTGCGGTGTTAGTTTAGGGTTTGCGGTCAGTACAGGTACCACCTACTCCTGAGAAAGTCTTTCATGCGGCTCCAAGGTTACCAGATCATAACACTCGACCTCATGGTAAAATAGTTGGGTCCCGAATCCACAAACCGTATCAAGAGTCTTAGGACTGTCTATGTGGGGCAGGCTGAAGCAGGTCTCTGTTGTGATTCGGTTCGTGGGCTCCCCCGGTGGTCTCTTGTGGTACTGGTGTCCTGCAAGCTTTGCCTTCTCAGTTCACCTGTTCCTATCAGGATGTGGGAGTATCCTATTTAACCTTGCTCCTCAGTCATTCTAATGCTGGCCATCAATGTATCCAGAGTGATTCTGTTGCATGTTCCTGCTCCCAGTTTTCTGCTCAGCTAAGTTGGACACTTTAGTCCTTAAGTCTATTTTTGTATGTTTTGTCCAGTTTGCACTTATGTGAATCTCTGCAGCTGGAAGCTCTTGTTGGGCTGAAATTGCCACTCCGGTGTCATGAGTTGTCACATGAGTTAAGGTAATTTCAGGATGGTGTTTTGAAGGGTTTTGCAGCTGACCGCGAAGTCCTCTGTTGTATCTTTCTGCTATTTAGTTAGCGGGCCTCTCTGTGCTAGATCTGCTTTCATACTACGTGTGTCTTTTCATCTGCTCTCACCGTTATTATATGTGGGGGGCTGCTATCTCCTGTGGGGACATTCTCTGGAGGCAAGCCAGGACTGTGTTTTCTTCTACCAGGGGTAGTTAGTTCTCCGGCTGGCGCGCGGCATCTAGAGACAACGCAGGAATGCCCCCTGGCTACTTCTAGTGTGGTGTGTAGGTTTAGCATCGCGGTCAGCTCTAGTTTCCATCACCCGAGAGCTTGTCCGTTTATTCTATGCTTCTGATGTTTCCTTGCCATTGGAAACCATAACAGTATGGCCAGCCAAAATGTTTAATCTATAGGCTGAAGCAGGAGAGAAAAGGAACTGCGTGAAACCTTTTTTTTTTTTTTTTCCTTCCTCTGAAGTTGCACTCCAGCTCTAATTGCAGTCTCCTGTTTTCCTCTCCTCTTAACCCCTGAATGGCTCAGACTTTATCTGTTGAAATATGGATCCCCAGAGTCTGGCTACCAATTTGAATAATCTTGCCTCTAAAGTTCAGAATATACAAGATTTTTTGTTACATGCTCCTCGGTCTGAACCTAAAATTCCTATACCAGAGTTTTTTTCTGGAGATCGATCTTGTTTTCTAAATTTTAAATACAATTGTAAATTGTTTCTTTCGCTGAGATCTCATTCTGCTGGAGATCCTGCCCAGCAAGTAAAAATTGTTATTTCTTTACTGCGGGGTGACCCCCAAAATTGGGCATTTTCATTGGCACCAGGGGATCCTGCGTTGCTCAATGTGGATGCGTTTTTTCTGGCTTTGGGGTTGCTTTATGAGGAACCAAATTTGGAG
Organism: Ranitomeya variabilis; assembly: GCF_051348905.1. NCBI lineage: Eukaryota > Metazoa > Chordata > Amphibia > Anura > Dendrobatidae > Ranitomeya > Ranitomeya variabilis. The sequence goes on from NC_135234.1 coordinate 322,973,134, forward strand.
ATTCAGGCTGAGAAAGCCCTAATAGCCCTCTCTCAGGGGCAAGATGAAGCCGAAATATATTGCCAAAAAATTCGAAAATGGTCTGTGCTTACTCAGTGGAATGAGTGCGCTCTGGCGGCAATTTTCAGAGAAGGTCTCTCTGATGCTGTAAAAGACGTCATGGTGGGGTTTCCTGCGCCTACTGGTCTGAATGAGTCCATGACAATGGCAATTCAGATTGATCGGCGTTTACGGGAACGCAAACCTGTGCACCAATTGGCGGTGTCTTCTGAAGAGGCACCACAGAGTATGCAATGTGATAGCTTTCTGTCCAGAAGTGAACGACAGATTTATAGGCGCAAAAATCATTTGTGCTTCTATTGTGGAAATTCTACTCATGTTATATCAGCATGCTCTAAACGAACAAAGAAAGTTGATAAATCCTCTGCTATTGGCACTTTGCAGTCCAAGTTTATTTTGTCTGTAACTCTAATTTGTTCGTTATCTTCTATTGTTGCGGATGCGTATGTGGATTCTGGCGCCGCTTTGAGTCTTATGGATTGGTCCTTTGCCAGGCGCTGTGGGTTTGATCTAGAGCCTCTGGAAGTTCCTATACCTTTAAAGGGTATTGATTCTACACCATTGGCTAGTAATAAACCACAATACTGGACACAAGTGACTATGCGTATGACTCCAGACCATCAAGAGGTGATTCGCTTCCTTGTACTGTATAATCTACATGATGTGTTGGTGCTGGGATTGCCATGGTTGCAAACTCATAACCCAGTCCTTGACTGGAAAACAATGTCTGTACTAAGCTGGGGATGTCAGGGAAATCATGGGGACACATCTTTGGTCTCCATTGCTTCATCTATTCCCTCTGAAATTCCTGAGTTTTTGTCTGATTATCGTGAGGTTTTTGAGGAATCTACTCTTAATTCTCTTCCTCCTCACAGAGATTGCGATTGCGCCATAGATTTGATCCCTGGCAGTAAATTTCCTAAGGGTCGTCTATTCAATCTGTCTGTACCTGAACATGCTGCCATGCGAGAGTATATTAGGGAGTCCTTGGAAAAGGGACATATTCGTCCTTCTTCGTCTCCTCTTGGAGCGGGGTTCTTTTTCGTAGCTAAAAGCGATGGTTCTTTGAGACCTTGTATTGATTATAGACTCTTGAATAAGATCACGGTCAAGTATCAGTATCCTTTGCCATTGCTGACAGATTTGTTTGCTCGCATTGAGGGGGCGAAGTGGTTCTCTAAGATTGATCTTCGCGGTGCGTATAATTTGGTGCGAATTAAGCAGGGGGATGAGTGGAAAACCGCATTTAATACGCCCGAGGGCCATTTTGAGTATTTGGTGATGCCTTTTGGTCTGTCAAATGCCCCTTCGGTCTTTCAGTCTTTTATGCACAATATTTTCCGTGAATATCTGGATAAATTTATGATTGTGTATTTGGACGATATCTTGATTTTTTCGGATGACTGGGAATCTCATGTTCAACAAGTTAGGAGGGTTTTTCAGGTTTTGCGGACCAATTCTCTGTTTGTTAAAGGTTCAAAGTGTGTTTTTGGGGTTCAGAAGATTTCTTTTTTGGGGTACATTTTTTCCCCCTCTTCTATTGAGATGGATCCTGTGAAGGTTCGGGCTATTTGTGACTGGACGCAACCGACTTCTCTTAAGGGCCTTCAGAAATTTTTGGGCTTTGCTAACTTTTATCGTCGATTCATAACTGGTTTTTCTAGCGTTGTCAGGCCTTTGACTGATTTGACTAAAAAGGGTGCTGATGTTGCAGATTGGTCTCCTGCTGCTGTGGAGGCCTTTCGGGAGCTTAAGCGCCGTTTTTCTTCTGCTCCGGTGTTGTGCCAGCCTGATGTCTCTCTTCCTTTTCAGGTGGAAGTTGATGCTTCCGAGATCGGAGCGGGGGCGGTTTTGTCGCAGAAAAGTTCAGATTGTTCAGTGATGAGACCTTGTGCGTTCTTTTCTCGAAAATTTTCGCCCGCCGAGTGAAATTATGACGTCGGTAATCGGGAGCTTTTGGCGATGAAGTGGGCATTCGAGGAGTGGCGTCATTGGCTTGAGGGTGCTAAACATCAGGTGGTGGTCTTGACTGATCACAAAAATTTGATTTATCTTGAGTCGGCCAGACGTCTGAATCCTAGACAGGCGCGCTGGTCGTTGTTTTTCTCCCGCTTTAATTTTGTGGTTTCGTATCTGCCAGGTACTAAGAATGTGAAGGCGGATGCCCTTTCTAGGAGTTTTGAACCTGATTCCCCTGGTGATTCTAAACCTACGGGTATACTTAAGGATGGGGTGATATTGTCTGCTGTCTTCCCAGACCTGCGACGTGCTTTACAAGAGTTTCAGGCGGATCGGCCTGATCGTTGTCCGCCTGGTAGATTGTTTGTGCCGGATGAGTGGACCAATAGAGTCATCTCGGAGGTTCATTCTTCTGCGTTGGCACGTCATCCGGGAATTTTTGGTACCAGAGATTTGGTGGCTAGGTCCTTCTGGTGGCCTTCCCTGTCTCGGGACGTGCGTACTTTTGTGCAGTCTTGCGATGTTTGTGCTCGGGCCAAGCCTTGTTGTTCTCGGGCTAGTGGGTTGTTGTTGCCCTTGCCTGTTCCTAAGAGGCCTTGGACACACATCTCTATGGATTTTATTTCTGATCTCCCTGTTTCTCAGAAGATGTCCGTCATTTGGGTGGTGTGTGACCGCTTTTCTAAGATGGTTCATTTGGTGCCCTTGCCCAAGCTGCCTTCCTCATCTGAGTTGGTGCCCCTGTTTTTTCAGAATGTGGTTCGGCTGCATGGTATTCCGGAGAATATCGTTTCCGACAGGGGATCCCAGTTTGTGTCCAGATTTTGGCGGGCGTTTTGTGCCAGGATGGGCATTGATTTGTCTTTTTCGTCTGCATTTCATCCCCAGACAAATGGCCAGACGGAACGTACTAATCAGACCTTGGAGACTTATTTGAGGTGTTTCGTGTCTGCTGATCAGGATGACTGGGTCTCCTTTTTGCCGTTGGCTGAGTTTGCCCTTAATAATCGGGCCAGTTCTGCCACTTTGGTCTCCCCTTTCTTTTGCAATTCAGGGTTCCATCCTCGTTTTTCATCTGGTCAGGTGGAGTCTTCGGATTGTCCTGGAGTGGATACCATGGTGGATAGGTTGCATCGTATTTGAGGGCAGGTGGTGGACAATTTGGAGTTGTCCCAGGAGAGGACTCAACGTTTTGCTAATCGCCATCGTCGTGTTGGTCCTCGTCTTCGTGTTGGGGACTTGGTGTGGTTGTCCTCCCGTTTTGTCCCTATGAGGGTCTCTTCTCCTAAGTTTAAGCCTCGGTTCATCGGTCCTTATAAGATTTTGGAAATTCTTAACCCTGTGTCTTTTCGTTTGGACCTCCCAGCATCCTTTGCTATCCATAATGTCTTCCATCGGTCATTATTGCGGAGGTATGAGGTACCACTTGTGCCTTCTGTTGAGCCTCCTGCTCCTGTGCTGGTTGAGGGTGAATTGGAGTACGTGGTGGAGAAAATCTTGGACTCCCGTGTTTCCAGACGGAGACTTCAATATCTGGTGAAATGGAAGGGCTACGGTCAAGAGGATAATTCTTGGGTTACAGCTTCTGATGTTCATGCTTCTGATTTGGTCCGTGCCTTTCATAGGGCTCATCCAGATCGCCCTGGTGGTTCTTGTGAGGGTTCGGTGCCCCCTCCTTAAGGGGGGGGGTACTGTTGTGATTCGGTTCGTGGGCTCCCCCGGTGGTCTCTTGTGGTACTGGTGTCCTGCAAGCTTTGCCTTCTCAGTTCACCTGTTCCTATCAGGATGTGGGAGTATCCTATTTAACCTTGCTCCTCAGTCATTCTAATGCTGGCCATCAATGTATCCAGAGTGATTCTGTTGCATGTTCCTGCTCCCAGTTTTCTGCTCAGCTAAGTTGGACACTTTAGTCCTTAAGTCTATTTTTGTATGTTTTGTCCAGTTTGCACTTATGTGAATCTCTGCAGCTGGAAGCTCTTGTTGGGCTGAAATTGCCACTCCGGTGTCATGAGTTGTCACATGAGTTAAGGTAATTTCAGGATGGTGTTTTGAAGGGTTTTGCAGCTGACCGCGAAGTCCTCTGTTGTATCTTTCTGCTATTTAGTTAGCGGGCCTCTCTGTGCTAGATCTGCTTTCATACTACGTGTGTCTTTTCATCTGCTCTCACCGTTATTATATGTGGGGGGCTGCTATCTCCTGTGGGGACATTCTCTGGAGGCAAGCCAGGACTGTGTTTTCTTCTACCAGGGGTAGTTAGTTCTCCGGCTGGCGCGCGGCATCTAGAGACAACGCAGGAATGCCCCCTGGCTACTTCTAGTGTGGTGTGTAGGTTTAGCATCGCGGTCAGCTCTAGTTTCCATCACCCGAGAGCTTGTCCGTTTATTCTATGCTTCTGATGTTTCCTTGCCATTGGAAACCATAACAGGTCTCGCTGTGGCCTGGCAGAGACTCGAAAGAACCTATGGTAGTGCTGAAGCCATAGAAAAGTCCCTATTCAAGAGACTGCAGAACGTTCCACGGATCAACCTTAAGAAAGCCCACAAACTTATGGACTTAAGTAATCTGCTTATGGAGCTGGAGCTTGCTAAAATAGACCCTTGTCTGTCTGGACTGTGCTACCTGGACACTGCCCATGGGGTGAACCTAATTGTCTCAAAGCTTCCACATAGTCTGCAAGAGAAATAGGCAGTGTGCATCTCCAGGTATAAAACGTCTCATGATGTCACCTTTCCTCCGTTCATTCAGTTCTTCAAGTTCATTGACGAACAGGTCCAAATGAGGAATGATCCTAGCCTCGACTTCCTGGAGTCTAATCTTGCAGCTCCAGCAACACCTTCATCAAGGTATGAAAGCATCACACATAGGCGCAAAGACTCGAGGAACAGTGTAAGCATCAGAAAGACTAACCTGCCATCACCTGCAGTACCTGCTGATAAACAGTACACTATTCTGTCGAGGGATAAGTCTTTCAATCGTGAGTGTCCCCTTCACAAAAAAACACACTCACCGAACAAATGTAGAGGCTTCAGATTCAAAACCATGCAGGAGTGCAAGAAAATCCTCAGCGAACTTGGGGTATGTTTCAAATGCTGCGCTTCATCAGAACACATGGCCAAGGACTGTAAATCTGCCATTAAGTGTGAAGACTGTCATAGCAACAGACACCCATCAGCCTTGCACCCAGCCTCAGCCACCAGCGATCCAGCAGTCGCAGTTACCTTTAGTCCCACTACAAGCCATGGCGAGGAGCCACAGAATCACGCCTAGTCCACCACAGCTGTTTCCTGCTCATGCTCAGAGGTATGTGGGGAGAATCAAAGTGCTAAATGCTGTGCCAGGATATTCCTAATCAGAGTTTATCTAGAAGGGCAACCAGAGAAGGCAGTAAAAATGTATGCCATCATTGACGATCAGAGCAATCGATCCTTAGCTGGACCTAAGTTCTTTGAAGCCTTTAAAATCAAGGGACCAGCAACGCCCTACACTCTGAATACTTGCTCGGGGCGCATAGAGACTAGTGGCAGAAGAGCACAAGGTTTCATTGCTTCTCCTGTCAATGGAGACGTAGAAATACCCCTACCTACTATAATCGAATGTAATCAAATACCAGACCAAAGGGATGAGATCCCTACCCCGGAAGCTGCCTTCCACCAACCACACTTAAGGCACCTAGCCAGCGTTATCCCACCTTTGGACACAGATGCTGAAATCCTACTTCTGCTCGGCAGAGATAATTTAAGGATACATAAGGTCCGCCAACAGTGTAATGGTCCTGACTACGTCCCCTACGCCCAGAGACTTGACTTGGGGTGGGTAGTAATAGGAAATGTATGCTTGGACCGAACAGGAGTCTATTCCTTTAAGACCTACGTACACCGGGACGGGCGCGCTACTTTCTGCAAACCATGTCCTCATCACTATGAGGTGAAGGAAAAGCCTCCAGATCCTGTACAGCTGCCTGATGTTATCCCTATGCAGACAACTTGGGAAGATCGGTGTTTCGTACCACTAAGAATGACAACAAAGTAGCCCCGTCTATGGAAGATAAGGAATTTGTCAGGCTAATAGACAATGAGTTCCTTAAGGACGAGACTAATCACTGGGTTTTTCCCCTACCCTTCCGAACTACCAGGGTAAGGCTCCCGAACAATCGTGAAAAAGCCTTGTCCAGATTCAACTCTCTCCAGCGCACACTAAGCAATAAACCGGAGATGAAAGAACACATTGTCACCTTTATGGGCAAAATATTCCATAACAACCATGCGGAGCCAGCGTCTCCCTTAAAGGAAAATGAGGAGTGCTGGTATTTGCCCTCATTTGGAGTATATCATCCACGAAAACCTAAGGCCTCTTTCACATTTCCGTCGGCCTGACGTACCGACGGACGTTGTGCAAATAGTGCACAACGTGGGCAGCGGATGCAGTTTTCAGACGCATCCGCTGCCCATTATAAATTCCGGGGAGGAGGGAGCGGAGTTCCGGCTGCGCATGCGCGGTCGGAAATGGCGGTTCCGACGGACGAAAAAACGTTACATGGAGCGTTTTTTCGTCACGACGGACCTCAAAAACACGACGCATCCGTTGCACGACGGATGCGACGTGTGGCCATACGTCGCAATGCGTCGCTAATGCAAGTCTATGGAGAAAAAACACATCCTGCGGGCAACTTTGCAGGATGCGTTTTTTCTCCAAAACGACGCATTGCGACATTGGCCAAACGACGGAAGTGTGAAAGAGGCCTAAGCAAATTAGAGTTGTCTTTGATTCACATAATAATAATAATTCAAGCGCCAAACATCAAGGTGTATCTCTCAACGATATCCTCCTCACAGGTCCTAATCTGACAAACAACCTAGTAGGAGTGTTGATGAGGTTCAGGAAAGAGCCCATTGCCATCACCGCCAACATTGAATAGATGTTTCACTGTTTCATAGTCAAAGAGGACCACAGGAATTTCCTCAGGTTACTGTGATACAAGGACAATGACCCCAGCAAAGAGATGGTGGAGTATTGCATGCGGGTGCACGTATTTGGGAACAGCCCTTCACCCGCAGTGGCAACTTATAGCTTGCAGAGAACCGCACTAGAAGGAGAGTCTGAGTATGGAACAGACGCCAGAGACTTTGTAGAGAAAGACTTCTACGTAGATCATGGACTAAAATCTCTACCCACAGAAGAAGCAGCAATCGACCTACTTAAAAGGACCCAACATATGCTGTGCCTAGCTAAGCTTAGACTGCACAAAATTGCTTCAAACACCCCGGCTGTCATGAGAGCCTTTGAGTCAAGTGACCACACACCTGGATTCAAGGACATAGACCTGGGACCAGACCGTCCGCCTGTGCAGAGAAGCTTAGGCCTGAGGTGGAGCTTGTCAGCCAACGCCTTCGGTTTCCAAATCAACTGTGCAGACAAACCATTCACTAAACGTGGTGCCTGTCAGTGGTAAATAGCTTATATCACCCACTGGGATTCGAAGCACCAATTACCATACAAGGTAAATCCCTTCTGAGACAGCTTTCCGAAACCGTCAAGGACTGTGATGCCCCACTACCTCATGATAAGGAACCAAAATGGGAAACCTGGAAGCAGTCTTTGTGTGCCTTGGATAAAATCCATATACCGAGATGCTACGCCGGAATCTCACTTGCTGCTAGCACCAGGACAGAACTCCATGTGTTCTCGGATGCATCCACGGAGGCCATTGCAGTTGTTGCCTATCTGAAGGTGACGGGATCCGACAATTGAGATCATGTTGGGTTCGTTTTCGGCAAGGCTAAGTTCGCTCCCAAGCCTGACCACACCATTCCCAGGCTTGAACTCTGTGGGACCGTGCTTGTAGTAGAACTCGCAGACTTTATACAGCATGAGCTGGATTTTGACATCAAGCCAATTCGGGATCAACTGGCAGAAAGAGGTTGCACCTGGATCTTCAATCTTCTGCATAGTTCTCACATGGGAGGTTCGTGGGAAAGTATGATCGGGATCTCACGCAACATCTTGAACTCTATGCTTATGGACATAAACTCTTCAAGACTTACGCATGAGACCTTGGTTACTCTTCTGGCTGAAGTTTCTGCCATAATCAACTCAAGACCCCTTGTCCCAGTGTCAATGGATCCTGAAATGCCAACCATTCTTACGCCGGCTACTCTTCTTACCCAAAAGATCGGGAACCCGCTAACAGTCAGTGGAGAGTTTACTCACACAAACTCCTACCAGAAGCAGTGAAAATGCGTACAGTACCTCGACAATTACTCTGGAACCAGTGGAGAAAGGAATACCTTGTGATTCTTCAAGGAAGAAGAAAATGGCGACAGAGTAAACTGAACTTGAAAGAAGGAGACATTGTGTTAATGAAGGAACAACAAGCTCAAAGGATCGACTGGCCTATGGGAATCATTACAAAGACTTTCCCTAGTGAAGATGGTAAGGTCCGGAAGGTGGAGCTGAAGGTCCTTAGGAAAGGTGAACCTAAGACATTTCAGAGGCCAATCCACAAGCTCGTATTGGTACTACCGATCGAGAACATTCTGGTAGGATAAACTACGAACAGAACACTGCACTAGTACTTGCTCATTGGATTGCAGTTGGTTCGGAGATAGTTTGGCCTAGTGCGGCTTCTCTGATCCGAAGATGGGTTTCCTTTGGATTATGTCAGGAACTGACTTTAAGACATTCATTTATCTTGTTTTAAGTTGTTGATATTGCATTGCATGCATGTTTGGTTTCATTTCTAGCTTCTTGGACTTTATTTTTATTTCAAGGACATTAATATAGTGAAATCCCTTACGGAATTGCAGACGGGGAGTGTGCTGTTCCATGTAGGTTATGCTCTTCCGTTTATGTGTGTGTTTTCATGCTATGTATGTTCTTACATTTCTGCTCTGCTGCCACCCAATGGCCTTTTTCCATATGGCAGCTAGTTATTAATTAATTTTTGTGGGCATGTCTTCCACTTCCGATTCGGGGGTCAAGTCTTCTCTTTCTCTGGCAGCCATTTCATTTTTAGTTCACATGCTGTTGTGAGAGGACACGCTTGAACCGGGCTTAGGAAAGCATCAGTCTTTCGACCTCTTGCTGCTCACTCGCTGTCACAAATACACTAGCTGTACCTGGCTCAACTCTGGAGAAGTTACTGTATACCATCCCATGCTGTATATCCAGATTTCCAAATAAACAAGTCTGGATTGCACAATACCTGGTGTGCATCATCTCCTGACCTGTAGTTCCTCACAAACTCGGGCTCCCGGTACCTGGTCTCTGCACTCAGCTTAGAGAGGCCCAGTTGCAGCCCTTCTCTAGCTCCTAAGTCCTATATATATTATACAGTGTGGAGCATCATGTGGTGCCATTATACAGTATGGAGCACTGTGTGACCATTATACAGTATGGAGCACTGTGTGGCCATTATACAGTATTGAGCATCATGTGTGGCCATTATACAGTATGGAGCACTGTGTGGCCATTATACAGTATTGAGCATCATGTGTGGCCATTATACAGTATTGAGCATCATGTGTGTTCATTATACGGTATGGAGCATCATGTGTGGCCATTATACAGTATGGAGCATCATGTGTGGCCATTATACAGTACAAAGCACTGTGTAGCCATATTTTTTTGTTTATAATTATTGTTTATGAAACAGTGTGATCAGCAGTGCTAAATGGGTGTGGTTAGGGCATGGATATGGGTGTGACTAGTTGTGAAATGGGTGTGGGCAGGGGTGTGGCCTAAAATTTGCTGCAGTGTGCTGCCTGTGCCACTATCTTTGTCCCTCTTTGCCTTCTTCAAAAGTTTGGAGGTATGTATATGGCCCTTCACTGGTGGACACAGAAAAGGACCCCTGTGCAAGAATAGTATATGGGGACTTCACTAGCGAATACAGGAAAGGGTCCCTGTGCAAGAACAGAATATGGGCCCTTCACTAGTGGACACAGACAGAAAAGGGCCCTGTAAGAATCATGTCGGTCTGGTAGTCGGGGGCAGGTATATCTCGCCCAGGTATTTGTCCTATGTGAATTAGGCCGCTCAGTATCTTCAGGATACCGAGGGGTTAATAAGTGCAGGAATAAAGGCTGACCAGCTGGAGGTTTCAGGTGTCAGCCTGGGGCACACAGATTGCCTGTCTGTGTGAGACAAACGTGAGTGAGAGCGGTGCTCAAGGACTGTGTGTTGTTAGCTGGGTGGGAGAAGCCCCCCCAGTTGTTAGATAGCAGCTTATTTGTTTAGTTAGTGCCGGACAGGCTAGGATTTATTTTTATGCTTTGTTTTTTCCTATGCTGCTTTCACGTTAATAAATCTGACCTGAGGTCAGTCATCTTGGAAACCTGCTGTCGCCTCAGAGTTCAATGCACAAACCACGTGACTTTTGACCCCAGCAAAGGCGATCCCGGAGTGTTTTGTTACAGGCCCCTGTGCAAGAACCAAAGGTGTAGCTAGGGTTTTGGTTCAAGGGGGGCGAAGCTTCTGAGTGGGCTTCTAACCAGGTAACCTTCATTACAATTCGGTGACGCGCCCTAATAGTGGAGGAGAACCTCAGCAGATGAACGTGCTATTACTGAAAAGAATCTCTATATAAAGACCTACATGGATATTACCGCCATATGGTCAGTGGTAGATACCAGTCCTACAGAACATATAAGAGATCGAAGCACAGTTACAGATAATGTCCTATTGCTGATGTTCTCTGATGGAATCATTCACTTTTCCTGTCTTTTCCATCTGGCACAGACCGACATGAAGACTTCTCCGGCCAAGACACATTTCACTTCCCATATTCCATCACAATCTATTCCCAACCTGCACAAACTCCTCATTCTGCTGATACCCCAATACTGAGCCGCTGCTGCCGAATGTGTCCCTATTACTGCACCTGATACCCAATACTGAGCCGCTGCTGCCGTATGTGTCCCTATTACTGCACCTGATACCCCAATACTGAGCCGCTGCCACCGAATGTGTCCCTATTACTGCACCTGATACCCAATACTGAGCCGCTGCTGCCGTATGTGTCCCTATTACTGCACCTGATACCCCAATACTGAGCCGCTGCCACCGAATGTGTCCCTATTACTGCACCTGATACCCAATACTGAGCCGCTGCTGCCGTATGTGTCCCTATTACTGCACCTGATACCCAATACTGAGCCGCTGGTGCCGTATGTGTCCCTATTACTGCACCTGCTGTGTGGTTCTCTGTGCCTTCTAAATTCTAAAGCAACCCTCTATAATATAGTAATGCCGGGTGCAAGTGCCCTAGAAAACAGTGCCCACATTTTGCTCCCTAGAAAGTAATATTGCCATGTGTGCCCCTTTGCCACAGTAACCTGAGTTCCCCTATAACAATAAGTGCCCACTTTACATTTAATAATGTCCCGAGTCTGCCCCCCTGTACAGCTCCCCTATACAGTATAATGCCCCCTCACTGTATAGTACCATCCACACAGTATACTGACCTCTTAGTAGCCCCCAAACTGTTTGATGGCTCCAACACTGTATGATGGTCCCCTCACTGTAATCTTCACACTATATGATGGCCCACTAGATGGCCTCCATATAGTATAATGCACCAGATCATCCTAAATATAGTATAATGCCCTACCCATAAGCCTCCATATAGTATAATGCACTCCCCATATGCCTCCATATAGTATAATGCCCTCCCCATAGGACTCCATATAGTATAATGCACTCCCCATAGGACTCCATATAGTATAATGCACTCCCCATAGGCCTACTCTATAGCACAAGGCAGCACCCATAGGCCTACTCTATAGCACAAGGCAGCACCCATAGGCACACTCTATAGCACAAGACAGCATCCCCATAGGCAGACCCTGTAGTATAAGACAGCACCCTATAGTTAGACCCTGAAGTATAAGACAGCACCCCATAGTCAGACCCTGTAGTATAAGGCAGCACCCATAGGCAGATCCTGTAGTATAAGGCAGCACCCCATAGGCAGATTCTGAAGTATAAGACAGCACCCATATAATAGACCCTGTAGTATAAGGCAGCCCCCCATAGGCAGACTCTAGTAAAAGGCAGCACCCCATAGGCAGACCCTGTAGTATAAGATAGCAACCCGTAGGCAGACCCCGTAGTAAAAGGCAGTACCCCCATAGGCAGATTCTGAAGTATAAGGCAGCACCAATATAGGCAGATCCTGAAGTATAAGGCAGCCCCCCATAGGCAGATCCTGAAGTATAAAGCAGCCCCCCTATAGGCAGATCCTGAAGTAAAAGGCAGCCCCCTATAGGCAGATCCTGAAGTATAAGGCAGCCACCCTATAGGCAGATCCTAAAGTATAAGGCAGCCCCCCTATAGGCAGATCCTGAAGTATAAGGCAGCCTCCCTATAGGCAGATCCCCCCCGCCTGCTCAGGGGCCCCATAGCGGGCAGCAGAGCAGGGAGATCGATTCTCCCTGCTTTGCCACAGAAGGTAACTGTTAGGCTATGTGCACACGTTGTGGATTGGGGTGCAGAATTTTCTGCACAAAATCCGCATCTCCTGGCAGAAACCGCAGGTGCGGTTTTGCCGCGGATTTGCAGCGGATTTTGTGCGGTTTTGATGCGGATTTTGTGCGGATTTTCTGCGGTTTTTACCCCTGCGGATTTCTATTATGGAAGGGGTCAGAAACGCTGCAGTTCCGCACAAAAGAAGTAGCATGCTACTTCTTTTGCTCCGCAGCGGTTTTCATGCGGATTTTTCCGCACCATTAGCACAGCTTTTATTTCCAATTGATTTACATTATACTGTAAATCACTGTGCAGAACTGCAGCGTTTCTGCGTGGAAAAATCCGCTGCGGATCCGCACAAATTCCGCATCGTGTGCACACAGCCTTACAGTAGTGTAGGTACGGGTGGGCCCCCTCTGAGCACCGGGCCTGGGGTGATGGCCCCCTCTGCCCCCTCTCCCCCCCCCCCCGGTAGCTATGCTACTGGCAAGAAGAGTATATGGGCCTAAGTGTTTGTATTTATGTACATTTTTTGAGAGAGAAGCTATAGACATCCCTCCTGAGAAAAACAGTATTCCCAGATGGCACAAAAGCTGGGTGTGAATCCAGGCTTATGAAATAGAGCTGAAGGATGCTCTGAAATAACTGAGGTCCCATCAAATAATGTCGGAGAACTTAGTATCTCCTAGTTTCCTTTGCATAAAGATGCTTGTAAACAAATGGAAATAAATTACTGGAAGTAGTGGACAAGTCTTCTAGTTTTGGGTCTTAGGGTTCATGTATATGGCAGAACCCTTTGCACTAAGCCATCACACTTCTATGGAAGGGCAATTACAGCCATAATATAGTCATGTGCACGAGCCCTTAAAGGGTATTTTTCTGACAGTACAACTTTATTGCTTATAGGTGTTGTGCAGTACCCATATATTGGTGGCCTATCTTTAGGTTATGTCATCAATATCAGATTGATGAGGGTAGGACAATTGGCTCACCCACTATTCAGCTGTTGCTGGTGTTGGCTCTATGTGATCAGATGTGGAGTGGACAGAAAGTGCCCATCCCCCATTCGAATGAACAGCAGTGTATCTTCAGTATCTTACTGCTGACACTATACAGGCAGGCTGGTTTCACATTTGCATTCAGGAGGGCTGCGGATGGCTGCATTCTTCCTCCCTTCTTCCTCCCTGAAGCTCCGCCTACGATCAGCCTACTTCTGTACGCGTCCTGCGTTTCCCTGAGTACCTATCTTTAACATTGGGTACGCAAGGACATGCGTTTTCACATACCTCCCAACTTTCAAGGAAGGGAAAGAGGGACAAAGTCAGCGTCGCGCGTAGCGCGCCGCGGCAAATTTTAGGCCACACCCATTTCACAACTAGCCACGCCCCAACCACACCCATTTAGCACTTCTGATCACAATGTTTCGTTAACAATAATTATGAACAAAAAAATATGGCCACACACGACGCTCCATAGTGTACAATGGCCACACACGACGCTCCATAGTGTACAATGGCCACACACGACGCTCCATACTGTACAATGGCCACACACGACGCTCCATACTGTACAATGGCCACACACGACGCTCCATACTGTACAATGGCCACTCATGACGCTCCATACTGTACAATGGCCACACACGACGCTCCATACTGTACAATGGCCACACATGATGCTCCATACTGTACAATGGCCACACACGACGCTCCATACTGTACAATGGCCACTCATGACGCTCCATACTGTACAATGGCCACACACGACGCTCCATACTGTACAATGGCCACACACGACGCTCCATACTGTACAATGGCCACACACGACGCTCCATACTGTACAATGGCCACACACGACGCTCCATACTGTACAATGGCCACACACGACGCTCCATACTGTACAATGGCCACACACGATGCTCCATACTGTACAATGGCCACACGACGCTCCATACTGTACAATGGCCATTGGCCACACGACGCTCCATACTGTATACTTGCCCCACGTGATGGTCCATACAGTATAATGGCGCCACATGATGCTCTGTACAGTATAATGGCCCCACACGATGCTGGGTATAGTATAATGGCCACACATAATGCTGGGTACAGTATAATGGCCCCACACAATGCTGGGTGCAGTATAATGGCCACACATGGTTACCCCACCCCCATCATTGCCTTCTCCATCACTACACACAGACACCTTTCACTGCGCTCCCTCGCAGCAGCCGGCAGCTTCCACTCCCACGGCGCTGAATGGTGTCATCCAGCTGTGCCGCTGACTGCTCATGTCGCTGCAGCTGTGATACGCCACTGATAAAGACCTCCGTGTCTCCTGTGCCAGTCAGTGTCAGAGCGAGGAGCAATATCTGCTCCGATCTGACAGCCAGAGTCCGCTCCGTACACCTCGTACACATGCGACTCCGCTCCATACACCTTGTACATACACGACTCTGCTCCATACACCTTGCACATGCGGCTCCGCTCCGTACACACACGGCTCCGCTCCGTACACACACGGCTCCGCTCCGTACACCTCATACACACACGGCTCCTCCCCTTACACCTTGTACACACACGGCTCCACTCCATACACTTCGTACACACACAGCTCCGCTCCATACACCTCGTACACACACGTCTCCGCTTCGTACACCTCATACACACACGGCTCCTCTCCATACATCTCGTACACACACGGCTCCACTCCGTACACCTCGTTCGCACACGGCTCCACTCCGTACACCTCGTACACACGGCTCCACTCCGTACACCTCGTACACACACGGCTCCACTCCGTACACCTCGTACACACACGGCTCCTCTCCGTACACCTCGTACACACACGTCTCCGCTTCGTACACCTCATACACACACGGCTCCTCTCCATACATCTCGTACACACACGGCTCCACTCCGTACACCTCGTTCACACACGGCTCCACTCCGTACACCTCGTACACACGGCTCCACTCCGTACACCTCGTTCACACACGGCTCCACTCCGTACACCTCGTACACACACGGCTCCGCTCCATATACCTCGTACACACATGGCTCTGCTCCATACAAGTCGTACACACATGACTGCGCTCCATACACCTTGCACATGTGGCTCCGCTCCGTACACCTCGTACACACACAGCTCCGCTCCGTACACCTCATACACACACGACTGCGCTCCATACACCTTGTACATGCGGCTCTGCTCTGTACACCTCGTACACACACGACTGCGCTCCATACACCCTGCACTTGCGGCTCCGCTCCGTACACCTCATACACACATGGCTCCACTCCATACACCTCGCACACACGGCTCCACTCTGTACACCTCGTACACACACGGCTCCGCTCCGTACACATTGCACACGCTGCTCTGCTCCATATACCTTGCACACACATGGCTCCGCTCCGTACACCTCATACACACACGGCTCCGCTCCGTACACCTTGTACACACACGGCTCTGCTCCATACACCTTGCACATGTGGCTCCGCTCCGTACACCTCGTACACACACAGCTCCGCTCCGTACACCTCATACACACACGACTGCGCTCTATACACCTTGTACATGCGGCTCCGCTCCATACACCTTATACACACACGGCTCCGCTCCGTACACCTCGTACACACACACGGCTCCGCTCCATACACATTGCACACGCTGCTCCGATCCACACACCTTGTACACACACGGCTCTGCTACATCCACACTGTAAACACCTCCTGACCTCACACATGCTTACCTTCCAACGTCATGACAACCAGCAGAGTCCTGTACACGGAGGTCCTCCCGATCATGTGACCCCCTGACTCCTCCCATCCTGTGACTTCATCACAGGTCCTGAGCCTATGGGCACAGAGCAGCCAATATGCTGCAGCTCTCTGCGGGCGGGTGCAGGGGCTCAGGGACTGGGTGATATGTACACCTCCCAACCAGTGCGGGACAACTAATGTCCCTCCCAGGATCCCGGGGCTGACTGTCAAAATCAGGACAGTCCCGCGGGATCCGAGATGGTTGGGAGGTATGGTTTTCATGCGGTCGCCGCACACGTCAAATCGCCGCATGTGGACGCATCTGCATTCAACGCATGTTCCTGCGTACCCAATGTTAAAGATAGGTAGGCAGGGAAACGCAGGATGCATACAGAAGTAGGCGGAGCGTCAGGGAGGAAGAAGGGAGGAAGTACACAGCCATCCGCAGCCCTCCCGAACGCAAATGTGAAATCAGCCTTAACGGAGCTGTGTTGTTCAACTCCGTAATTGATTTCATCTGACTGCCGCAGGCATTGGGACCACCTGATCGGTAGGGGTGTTTCTGATATTCATGACATATCCTAAGGAATCAGTAGGCTATTAATATAAAAGTATTCGTCCACCCTTCAAAGTGGACCTACAACCTGGCACAAATGGGCAACTTTTGGTCTTATGTTATTCTCACTGCTCCTGAGTATTCAGTTTTGTTTTGTTTTTTATTCTCCATACAGTTCCAGAGATATGGGACTTTTTTATTTAGTGTAATTTTTATGGTCTTTAACAATGGGGTTTGGCTCAGGATTCTCCGCAGACATGACGTTAGGCTGCGCTCTATTATTACTCTGTGATCAACGCCCCTTGGTAAAGACCATTATAATTAGTACTAAATATAGAGGCCCATCATTATAGAACCGTATGACAGATTTAAAGAAAGTAAAAAGGAATACTCAGGAAAACAGGGAATAAAATAAGAGCTAAATCGGGCCTCTTTTGACCTGGTGAAAGGTCCTCTTTAAGGCTGGATCCATATTGTGCCGCTGTAAATGGAAGCTATCACGGTTTCACCCCTCAGGGTGTCTGGGATGCAGTTACTGACAGCCATCCAATCTGGTACAGGGGCGTGCGCAAGCTTTCAGTACTTTGATGGACAGCATGGCCATCCCATCTGGTACAGGGCATGCTGAGCTGTCAGTGTGTTGATTGACAGCAGACTATCCAATCTGTGACTGGGAGGCGTCGGGTGTCTCCAGGTGTTCACTATCCCGAGTGATTGCCATGCCTACTTAACTGAGCAGCTTCTCCCAGACCTCTGCATGCTGTACATTCAGCCTGTGAGGTTTGTGCTGTGCTTTCCTGTGCCTTGAATTCTATATGCTTGATCTGTTGCCTGACCTTGGACTTCGTTCTGACCATCCACCTGTTTAACCCCTTCACCTCTAATCCGTTAACCTCCTGGCTACTCTGACCTTGGAACATTATCTGACTACACTTTTGTCTCTTCCTTCTGTTTATGAGCTACCCTCCTGGCTTCTGACCTTGGACTCATTGACCCTTCTGACTCACGACTTGACCGTGAGAAGTAACTAGCATCACGCAAGCAAAGCAAATATGCTCACTTAGCTGTTGTCATATCTTCCAGTAACAGTAATGGCCTGTCATTGCCCATACACAGACTTCAGGAATAACGTCCATTATTAGAACCATGGTAGTATATTCGATATAGTGGCCAAATCTCCTGGACGGTTTTGATCCCACTATTAATCTTCAGAATGTATGTATGGCATTCTTTTTTTATCTTGTGGTCTTCATTGACATTTTTGCACCTAACTCTTCAAAATTTTCTCCAGGGGAGTATATTTGGAATACATATGTGCAAACAGTTTGAAAGGTTTTGAAAAGTCGCAAATAATGAAGTAGAAGAAAACATCTGGAATCTTCAAACCCTGCCCACAATGACAAACTAAAAAAAATAACCCCCCAAAAAAATTGACCTTAAAACATGCAAATTAAAAACACATGTAAAACATAAAACACTAGACAAGAAAAGGTGCAAATGCAATGAGGAAATGAGCCCATATACTTTAAAGAGTTCTCCATGATTAAAAAAAAATAAAAATTACTAAAATGAAAAAAATACGTCACTAATTCTCCTGCTCCAATGCCACAATCCTTGCTGCCTTCAGTCATAAGTATCCACCATGACTGCTGCAGCCAATCACTGGGCTAAGCCAGCGGGGGGGCTGTAGGCACGTAGTTAACGTAAGCCCCCCATGACTGCGTTGCCAAGGGGACTGGGGGAGCAGTTTTTAAATTTAAAGCAGGGCCAGTGGGGATTGGCTTAGGGGAGGAGAAAAGGGGTGGCCTGTAGCTTGTAGGGCGGCTTTTTGGGGGAAAAGTGCGGGAAGGGGGCCATTACCTCATGAGACAGCAGAGTGAGAAGCCCACCCACCCTTCCTTGTTTACTTTGGTTTGGGTGTTTTTTGTATTTGGGTTGGGGGGGGGAAGGAGTGGTGGTGGGTTAAATTAGTCTTTTTCTGAGGGGTTTGAGTTATACTGTCGTCACAGTGGCTGGTTGGCGGGGGGCGGGGTTCTTGGAGTTGGTGTTTTTATGGGGCTGATCTGGCTTTGCTTTACTGGCTCTGGACGGGGAGTTTACCCCGGGAGCTTTGGGGTTTTGTTTGCCCGGAAAATCGGGTTACATGGTGCCCTCGAGCTGGTGGTTACGGCTGAGGGTAAAGAAGGTTTTTCGTTTTAAACTTGGTTTGGGCTTTTGCCTATTGGGGGCCAGATTTTATTAGCTCCAAGAACCCTCCCCTCAAGTTTTATATACAAATGTATAATTGGTTATTTATGTTGTTTGTTAATAAAATGGCCGCTGTGGCCAAATTATCCAAAAAGAATTAATTGTTGTGTTTTAATTGTGGGTAAGAAATATATTTTGGGGGAAGGTGGTCAGGGGTAGGCTTTATGCGGCCTCTTGAAGGACCAATCTTGGGATACTGTTGTGAACTATACTTCTTGGCTCCCTCTTGTGGTCACTAGTGATTTGGCACTTGATTGTCTTTTACCAGGTTGGTACTCACCTGCTTCGTTAGGCCTGGGGTGTTGCTATTTAAACTTCCTGGATTCTCAGTCCAGTGCCTGGCATCGTTGTAATCAGTTCATTTCTGTTTGCTCCTGTCTTCAGGTCCTGGTTCTTTGCAAGATAAGCTAAGTCCTGCTTTCGTACTTTTGATCATTTGCATTGTTCATATTTTTTGTCCAGCTTGTACAAAATGTGATTCCTGTTTTCGCTGGAAGCTCTACGGGGCTGATATTCTCCCCCCACGCCGTCAGTCGGTTTGGGGGTTCTTGGATATTCAGCGTGGATATTTTGCAGGGTTTTTTGCTGACCATATAAGTCTTCTTACTATATTCTGCTATTAGTCAGTGGGCCTCTCTTTGCTGAATCTAGTTCATTCTTACATTTGTCTTTTCTTCTTACCTCACCGTTATTATTTGTTGGGGGCTTGTATTACTTTGGGGTCTTTTCTCTGGAGGCAAGAGAGGTCTTATTTTCCCTGATAGGGTTAGTTAGTTCTCCGGCTGGCGCGAGACGTCTAGGTTCAACGTAGGCACGTTCCCCGGCTGCTGTTAGTGTTTTGTGCTAGATTCAGGTATATGGTCAGCCTAGTTACCACTTCCCTATGAGCTGGTATTTATGTTTTGCAGACTTTGCTGTAATCTCTGAGGTCCCCTGCCATTGGGATCATAACAGTATGCCAGGCCTATAAATAGTTAATGCATTGCTGAAGTGGGATTAAAAGAAAAGAAGTTCTGAGTTTTTTTGTTTTTTTTTTTTTGGAAATTTTTTTTTTCTTCCTCCCCTTTATCTCTGAGTGGCTTGAAGCTTTGCTGCAGACATGAATGTTCAGACCTTGATTACTAGTGTGGATCAGCTTGCTGCACGTGTGCAGGGCATTCAGGATTTTGTTGTTAGCAGTCCTATGTCAGAGCCTAAGATACCTATTCCTGAGCTGTTCTCTGGAGATCGATTTAAATTTAGGAATTTTAGGAATAATTGTAAATTGTTTCTATCTTTGAAACCTCGTTCGTCTGGAGATTCAGCTCAGCAAGTTAAAATTGTTATCTCCTTCTTGCGTGGCGACCCTCAGGATTGGGCTTTCTCGTTAGCGCCAGGAGATCCTGCATTGGCGGATGTTGATGCGTTTTTTCTGGCGCTCGGATTGCTTTATGAGGAGCCTAATCTTGAAATTCAGGCAGAAAAAGCTCTACTGGCCATCTCTCAGGGCCAGGATGAAGCTGAGGTGTACTGCCAAAAATTTCGGAAATGGTCCGTGCTTACTCGATGGAATGAATGTGCTCTGGCCGCAAATTTCAGAAATGGCCTTTCTGAAGCCATTAAGAATGTGATGGTGGGTTTTACAATTCCTACAAGTCTGAATGATTCTATGGCGCTGGCTATTCAGACTGATCGGCGTTTGCGGGAGCGCAAATCCGCTAAACCTCTGGCGGTGTTGTCTGAACAGACACCTGTCTCAATGCAATGTGATAGAATCCTGACTAGAACCGAACGACAAAATCATAGACGTCAGAATGGGCTGTGTTTTTACTGTGGTGATTCTACACATGTTATATCAGCATGCTCTAAATGCCTAACCAAGGTTGTCAGTCCTGTCACTATTGGTAATTTGCAGCCTAAATTTATTTTGTCTGTGACTTTGATTTGTTCATTGTCTTCCTACCCTGTTATGGCATTTGTGGATTCAGGTGCTGCCCTGAGTCTTATGGACTTGTCGTTTGCCAAGCGCTGCGGTTTTGTCCTGGAGCCTTTAAAGGTTCCGATTCCTCTCAGAGGAATTGATGCTACGCCACTGGCGGAAAATAAACCGCAGTATTGGACACAAGTGACCATGTGCATGACTCCTGAACATCGGGAGGTGATTCGTTTTCTTGTTCTGCATAAAATGAATGATTTGGTCGTTTTAGGTCTGCCATGGTTACAGACCCATAATCCTGTTTTGGATTGGAAGGCTATGTCTGTCTCAAGTTGGGGTTGTCAGGGAATTCATTGTGATTCTCCGCCGGTGTCTATTACTACTTCTACTCCTTCAGAAGTTCCTGAGTATTTGTGTGACTATCAGGATGTATTCAGTGAGTCCAGGTCCAGTGCTCTTCCTCCTCATAGGGACTGTGACTGCGCTATAGATTTGATTCCTGGCAGTAAATTTCCTAAGGGACGATTATTTAATTTGTCTGTACCCGAGCATGCCGCGATGCGTTCTTATGTCAAGGAGTCTTTGGAGAAGGGGCATATTCGTCCATCCTCTTCCCCTCTCGGTGCGGGATTCTTTTTTGTGGCCAAGAAAGACGGGTCTTTGAGACCTTGTATAGACTATCGGCTTCTGAGTAAAATCACTGTTAAGTTTCAGTATCCTTTGCCACTATTGTCAGACTTGTTTGCTCGGATTAAGGG
This sequence comes from Ranitomeya variabilis, assembly GCF_051348905.1. Lineage (NCBI taxonomy): Eukaryota > Metazoa > Chordata > Amphibia > Anura > Dendrobatidae > Ranitomeya > Ranitomeya variabilis. The sequence continues at coordinate 322,994,857 of NC_135234.1, forward strand.
TGCCAAGTGGTTCACCAAGATAGATCTTCGTGGTGCGTACAACCTTGTGCGCATTAGGCAGGGAGATGAATGGAAAACTGCATTCAATACGCCCGAAGGTCATTTTGAATACTTGGTGATGCCCTTTGGGCTCTCTAATGCCCCTTCAGTGTTTCAGTCCTTTATGCATGATATCTTCCGGAAGTATCTGGATAAATTTTTGATTGTGTATCTGGATGATATTCTAGTTTTCTCGGATGATTGGGATTCTCATGTAAAGCAGGTCAGGATGGTGTTTCAGGTTTTGCGTGATAACGCTTTGTTTGTGAAGGGCTCAAAGTGTCTCTTTGGAGTGCAGAAGGTTTCCTTTTTGGGTTTTATTTTCTCCCCTTCTGCTGTGGAGATGGACCCAGTCAAGGTCCGAGCTATTCATGATTGGACTCAGCCCACGTCTGTTAAGAGTCTTCAGAAGTTCTTGGGGTTTGCTAATTTCTACCGTCGCTTTATCGCTAATTTTTCTAGCGTTGTTAAACCTTTGACGGATATGACCAAGAAAGGTTCTGATGTGGCTAATTGGGCTCCTGCAGCCGTGGAGGCCTTCCAGGAGCTGAAGCGCTGGTTTACTTCGGCGCCTGTTTTGTGCCAGCCTGATGTCTCACTTCCCTTTCAGGTTGAAGTGGATGCTTCTGAGATCGGTGCTGGGGCTGTTTTGTCGCAGAGAGGCTCTGGTTGTTCTGTGATGAGACCATGTGCCTTTTTCTCTAGGAAGTTTTCACCTGCTGAGCGGAACTATGATGTTGGTAATCGGGAGTTGTTGGCCATGAAGTGGGCATTTGAGGAGTGGCGTCATTGGCTCGAGGGTGCTAAGCATCGTGTGGTGGTCTTGACTGATCACAAAAATCTGATGTATCTCGAGTCTGCTAAGCGCCTGAATCCTAGACAGGCTCGTTGGTCATTGTTTTTCTCTCGTTTTGACTTTGTGGTCTCGTACCTGCCTGGTTCGAAGAATGTTGAGGCTGATGCTCTCTCTAGGAGCTTTGTGCCTGACTCTCCTGGAGTCTCGGAGCCAGCTGGTATTCTTAAAGAGGGAGTAATCGTGTCGGCCATATCTCCGGATTTGCGACGTGTGTTGCAGAGATTTCAGGCTGGTAGACCTGACTCGTGTCCACCCGACAGACTGTTTGTTCCTGATAAATGGACCAGCAAAGTCATTTCCGAGGTTCATTCCTCGGTGTTGGCAGGGCATCCGGGAATTTTTGGTACCCGAGATTTGGTGGCTAGGTCCTTTTGGTGGCCTTCCTTGTCACGGGATGTGCGGTCATTTGTGCAGTCATGTGGGACTTGTGCTCGGGCTAAGCCTTGTTGTTCTCGTGCTAGCGGGTTGCTTCTGCCCTTGCCCGTCCCGAAGAGGCCTTGGACACACATTTCCATGGATTTCATTTCTGATCTTCCGGTGTCTCAAGGAATGTCTGTCATCTGGGTGGTGTGTGATCGTTTTTCCAAGATGGTCCATTTGGTACCCTTGCCTAAGTTGCCTTCCTCTTCCGATCTGGTTCCTTTGTTTTTTCAGAATGTGGTTCGTTTACACGGCATTCCGGAGAATATCGTGTCCGACAGAGGATCCCAGTTTGTGTCCAGATTCTGGCGATCTTTTTGTGCTAAAATGGGCATTGATTTGTCGTTTTCATCTGCCTTCCATCCCCAGACTAATGGTCAAACGGAGCGAACTAATCAGACACTGGAGGCTTATTTGAGATGTTTTGTTTCTGCGGACCAGGATGATTGGGTGACCTTCTTGCCATTGGCGGAGTTTGCCCTTAATAATCGGGCTAGTTCCGCTACTTTGGTTTCGCCATTCTTCTGCAACTCTGGTTTTCATCCTCGTTTCTCCTCGGGTCATGTTGAGTCTTCTGACTGTCCTGGGGTGGATTCCGTGGTGGAAAGGTTGCAGCGGATTTGGAATCATGTGGTGGACAACTTGAAGTTGTCACAGGAGAAGGCTCAGCGTTTTGCCAACCGCGGTGTGGGCCCCCGACTTCGTGTTGGGGATTTGGTTTGGTTGTCTTCTCGGTATGTCCCTCTGAAGGTTTCCTCTCCTAAGTTTAAGCCTCGCTTTATTGGTCCTTATAAAATTTTGGAAGTTCTTAACCCGGTTTCTTTTCGTTTGGATCTTTCGGTGTCGTTTGCCATTCACAACGTGTTCCATAGGTCTTTGTTGCGGCGATACGTTGTGCCTGTGGTTCCTGCTGTTGAGCCTCCTGCTCCGGTGTTGGTTGAGGGCGAGTTGGAGTACGTGGTAGAGAAGATCTTGGATTCTCGTCTCTCTAGACGGAGGCTTCAGTATTTGGTCAAATGGAAGGGCTATGGTCAGGAGGATAATTCCTGGGTGGCCGCCTCTGATGTTCATGCGGCCGATTTGGTTCGTGCCTTCCACGCTGCTCATCCTGGTCGCCCTGGTGGTCTTGGTGAGGGTTCGGTGACCCCTCCTTAAAGGGGGGGTACTGTTGTGAACTATACTTCTTGGCTCCCTCTTGTGGTCACTAGTAATTTGGCACTTGATTGTCTTTTACCAGGTTGGTACTCACCTGCTTCGTTAGGCCTGCGGTGTTGCTATTTAAACTTCCTGGATTCTCAGTCCAGTGCCTGGCATCGTTGTAATCAGTTCATTTCTGTTTGCTCCTGTCTTCAGGTCCTGGTTCTTTGCAAGATAAGCTAAGTCCTGCTTTCGTACTTTTGATCATTTGCATTGTTCATATTTTTTGTCCAGCTTGTACAAAATGTGATTCCTGTTTTCGCTGGAAGCTCTAGGGAGCTGATATTCTCCCCCCACGCCGTCAGTCGGTTTGGGGGTTCTTGGATATTCAGCGTGGATATTTTGCAGGGTTTTTTGCTGACCATATAAGTCTTCTTACTATATTCTGCTATTAGTCAGTGGGCCTCTCTTTGCTAAATCTAGTTCATTCTTACGTTTGTCTTTTCTTCTTACCTCACCGTTATTATTTGTTGGGGGCTTGTATTACTTTGGGGTCTTTTCTCTGGAGGCAAGAGAGGTCTTATTTTCCCTGATAGGGTTAGTTAGTTCTCCGGCTGGCGCGAGACGTCTAGGATCAACGTAGGCACGTTCCCCGGCTGCTGTTAGTGTTTTGTGCTAGGATCAGGTATATGGTCAGCCTAGTTACCACTTCCCTATGAGCTGGTATTTATGTTTTGCAGACTTTGCTGTAATCTCTGAGGTCCCCTGCCATTGGGATCATAACAGGATACGCAGTCATGCACCTGGCAGTAATTGGCAGCAGCAGTCATATGCTGATGGTTAGCAGGTCATCACTACAGGAGAAGGCGAGAATCTCGCGGGGTAGCAATAGAGCAGGTGAGTATATGTGTTGGTTTTAGCACGTTTCATGCCTTTAGTTATTGAAAATCCCTGACAACCTCATTAACTTTCAATTAAATCTATAATTTTAAGGGTAGATTCATTTTATCATTAAGAGATAGAATATCAAAAATAAAATCACATAGTATAAATTATTAAATTATATAAATGTATTTGTAATTTTGCAGTGAGAAATAAGTATTTGATCCCTCTGGAAAACAAGACTTAATACTTGGTGGCAAAACCCTTGTTGGCAAGCACAGCAGTCAGACATTTTTTGTAGTTGATGATGAGGTTTGCGCACACGTCAGGAGGAATTTTGGTCCACTCTTCTTTGCAGCTCATCTCTAAATCATTAAGATTTTGAGGCTGTCGTTTGGCAACTCAAAGCTTCAACTCCCTCCATAAGCTTTCTATGAGATTAAGGTCTGGAGACCGGCTAGGCCACTCCAAAACCTTAATGTGCTTCTTGTTGAGCCACTCCTTTGTTGCCTTGGATGTATGTTTTGGGTCATTGTCTTGCTGGAAGTTTCAGCCACGACCCATTTTTAATGTCCTGGCAGAGAGAAGGAGGTTGTCATTCATGATTTTACGGTACATAGCTCCATCCATTCTCCCATTGATGTGGTGAAGTAGTCCTGTGCCCTTAGCAGAGAAACACCCCCAAAACTTAATGTTTCCACCTCCATGCTTGACAGTGGGGAGGTTGTTCCTTGGATCATAGGCAGCATTTCTCTTCCTCCTAACACGGCGATTTGAGTTAATGCCAAAGAGCTCAATTTCTGTCTCATCTGACCACAGCACCTTCTCTCAATCACTCAGAGAATCATCCAGGTGTTCATTGGCAAACTTTAGACGGGCCTGCACATGTGCCTTTTTGAGGAGGGGGACCTTGCGGGCACTGCAGGATTTTAAACCTTTATGGCGTAATGTGTTACCAATGGTTTTCTTGGTGACTGTAGTCTGCCTTGAGATCATTAACAAATTCCTCTTGTGTAGTTTTAGGGTGATCTCTCACCTTCGTCATGATCAAGGATACCCCATGAGGTGAGATTTTGCATAGTGCCCCACATCGATGTTGATTGACAGTTATTTTGTATTTCTTCCGTTTTCTTACTGTTGCACCAACAGTTGTCTCCTTCTCACCCAGTGTATTACTTATGGTTTTGTAGCCCATTCCAGCTTTGTGCAGGTCTATGATCTTGTCCCTGACATCCTTATAAAACTCTTTGGTCTTGCCCATGTTGTAGAGGTTAGGGTCTGACTGATTAATTGAGTCTGTGTACAGGAGTCTTTTGTAAAGGTGACTGTCATGGTTCCCAATGGCAAGGGAACATAAGAAACATATAAGTAACGAACGAGCTCTCGGGTGATGGAAACTCGAGTTGACCGTGAGCTAAATCTACCACACAACTAACAGTAGCCAGGGAGCATACCTACGGCTTCCTATATGACACGCGCCAGCCGGAGGACTAACTACGCCTGGTAGAGGAAGAAACAGACCTGGCTTACCTCTAGGGAAATACCCCAAAAGATGATAGCAGCCCCCCACATGTAATAACGGTGAATTAAAAGGAAAAGACATACACAGTATGAAAGTAGATTTAGCAAAGAGAGGTCCACTTACTAGATAGCAGAAGGATACAAAAGAGGACTTCACGGTCAACTGAAAACCCTTTCAAAAACCATCCTGAAATTACTTTAAGACTCCTGTGTCAACTCATGACACAGGAGTGGCAATTTCAGCCCGCAAGAGCTTCCAGCTACAGAGAATTACAAAAACTGCAAACTGGACAAAAGGTACAAAACAAAAGGACAAAGTCCACTTAGCTGATCGGCAGACTAGTAGCAGGAACATGCAACCGAAGGCTCTGGTTACAATGATGACCGGCAAGGAAATGACTGGAGAGCAAGGCTAAATAGGAAACTCCCAAACACTGATGGAAGCAGGTGAATAGAAGAAGCAAAGTGCAAACAAGTCACCAGTACCACCAGCAACCACCAGGGGAGCCCAAAAAGCGGATACACAACAGTACCCTCCCCTTAAGGAGGGGGCACCGAACCCTCACAAGAACCGCCAGGGCGATCTGGATGAGCCCTATGAAAGGCACGAACCAAATCCGAGGCATGAACATCAGAGGCAGTTACCCAAGAATTATCTTCCTGACCATAGCCTTTCCATTTAACCAGATATTGAAGTCTCCGTCTGGAAATACGGGAGTCCAAGATCTTCTCTACGACGTACTCCAATTCACCCTCCACCAGCACAGGAGCAGGAGGTTCAGTAGAAGGAACCACCGGTACCTCATATCTCCGCAACAACGACCGATGGAACACATTATGGATAGCGAAAGATGCCGGGAGGTCCAAACGAAAGGAAACAGGGTTAAGAATCTCCAAAATCCTATAAGGACCGATGAACCGAGGCTTAAATTTGGGAGAAGAAACCCTCATAGGGACAAAACGGGAAGACAACCACACCAAGTCCCCAACGCGAAGGTGGGGACCAACACGACGACGACGGTTAGCAAACTGCTGAGTCCTCTCCTGGGACAATTCCAAATTATCCACCACTTGTCCCCAAATCCGATGCAACCGATCCACCACCGCATCCACTCCAGGACAATCCGAAGATTCAACCTGACCAGATGAAAAACGCGGATGAAACCCTGAATTGCAAAAGAAAGGAGAAACCAAAGTGGCAGAACTAGCCCGATTATTAAGAGCAAACTCCGCCAACGGCAGAAAGGCAACCCAATCATCCTGATCCGCAGACACAAAACACCTCAAATAAGTCTCCAAAGTCTGATTAGTTCGCTCCGTCTGGCCATTGGTCTGAGGATGGAATGCAGACGAAAAGGACAAATCAATGCCCAACCTGGCACAGACTGCCCGCCAAAATCTAGACACGAACTGGGTACCCCTGTCAGAAACGATGTTTTCCGGAATACCATGCAAGCGAACCACATTTTGAAAAAACAGAGGGACCAACTCAGATGAGGAAGGCAACTTAGGCAATGGCACCAAATGAACCATTTTAGAAAAACGGTCACACACCACCCAGATGACAGACATCTTCTGAGAAACAGGGAGATCCGAGATAAAGTCCATAGAGATGTGCGTCCAAGGCCTCTTCGGAATAGGCAAGGGCAACAACAACCCACTAGCCCTAGAACAACAAGGCTTGGCCCGAGCACACACATCGCAAGACTGCACAAAAACACGCACATCTCGAGACAGGGAAGGCCACCAGAAGGATCTAGCCACCAAATCTCTGGTGCCAAAAATTCCCGGATGACCTGCCAGAGTAGAAGAATGAACTTCCGAGATGACTCTAGTGGTCCACTCGTCAGGAACAAACAGTCTACCAGACGGACAACGATCAGGTCTATCCGCCTGAAATTCTTGCAAAGCACGTCGCAAATCTGGAGAGACAGCAGACAAAACCACTCCATCCTTAAGGACACCAGCAGGTTCAGAATTCCCAGGAGAGTCAGGCTCAAAACTCCTAGAAAGAGCATCTGCTTTCACATTCCTAGAACCCGGTAAGTACGAGACCACAAAATTAAACCGGGAAAAGAACAACGACCAACGTGCCTGTCTAGGATTCAGGCGCCTGGCAGACTCCAAATAAATTAAATTCTTGTGATCAGTCAAAACTACCACCTGATGTCTGGCACCCTCAAGCCAATGACGCCACTCCTCAAATGCCCACTTCATGGCCAAAAGCTCCCGATTACCAACATCATAGTTTCGCTCGGCGGCCGAAAATTTTCGCGAAAAGAACGCACAAGGTCTCATCACTGAGCAGTCGGAACTTTTCTGCGACAAAACCGCCCCCGCTCCGATCTCGGAAGCATCGACCTCAACCTGAAAGGGAAGAGAAACATCAGGCTGGCGCAACACAGGGGCAGACAAAAAGCGGCGCTTAAGCTCCCGAAAGGCCTCCACGGCAGCAGGGGACCAATTGGCAACATCAGCACCCTTTTTAGTCAAATCCGTCAGAGGTTTAGCAACGCCAGAAAAACCAGCTATAAATCGACGATAAAAATTAGCAAAGCCCAAGAATTTCTGGAGACTCTTCAGAGAAGTAGGCTGCGTCCAGTCGTAAATAGCCCGAACCTTGACAGGGTCCATCTCAATAGAAAAAGGGGAAAAAATATACCCCAAGAATGAAATTTTTTGAACCCCAAAAACACACTTTGAACCCTTTACACACAAAGAATTCTCCCGCAAAACCTGAAAAACCCTCCTGACCTGCTGAACATGAAACTCCCAGTCATCAGAAAAAATCAAAATATCATCCAAGTACACAATCATAAATTTATCCAAATATTCACGGAAAATATCATGCATTAAGGACTGAAAGACAGAAGGTGCATTAGAAAGGCCGAAAGGCATTACCAAATACTCAAAATGGCCCTCAGGCGTATTAAATGCGGTCTTCCACTCATCCCCCTGCTTAATTCGCACCAAATTATACGCCCCACGAAGATCAATCTTAGAGAACCACTTAGCCCCCCTTATGCGAGCAAACAAATCAGTCAGCAAAGGCAACGGATACTGATATTTGACTGTAATTTTATTCAGGAGACGATAATCAATACAAGGCCTCAGAGAGCCATCCTTTTTAGAGACAAAGAAAAAACCGGCTCCTAAAGGTGATGAAGAAGGACGAATATGTCCCTTTTCCAGGGACTCCTTAATATACTCGCGCATAGCAGCATGTTCAGGTACAGATAGGTTAAACAAACGACCCTTTGGAAATTTACTGCCAGGAATCAGATCTATGGCGCAATCACAATCCCTGTGAGGAGGGAGTGAACCAATCTTAGTCTCTTCAAAAATATCACGATAATCAGACAAAAATGCCGGAATCTCAGATGGAATAGATGACGAAATGGACACCATAGGAGTGTCCCCATGAGCCCCCCGACATCCCCAGCTTAACACAGACATAGCCTTCCAGTCAAGGACTGGGTTATGAGACTGTAACCATGGTAATCCAAGCACCAAAACATCATGTAAATTGTACAACACAAGGAAGCGAATCACCTCCTGATGATCTGGAGTCATACGCATAGTCACTTGCGTCCAGAACTGTGGTTTATTACAAGCCAAAGGTGTAGAATCAATACCCTTCAGAGGTATAGGGACTTCCAGAGGCTCTAAATCAAACCCACAGCGCCTGGCAAAGGACCAGTCCATAAGACTCAGAGCGGCGCCAGAGTCCACATAGGCATCCACGGTAATAACTGATAATGAACAAATCAAGGTTACAGACAAAATAAATTTGGACTGTAAAGTGCCAATTGAAATGGACTTGTCAACCTTCCTAGTACGCTTAGAGCATGCCGATATAACATGAGCAGAATCACCACAATAGAAGCATAACCCATTTTTACGCCTATAATTCTGCCGCTCGCTTCTGGACATAACTCTGTCACATTGCATTTTCTCTGGCGTCTCTTCAGAAGATACCGCCAAATGGTGCACGGGTTTGCGCTCCCGCAAACGCCGATCAATCTGAATTGCCATTGTCATGGACTCATTCAGACCTGTAGGCGCAGGGAACCCGACCATAACATCTTTAACGGCATCAGAAAGGCCCTCTCTGAAATTTGCCGCTAAGGCGCACTCATTCCACTGAGTAAGCACAGACCACCTACGAAATTTTTGGCAGTATATCTCCGCTTCATCTTGCCCTTGAGATAGGGCTATCAAAGCTTTTTCAGCTTGAATCTCCAAATTAGGTTCCTCATAAAGCAACCCTAAAGCCAGGAAAAACGCATCCACATTGAGCAACGCAGGATCCCCTGGTGCCAATGAAAATGCCCAATTTTGAGGCTCACCTCGCAGCAAAGAGATTACAATCTTAACCTGCTGGACAGGATCTCCTGAGGAGTGAGGTCTGAGAGAAAGGAATAATTTACAATTATATTTGAAATTCAAAAACCGAGATCTATCTCCGTAAAACACCTCTGGTGTAGGGATTTTAGGTTCAGAAATAGGAGCATGTATAACAAAATCTTGTAAATTTTGAACCTTCGTAGCAAGATTATTTAAACCTGCAGCCAAACTCTGAGGATCCATCTTTAAACAGGTGAGCTCAGAGCCATTCAAGGATTATAAGGAGAGAAAGGCAAAGGCTGTAATTAAAGCTGAAATACAACAGATCCAACTATGGAGCAAACATAGGAAAAAAGGAAAAAAAAAAAAATTTACAGACTTCTTTTTTCTCTCCTTTCTTCTGCCAATAAGTTTAACACAGGCCGGTCATACTGTCATGGTTCCCAATGGCAAGGGAACATAAGAAACATATAAGTAACGAACGAGCTCTCGGGTGATGGAAACTCGAGTTGACCGTGAGCTAAATCTACCACACAACTAACAGTAGCCAGGGAGCATACCTACGGCTTCCTATATGCCACGCGCCAGCCGGAGGACTAACTACGCCTGGTAGAGGAAGAAACAGACCTGGCTTACCTCTAGGGAAATACCCCAAAAGATGATAGCAGCCCCCCACATGTAATAACGGTGAATTAAAAGGAAAAGACATACACAGTATGAAAGTAGATTTAGCAAAGAGAGGTCCACTTACTAGATAGCAGAAGGATACAAAAGAGGACTTCACGGTCAACTGAAAACCCTTTCAAAAACCATCCTGAAATTACTTTAAGACTCCTGTGTCAACTCATGACACAGGAGTGGCAATTTCAGCCCGCAAGAGCTTCCAGCTACAGAGAATTACAAAAACTGCAAACTGGACAAAAGGTACAAAACAAAAGGACAAAGTCCACTTAGCTGATCAGCAGACTAGTAGCAGGAACATGCAACCGAAGGCTCTGGTTACAATGATGACCGGCAAGGAAATGACTGGAGAGCAAGGCTAAATAGGAAACTCCCAAACACTGATGGAAGCAGGTGAATAGAAGAAGCAAAGTGCAAACAAGTCACCAGTACCACCAGCAACCACCAGGGGAGCCCAAAAAGCGGATACACAACAGGTGACTATGGAAGACAGCTGTCTTTAATGCAGGCAACGAGATGACTAGGAGCGTCTAACTGGTCTCTAGGAGCCAGAACTCTTAATGGTTGGTATGGGATCAAATACTTATTTCTCAAGGCAAAATGCAAATAAATATATATAATTTATATAATGAAATTTTCTGGCTTTTACTTTTGATATTCTATCAATGTTAAAATTAACCTACTCTTAAAATTATAGACTGTTCATGTCTTAGTCAGTGGGCAAACTTACAAAATCAGCAAGGGGTCAAATACTTATTTCCCCCAATGTACAAGCACTATGACTGTGCATACAGAGATAGCTGTTAATCACTAGTAGGACCGCCTACTGGACTCACATGCATACAGACCCTTGGGATTTCAATGAAGAAAATACAAGTTCTATGAAGTGTTTTCCAACAAACCTATGTCTAATTTTGCTCTGTTTCTCCGTCTCTATATTATCCTGTCCACAGATCAGAATGCATGTACATTGTGATAGGCTCCCTTTAAGGAAGCAGTGACTTTTTCATACAATTGACATTGGTTCAGACCGTGCTGTATTATTACTCAGGTTCTGTATTTCACAGTATTTGTATCATACCCAGCTAGAGGGTAGACAGTGGCTTACTTAAAGGGGTTGTCTGGCTTTAGGATACAAGTCTGCAGTCACTCTTGTGTAGAGCAGTGATGTCCACATCGTGCAAGTAATGAGGCAGTGACCCAGGAAAGTTCAAAGCAAACGTCTTTATTGTCCAAACTACTCACAAAATGAACAGCACACCATATCCTCTGTATCGCAGCTGGGGCATCACAACAGTCAGTATCAGAGGGAGCGAACTGCCCCACTATCATCCTGTAGTTTGCTCCAAACATAAAAGCCCATGCTGAGTTTTCTTAAATCTGCCTTGGGCAAATTGCTTATCCAAGACCAAACTTACTTTTATTTTGTAGAATAAAGTAATCACTGCACTCGTATCATGAACGTTGCTTATTCCAAATGAAAAGTTTATTTAAACAATATTGTAGTGGAGCGATAGGCAAAAACGTTTCGGCCAACCCGTGGCCTTGATCACAATATCGCCTAATTGGAAGTTTTACTAGAGTAGGTATACGGTGTAGCTGAGGAAATTGACTAGGGATAAAGTTGTATACACCAGCGTAATGTTGATGCGGCAGAAGCCAGGTACATAACGAGTAGGGTGCCACTGTTATATGGGATTGGAGGATATGACTGTCCGTCTATGGAGTCAGTCAAAAACAGGCTGCAATGTCCCTGTGTTGTTTTGTGTGACCAAAAGGGAGGAGGATAAAGATCCATAGGTAGCTGTGTTTCCTGCACCCGGAGCTGACGTTGGTGGACAAGTGGGAAGGGCCGACACAGACTGTGTCTAGGCAGTAGAGGAGCTCATAACTGTTGCACCCTACTCGTTATGTACCTGGCTTCTGCCGCATCAACATTACGCTGGTGTATACAACTTTATCCATAGTGAATTTCCTCAGCTACACCATATACCTACTCCAGAAAAACTTCCAATTAGGAGATATTGTGATCAAGGCCACGGGTTGGCCGAAACGTTTTTGCCTATCGCTCCACTACAATATTGTTTAAATAAACTTTTCATTTGGAATAAGCAACTTTCATGATACGAGTGCAGTGATTACTTTATTGTATGATTTATGGGACCTCTGGCTCCGTTCACTGGCACCATTACATTCACAGTGGTCGAGTGCTAGCTTTCCATGTTCTTTACTTTTATTTTGCACTGCAATCACAGCTATGTCTGTGACTGCAATGCACTCCAGCGGTCTTAATACGCTTCTATGCGCATCCTGGGGGACACAAAGCGACCCTCGCAGTCACTGCCTCAGCTGTGAGTGCACTCCGGTGCTGGCACCAGGAGCAGCCGGTCAGTGACCACAAGTGTCCGATTTGTCGATTTGTATTCTTCAGGCCACTTTTCATTAGATGTTTCCAGCCTCGCACAGTACATTTGCAGTGAGCAAGGCTGCGCTCTATTCAGCACATGACCGCATCTATGTAAATGACATACTGGTGCTGGAGAGCGCACACTGCGAGGATCCACAGGGCTGCAGACTTGTACCCTAAGGCTGGGCAACCCCTTTAAGCATACTAAGCTGCTAATATAGTATCCACTTGGCAAAAAGCATGGGCATGTGAGCCATCTTTGTGCTTCTAACAGGTTGAGGATGTCACAGAGGGCCGTTTTAAGCTGCTCAAAGTAAATATTTCAGAGGGCTTCATATACAGTGGAAGTATTCTTATAAAAGATGACACCCCCACTCCCAATCAGTTAGGTGGGTGTAGGTGGACATAATATGTTATTAATTTATCATGCTGTGCTTGTTAAGTGCCTTTATTTTCCGCAGCGCTTTATAGCCATTATCATCACTGTTCCCAACGAGTCTCACAATCTAAGGCCGGGATCACACATACGCAAGGTACGGCCGAGTATCACAGGTGAAAACCCAGCTCTGGCGCCGGCACTCAGGAGCGGAGTGTGCAGCTCCATGTATTGCTGTGCGGCTGCAGGCTCCGCTACGGAGTGCCGGCGCCAGAGCTGGGTTTTCACCTGCGAGACTCGGCCGTATCTCGCGTATGTGTGATCCCGGCCTAACTTTCCTCTCAGTATGTCTTTGGGGTGTGAGAGGAAACGTGTGAACCTGGAGAAAACCCACGCAATCACGGGGAGAACATACAAACTCCTTGCAGATGTTGTCCTTGGTGGGCGTTAAACCCAGGAGACCAGCGCTGCAAATATGCTAATCCACCGTACTGCCCATGTTCCCTTTTACAGATGCCTCTTAACCCCTTAAACCCCAAGGGTGGTTTGCACGTTAATGACCGGGCCAATTTTTACAATTCTGACCACTGTCCCTTTATGAGGTTATAACTCTGGAACGCTTCAACGGATCCTGATGATTCTGACAATGTTTTCTTGTGACATATTGTACTTCATGATAGTGGTAAAATTTCTTTATAATAATAATAATCTTTATATAGCGCTAACATATTCCGCAGCGCTTTACAGTTTTTTCACACATTATCATCACTGTCCCCGATGGGGCTCACAATATAAATTCCCTATCAGTATGTCTTTGGAGTGTGGGAGGAAACCAGAGTGCCCGGAGGAGACCCACGCAAACACAGGGAGAACATACAAACTCCTTGCAGATGTTGTCCAAGGTGGGATTAGAACCCACGACCCCAGCGCTGCAAGGATGCAGTGCTATCCACTGAGCCACCGTGCTGCATTTATTTGTGAAAAAAAAATGGAAATTTTGTGAAAATTTTGCAATTTTCCAACTTTGAATTTTTATGCCCTTAAATCACAGAGATATGTGCAGCACCCCAGGTTACCGTTTGCTGCAGTGATGTTGCTTTTCCTTCGGGGAAGGTAATGTCATGATTAGAGGCAAAGGAGTTCTCTTCACCAGGTAAGGCTAGTTTCACACTAGCGTCGGGAACAACCCGTCGCTGTGCGTCGGGCCGACGTTCCCGACGCTAGGGTGGTCTCCGCCGCACAACGGGGGCAGCGGATGCATTTTTCCCACGCATCCGCTGCCCCATTGTGAGGTGCGGGGAAGTGCGGGGAGGTGGGGGCGGAGTTCCGGCCGCGCATGCGCGGTCGGAAAAAGTGGACCGTCGGGAGCAAAAAACGTTTTTTTCTCCCGACGGTCCGCTACCACACGCCCAAGCGTCGCAAAACGGACGCGACGTTTGGCAATGCGTCGCAAATGCGTCGCAAATGCGTCGCTAATGTTAGTCTATGACGAAAAAACGTATCCAGCAAGAACTTTTGCTGGATGCGTATTTTCGGCAAAACGACGCATTTGCGACGTATTGCAGTTAACGCTAGTGTGAAACTAGCCTAAGGCACACACATGCAACACTTTCTGAATCCAGACCAGGAGGGGGAGCTCAATACCCGGATTCAGGGGAGCTTCCCTATGCTTTATGTTTCCTGAGCTGGAGGAGGAGCTAGCTAGTTGGTCCTAGGAGACCAGACGTCTAGCAGAGATGCAGTGCAGAGAGAGAGGCCTGGCAGCCACGAAGGAGCTGCAGCCTCTAGGAAGGAGTAACCCGTTGGGTTGCATATGGAGCAGCCGGAAGGGAAGGAGTACAGGAGAGAGACAGAGGTCAGAGGGGAACTGTGGCAGGGCACCCTCAGATCTAAAGCGCAGAAGCCGGGTACTGGGAGCCCAAGGCTTTCGTGGACTCTAGGACACGGAGCAGAACCGGAGGGCACTACACAATACGTTGCCTGCCCGCACCATGCCTGAGACGCAGCAGCACTGGAGGAGCCAGGGGGGAACGGGGAGTCCCTGGAAAAAGGCTCAAGCTGCTCGTCGTGCAGGTACCTGTTCCAGGACAGGGGGAAACTGGAGGACCTTGTAGGAAGCTTAAAGCAGCAAGGACCTCACTTAGAAAGGCACAAGTAGGAAGGCTCATTGACCTCTACTGGTGCAGGAAAACTCTCACTTACCTCTGAGCTGGCCGGACCACCATCACCCGTGCCTGGTACCCTGGATTGTGGCCTGTCACCCACAAGTAAACCAGGTAAAGACGTATCTCTTGTCTCCTCCATTTATTCACCGGCTACACCATCTACGCCACACACCATAGGACCCCTGGGGACCTCGCTTCACCTGTGGAAAGTGTAACATCTGGGCTGCCGAAACATCCCCCAGGGGACCCCTCTAATGCAGCATTGGTCCCACTATTGACCGAACTCCACAGGTGGCCTCACGAGAAACATTGAACATTAACCCCTTTAACGTTGATGCCCAGGGCCACAGACCGGGTCGCAACCACCGTGACATCCCCCTTTGCGACCGGACCCGGTACCACGTACCCCACTGCCCTGTGGGCGTGTCATATGTCACACAAAATACTTAATAACTAACATTTCCCACATGTCTACTTTACATCAACACAATTTTGGAACCAATATTTTTTTGTTAGGGAGTTATAAGGGTTAAAAGTTGACCAGCAATTTCTCATTTTTACAACACCATTTTTTTTTAGGGACCACATCACATTTGAAGTCATTTTGAGGGGTCAGCACGGTGGCGCAGTGGTTAGCACTGCAGCCTTGCAGTGCTGGCTGGAGTCCTGGGTTCTAATCCCACTCAGGACAACATCTGCAAAGAGTTTGTATGTTCTCTCCGTGTTTGCGTGGGTTTCCTCCCACATTCAAAAGACATACTGATAGGGAATCTAGAGTGTGAGCCCCATCAGGGACAGCGATGATAATGTGTGCAAAATTGTAAAGCGCTGTGGAATATGTTAGCGCTATATAAAAATAAAGATTATTATTATTAGGGGTCTATATGATAGAAAATACCCAAGTATGACACCATTCTAAAAATTGCACCCTCAAGGTGCTCAAAACCACATTCAAGAAGTTTATTAACCCTTCATGTGTTTCACAGGAATTTTTGGAATGTTTAATAAAAATTAACATTTAAGTTTTTTCACAAAAAATTTATTTCAGCTCCAATTTGTTTTATTTTACCAAGTGTAACAGGAGAAATTGGACCCCAAAAGTTGTTGTACAATTTTTCCTGAGTAGGCTGATACCCCCCCATATGTGGGGGTAAACCACTGTTTGGGTGCATGGCAGAGTTCGGAAGGGAAGGAGCGCCGTTTGATTTTCCAATGCAAAATTGACTGGAATTGAGATAGAAAGCCATGTTGCGTTTGGAGAGCCCCTGATGTGCCTAAACATTGAAACCCCCCACAAGTGACACCATTTTGGAAAGTAGACTACCTAAGGAACTTATCTAGATGTGTGTTGAGCACTTTGACCCACCAAGTGCTTCACAGAAGTTTATAATGTAGAGCCGTAAAAATAAAAAATCATATTTTTTCACAAAAATGATCTTTTCGCCCCCAATTTTTTATTTTCCCAAGGGTAACAGAAGAAATTGGACCCCAACAGTTGTTGTGCAATTTGTCTTGAGAACGCTGATACCCCATATGTGGGGGTAAACCGCTGTTCGGGCGCATGGCAGAGCCGGAAGGGAAGGAGCGCCATTTGACTTTTCAATGCAAAATTGACTGGAATTGAGATCGGACACCATGTCGCATTTGGAGAGCTCCTGATATGCCTAAACATTGAAACCCCCACAAGTGACACCATTTTGAAAAGTAGACCCCCTAACGAACTTATCTTGATGTGTGGTGAGCACTTTGACCCACCAAGTACTTCACAGAAGTTTATAATGTAGAGCCTGTAGCGTGGCTAAAGGTCGTATAGTCGACGGAAGGTATGTGTCGCAGAGATGGCTAGTCTCTGTGATGTAACCCGGAGTGTTTTCTTTAATGCACATAAGCAATAAGGGATCATTTAGTACACGTGGGTCCGGGTTACGGGTAGCTGTGAGAGATGGGAGGGTCTGGCTACCCATATACCTTACCCCTGGGTAGGCGCATCATCATATCTCTATATGTGTTTGAGGATCTGTGATGATGTCACTACCACGTGACTAATCATGTGATGGGTTCCTGGGTGTGGTTAGAGCTATATAATGTAGCCTAATGCTTAACACAGGACCTGTATGTTGGGAGGTGAAAGCCTCCAATGTGTGTTGCAGCTCCAGGACTGAGCCTGAAGGACTGGACACTTGTACTATCTTTTGCCTGAGCTAAAGGCTGTTTGTTTTCTCTGTTTTGTTTTGTGGGTTTATGAGGCAATAAACCCTGTGAACATTAAAAGGAACATGCCTCCTGATTGCCACCAGCTGCACCTGAGGAAGTTCAACCCCTACAATTGTTTGTTAGACGTGCAGTGTTCCCAGTGGAGACATGAGACTGTTGCTGCATGTCCTGGGTCAAGTCTGTAGTAAGTCAGCAAGCATTGCCGGAAAAAATGGAGGACCTGCTGAAACTCTTGATCCAGTCACAGTCACAGCAGCAAGAGACCAACAGGCTGTTATTGCAGCAGATACAACAGAGCCAGCAGGAGCAAAGACAGCAGATGCAGCTTCTAGCAACCGCCATCCAGGGCAGGACGAGTGCCCAATCCCCAGGTCTGGCTGATGACACGTCTGGAAGGCAGTAAGACGCGCATTGCAGAAAACGACCCCTGGTGATGTTGATGCATTCCTGACGGTGTTTGAGAGAGTCGCTGAGAGGGAAAAACTACTGCCAGAGTAGTGGGCAGAGGTACTGGCGCCATACCTAACGGGGGAACCCCAGAAGGCGTACTATGACTTGACCTTGCAGGATGCCAAGGAGTATCACAAACTGAAAGCTGATATTCTCGCACGTTTAGGGGAGACACTGACTATCAGGGCACAGCGAGTTCACTGCTGGGCCTAACATTGGAACAAACCACCCCACTCCCAAATGTTTGACCTGTTACACCTGGTTCAGAAATGGCTGCAGCCAGAGTCCTCTACGCCTGCACAGATGGTAGAACGAGTGGTGATGGATCGGCTTGTGCATTCCCTGCCGAGGCCCATACAGGCTTGGGTTGCTCAGGGTGATGCCCAGAATGCCGATGAACTGGTCTGAATGGTCGAGAGATACCAGGGGATGGAAGGCTCCTTGGGGAGGCAGCCTATGCCATACTGGGGGTCCCAGAAGCGAGCTGAGTCCCAAAAAGCGGTGGGGGTCCAAGGTCAAAAGGGGCAGGGAAGGTGGTGCCCAAGGTCCCTACGGGTGATATTATTTGCTGGAGGTGCCACTGGCCAGGACATATAGCTGCCCGATGTCCCCAAACCACCGAGCAGATGGACTGCAGCATGGGACACCGTAGTTCATACTATGCATATCAAGCCTGCAGTGTGAACTCTCTGCCCAACGAGGGGCCTCAAGTGTATCCTGTGAAGGTGAACGGTCGAGCAGTAATGGCGCTGCTAGACTCTGGGAGCTTAGTGACCCTTGTGAGGGCCACTTTTTCTCTTAGGAAGGTCGGCATTCGATGCATACATGGTGATGCAAAGGACTACCCTATGGCCAGAGTGGACATTGAAACGGCGCATGGCACTGCGTCCCATGAAGTCGGCGTCGTTCGGGACTTGTTGCACCTTATAATTATAGGCCGGGATTTTTGTTTGTTTTGGGATCTGTGGGGAAAGGGTTCTGAGGTCACTAGCAAGAGCAGGGAACCAATTATCCCTAATAAGGTATGGCCACACCCAGAGACAGACCGTTTTCCATTTTGTGTCTTAGTAGGGGATGAGGAGGAAGTGTCCCCTGTATCTGAGATTCTGGAGTTAGGGGTGGCCGGTGAGAATTTGGGACTGCCCAACATAGGGACCCAACTCTGAGGGAAGCCTTTAATAATGTCACAGTCATTAATGGGGTTGCACAGGAGCCAAGGGCGGACACAAGATTTCCCTATTTTATGGTCAGTGGGGAGCTGTTGTACCGGGTCACGAAAATAAGGGAGGAGTTGGTAGAGCAGTTGATAGTGTCAGGTCCCTATAGACGGAAGGTGTTGAACATGGCCCATTCACACATCTTGGGTGGACACCTAGGGGTGGAAAAAAATGCAGGAACGGGTTGTGCAGAGGTTCTATTGGCCCGGGTGTCATTGGGAAATAGTGAACTATTGCAGGTCCTACCCTACATGTCAGTTAACTGCCCCCACTCCTCATTTCTGGAACCACCTTGTACCATTGCCCATTATTGAGGTGCCATTCGAGAGAATTGCCATGGACTTGGTCAGTCCCCTAGTTAAATCAGCCCGGGGCCATCAGTAGATATTAGTCATCCTGGACTATGCCACACGCTATTGTAGCGCCCCCACTGCCGCAGGGCCGAGGGGTACCCGGTACCGGGTCTCGGAGTCTCTGCTCTGGGGTTGTCACGGTGGCTAGACCCGGTCCATGACCCTGCTGAGGGGCGCCCAATGAAGGGTGTGGATGGTAGTGGTAGTGCGGTGCAGTGCTGGTCACAGTAAATAACGAGGACACCAGGTTGCAGTCTCTTTACCTTTTGTTTACTGGAGGTTTGGAGGGACCCAATCCAGAGTACTGTTAACAGGGCTGGCTGAGACCGGCCGGTCCAACGGCACATCCGGAGCTCCCTTTTCAGGTGGGAATCAGTGTCTACCTTCTAGCTCCTGTGTGTTGTAGTCCTTCCCTGCTGAGCACCCCAGGATAGTCCTCACAACTGATTCTGTCTGTCTCTGATGTTCATTCTCTCCGTCCCCCAGATGATATGGCTAGGACGCACCCGTATGACGGGGTAGGCCTGGAGTTCTTCCGGGACTCTAGAGTCGCCCCTCTCCCACAGCTGCCTCCGTTGTCTGCTTAGGTGTTTAAGTGAGACAGCCAACCTATAATTGGCTGCCCTGCCGTGGTTTGAAGTAATGCTTAAAGTCCCTTACTTTCTCGGCGTTCCGGCCACCGACTGTTTGCGCCTCAGAAGGATGTTGCCTCGATCTTACAGCACGACTCCTTCTGGTCCTATCGCCTCTTTGCTGTATTCCTGTTTCTTCTCACTCAGCACAATAAACCTCGCTTCTTGTCCTTTCTTAGGGAATCTGTCAGGATCCCATCCCTGACAGGTCCTCTCTCTAGCTCTTCCCAGTTACTTCTCTCTGTCTTCCTGTCCAACCCCCAGTTTTACCAGAGTGTGAGGAGTGGCATACTAGATAGAACCACTCCCCCTGGTGGCCGGAGTGTGAAGTGTAGTGTGAGTGTTACCTGGTCAGGTGAACTCCTTTAGTACAGTCAGACGTAACATCACTCCCCTTAGTGGCAGAGCGACATTACTTCAACGACCAGGACTCTGGGGCGCTGCACTATCCTGAGGCAAATCCCCTGTGAAATTCTTCCACGAAGAGTATAGCCCGCGAGTTGTTCCATGTGTTTTCCCGGACAGGTTTGCCGAAGGAGATCCTAACAGACCAGGGAACACCTTTTATGAGCAAAGTGGTGAGGGAGTTGTGCAAAGTCCTGAAAATCTCCCAGCTGAGGACTTCAGTGTACCATCCTCAGTCAGATGGCCTTGTTGAGAGGTTTAACAAGACACTGAAGAGCATGCTAAGAAAAGCCATGGAGAAAGATGGTAGAGACTGGGACTGTCTCTTACCGCATCTGTTTTCCATCCGTGTAGTTCCACAGGCCTCCACAGGGTTCTCGCCATTCGACCTTCTGTATGGCCGACATCCGCAAGGTCTCCTGGATATAGCCAAGGAAACCTGGGAAGACGAAAGTCACGTCCCACAGAAGCGTCATTGAGTATGCGGCACTGATGCAGCAGAGGATTTTGAAGGTGATGCCCATCGTGAAAGAACACCTCCGCCAGGCATAAGAAGCTCAGGCCAGGGTCTACAACCGGTCAGCAAGAGTGAGGCAGTTCAATCCGGGAGACCGAGTTTTTGTGCTAATTCCGACGGTGGAAAGCAAGTTCTTGCCCAAATTGCAATGGCCATATGAGGTGGTCGAGAAGCTTGATGAGGTAAACTATAAGGTTTACCAACCAGGAAGACTGAAACCAATCCAAGTCAACCTCATCAAGCCATGGCAAGATAGAGAGCTGGCGGTAACTCCATGTTTGCTGGGCAACCCAGAAAGTGAGGTTGGAGGGGTTACTATAGCGGAGACGCTATCGAAGGCCCAGAAACAGCAGTGCCGGGAGTTACTCCAGAAGAACAGGGACCTGTTTTCAGAGTTGCCAGGGTGCATGAAGGTCGTAGAGCACGAGGTCCTGACAGAGACACATGTGTGGGTGAGCGTGAAGCCCTATCAAATTCCTGAGGCCCGCCGAGAAGTAATCTGCAAGGAGGTGGAGAGTATGTTGAAGCTTGGAGTCATTAAGGAATCCAAGAGCGGTTGGTCGAGCTCAAATGTCCTGGTCCCAAAACCTGATGGTGAATGGAGGTTCTGCAACGACTATCGGAAGTTGAATGAGGTCTCCAAGTTCGACGCATATCCCATGCCACGCGTTGATGAGCTCATCGAAAAACTTGGGCCCACCAGGTACATAACCACCTTGGATTTGAGGAAAGGGTATTGGCAGATCCCCATGGCACAGGAAGCCAAGGAGCAGACTGCGTTTTCTACACCAGACAGATGCTTCCAGTATGTCCGGATACAGTTTGGCCTGCAGGGAGCTCCGGCGACCTTCCAGAGGGCTATGGATAGAATCCTTGCACCTCATAAGCCATACGCTGCTGCGTACCTGGATGATATTGTCATCTTTAGCCCGGACTGGGAGAGTAATTTGGAAAAGGACCAAGCAGTGTTTGATGCTTTAAGGGAAGCGGGGTTTACAATAAACCCGAAGAAGTGTGCTTTGGGTAAAGAAGAAGCCAAGTACCAGGGATATGTAGTGGCTCGTGGCGAAATAAAACCCCAAATCAGTAAAGTGGAGGCAATTCAAACATGGCCAAGACCACTTTCCAAAAAGCAGGTTAGAGCCTTCCTGGGGATCGTGGGATATTACAGGAGGTTTATCCCAAACTTTGCCATAGTGGCTGCGCCTCTGACCGATCTTCTAAAGGGGACAAAATCAGTAATGGTTAAATGGTCCAAAGAGACAGAGTCAGCCTTCCAAGAAATGAAAGGGCCTCTGTGTAAGCAACGTTCTGATGGCCCCTGACTTTAAGAATTTATACTTCAGACAGACGCCTCTGATGTTGGGGTAGGAGCAGTCCTTTCCCAGGAGATACATAGGGAGGAACATCAGGTTCTCTACCTGAGTAGGAAGCTGTCGTCATGTGAAATAAATTAGTCATAGAGGAGTGCTTAGCCATAAAGTGGGCGGTGGACACGTTACGATACTATCTGCTGAGACGTAAGTTTAGATTGATATCCGACCATGCCCCACTCAGATGGATGAGGAAAACGAAGGGTAGAAATGCTAGGGTCACCCGTTGGTTCTTAGCCCTGCAGGACTTCAGCTTCCATGTAGAACATAGGGCAGCTGTAATAAATATACTGGAAAACTCAGGAGTCTCTTTGCATGGAACAAGACAATACAGAACACAGTTTGTAGGTGAAAAAGTCTTTATTGTAAACACAAGGTGCTTCAAACAACTGCAGAGAAAACTCAAGTCCATAACACTTAAACAACTTAACAAGTCTATAGGAAATCTCAGGGAGAAATGCAATCTGCAGTCTGTAGAGCACCGTCTACACTTGAGAATGCTGGAAACAAATAAGTCCGTGTCTAGTCCATGCACGGATAAGCAAGTCCAAACAAAGTGTTAAATTATCCAAGAAGGCCTGGGTAGAAGTCTAAGGGTATGTGTCCACGTTCAGGAAACGCTGCGTTTTTGACGCAGCGCTGAGCCGCAGCGTGAAAAACGCAGCGTCCAGATGTTACAGCATAGTGGAGGGGATTTAATGAAATCCCGTCTCCACCGTGCAGGAAAAACGCATGCGTTTTTCCCGCGAAAACGCACATGCGGTGCGTTTTTTAAGATCGCAGCATGTTGCTACAATGAGCAAAACACGCAGGAACACCGCAGGTGACCTGCCAGTGACCTCAGGTGCATTTTTGGTCAGGATTTTACTTGCATAAAATCCTGACCAAAGCCTGAAGCAAAACTGAACGTGGACACATACCCTTAGGGTATGGCTCCACGGTCCGTTTCGCCGGCGGGATCGCCGCAGCGGCGAAGCCGCTCGGCGCTAAGCCCCGCCCCCTTAATGGGACGCGATGGTGCCGGATGTGTACAGTACACATCCGGGATCATCGCACCCCACGCCATAGGGCCCTGTGATATGCCTTGCGGGGACGCTGCGTCCCCGCAAGGTGTACGGACATGCTGCGTTCTGAAAAGACGCGCAGCATGTCCGGAGTCGCAGGGCCGCCGCGTGCGGGTTTCCACGCATAGTGGAGACGGGATTTCATAAAATCCCCTCCACTATGCTGGAACATCTGGACGCTGCTTGTTTGACGCTGCAGCGTCAAACAAGCAGCGTTTACTGACCGTGGAAACATACCCTTAGGGTATGTGTCCACGTTCAGGATTTGGTCAGGATTTTTCATCAGTATTTGTAAGCCAAAACCAGGAGTGGATGATAAATCCAGAAGTGGTGCATATGTTTTTATTATACTTTTCCTCTAATTGTTCCACTCCTGGTTTTGGCTTACAAAAACTGATGAAAAATCCTGACCAAATCCTGATGCAATCCTGAACGTGGACACATACCATTAGATTAAGCAGAGCAGTCCAGAGATTTGCAGCTAATTAAATGAAGCAGAACCAGAGCAGCAACCAGCTTACGTGTTTAGCAATTGCAGGTGTAGGTCAGCGGCATAGAATAATAATAATAATTTTTATTTATATAGCGCCAACATATATACTTGAGAATGCTGTAAACAAATAAGTCCGTGTCTAGTCCATGCACGGATAAGCAAGTCCAAAAAAAGTGTTAAATTATCCAGGAAGGCCTGGGTAGAAGTCTTAGGGTATGTTTCCACGGTACGTAAACGCTGCTTGTTTGACGCTGCAGCGTCAAACAAGCAGCGTCCAGATGTTCCTGCATAGTGGAGGGGATTTTATGAAATCCCGTCTCCACTATGCGTGGAAACCCGCACGCGGCGGCCCTGCGACTCCGGACATGCTGCGCGTCTTTTCAGAACGCAGCATGTCCGTACACCTTGCGGGGACGCAGCGTCCCCGCAAGGCATATCACAGGGCCCTATGGCGAGGGGTGCGATGATCCCGGATGTGTACTGTACACATCCGGCACCATCGCGTCCCAGAAAGGGGGCGGGGCTTAGCTCCGAGCGGCTTCGCCGCTGCGGCGATCCCGCCGGCAAGCCGTACCGTGGAGCCATACCCTAAGATTAAGCAGAGCAGTCCAGAGATTTGCAGCTAATTAAATGAAGCAGAACCAGAGCAGCAACCAGCTGACGTGTTTAGCAATTGCAGGTGTAGGTCAGCGGCATAGAAGAAGCAACACGAGCAGTCTGGAGAAGGAGGTGCGCTGGCACAGATGGATGCAGCAGGATCTCAGAGAGCGAGGAGCAGAGTGTTCACACAGGTTTGCAGGAGCAGCCAGGAAGCCACCAGGAGCAAGAACACCAGCAGAATATTCAAGCACAGACTAGAGCATGGGGTGGAGTTATAAGGCAGGAAGACAAGGAGCACTGAAACAAAAAGACACCATCTTGGAAAAGGGCAGGCATGCCCAAAAGGTAACCAAAAACCATTCAGAGTCCTGACATTACTCCCTCCTTAGAATCGGTCTCAGGACGATCCTGGAACTGTTTTCCAGGGAATCTCTGATGGAAACGAGAAATTTTCTGTTGGGCATTGATGTTTTCCAATGGTTCCCAAGAGTCTTCTTCAGGGGGATACCCCTGCCACCTTATCAGGTATTGGAGCCGAATCCTGGAATCAATAATTTCTTCCACCACAAATTGTTCTTGCCCATCAATCACCATAGGCTGCGGAGGTGGCACAACACGTCCCTAGAAGGTATTAGGAGATACAGGCTTTAGTAAAGATACATGGAAAACTGGGTTTACCTTCATAGTCCTAGGCAGCTTCAGACGGCAGGACACAGAGCTCACAATACCGTTGATCTTGAAAGGGCCGATGAATTTCTGTCCAAGTTTTTGTGAAGGAACGTTTAACTTCAGATTTTTAGTGGATAACCACACGGAATCTCCTACCTTGAACATGGGTGCAGGTTTATGGAATCTATCAGCCGATCTCTTATAACATTCTTGGGTTGTGGTCAGGGATTCCTTCAGAACCTCCATATTTTGCCTCATCGCAGTTAACCTTTCCTCAACTGCCGGAACTGGAGAATTAATCGGAGACCTAGGTAAAATACACGGATGATAACCCAGATTGGCAAAGAAAGGTGTGAACTTAGTGGAGGCGCTCTGAGAATTGTTATATGAAAATTTGGCCAATGGCAGTAACTCAAACCAATCATCTTGGAGATGGCTGACATAGCATCGTAGATATTGTTCCAATGTCTGATTGGTACGCTCAGTCTGACCATTTGTGTGGGGACGATAAGCGGAAGAGAGACAGACATTAATTTTGAGTGCAGAGCAAAACCCCTTCCAGAATCTTGAAGTGAACTGTACTCCACGGTTAGAGATGATCTCATCCGGGACCCCATGCAGCCGAAAGACATTCTGCATAACCAAGTTCACTGTATCCTTAGCTGAGGGGAGGCCAGTGCATGGAACAAAATGAGCGTCTTTAGTCAGGCAATCAACTACCACCATGATTGTATTCATGCCCCTCGATGTAGGCAGCTCCACAAAAAAGTCCATTGAAATAGACCCCCATGGGCAAGATGGAATAGGTAATGGTTGCAGAAGACCCGTAGGTGTCACACGAGGAGAATTTTAACGAGCACATACCTCGCAAGAGATAACATAGTCCTTAGTATCCTTCAGGCAAGTTGGCTGTTGTGAATTCTGCTTTTGGGTTCCCTCCGGTGGTAGTAGGTGGTAATGCAGTTGTCCCTGGGTTGCAGTCCTGGTCAGGTGTGTCTGCTGATTGCAGTTCTGACTGGGGTATTTAGGTGTGCAGGATTCATTAGTCCTTGCCAGTTGTCAATTGTTGTTGGGAGGTGTGGACCTCTGCCTGGTTCCTCCTGTCTTTCTGCCAAATCAGCAAAGATAAGTGTCTGTTTTTTTTTTCCTGTGGCACACATGCTGTGTGCTTCACAATTCAGTGCTATTCTTTGTGTTTTCTTGTCCAGCTTAGATTGTGTCAGTATTTTCTCAGTCTTGCTGGATTCTCTGGAGTGGCAGATATACATTCCATGTCTTTAGTTAGATTGTGGAACTTTTTGTATTATCTGTTGTGGATATTTTTGGAAGGGTTTTAATACTGACCGCCTAGTAATCTGTCCTATCCTTTCCTATTTAGCTAGAGTGGCCTCTTTTGCTAAATCCTGTTTTCTACCTGCGTGTGACTATTCTTCTCCTACTCACAGTCATTATTCGTGGGGGGCTGCCTATCCTTTGGGGGTCTGCTCTGAGGCAAGATAGCATTCCTATTTCCATCTATAGGGGTATTTAGTCCTCCGGCTGTGTCGAGGTGTCTAGGGTTTGTTAGGCACACCCCACGGCTACTTCTAGTTGCGGTGTTAGTTCAGGATTTGCGGTCAGTACAGGTTCCACCGACTCCAGAGAAAGTTTCATGCGGCTCCAAGGTCACCGGATCATAACAGTTGGCCACCAGAAAAATCTGCTTAGGAACTCTTGTGTCCTCTGTACCCCCTGTGACCAGCCAACTTGGGAGTCATGTACCAACTTGAAGATCTGCAGATGGACAGCCTCAGGGATGTAGATACATTGATCTCTGAACCACATGCCACCCTTTAAGACAAGATTAATATAAACAGGTGGGTTGGCCAGAAATACATCACCATCATAAGCTTCCCTGCACTCCTTCCACAAGTTCTGATGGTGGATAACTCAGATGAAGTTGGCATCAGAAAGAATGGTCCTGGATGGGGCTCCAGGTACGGAATCCGCAGCATGGATTCGGGATAAAACATCAGCCTTCCCATTACGAGAACCTGGATGGTACGAGATAAAAAAATTAAATTGGTTTAAAAATAAATTCCAATGAGCCTGACGAGGAGAAAGACATCTAGCGGATCTAAGGAACTCTAAATTGCGATGGTCAGTCAGCACTATAATCTGTTGTGCAGCTCCTTGTAGATGATGCCTCCATTCCTTGAAAGCCACAATAATAGCAAACAGTTCCTTGTCTCCCACGTCGTAGTTCTTCTATGCTGAGGTTAGTCTACGGGAACAGAAAGCACAAGGATGTAGCAGACCCTTCTCTCCAGTTCTCTGGGAGAGAATAGCCCCCAAAGCATTATCAGAAGCGTCCACCTCCACAACGAAAGGAAGTGCTGGATCTGGGTGTATCAACAGTGGTGCTGAGGTGAAACAGATCTTAAGCCGATCAAACGATTCTTGAGCCTGTGATGACCACTTAATGGACTTTTCCTTCTTTGTCAAGGAAGTAATCGGAGGAACAATATCAGAAACATTTCGAATAAAACATCTGTAAAAATCTGCAAAACCGATAAAACGTTGGACCTCCTTAACGTTTTTGAGTACCGGCCAGTCAAGGATAGCCTGAATCTTACCAGATTCCATGTTCAGGCCCTGGGGAGATATGACATAGCCTAAGAACTGTATCTCAGAATGATGGAACTCGCACTTCTCTGGCTTGATATACAGATAGTTCTCTTTCAGACGTCTTAAAACAGCTTTTGACATGTTCTTCATGTTCCTGTAGAGAGTCAGAAAAGATTAGAATAGCATCCAAATAGATCACCACAAACTGGTCCAACAAATCTCTGAAAATGTAATTAGCAAGATGTTGAAATGTTGCAGGGGCGTTACAAAGCCTAAAGGGCATCACGAAATATTCAAAGTGTCCATACCGGCATCGGAATGCTGTCTTCCACTCATCCCCGGGATGAATATGCACCAAATTATAAGCCCCACGAAGATCCAGTTTGGAGAACACCTTAGCATGGCGGACTCTTTCCAATAATTCAGGAATCAGAGGCAAAGGATAACGATTTCGTATGGTTACCTTATTGAGTTCCCGATAGTCAACACAGGGTCTCAGGGTCCCATCCTTCTTTTTTACAAAAAATATAGGTGCCCCTGCTGGTGAGGAAGAAGGACATATGAAGCCTTTGGCCAGATTCTCATCAATGTACTCTTTTAAAGCTTGAAGCTCAGGCGCTGCCAAAGGGTATACGTTTCCAAAAGGAATAGCTGCCCCAGGAAGCAGCTCAATGGGACAGTCATAATACCTATGTGGAGGAAGCTGATCTGCATTCTTCTTATCACAGATGTCAGAGAATTCTTTATACGCTAAAGGTAAAGTGAATACCTGTACATGTGGTTCCGTAGCCATATACTCAGGGAAAGCTTCAGTTAATGCTGAGTTGTTTCTTGTTGGAAAGATAATCTCCTTGGTCTTCCAGTTGATAGTCGGGTTCTGAGAATGCAACCAAGGGATACCAAGAATCACAGGAAAATGAGGAGAGGAAATTAGCAGGAAAGAAAGTTGCTCCTGATGATTAGGCTCTAACAAAATCTCGAGGGGGACAGTCTCCTGATCCACAGGCCCAGAGATTAAAGGTGACCCATCCACTGTTTCCATGGTAATTGGAGAGGCTCTTTGCTGAATCTCAATACCATATTCTTTGGCAAAGGTAATGTCCATAAAATTGCCCCCTGCGCCAGAGTCAATCATAGCTGCACTGGAAATACACTATCCTGAACACAAGATCTTAATAGGAAGTGAACAGTGAGAGTTCTTTTCCTTCAGCTCTCTGGGAGGTGAAGTCATGGAAACAGAATGGAACACAGCATTTAGTGGTAGGCTACATTCAGAGATGTCAGATTCCTCATCACAGTTGTCATACTCCCCTACTGCTGCGAGCACCTTGTTAGGCCGTCTGGGACACTTAGGACAATTGATCAGAAAGAGGTCAGATTGGCCGCAATAGAAACAAACTTTCCCGAAGGCGGTGCTCCCGGCGTTCATTACTCTCATGCCTCTGCACAGAATCAATCTGCATGGGCACCTCCTCTACCTCCCGAGATGTTTTTCCTGCAGGCTCTTTGGAAGGAAGGGAAAAATTAGACATACAGTTAAAAACAGCTAATTTCTCCTGCCTACGCTCAGTAAGGCGAATGTCAATGTCTACACAATGCTGTATAAACGTTTCTAGCTCTTGTGGTGACTCAGAGCGAGCTAATTCATCTTTTACAGTACTAGACAGACCCCTCTTAAAACTAGGCAATTGCGCATAACTGTCCCAGTTGGTATCTACCGCTAATCTCCTGAATTCTGTGGCATATTCAATAACAGAACGCTTACCCTGGAGTAAGGACAATAAAGCAGATTCAGCGGTTGCACGGCGATTAGGGTCATCAAACATTAATGCCATAGCGGCCAAGAAATCATCCAAATTATTTAACCGCGAGTCACGAGACTCAATCATAGGATTAGCCCAGGCGAGTGCTCGTGCAGTCAGCAGCATTATTACACACAATACTTTAGATCTGTCGTTAGGGAAGTGGTCAGCATGCACATCAAAATATTGCATACATTGATTTACAAAACCACAAAATTTGTCGCGATCGCCATTAAATCTGAATGGAGGCAACTTAGGTGGGCTAGCTGGTGGCGGTTGCTCAGTGGGAAAAGTCACTTGAGCCGCCATTTGCGTACTTAAGTTCTGGAAAGCCTGTCCATACTGGGACTCCACACCAGCAAGTTTGTTTTCCTGGGCTGCCATTCAGGTATTTAAGTCCAGTAAAGATTGTCCAAACACTTGCTCATTGCGTTCAATGCCTCCAAGTTTCTTTTGCAGACCTTCCACATCTTTCTGCAGGGATCTAATCATGGCAAACACCTGCTCCAATTTGCTTTTGGCAGACATTGTTCCAGCAGACTCCTTTTATGGCTTGAGTATCCTATAATAAATATATTGGAAAACTCAGGAGTCTCTTTGCGTGGAACAAGACAATACAGAACACAGTTTGTAGGTGAAAAAGTCTATATTGTAAACACACGGTGCTTCAAACAACTGCAGAGAAAACTCAAGTCCATAACACTTAAACAACTTAACAAGTCTATAGGAAATCTCAGGGAGAAATGCAATCAGCAGTCTGTAGAGCACAGTCTACACTTGAGAATGCTGGAAACAAATAAGTCCGTGTCTAGTCCATGCACGGATAAGCAAGTCCAAACAAAGTGTTAAATTATCCAGGAAGGCCTGGGTAGAAGTCTTAGATTAAGCAGAGCAGTCCAGAGATTTGCAGCTAATTAAATGAAGCAGAACCAGAGCAGCAACCAGCTTACGTGTTTAGCAATTGCAGGTGTAGGTCAGAGGCATAGAATAATAATAATAATAATTTTTATTTACCGTATATAGTGCCAACATATTCCGCAGCGCTTTACAAATTATAGAGGGGACTTGTACAGACAATAGACATTACAGCATAACAGAAATCACAGTTCAAAATAGATACCAGGAGGAATGAGGGCCCTGCTCGCAAGCTTACAAGCTATGAGGAAAAGGGGAGACACGAGAGGTGGATGGTAACAATTGCTTTAGTTATTTGGACCAGCCATAGTGTAAGGCTCGGGTGTTCATGTAAAGCTGCATGAACCATTTAACTGCCTAAGTATGTAGCAGTACAGACACAGAGGGCTATTAACTGCATAAAGTGTATGAGAACATGATGCGAGGAACCTGATTATGTTTTTTTTTTTTTTCTATTAGGTCATACAGGGATAGTTAGGTTAATGCGTTGAGGCGGTAGGCCAATCTGAACAAATGAGTTTTTAGGGCACGCTTAAAACTGTGGGGATTGGGGATTAATCGTATTAACCTAGGTAGTGCATTCCAAAGAATCGGCTATAGAAGAATAGCAGAATAGAAGTAGCAACACGAGCAGTCTGGAGCAGGAGGTGCGCTGGCACAGATAGATGCAGCAGGATCTCAGAGAGCGAGGAGCAGAGTGTTCACACAGGTTTGCAGGAGCAGCCAGAAAGCCAGGAAGCCACCAGGAGCAAGAACACCAGCAGAATACTCAAGCACAGACTAGAGCATGGGGTGGAGTTATAAGGCAGGAAGACAAGGAGCACTGAAACAAAAGACATCATCTTGGAAAAGGGCAGGCATGCCCAAAAGGTAACCAAAAACCATTCAGAGTCCTGACAGAAGCTACACGGTAATGCTGATTCCCTCTCAAGAATCCCTTGTCTAGTGGGGGAAAGTGCCAAGCCCCACGGCTTTAGGCAGAGGGGGGAGATATGTAGCTTGGCTAAAGGTCGTATAGTCGATGGAAGGTATGTGTTGCAGAGATGGCTTGTCTCTGTGATGTAGCCCGGAGTGTTTTCTTTAATGCACATAAGCAATAAGGGATCATTTAGTACACTTGGGTCCGGGTTACGGGTAGCTGTGAGAGATGGGAGGGTCTGGCTACCCATATACCTTACCCCTGAGTAGGGGCATCATCATATCTCTATATGTGTTTGAGGACCTGCGATAATGTCACTACCACATGACTAATCATGTGATGGGTTCTGGGGTGTTGTTAGAGCTATATAATGTAGCCTAATGCTTAACACAGGACCTGTATGTGGGGAGGTAAAAGCCTCCAATGTGTGTTGTGGCTCTAGGACTGAGCCTGGAGGACTGGACACTTGTACTTTCTTTTGCCTGAGCTAAAGGCTGTTTATTTTCTCTGTTTTGTTTTGTGGGTTTATGAGGCAATAAACCCTGTGAACTTTAAAAGGAACGTGCCTCCTGATTGCCACCCACTGCACCTGAGCAAGTACAACCTCTTCAAGCCGTAAAAATAAAAAATCATATTTTTTCACAAAAATGATCTTTTCACCCCCAATTTTTTATTTTCCCAAGGGTAACAAAAGAAATTGGACCCCAAAAGTCGTTGTGCAATTTGTCCTTAGTACGCTGATACCCCATATGTGGGGTTAAAACACTGGTTGGGCGCATGGCAGAGCTCGTAAGGGAAAGAGCGCCGTTTGACTTTTCAAAGCAAAATTGACTGGAATTGAGATAGGACGCCATGTCGCGTTTGAAGAGCCCCAGATGTGCCTAAACAGTGGAAACCCCCAACAAGTGACACCATTTTGGAAAGTAGACCCGCTAAGGAACTTATCTAGATGTGTTGTGAGAACTTTGAACCCCCAAGTATTTCACTACAGTTTATAAAGCAAAGCCATGAAAATAAAAAATCTTTTTTTTCCACACAAATTATATTTTAGCCCACAGTTTTGTATTTTCCCAAGGGTAACAGGAAAAATTGGACCCCAAACGTTGTTGTGCAATTTGTCCTGAGTACGCTGATACCCCATATGTGGGAGGCAACCACTGTTTGGGCGCATGGCAGAGCTCGGAAGGGAAGGAGCACCGTTTGGAATGCAGACTTAGATGGAATGGTCTGCAGGCGTCACATTGCATTTGCAGAGCCCCTGATGTACTTAAACAGTAGAAACCCCCCACAAGTGACCCCAGATTGGAAACTAGACCCCCAAGGAAGTTATCTAGATGTGTTGTGAGAACTTTGAACATCCAAGTGTTTCACTACAGTTTATAACGCAGAGCCGTGAAAATAAAAAATCTTTTTTTTTCCAGAAAAATTATATTTAGCCCCCAGTTTTATATTTTTCCAAGGCTAACAGGAGAAATTAGACCCCAAAAGTTGTTGTCCAATTTGTCCTGAGTACGGTGATACCCCATATGTGGGGGGGAACCACCGTTTGGGCGCATGGCAGAGCTCGGAAGGGAAGGAGCGCCGTTTGGAATGCAGACATAGATGTAATGGTCCGCAGGCATCACATTGCGTTTGCAGAGCCCCTGATGTACCTAAACAGTAGAAACCCCCCACAAGTGACCCCATATTAGAAACTAGACCCCCCAAGGAACTTAGCTAGATGTGCTGTGAGAACTTTAAACCCCCAAGTGTTTCACTACAGTTTATAACGCAGAGCCGTGAAAATAATAAATCTTTTTTTCCCACAAAAATTATTTTTTAGCCCCCAGTTTTTGGATTTTTTTTCAAGGGTAACTGGAGAAATTAGACTGTAAAAGTTGTTGTACAATTTGTCCTGAGTACACTGATACCCAATATGTGGGGGGAAACCACCGTTTGGTCGCATGGGAGAGCTTGGAAGGGAAGGAGTGCCGTTTGGAATGCAGACTTAGATGGAATGGTCTGCAGGTGTCACATTGCATTTGCAGAGCTCCTGATGTACCTAAACAGTAGAAACCCCCCACAAGTGACCCCATATTGGAAACTAGACTCCCCAAGGAACTTATCTAGATGTGTTGTGAGAACTTTGAACCCTCAAGTGTTTCACTACAGTTTATAATGCAGAGCCTTGAAAATAAAAAATATTTTTTTTCCCACAAAAAATGATTTTTTAGCCCACAAATTTTTATTTTACCAAGGGAAACAAGAGAAATTAGACTCCAAAAGTTGTTGTCCAATTTGACCTGAGTACACTGATACCCAATTTGTTGGGGTAAACCCCTGTTTGGGAAGGGAAGGAGCACTGTTTTACTTTTTCAACGCAGAATTGGCTGGAATTGAGATCAGACGCCATGTCGCGTTTGGAGAACTCCTGGTGTGGAAACCCCCCAATTCTAACTGAAACCCTAACCCAAACACACCCCTAACCCTAATCCAAACCCTAACCATAACCCTAACCACACTTCTAACCCGAACACGCCCCTAACCCTAATCCCAATCACACCCCTAACCCCAGCACACCCCAACCCTAATCCCAACCATAACCCTAACCACATCCCTAACCCTGACTCACCCCTAATCCCACCTATAATCTCAACCGTAAATGTAATCCAAGCCCTAACTTTAGCCCCAACCTTAAACCTAACTTTATCCCCAAACCTAACTGTGGCCCCAACCCTAACTGTAGCCCTAACCCTAACTGTAACCCCAATCCTAACCCTAACCCTAATGGGAAAATGGAAAATACTTTTTTATTTTATTATTTTTCCCTAACTAAGGGGGTGATGAAGGGGGGTTTGATTTACTATTTATAGCTTTTTTTAGCGGATTTTTATGATTGGCAGCTGTCACACACTAAATGACGCTTTTTATTGCAAAAAATAATTTTTGTGTCTCCACATTTTGAGAGCTATAATTTTTCCATATTTTGGTCCACAGAGTCACATGAGGTCTTGTTCTTTGCTGGACGAGTTGACGTTTTTATTGGTACCATTTTTGGACACGTGACATTTTTTGATCGCTTTTTATTCTGATTTTTGTGAGGCAGAATGAACAAAAACCAGCAATTCATGAATTTTTTTTATGGGGGGGGTGTTTATACCCTTCTGAGTTTGGTAAAATTGATAAAGGAGTTTTATTCTTCAGGTCAGTACGATTACAGCTATACCTCATTTATATCACTTTTTTATGTTTTGGCGCTTTTATACGATAAAAACTATTTTCTATAAAAAATAATTATTTTTACATCGCTTTATTCTGAGGACTATAACTTTTTTATTTTTTTGCTAAAAACACTGTATGGCAGCTTGTTTTTTGCAGGACAAGATGACGTTTTCAGCGGTACCATGGTTATTTATATCCGTCTTTTTGATCGCGTGTTATTCCACTTTTTGTTCGGCGGTATGATAATAAAGCGTTGTTTTTTGCCTCGTTTTTTTCTTACGGTGTTCACTGAAGGGGTTAACTAGAGGGACAGTTCTATAGGTCGGGTCATTACGGATGCGGTGATACTAAATATGTATACTTTTATGGTTTTTTTTTAATTTAGATAAAGAAATGTATTTATTAGAACAATATATATTTTTTTATTTATTTAGGATTTTTTTTTTTACACATGATAATATATATATATTTTTTTACTTTTTTACTTTGTCCCAGGGTGGGACATCATGTTATAGTGTCAGATCGCTGATCTGACACTTTGCACAGCACTGTTTCAGATCAGCGATCTGACAGGCACTGCAGGAGGCTTGCCGGCGCCTGCTCTCACAGGCGCTTGCAAGCCACCTCCCTGCAGGACCCGGAAGGAGCCCTGTGGCCATTTTGGATCTGGGCCTGCAGGGAGGAGACGCTCGGAACTACGCGATCACATCGCGTTCCGAGGGTCTCAAGGAAGCACGCAGGGAGCCCCTCCCTGCGCGATGCTTCCCTATGCCGCCGGAACGCTGTGATCATGTTTGATAGTAGTGTTTCGGTGGTTAATGTGCCAGGAGCAGTCCGTGACCGCTCCTGGCACATAGTGCCGGATGTCAGCTGTAATAATCAGCTGACACCCAGCTGTGATCGGCAACACTCCCCCCGTGAGCGCGGCTGATCGCCCATGACATACTATCCCATCCCTGGGAATTAAGTCCCAGGTCACCTCGACAGGATAGTATGTCATATGGCAGAAAAGGGTTAAAGAGGTTTTAAAATTTGATTGTACCATAGGGTTCAAAAACTGTATCAGTAGAGCCACTTAGCCCAGTGATTGGCTGCATCAGTTATGAGTGCTGCAGACGTGACCTTACCGGTGCAGCTAATCAACAATGACCAGAGCAGCAGCAGAGAGGAAGTACTGGACTCGGGTAGGGGGAGTGTTTAACAGATCCATTTCTTATTTTTGATCTCAGAATCCCTACAATCCAATAACATTTTTAAAGGGCTTTAATGAAGTCTAATGAATAACAAAATATATGAGGTGTGACAAATATGCACATACAAGAGCACAAACAATACTTTTTAAAAAAAAATGAACATTTAACTTTTTTTCACAAAAAATTTACTTCAGCTCCAATTTGTTTTATTTTACCAAGGGTAACCCCAAAAGTTGTTGTACAATTTGTTCTGAGTACGCTGATACCCTATATGTGGGGGTAAACCACTGTTTCGGTGCATGGCAGAGCTCAGAAGGGAAGGAGCGCCGTTTGGAGAGCTCCTGATGTGCCTAAACATTGAAACCCACCACAAGTTACACCATTTTGGAAAGTAGACCCCCTAAGGAACTTTTCCAGATGTGTGGTGAGCACTCTAACCCACCAAGTGCTTCACAGAAGTTTATAATGTAGAGCCATAAAAAAATAAAAGATCATATTTTTTCACAAATATGATCTTTTTGCCCCCAATTTTTTATTTTCCAAAGGGTAAGAGAAGAAATTGGACTCCAAAAGTTGTGCCATTTGTTCTGAGTACGACGATACCCCATATGTGGGGGTAAACCACTGTTTGGGCGCATGGCAGACCTCGGAAGAGAAGGAGCGCCATTTGACTTTTCAATGCAAAATTGACTGGAATTGAGATGGGACACCATGTCACGTTTGGAGAGCCCCTGATGTGCCTAAACATTGAAACCCCCGACAAGTGACACCATTTTGGAAACTAGACCCCATAAGGAACTTATCTAGATGTGTTTTGACAGCTTTGAACCCCCAAGTGTTTCACTACAGTTTATAACGCAAAGCCGTGAAAATAAAAATCCTTTTTTTTTCACAAAAATTAGCTTTTAGCCCCCTGTTTTGTATTTTCCCAAGGGTAACAGGAGAAATTCGACCCCAAAAGCTGTTATCCAATTTGTCCTGAGTACGCTGATACCCCATATGTGGGAGGAACCACCGTTTGGGCGCATGGCAGAAATTTTACCACTATCATGAAGTACAATATCTCACGAGAAAACAATGTCAGAATCGCCAAGATCCGTTGAAGCGTTCCAGAGTTATAACCCCATAAAGGGACAGTGGTCAGAATTGTAAAAATTGGCCCGGTCATTAACGTGCAAACCACCCTCGGGGCTTAAGGGGTTAAACTTACAAGTAAAAAGATTCTTGTAGTAAAACTGCAATTTCCATTCTATAGCAACACATTAACATTTAACAAGTAGATCAATTCTCTGACACAGATCATGTACTGTAACATATTACCCAATTTTATAGCTATTCTGGCTAAGCCCTTCTATAATGCCTAATATATAGGACTGGCCATAAATGTACCTTTCATAGTGATTGTTCAGCATGGTTTATTACTTCTTTATTAAGGATCAGACCTGTGTAAGAAAGTAGTACACCCTATATTGTTAAGTTTTACAGAGCGTTTACCGTAAGTGCTGTTTATCCATTAGTGATTGCACATCACTCAGTATTACCCACCCTTTTCTTGGAAAGAGTTATCGGCATGTAACACATATAGCTGACTCATTGGCCTATGTACTGATTAATGCTTAACCCACTCCTGCCTGATCTATATCACCAAAAAAATGCTGGAATCTGCGCAATACCGCATTTTCTAATTGTACACATGTATTAGTGTATATCTAGATAAAGAATTGTACTGTAGCTATTACATAAAAATACATTACATTGTGTACTTGTGTACAAATATATATTATATATACTGTACTTAGATATATACACTGCTCAAAAAAATAAAGGGAATGCTTAAACAACAGAATATAACTCCAAGTAAATCAAACTTCTGTGAAAGCAAACTGTCCACTTAGGAAACAACACTGTTTGACAATCAATTTCACATGCTGTTGTGAAAATGGAATAGACAACAGATGTAAATTATTGGCAATTATCATGACACACTCAATAAAGAAGTAGTTCTGCAGGTGGGGACCACAGACCACATCTCAGTACCAATGCTTTCTGGCTGATGTTTTGGTCACTTTTGAATGTTGGTTTTGCTTTCACACTCGTGGTAGCATGAGACGGACTCTACAACCCACACAAGTGGCTCAGGTAATGCAGCTCATCCAGGATGGCACATCACTGTGAGCTGTAGCAAGGTATGCTGTGTCTGTCAGCGTAGTGTCCAAATGCTGGAGGCACTACCAGGAGACAGGCCAGTACACCAGAAGACGTGGAGGGGGCCGTAGGAGGGCAACAACCCAGCAGCAGGACCGCTACTTCAGCCTTTGCGCAAGGAGAAACAAGAGGAGCACTGCCAGAGCCCTGCAAAATAACCTCCAGAAGACCACATATGTGCATGTGTTTGCACAAATGGTTAGAAACTGACTCCATGAGGATGGTCTGAGTGCCCGACGTCCACAGATGGGGGTTGTGCTCACAGCCCAACATCGTGCAGGATGCTTGGCATTTTCCACAGAACACCAGGATTGGCAAATTCGCCAATGGCGCCCTGTGCTTTTCACAGAAGAAAGCAGGTTTACACTGAGCACATGTGACAGAGTCTGGAGACGCCGTGGAGAGCGATCTGCTGCCTGCAACATCCTTCAGCATGACCAGTTTGGCAGTGGGTCAGTAATGGTGTGAGGTGGCATTTCTTTGGAGGGCCGCACAGCCATCCATGTGCTTGCCAGAGGTAGCCTGTCAGCCATTAGGTACCGAGACAAGTACATTAGACCCCTTGTGAGATCATATGCTGGTGCGGTTGGCCCTGGGTTCCTCCTAATGCAGGACAATTGCCAGACCTCATGTGGCTGGTGTGTGTCAGCATTTCCTGCAAGGTGAAGGCCTTGAAGCTATGTACTGGCCCGCCCATTCCCCAGACCTGAATCCGATTGAACACATCTGGGACATCATGTCGCGCACCATCCACCAACGTCACGTTGCACCACAGACTGTCCAGAAGTTGGCGGATGCTTTAGTCCAGTCTGGGAGGAGAACCCTCAGGAGACCATCCGCTGCCTCATCAGGAGCATGCCCAGTCATTGTAGGGAGATCATACAAGCACGTGAAGGCCACACACACTACTGAGCATCATTTCCTTGCCTTGAGGCATTTCCACTGAAGTTGGATCAGCCTGTAACTTTATTTTCCACTTTGATTTTGAGCATCATTCCAACTCCAGACCTCCGTGGGATATTAGTTGTGATTTACATTGATCATTTTTAGGTTTTATTGTTCTCAACACATTTCACTATGTAGTGAATAAAGATTTACAGCTGTAATATTTCATTCAGTGATGTCTAGGATGTGGGGTTTTAGTGTTCCCTTTATTTATTTTGAGCAGTATATATATATATATATATATATATATATATATATATATATATATATATATATATATATATACACAGTAGGTACTGAAAGTACGGTATTCATACCCCTTTAAATTTTTCACTCTTTGTTTCATTGCAGCCATTTGTTAAATTCAAAAAAGTTCATTTTTTTCTCATTAATGTACACTCTGCAGTCCATCTTGACTGAAAAAAAACAGAAATGTAATTTTTGAAAATTTATTAAAAAAGAAAAACTGAAATATCACATAGTCATAAGTATTCAGACCCTTTGCTCAGTATTGAGTAGAAGCACCCTTTTGAGCTAGTACAGCCATGAGTCTTCTTGGGAATGATGCAACAAGTTTTTCACACTTGGAGTTGGGGATCCTCTGCCATTCTTCCTTGCAGATCCTCTCCAGTTCCGTCAGGTTGGATGGTGAACATTGGTGGACAGCCATTTTCAGTTTTCTCCAGAGATGCTCAATTGGGTTTAGGTCAGGGCTCTGGCTGAGCCAGTCAAGAATGGTCACAGAGTTGTTCCGAAGCCACTCCTTTGTTATTTTAGCTGTGTGCTTAGGGTCATTGTCTTGTTGGAAGCCAAGTCTGAGGTCCAGAGCACTCTGGAAGAGGTTTTCATCCAGGATATCTCTGTACTTGGCCTCATTCAGATTTCTTTCAATGACAACCAGTCATTCTGTCCCTGCAGGTGAAAAACAACCCAATAGCATGATGCTGCCAACACCATGTTTCACTGTTGGGATTGTATTGGGCAGGTGAGGAGCAGTGCCTGGTTTTCTTCACACATACCATCTAGAATTATCACCAAGAAGGTCTATCGTCATCTCATCATACCAGAGAATCTTATTTCTCATAGTCTGGGAGTCCTTCATGTGTTTTTTTTTTTTTTAGCAAACTCTATGCAGGCTTTCATATGTCTTGCTGTTACACCCGGTCTGTTTACTGTACCTCCAAGGGGTCTCCGTCGGGACTCTCGCTCTGTGCCGGCTTCACGCTGTCTGGACACAGCCCCCACCCCTCCTTCCTCTCCTGCTTCCTGGCGTGCGACCAGCAGGTTCCCTGGCAGGGTTCTTAGGTCGCACGTGCGCTCGCTCCCGGTCTCTTAAAGAGACAGTGCGCATTTTCCAAATGTTGCCTCTATTATTATTTATTATTAACCAATGGCGTGTGTTTATCTACTATTTCTAGCCCTTCCACCATAGGGAGGGTGCCGGAGCAACAAGTATCTACTGTTGCTACTTCCAGTTCCTGTTATATGCACTTCTGTTGCTGAAGTATCTGCAAGGAACTCCGCTTATTCTGTCTGTCTCCACAGATCTTCTGCTACCAGTTACCTGGTTATTCTGGACTGCATCCACAGTATCTACGCTGGACCCGTCTAGTCCTGCCAGTCTGCCAGCCTCACTTCCGGACCACGCCAGTACTCCCGGTGCCAGCTTCTACTCATACACCCGGTATCCTCCAGTCAGCTCTGCAACACCCGCTAACCCTGTTGGTCCATCTGTTCCTCTGGGACAGCCGCCACGAGTACGGGGTCTAACTGAAGGTAGCACCCGTGTCCTCCAGGCATTCCATTCTGTCCCTGTTCGAGGGGACTTACTACGGGTGTCTGGGGCTCACGCAGTAACGCCCCCTTCGGAGCCCCCCCAGACTGTGGTCTAGTGGTTCCACATCAAACCTTAATAAATACGAATGTGAACTTCTACATCTGTGCCTCCGTTTCCATTCGTTACACTTGCACTGAGGACAGGTTTCCGTCGGGCCACTCAGCCATAAAGGCCCAACTGGTGAAGGGCTGCAGTGATAGTTGACTTTATGGAACTTTCTCCCATCTCCCTACTGCATCTCTGGAGCTCAGCTACAGTGATCTTGGGGTTCTTTTTTACCTCTCTCACCAAGGCTCTTCTCCCACGATTGCTCAGTTTGGCTGGATGGCCAGGTATAGGAAGACTTCTGGTGGTCCCAAATTTCTTCCATTTAAGGATTATAGGAGCCACTGTGCTCTTAAGAACCTTGAATAGTGCAGAAATTCTGTTGTAACCTTGGCCAGATCTGTGCCTTGCCACAATTCTGTCTCTGAGCTCCTTGGCCAGTTCCTTTGACCTCATGATACTCATTTGGTCTGACATGCACTGTGAGCTGTGAGGTCTTATATAGACAGGTGTGTGCCTTTCCAAATCAAGTCCTATCAGTTTAATTAAACACAGCTGGCCTCCAATGAAGGAATAGAACCATCTCAAGGAGGATCACAAGGAAATGGACAGCATGTGACTTAAATATGAGTGTCTGTGTAAAGGGTCTGAATACTTATGACCATGTGATATTTCAG
Source organism: Ranitomeya variabilis (assembly GCF_051348905.1). Taxonomy (NCBI): domain Eukaryota; kingdom Metazoa; phylum Chordata; class Amphibia; order Anura; family Dendrobatidae; genus Ranitomeya; species Ranitomeya variabilis. Next base: position 323,036,021 of record NC_135234.1, read on the forward strand.
TTTTGTTTTTTTTTATCTATTAACCCCTTCACCCCCGGAGCTATTTCGGTTTTGTGTTTTCATTTTTCACTCCCCTTCTTCCCAGAGCTATAACTTTTTTAATTTTCCGTCACTATGGTCATGTGAGGGCTTGTTTTTTGTGGGACGAGTTGTACTTTTGACCGACACTATTGGCTTTACCATTGCATGTACTAGAAAACGGGAAAAAAATTCCAAGTGCGGTGAAATTGCAAAAAAGTGCAATCCCACACTTGTTTTTTGTTTGGCTTTTTTACTAGGTTCACTAAATGCTATAACTTACCTGCCATTAAGATTCTTCAGGTCATTAGGAGTTCATAGCCAGTAAACATGTCTAAGTTCTTTTTATGTAAGTGGTGAAAACAAATTCCAAACTTTCCGATACCCGTAGCGTCTCCATTTTTCGTGATCTTTGGTTTGGTGAGGGCTTATTTTTTGCGCGCCGAGCTGACGTTTTTTAATTATATCATTTTGGTGCAGATACGATCTTTTCATCGCCCGTTGTTGCATTTGTCATTAATGCAATGTCGCGGCGACCCAAAAAAACGTAATTTTGGCATTTTGACTTTTTTCTCGCTACGCCATTTAGCGATCAGGTTAATCCTTTATTTTTATTGATCGGGTGATTCTGAATGCAGCGAGACCAAATATTTGTAGGTTTGATTTTATTTTTATTGTTTTATTTTGAATGAGGGAAAGGGGGGTGTTTTGAACTTTTATATTTTTTTAATTTTTGTAATATATTTATTTACATTTTTTTTTACTTTTGCCGTGCTTCAATAGTCTCCATGGGAGACAATAAGGGTATGTGTCCACGTTCAGGATTGCATCAGGATTTGGTCAGGATTTTTTTATCAGTATTTGTAAGCCAAAACCAGGAGTGGAACAATTAGAGGAAAAGTATAATAGAAACATATGCACCACTTCTGCATTTATCACCCACTCCTGGTTTTGGCTTACAAATACTGATGAAAAATCCTGACCAAATCCTGATGCAATCCTGAACGTGGACACATACCCTAAGCTGGCACAACTCGATCGGCTCTGCTACATAGAGGCGATGTTCAGATCGCCTTTATGTATATAATACAGCCCTCCCCCACAGAATATAATACAGTGCTCCCCCATAGAATGTAATGTAACCCCCATAGAATATAATACAGCTCTCCCCCATAAGAAGAGCTGGAGTCCTGGGGAGTCATAGATCACTGCTAATTGGTATCTATAATTTCCCTTGTATAACTTTATTCCAGGCTTTGCACATACTCTGCCTATTTTTGCATTTTATGAGGATTATTTAGGGATGGTATATATTTTTATGTAATGTGATCCGTGCTTCCAGTCATATATTTATTATCTCCTTATACTATGGTATTTTTCATGTTATCTGTTGTCAGTTTCTCCTTGTTTTAATATTGTGATTAATAAAATTATTCAAAGTTTCCTTAACTTGGATTCTTTTATATTCACTTTGTGAGTAGGTTTTGCATGTGATTATTAGTGAATATATTTTGTCTTTTTATTTTGGTGAGTCTTTCTCACTGCGCTATGGGCTTGAGCGGCATTTAACTAGTTAATAGCTGTGGGTGGATTGCGATTCCACCTGCGGCTATTGTGGGCACATGTCAGCTGTTCAAAACAGCTGACATGTCCCCGGAAAGATGTGGGCTCAGCGCCAGACCCCACATCAAAGGGAGGGATACCAACATCGGAGTACTATTACGCCTGATGTCGGTAAGGGGTTAAATTTGCAAAAAATGCTACATTTCTGTTTTTTTTTCAATCAAGATGGGGTGCAGAGTGTACATTAATGTAAAAAACCTTTTTGAATTTACTAAATGGCTGCAATGACACAAAGATTGAAAAAAGTAAAGAGGTCTGAATACTGTCCTGACTATATATACGGTATAAATGTATATATATATATATATATATATATATATATATATATATATATATATATATGTATGTATGTGTGTGTTCAATTTATATATGTGTGTATGGAACGCCCGTCTGCCCGGGCCTAGGGGTACTCGGTACCGGGTACGGTTGTTATTAAAGGGGAGGTAACGGTGGCGGCGACCTGGTCCGTGGCCCAAGTAAAAGGAATAATCTTTAAAGGGATTTGTAAAGTGGTAAAAGTTTGTGACCCCCACCTGTGGTACTCGGTCAGGGGTGACCGACGCTTAGGGTATGTGCACACGTCCGGATTTCTTGCAGAAATTTCCTGAAGAAAACCGGAAATTTTCTGCATGAAATCCGCATTTTTTTTTGCGTTTTTTTTTCCGTTTTTTTTTTTCGCGTTTTTTTAGCATTCTGCTAAACATAGCGTTTGACAAGTGTGACCATCTTTTTACTATAGATGCTGCCTATGCAGCATCTATAGTAAAAGACAGAATGTTTAAAAATAATAAAAAAAATAAAAAAAATGGTTATACTCACCTGCAGGCGTCCGTTCCTATAGATGCCGGTGTGGTTCAGGACCTTCCATGACGTCGCGGTCACGTGAGCGGTCACGTGACCAGTCTCGACCAATCACAAGACCGTGACGTCATCGCAGGTCCTTCACCGCACACCAGCTATAGAAACCGAAGCGGCAGCATGCAGCGGAGAGGCGGGAAGACATCGAAGGTGAGTATAGGACTATTTTTTATTTTTATTCTTTTTTTTTGACCAATTATATAGTGCCCAGTCCGTGGAGGAGAGTCTCCTCTCCTCCACCCTGGGTACCAACCGCACATAATCTGCTTACTTCCCGCATGGTGTGCACAGCCCCGTGCGGGAAGTAAGCAGATCAATGCACTCCTAGGTGTGCGGAATCCCCTGCAATTCCGCATTTTAATGAACATGTTGCTTTTTTTTCCGCGATGCGATTTTTTTCGTGGAAAAAAAGGCTACATTTGCACAAAAAATGCGGAATACACTGAAAATAATGGGAGGCATATGTTAGCGTTTTTTTCCACGTTTTTATCACGTTTTTATAGCGAAAAAACGCGAAAAAAAACGCGAAAAATACTGAACGTGTGCACATGGCCTTAAAGGGGTCCTCTGGGGGTGATGGTACTGCAGCAAAGATGTTATCGCTTCCCACAGGTGAAGCTGGGTCCCCAGGGCTCCCGGTGTCTTTGGCTAGGATGGTGTGGTGCCAAAATAAACAGAGGACACACGGTTTTAGTCTCTTTACCTGGTTTACTTGTTGTAGTAAGCCGCAGTCCAGGGTAACAGCAACAGGTGACAGTGGAGTTCAGGCCGCCTGAAAAAGAGTAGAATCCCCTTTGCAGGTCAGATTGGGAGCCTTCCACTATGCGCTGAGTAATAGTCCCTTGCTGCCTGGGGCTTCCTGACAAGGTTCTATTTTACTCTCTGTCCTGGGACAGTTCCTGCATGGTAGGCAACTTGAGCCATTCCTTGGGGTCTCTATCCACGGTGACTCCGGGCTCTGGACATTGCTGTATCTCAGGGTGTAATGTGGGCAAGTCACTTTCAATTTCCTGCCCTCTGGTTCTGCTGTGAGACTTGTAGTTCGACATAGCCTCAAGCTCCCGATACCTGGTTTCTGTACTCTAGTTTAGAGGGAGCCCACTCGCAGCTCTCCTCTAGCTCCTGACTTCTCCTGTGCTCCTTCACTGTTCCTTGCCTGCTACAGACTAACTAACTCCTCCTCCAGACCAGAATGTGTATATATAACTAGGGGAGCTCCATTGAAACTGGGTTCAGAGCTCCCCTTCTGGCCTGGAGTCAGAAAGTGTTGCATGCAGGTATACTACCTGCCAAAGGGATCCCCCTCATCTCCAGGCATGGCATCACCCTCCCCAAGAGGAAGGAAATACCAAAGTGGTACCTGAACTCCTGGGGTGCCACATTCCTCCCCCGTTAAATCCAGTACTCCCGGACTGGGAAAAGAAAACATAAACAATACAGATTAAGAAATGTGCAAAGTTTTTGAAATGCATTTAAACAGGTTAAACAGGTATAAAACTTTTTTCCCTTACGGGAGGCACTTTTCTTTCACGTTGCAAAGCTGAATTTTATATACGTACGACTGGTCTTATACCAGAGTGTCCTTGTTAATGAACATCAGTACAGATGCGGGGGACCCGTCAGAAACCCTCAACGTACAGTACAGACCAAAAGTGTGGACACACCTTCTCATTTAAAGATTTTTCTGTATTTAAATGACTATGAAAATTGTACATTCACACTGAAGGCATCAAAACTATGAATTAACACATGTGGAATTATATACTTAACAAAAAAAGTGTGAAACAACTGAAATTATGTCTTATATTCTAGGTTCTTCAAAGTAGCCACCTTTTGCTTTGATGACTGCTTTGCACACTCTTGGCATTCTCTTGATGAGCTTCAAGAGGTAGTCACCGGGAATCGTCTTCCAACAATCTTGAAGGTGTTTCCAGATATGCTTAGCACTTGTTGGCCCTTTTGCCTTCACTCTGCGGTCCAGCTCACCACAAACCATCTCGATTGGGTTCAGGTCTGGTGACTGTGGAGGCCAGGTCATCTGACGTAGCACCCCATCACTCTCCTTCTTGGTCAAATAGCCCTTACACAGCCTGGAGGTGTGTTTGGGGTCATTGTCCTGTTGAAAAATAAATGATGGTCCAACTAAACGCAAATCGGATGGAATAGCATGCCGCTGCAAGATGCTGTGGTAACCATGCTGGTTCAGTATGCCTTCAATTTTGAATAAATCCCAACAGTGTCACCAGCAAAGCACCCCCACACCATCACACCTCCTCCTCCATGCTTCACGATGGGAACCAGGCATGTAGAGTCCATCCGTTCACCTTTTCTGCGTCACACAAAGACACGGTGGTTGGAAGCAAAGTGTTGTGAATTCTGCTCTTGGGCTCCCTCCGGTGGTTGTTAGTGGTAGTGCAGTGGTCTCTGGATTATAAGCTGGGCAGGTGTTTCTGCTTATTGCAGCTCTATTAGGTATTTAGGTTTGTAGGATCCATCAATCCCTGCCAGTTGTCCATTGTATCTTGGAGGGATTGCATCTCTGTCTGGCTCCACTTGCCCTGCTTTCCTTTCAGCTAAGATAAGTGTCTGTTTTGGTTCTCTGTAGCACGCATGCAGTGTGCTTTAATGTGCAGTGCAATCTATTGTGTTTTTGTCCAGCTTAGACTTTGTTTGGATTTTTCTGTCATGCTGGTTTCTCTGGAGATGGATATACCTCCTATGTCTTTACTTAGATGTAGTATATAGTATATTCTACTGTGGATTTTTCTAGTGTTTTAATACTGACCGCTTAGAACTCTGTCCTATCCTTTTCTATTTAGCTAGAAGTGCCTCTTTTGCTAAACTCTGTCTTTTCTGCCTGTGTAAGTATTTCCTCTTACACTCACAGTCAATATTTGTGGGGGCTGCCTATCCTTTGGGGCTCTGCTCTGAGGCAAGATAGGATTTCCCATTTCCATCTTTAGGGGTATGTAGTCCTCCGGCTGTGTCGAGGTGTCTAGGCCTGGTTGGTACATCCCACGGCTACTTCTAGTTGCGGTGTCAGTATTAGGATTGCGGTCAGTACAGGTACCACCTACTCCAGAGATAGTCTCATGCGGCTCCAGGGTCACCGGATCATAACAGTACAACTGGCCAACAATGAGTTAAATGCATCTCAGAAGAAGGGAAGAAAAGTGCTGAGCCATTTTTTTTTCTGCAGTCTGTTTTGTCTTTCCTTCCCTCTTTTCCTCTGGGTGACTGAAGAGCTGTGTGCTAGCATGGATGTTCAGGGATTAGCTTCTCGTGTAGACCAACTAGCTGCTAGAGTACAGGGTATTACCGATTATATTGTTCAGACTCCGGTTTTAGAGCCTAGGATTCCTACTCCTGATTTATTTTTTGGGGACAGGTCTAAATTTTTGAGTTTTAAAAATAACTGTAAACTGTTTTTTGCTCTGAAACCTCGTTCTTCTGGTGATCCCATTCAGCAGGTTAAAATTGTCATCTCCCTGCTGCGTGGCGATCCTCAGGATTGGGCATTTTCCCTGGAATCTGGGAATCCTGCCTTGCTTAATGTAGAAGCCTTTTTTCAGGCTCTAGGGTTATTATATGATGAACCAAATTCTGTGGATCATGCTGAGAAGACCTTGTTGACCCTGTTTCAGGGTCAAGAAGTGGCAGAATTGTATTGTCAGAAATTTAGAAAATGGTCTGTGCTGACTAAATGGAATGAGGATGCTTTGGCGGCAATTTTCAGAAAGGGTCTTTCTGAATCTGTTAAAGATGTTATGGTGGGGTTTCCCACGCCTATTGGTCTGAGCGATTCTATGTCTCTGGCCATTCAGATTGATTGGCGCCTGCGTGAGCGCAGAGCTGTGCGCGCTGTGGCTTTGTCCTCAGAGCAGATACCTGAGCCTATGCAGTGCGATAGGATTCTGTCTGGAGCTGAACGACGGGGATTCAGACGTCAGAATGGGTTGTGTTTTTACTGTGGCGATGCTTCTCATGTCATTTCGATCTGCCCTAAACGTACTAAGAGAATCGCTAGTTCAGTTACCATTGGTACCGTACAACCTAAATTTCTGTTATCTGTGACATTGATCTGCTCATTGTCATCATTTTCTGTCATGGCGTTTGTAGATTCTGGCGCCGCTTTGAATTTAATGGACTTTGAATTCGCTAGACATTGTGGTTTCCCCTTGCAGTCTTTGGAGAACCCTATTCCTTTAAGGGGCATTGATGCTACACCTTTGGCTAAAAATAAACCCCAGTTTTGGACACAGGTGACCATGTGCATGGCGCCAGCCCATCGGGAGGATTGTCGCTTTTTGGTGTTGCATAATTTGCATGATGCTATTGTGCTGGGTTTTCCATGGTTGCAGGTGCATAATCCGGTGTTGGATTGGAAATCTATGTCTGTGACTAGTTGGGGTTGTCAGGGAGTCCATGGTGACGTTCCTTTGATGTCAATCTCCTCTTCCCCCCCTTCTGAAATTCCAGAGTTCTTGTCTGATTTTCAGGATGTGTTCAATGAGCCCAAGTCCAGTTCCCTTCCACCGCATAGGGACTGTGATTGTGCTATTGACTTGATTCCAGGTTGTAAGTTTCCTAAGGGCCGACTTTTCAACCTGTCTGTGCCTGAACATACCGCCATCCGGAGTTATATTAAGGAGTCTTTGGAGAAAGGGCATATTCGGCCATCTTCTTCACCATTGGGAGCGGGATTTTTTTTTGTTGCCAAGAAGGATGGCTCCTTGAGACCTTGTATTGATTATCGCCTCTTGAATAAGATCATGGTCAAATTTCAATACCCTTTGCCGTTGCTTTCCGATTTGTTTGCTAGGATTAAGGGGGCTAGTTGGTTTACTAAGATTGACCTTCGAGGGGAATATAATCTTATTCGTATTAAGCAGGGTGACGAATGGAAAACTGCGTTTAATACGTCCGAGGGCCATTTTGAATACCTTGTGATGCCCTTCAGGCTCTCTAATGCTCCATCTGTTTTTCAATCCTTCATGCATGATATCTTCCGGAATTATCTTGATAAATTCATGATTGTATATTTGGATGACATTTTGATTTTTTCCGATGATTGGGAGTCTCATGTGAAACAGGTCAAGATGGTTTTTCAGATCCTTCGTGATAATGCTTTATTTGTGAAGGGGTCTAAGTGTCTTTTTGGAGTGCAGAAGGTTTCTTTTTTGGGCTTTATTTTTTCTCCCTCATCTATAGAGATGGATCCGGTTAAGATTCAGGCCATTCATGATTGGATTCAGCCCACGCCCGTGAAGAGTCTTCAGAAATTTTTGGGCTTTGCTAATTTTTATCGCCGTTTCATTGCTAACTTCTCCAGTATGATTAAACCCCTGACCGATTTGACGAAAAAGGGCGCTGATGTGACGAATCGGTCCTCTGCGGCTGTCTCTGCCTTTCAGGAGCTTAAACGCCGATTTACTTCTGCTCCGGTGTTGCGTCAGCCAGATGTTTCTCTTCCATTTCAGGTTGAGGTTGACGCTTCTGAGAATGGGGCAGGGGCCGTTTTATCTCAGAGGAATTTTGATGGTTCCTTGATGAAACCATGTGCCTTCTTTTCCCGAAAGTTTTCGCCTGCTGAACGTAATTATGATGTCGGCAATCGGGAGTTGTTGGCTATGAAGTGGGCGTTCGAGGAATGGCGACATTGGCTTGAGGGAGCCAAGCATCGTATTGTGGTCTTGACCGATCATAAAAATCTGATTTACCTCGAGTCTGCCAAGCGGCTGAATCCTAGACAGGCTCGATGGTCCTTGTTTTTCTCCCGTTTTGATTTCGTGGTCTCGTATCTTCCGGGTTCTAAGAATATTAAGGCTGATGCCCTCTCTAGGAGCTTTTTGCCTGATTCTCCGGAGGTCCTTGAACCGGTCGGCATTCTAAAGGAAGGGGTGGTCCTTTCTGCCATCTCCCCTGATCTGCGACGAGTTCTTCAGGAATTTCAGGCTGACAAACCTGACCGCTGTCCAGTGGGGAAACTGTTCGTTCCTGATAAATGGACTAGTAGGGTGATTTCGGAGGTTCATTGTTCGGTGTTGGCTGGTCATCCTGGTATTTTTGGTACCAGAGATTTGGTTGGTAGGTCTTTTTGGTGGCCTTCTTTGTCGCGGGATGTGCGTTCTTTTGTGCAGTCCTGTGGAACTTGTGCGCGGGCTAAGCCTTGTTGTTCCCGCGCTAGTGGGTTGCTTTTGCCTTTGCCGGTCCCTGAGAGGCCTTGGACGCATATTTCTATGGATTTTATTTCAGACCTTCCTGTTTCCCAGAGGATGTCGGTTATCTGGGTGGTTTGTGACCGGTTTTCTAAGATGGTTCATTTGGTGCCTTTGTCTAAGTTGCCTTCCTCTTCTGATTTGGTTCCATTGTTTTTTCAGCATGTGGTTCGTTTGCATGGTATTCCGGAGAATATTGTGTCCGACAGAGGTTCCCAGTTTGTTTCTAGGTTTTGGCGAGCCTTTTGTGCTAGGCTGGGCATTGATTTGTCTTTTTCTTCTGCATTTCATCCTCAGACAAATGGCCAAACCGAGCGAACTAATCAGACTTTGGAAACTTATTTGAGATGCTTCGTGTCTGCTGATCAGGATGATTGGGTGGCTTTCTTGCCATTGGCCGAGTTTGCCCTTAATAATCGGGCTAGTTCGGCTACCTTGGTTTCGCCCTTCTTTTGTAATTTTGGTTTTCATCCTCGTTTTTCTTCAGGGCAGGTTGAGCCTTCTGATTGTCCTGGTGTGGATTCTGTGGTTGACAGGTTGCAGCAAATTTGGGCTCATGTGGTGGACAATTTGGTGTTGTCTCAGGAGGAGGCGCAACGTTTTGCTAATCGTCGTCGGTGTGTTGGTTCCCGGCTTCGGGTTGGGGATTTGGTCTGGTTGTCTTCCCGTCATGTTCCTATGAAAGTTTCCCCTAAGTTTAAGCCTCGGTTAATTGGTCCTTATAGGATTTCTGAGATTATCAATCCGGTGTCTTTTCGTTTGGCCCTTCCGGCATCTTTTGCTATCCATAATGTTTTCCATAGATCTTTATTGCGGAAATATGTGGTGCCCGTTCTTCCCTCTGTTGATCCTCCGGCTCCTGTGTTGGTTGATGGGGAGTTGGAGTATGTGGTTGAGAAGATTTTGGATTCTCGTTTTTCGAGACGGAAGCTTCAGTACCTTGTCAAATGGAAGGGTTACGGCCAGGAGGATAATTCTTGGGTTTTTGCCTCTGATGTCCATGCTGCTGATTTGGTTCGGGCCTTTCATCTGGCTCGTCCTGATCGGCCTGGGGGCTCTGGTGAGGGTTCGGTGACCCCTCTTCAAGGGGGGGGGGTACTGTTGTGAATTCTGTCCATTGTATCTTGGAGGGATTGCATCTCTGTCTGGCTCCACTTGCCCTGCTTTCCTTTCAGCTAAGATAAGTGTCTGTTTTGGTTCTCTGTAGCACGCATGCAGTGTGCTTTAATGTGCAGTGCAATCTATTGTGTTTTTGTCCAGCTTAGACTTTGTTTGGATTTTTCTGTCATGTTGGTTTCTCTGGAGATGCAGATATACCTCCTATGTCTTTAGTTAGATGTAGTATATAGTATATTCTGCTGTGGATTTTTCTAGTGTTTTAATACTGACCGCTTAGAACTCTGTCCTATCCTTTTCTATTTAGCTAGAAGTGCCTCTTTTGCTAAACTCTGTCTTTTCTGCCTGTGTACGTATTTCCTCTTAAACTCACAGTCAATATTTGTGGGGGCTGACTATCCTTTGGGGCTCTGCTCTGAGGCAAGATAGGATTTCCCATTTCCATCTTTAGGGGTATGTAGTCCTCCGGCTGTGTCGAGGTGTCTAGGCCTGGTTAGGTACATCCCACGGCTACTTCTAGTTGCGGTGTCAGTATTAGGATTGCGGTCAGTACAGGTACCACCTACTCCAGAGATAGTCTCATGCGGCTCCAGGGTCACCGGATCATAACACCAAAGATCTCAAATTTGGACACATCAGACCAAAGCACAGATTTCCACTGGTCTAATGTCCATTCTATGTGTTCTTTAGCCCAAACAAGTCTCTTCTGCTTGTTCCCTCTCCTTAGCAGTGATTTCCTAGCAGCTATTTTACCATGAAGGCCTGCTGCACAAAGTCTCCTCTTAACAGTTGTTGTAGAGATGTGTCTGCTGCTAGAACTCTGTGTGGCATTGATCTGGTCTCTCATCTGAGCTCCTGTTAACCTGCGATTTCTGAGGCTGATGATTAGGATAAACTTATCCTCGGAAGCAGAGGTGACTCTTGATCTTCCTTTCCTGGGGCGGTCCTCATGTGAGACAGTTTCGTTGTAGCGCTCGATGGTTTTTGCCACTGCACTTGGGGACACTTTCAAAGTTTTCCCAATTTTTCGGACTGACTGACCTTCATTTCTTAAAGTAATGATGGCCACTCGTTTTTCTTTACTTAGCTGCTTTTTTCTTGCCATAATACAAATTCTAACAGTCTATTCAGTAGGACTATCTGCTGTGTATCCACCAGACTTGTCCACAACACAACTGATGGTCCCAACCCCATTTATAAGGCAAGAAATCCCACTTATTAAACCTGACAGGGCACACCTGTGAAGTGAAAACCATTCCCTGCGTCTGCCTCTTGAAGCTCATCAAGAGAATGCCAAGAGTGTGCAAAGCAGTCATCAGAGCAAAAGGTGGCTACTTTGATGAACCTAGGATATAAGACATAATTTCAGTTGTTTCACACTTTTTTGCTAAGTATATAATTCCACATGTGTTAATTCATAGTTTTGATGCCTTCAGCGTGAATGTATCATTATCATAGTGATGAAAAAACAGAAAAATCTTTAAATGAGAAGGTGTGTCCAAACTTTTGGTCTGTACTGTACACAAATTTTGTACATGGCAGTTATTGGGCATATAATTATGTACGATTTGATTCTCAGGGAGATTGGCTTCTCAGTCTAGGACATACAGCTGGGAATTTTCATACTTATTCTACTCTTTGATATATCACAATTTGATATATAATATTTCTTTTGGATTCGTAATTTTAGTTTTATTCTTATCTTGATTCATAGTTTAGTCCTGCACATCTGAGGCTACTCCCCCTGGGAACCCTTTCATTGCCTTGTGTACATCTGATTTTAGTCCATGAGCCAAGAACCAAATTTGACGATATCGGTACCAAGCGGAGTGACTAATTCTCTTTGGTATTTTTAGGTAGATGCATGTCTGTAGTTTATTTTTTGATATGATAGCCCTTACATATACGTAGCTTATTAACCCCTTCAGCCCTAGGCCTATTTGTACCCAAGTGCCTAAGCCAATCTGACCTGTGCCACTTCATGGGCTAATAACTTTGGAACGCTTTCACCTATCCAAGCCATTCTGAGATTGTTTTCTCGTGACATATTGTACTTCACGTCAGTGCTAAATGGGAGTCAATATATTTTACCTTTCTATATAAAAAAATGCTAAATATTCGGAAATTTTGGAAAAATCGGCAATTTTTTAACTTTGAAATTCTCTGCTTTTTACAAAAATACTGATACCCCCCATAATAGTTATTAATTTACACTCCCCACATGTTTACTTCATATTGGCATCATTTTGAAAATGAAACCTTATTGTTTTACGACGTAATAGGGCTTATAGTTTTATGCGCAATTTTTCACATTTACAGCAAAACCCACTTTTCAAAGGACCAAGTCACTTCTGAAGTCACTTTAAGGGGCTTACATAACAGAAACCACCCATAAATTACCCCATTTTGCAAACTACACCCCTCAAGCTGTTCAAAACTCATTTTTAAAAACTGTTAACCCTTTAGGTGTTCCACAGGAATTTTAGCATGAGCCAAGAACCAAATATGACGATATCGGTACCACCCGGAGTGACTAGATGTAGTATTTGTAACAAAATTTAATCCAAGTTATGTAAATACACACTGAACATGTCATGTGCATATATATATATATATATATATATATATATATATATATATATATATATATATATATATATATATGTTACTCCATAATATCTTCAACATCGGACTCTGAATCTGACTGTTGTTCTACTGGCTCGTCTTCAGTACCCTTGTTCTGGCATGTCTGTAATCTGCACATGTCTGTGCACTTCAGGCCATTGCTGAGGCAAGTACACTGAGGAAGTTCACATGACCGCACACACTTGCAGGACAGTAGCTGTATAATAGCTTCTGGTGCTGGTGCCCCTTGCATCCACTTGACAACAAGCTTTCCGTCGTTATCTATCATCCAACCGCAGTCTGTTGGGTTTGCAACCCATGGCTGGCTCTGCAGACTTCTCCTCCAGATCGCAGCCTGGTAGTTTGCACGCAGTGCATGCATGAAAAGGCAGTCCTGGCAAGGAGGGAGTTGACTTGACTCTACCACTCCACGTCTGGCACAGAACAGCTGATAACGGAGCCTGTTTACCTCAGTTGTTTGGGTAGTTGGCAGGTACATGTGGCAGGTGATTTCCTGTAACTTCTCAAAAAGTTCGGTAGACACTTCCCATGAACGACCAACTTCCTGAAAGGCATCCTGGTATGTCTTGTTCATCTTCAACTGCTTGAGTGTCGTCATCTTCCCACGGCCAGCGAATGCACTGACGGTGTCACAGCCTGTAAATGCATGCATACCAATCAATGAATCACATACGCTGCCTCCCAATGTTCGGCTCAGAGTGGTGATATCCAGGAATCTTGTCCGGTTCTGTGTACCGCATTTCTGGAACAGGTGGGATGGGATTTTGTGGCACATGCCCAGACACAGGACCATGACATCAGTATCCTCCGAAGTGATGATGACCGACTTGTAACCAGATTCTGCTGCATGAAGAGCATGGAGAAGGAGGCGTGTGTCTGCTTCTTCTTGATTTGACTTAAGGTCAGCAGCCTCTTCCCACTGTTCTTTGGTGATCTTAAAGCAGAGCTGCTCACATGTGACATACAGCTCCTTCTCCTCAAGCTTCTCCCTGTGGTGTTTCGCCTTCCATTCTTCTACCAGAAACTTTATGAGACTTGCCTTGTTGGAGGAACTACTTAGAAGCTTTTTCCACTGCTGGATGTTGTGCCCATGTTGAATGTTCTTGAAATGGATCCCTGTGCCTTCATATCTGTTGACTCTTTCTGTATCTTTGATGGATGTCTCCTTGTAGACGTCAAAGACAATATCAATGCGCTTGCTCTTAGCACCCTCATGGATAGCGCGACTCATTGCTGTGCCTGCTAGCTGGCCAAATGTTGCATTGTTTCCCTTCAGTTTCTGAACCAGGCTCATCCCATCAATGATGGTTGCAGAGGGCTCGGGGATCACTTCTGCAGGACGAGCATTCCTCTCCAACTCCCTTGCGAGGGCAGCCTTGTTGGTCTTGCGGATAGACCCATCACCATTGGCAAGTGCCCATGGCAATGGACCCAGGGGATGAGTCAAGACATCACTCATTTGTAGCTTTCTGTTCTCAGCTACAAGTATCATCTGGCCAAATAGGTTTCTGTCAGCCTTCAAAATTACCTCCTTGCCAAGACCTTGTCTGCGTGTCTTCATTTGGATGTTAGAGAACGTTTTAAGTTTGTTCTTCGTCATCTTGTCATGAAACAATGTAGTTGGCTTATCGGTACCCAAACGCTCATCCTTGAATGTTTGATATGCATCCTCTCCTATACTGTATGCCCCTTGAAGGTCTTTGGCTACATCTGGTGGTGCTACAGTCGCTGTTGACAAACTGATAAGTTCACCATTATGCTCTTTGTTGAAGGGGTTCACCCAACCTGTCTCCAGCAGTTGAACGAAAGATTGGACATCGGCTTCATCTCTTCTAATCCTAGACACCTGTAGGTCTGAATGGCTGAAGTCAGTATATTGTTGGCCTACCAGGGCCCTCAGCTGCCTCAAGTACATACTGCGGTACTCTGATGTCAGGTAGAACCTGGAAACAGCTCCAACTTTGAGGCTGAAGCCTTTTGTGCCCCCTGGTGTCTGGGTGTCTTTGTTGATTGTCTCTTCAATGGTCTGGTCCACAGGAATTCGTCCAAAAGGATTCTTGCTACCGATCTGGACCGAAAAGCCACCTTGCATGAAGTATTCATGGACCTCTGGGTGTTCTATGGGCAGCCGAGACATTGTGGCATAGTAATAGGTTAGGTATCGGGCATAGTTGACCTTGTCATAGGCAAAACACCATGGTATCATCTGTCGGATTGCTCCTAGGTGAAGCATCCAGTTGCCTTCTCTTGAAGCTCGAACCAGGGCCAGCATGGTCTCGACCATGTCCAAGTATGACATCCAGAATGCTGAGAGTTGTTCATTTCTGAGGGTCTCAAGATAAACTTGAAAGAGCTTCAGGGTAAGTGTGCAAGATTCATTATCCAAGAGCTTTTCGAAGGATCCCTGCGACACACTGATGCGAAAGTTTGTGATGTTCTTCAGTGTTTCATCCAGATGGTGAAGGTCCCTTGCATGGTTTTCTTCTAGCCATGGAAGGAAGTTTTTCCATGCAAGCCTCATAAGTGCTTCATAGACCAGCTTGTGTAGTCTCACTGCTCTGTTGTACCTCCGGCCGTCCATCACTCCAGACACTGATCCTTCAGCGATTACACCGGATTCAACACACAGATCTCTAAGGCCTGCATCCTGAAATAGGTGTCAGCCTCTACAGAGGGAGATAGGAGCTCTGCAGAGAAGACCGGAGAGTCCTGTTCAGCACAGAACGTGTATGTGTCAGTGTGTGTGCGTGTGTTGGGGCACCTCAGGGTGTCTTCAAATGTGACATAGCCCCCTAGATTTCTTCCAGTAAAATTTGCACTCCAAAAGTCATTTGGCGCTCCTTCCCTTCCGAGGCCTGCCGTTCCCCAATACTGCAGTGTACGACAACATATCGGGTGTTGTTGTGTTCGGGAGAGATTGGTGAACAAATAGTGGGGTGCATTTTTTGCTGGTACACCTCTTAAAAATAAAAAAATGAGCCTAAAATGACACCTTCATGTAAAAAATGCACTTTTTCCATTTTCTCAACCAAGTGTTTCCAACTACTGTGAAACACTGGTTGGGTCAAAGTGGTCACTATACCCCCTAAAAGATTCCTTGGGGGTGTAGTTTCCAAAATAGGGTCACTTTTTGGGGTTTCCACTGTGGGGGTACCTCAGGCAGCCTTCAAATGTGACATGGCCCCCTAGATTTCTTCCAGTGAATCCGCCACCCAAAAACCACATAGCGCTCCTTCCGTGTTGAGCTGTGCTGTGTGCCCATACTTTAGTTTACGAGTACATGTGGGGTGTTTCTATAAACTGCAGAATTAGGGTAACCAAGTTTGGGTTTGCCGTTAACCCTTGCTAGGTTGCAGGTAAAATTGGATTACAATGTAATATCTGGAAAAAAAATGAAATTTTGAAATTTCGCCTTCATTCTGCTAAAATTCCTGTGGAACACCTAAAGGGTTAACAGTTTTTAAAAATGAGTTTTGAACAGCTTGAGGGGTGTAGTTTGCAAAATGGGGTAATTTATGGGTGGTTTCTGTTATGTAAGCCCCTTAAAGTGACTTCAGAAGTGACTTGGTCCTTTGAAAAGTGGGTTTTGCTGTAAATGTGAAAAATTGCGCATAAAACTATAAGCCCTATTACGTCGTAAAACAATAAGGTTTCATTTTCAAAATGATGCCAATATGAAGTAAACATGTGGGGAGTGTAAATTAATAACTATTATGGGGGGTATCAGTATTTTTGTAAAAAGCAGAGAATTTCAAAGTTAAAAAATTGCCGATTTTTCCAAAATTTCCGAATATTTAGCATTTTTTTATATAGAAAGGTAAAATATATTGACTCCCATTTAGCACTGACGTGAAGTACAATATGTCACGAGAAAACAATCTCAGAATGGCTTGGATAGGTGAAAGCGTTCCAAAGTTATTAGCCCATGAAGTGGCACAGGTCAGATTGGCTTAGGCACTTGGGTACAAATAGGCCTAGGGCTGAAGGGGTTAATAAGCTACGTATATGTAAGGGCTATCATATCAAAAAATAAACTACAGACATGCATCTACCTAAAAATACCAAAGAAAATTAGTCACTCCGGGTGGTACCGATATCTGGCCCGGCTCATGGACTATTTGTCATGTATTCACAATGTGGACTGCTTGTGCGATTTTCGAATATTCTTGCATTTTTTGCACATTTCTTACCTGCCTTGCATTGTTTTGCATATCGCTCCAATATGATTTTAATTGTTTTTAAATTGCAATTTTCTGTCTGACTTGGCACTGTTGTTAATAAAGCCGTTTTTTACATGTTATTGCCTTGTGTGCACTATACTTTGCGCTCTTTTTCCTCATTCTTCACAGAGGAGAATGATGAGCATTATATTAAAGTCCTGTCGCTAATAACAGTGACAGTAGGTGCAGCGGATGGGGGTATTCCACAGTCGCCGGCTGCGATCGTTCAGAAATAAATAAATGAAAAACCTGACATGGGTTCCCCCTATTTTATTGAACCAACCAGACAAAACTCACAGCTGGGGGCTGCAAACCCCAGCTGTCAGCTTCTGCAAGGTTGGTTAACAAGAATTAGAGGGGTCCCCACAATGTTTTTTTATTTAAATAAATAATTTAAAAAACGGCGTGGGTTCACCCCATTTTTTAGAACGAGCCTTGCTAAAACCCACATCTGGGGGCTGCTATTCTCAGACACGGCGGATGTCGAGTCACTCTATACTTGTATTAAACATGAGCATGGACTCAAGGCAACTCAGTTCTTTCTGAGCATGAGCAATCTGGATGAGTCATTACGATCTTTGATTTTGGAGCTTTTGGAGTTTATTCTTGAGCATAATTTTTTCACCTTTAAGGACCGCTTCTTTTTGCAGAGGCGGGGCACTGTCATGGGCGCAGCCTGAGCGCCATCTTATGCCAACCTCTTTCTTGGGTATTGGGAGAGAGAGTTGTTCGGGGATGGCACCTCGGCCGCCCTCCATGTGCAGTGCTGGTATCGTTACATTGACAATTTGTTGATTATTTGACAGGGCACTGAGAGTGATCTCAGTGTCTTTATGACGTATCTTAATAAGAACATGTATACTATCAGACTTACTCATAAGTTCCATAGGCAAAGTATTGAATTTTTGGACATTCGGATTGCCGTATCAGAGGATTTCGGAATCCACATGGATGTCTATAGGAAAGAAACATCTGTGAATGCACAACTGCATGCTTCGTCGGCTCATCCCTTGTCTCCTTTGCAGGCTATACCGATTGGTCAGTTCCTGAGGATCAGAAGCTTGTGCTCCACCACAGAACATTTCGATGGACAGGCTGCTGACCTTCGGTCTAGGTTCAGTGCATAAGAATATAGCCGACGTTGCTTTAAACGTGGTTACCATTGTGCCAAGGCATCTGTCTGGCGCCAGGGAGAGGCCTGACGACACTCAGAATATCAGGTTTATTTCCACCTACAATAACCGATGGGGTACCATTAGGGGTATCCTAAACAAACAATGTCCTATTCTAAATATGGATTTTAAATCCTCAATCCTCAAAAGGAGTGGTTAAGGGAAAGACAGCTGGTCGTTCCGCACCAATTCAGGGGTGAGTTGTTGTGGATTGCCCATGAGATCCTGCTCGCTGGACACTTGGGGATCAGCAAAACTAAGGCCCGGCTGTCTCAACACTTCTACTGGCCCAAGATGGGGACAGATGTGACAAACTACTGCCGCTCCTGTATCACCTGTCAAGGAGTTGGGAAGGCAGGGCCTACTCTTCGGGCTCCCCTGATCTCTTTGCCAGTGATAGAGGAGCCTTTCCAGAGGATCGCGGTGGACATTGTGGGCCCGCTGGCCATCCCAGCAGCTCTGGAAAGCAATACGTCCTCACTGGTAGACTACGCTACCTGGTACCCAGAGGCAGTGGCTCTGTTCGCAACCAGGGCAGATAAGGTGGCGGATGCACTGTTGGCCATCTTTTCATGGGTAGGATTTCCCAGGGAGATGCTTACCAATCAAGGGACCCATTTCATGTCTCGCCTAATGGAGGCTCTCTGTCAGAGAATGCAGGTGAAGCATCTGGTATCGAGTACGTATCACCCACAGACCAATGGCTTGTGTGAGCACTTCAACGGTACCCTCAAACAGATGCTACGCATGCTGGTTGAGACCCAAGGACGCGACTGGGAGCAGTACCTCCCACATCTGCTATTCGCTTACCGAGAGGTTCCGCAGGCCTCAACAGGGTTCTCCCCCTTTGAGCTCCTGTACGGCAGGCGAGTCTGGGGACCCCTTGGGTTGATGAGGGAATCCTGGGAAGAGGAGCCAAACTCTTCTGAAGTGTCCATAGTGGAGTATGTCATGCGCTTCCCTGACAAAATGCAGACCTTGACGCAGTTGATGCATGATAACATGACGCAGGCTCAGGCTGATCAGAAGCACTGGTATGACCAGAACGCCCAGGAGCGGACCTACCAGGTGTTGTGAATTCTGCTTTTGGGCTCCCTCCGGTGATTGTAGGTGGTAATGCAGTTGCCCCTGAGTTGCAGTCCTGGTCAGGTGTATCTGCTGATTGCAGTTCTGACTGGGGTATTTAGGCGTGCAGGATTCATTAGTCCTTGCCAGTTGTCAATTGTTGTTGGGAGGTGTAGGACCTCTGCCTGGTTCCTCCTGCCTTTCTGCCAAATCAGCAAAGATAAGTGTCTGTTTTTTTTTTCCTATGGCACACATGTTGTGTGCTTCACAATTCAGTGCTATTCTTTGTGTTTTCTTGTCCAGCTTAGATTGTGTCAGTATTTTCTCAGTCTTGTTGGATTCTCTGGAGTGGCAGATATACATTCCATGTCTTTAGTTAGATTGTGGAACTTTTTGTATTATCTGCTGTGGATATTTTTGGAAGGGTTTTAATACTGACCACCTAGTAATCTGTCCTATCCTTTCCTATTTAGCTAGAGTGGCCTCTTTTGCTAAATCCTGTTTTCTACCTGCGTGTGTCTATTCTTCTCCTACTCACAGTCATTATTCGTGGGGGGCTGCCTATCCTTTGGGGGTCTGCTCTGAGGCAAGGTAGCATTCCTATTTCCATCTATAGGGGTATTTAGTCCTCCGGCTGTGTCGAGGTGTCTAGGGTTTGTTAGGCACACCCCACGGCTACTTTTAGTTGCGGTGTTAGTTCAGGATTTGCGGTCAGTACAGGATCCACCGACTCCAGAGAAAGTTTCATGCGGCTCCAAGGTCACCAGAGCATAACACCAGGTGGGTCAAAAGGTGTGGGTGCTGGTCCCTGTACCAAAGGATAAGCTTCAGGCAGCCTGGGAAGGCCCGTACGTTGTCCACCAACAGCTCAACCCAGTCACCTATGTGGTCACGCTTGACCACACTCGGGGTAGGCGAAAGGCCTTTCACGTCAATATGATGAAGGCTCATCATGAACATGAAGCCTATGTCCTACTGGTCTGCCGCCTGCTCGAAGATGGGGAGGAAGACCCTCTCCTGGATAGGCTGGCCCAAGCCAAGGCTGGTGGGTCCATCGAGGATGTGGAGGTAAGCGCCTTGTTAACCAAACCCCAGTGGTTGCAGTTGCGGACAACGCTGGAACCCTTCGGGCTGTGCTCTCCAACCAATCTGGAAGGACTGAGTTAGCGGTCCATGAGGTGGACATCAGGAATCATGCCCCACTACGGCGAACACCCTATCGGATCTCCAATGAGGTGCAGCAGGTTATGTGCCAGGAGATCGATGAGATGTTACAGCTGAGGGTGATTCAACTGTCAAAGAGCACATGGACCTCACCTGTAGTTCTTGTGCCAAAGAAGGATCGGACCACCTGGTTCTGCATGGACTACAGGGGGCTCAATGCCATCACAGCCTCTGACGTGCACCCAATGCCGCACATCGAGGAGCTGCTTGAGCAGTTAGCTGGTGCAGAATACCTGACTATAATGGATCTGAGTCGAGGATACTGGCAGATTCCCCTGAGCCCCAAGGTGCAGAAGTCCTCCTTTTTCACACCCTTCGGACTGTACGAGTCCACGGTCATGCCCTACGGCATGAAGAATGCACCTGCCACTTTCCAGTGGATGGTAATCCACCTGCTTCAGGGACTGGAGAAGTATGCGGTGGTGAACCTGCCAAGGTGCGCAGTCCAAAAGGGGGTGGTGTCAGGAGATAGGAAAGTTCTTATTACTTCACTTGCACATACAGAGCTCTCAGCTGCATTTTCCTCTGCCTGCCAACACAAGGCTGGAATTCTGAGCCACTCTTTCTCCCTCTGCCGGTGTGTGTAATCCAAAACCCCTAATTTCCCCCATCCCTTAAGAATTTATATGGCTCTATGCTGCGGGCAGACAAGTCTCCCTACCCTACTCATTCCCCCTCCCACCTGGTACTGGTTAAAACTGGTACAGAAACCATGAGCTTCTATTGTTCTTTTAAGGTTATATATAGTGGCACCGATCAGGGCTAGAGATATAAGGATTATATATTCCGGATGTCCATCGAGAGATCTATAACTCTCTGAAATCGCTAGAAGCTAAGCCCAATGAGTGCAAGGAGCGGGTTTTTCCATTCGCCGATCGCGTAAGTACACTTTAAAGAATCGCCCCGATGTTGTGCACCTCCTGATCATTGTGTCTTTCATATATGAGGTTCGTACAGGGAGCTAGGCATAAAAATGGTGCCATAACTCTAAGAAAAGAGGAGAATCTAGCCTCTAAGTGAGGTCACCACAGGGGGAGTGCCTTGGTTTTAGGCTAGGAAATAAATGAGTGAAGCAACAGTCTTCATGTGTCTTGCATCTATACAGGGGTGATGCACCTGGATATTTATTCGTTCTTCCCCCACAGCACACGGTCAGCCATGAGATAAGATGACATAACAAAATGTAAGTGTTCTTTTCAACTTTAATCCCATTTTATTTGTAATTGTATGGTACATGTGATATTTGTCTTCTTTATAATATATTTTTATACCTCTGTAAACACTATCAAACAAAGTCCAGCTCACCATAATTGACACCCTTGGAAGCTCGGAGCACGAAGCCGCTATGTCAGGGCGTAGAGGAATCAAAAAAATGAAGAATCCAGCTCAACGAGGTAGTGAAAAAAACTTTTCTTTATTCACTTAGAAAATGTGCTTGGTGGAGGATAAAAGCATCAGCAATAACAAGGAGTAAAATGCAACATGAACGCATTTCTGGTGACCAAGCACCCTTAGTTATGATATCCAACATGTAGCTTGTCTTACACTTTTATACTGAGATCCGGTGAACACACCGGTATGATAATTAATTAACATAATTGCTGAGCAAAGTGAAAACATATGAAAGTGAATACAAATTAAAAACAAAGTACTTTGGCTGGATGGAGATACAATGAACGATGTATTATTCACAGTATTGAACAGTTTTTGGATCCCGGATCCTGTTAAATAAACATAGCAGCAAAAATATCTAGAATATATGAAATTTCATTTAACATCATTATTTTATAAACACAGAAATTTCACTGTAATTGATGGCACATCCATTATAAAAACAGGTCTAGTTCTAGTGGTCAATTTTTAGATGCAAAATCCTGTAAAATAATTGTGGCAATAAAAGACCTCTAGGACGAATGTAATTTCATTCTGCATAGTTATTTTGTATTATAGGTACTGAAAATTCAATATAATTAATAACGGGTCTGATGTAACAACCTAGCCTTTCGGTCAATTTTGGAGAAAGGAACAAATACCCTGCACATGTCTTATACAGGCATAAACTACATATACTGGACAAAATATCTCCAAATTTGGAGAACCCATTAGTTTGGGATTCATTACATGTTGTACATAAAAGGAGCATCTGGAATCTGTGACACAACGTCTCCAGTCGGGGAAGTTAATCCTGGAGTGTAGAAAAGCTAGAAGTCAGATCCTCCGAAAAGGAGATAACAGAACTCCGTACGTCTATTGCCGTTATACATCTTTGTCCAGTATTACATTACATGCCGAAGAGGAGCATCTGGAATCTATGTCATAAGGTCTCCTGTCAAAAAGGTTAGTCCTTAAGTGTGGATGGGCTATCAGGGTATGTGCACATGTTGCAGAATGGTGTGCTGATTTTTCCGCACTGATTTTGGTAAATCCACAGGAAATCCACACTGCGGAATTACTGCGGATATACATGGTTTTTCCACGGTTTTTGTGCGGATTCCACCTGCGGATTTACACCTGTGGATTCCTATTGAGGAGCAGGTGTAAACCGCTACAGAATCCGCACAAAGAATTGTGCACTGCGGATTTTGTTTTCCATAGGTTTACATTGTACTGTAAACTCATGGAAAACTGCTGCAGATCTGCAACATGAAATTCGCTGCGGACCCACACTAAAAGGGAGACAGCGGAACTACGCACGTCTATTGCCGTTATATATCATTAGTTGTTGTTACCTTATGTACCAGAAAGGAGCATTTAGAATCTATGTCATGGAGTGTCCTGTCAGTAAGGCTACTTTCACACTTCCGTCTTTAGGGATACGTCGCAATGCGTCGTTTTGGAGAAAAAAGTTGCCCGCAAGATGCGTTTTTTCTCCATAGACTTGCATTAGCGACACATTGCGACGTATGGCCACACGACGCATTGCGACATATGGCCACACGTCGCATTTGTCGTGCAACGGATGCGTCATGTTTTGGCGGCCGCGATGCACAAAAAAAAATTCACTGTAACGTTTTTTTGTGCGTCGGGTCTGCCATTTTCGACCGCACATGCGTGGCCGAAACTCTGCCCCCTCCTCCCCGGAACCCACAATGGGCAGCGGATGCGTTGTAAAACTGCATCCGCTGCCCACGTTGTGCTACATTTAGCACAATGTCCGTCGGTACGTCGGTACGACGGTTTGCGACAGCCCCATACCGACGGATGTGTGAAAGTAGCCTAAAGGTACCGTCACACTAAACGATATCGCTAGCGATCCGTGACGTTGCAGCGTCCTGGATAGCTATATCGTTGTGTTTGACACGCAGCAGCGATCAGGATCCTGCTGTGATATCGCTGGTCGTTGATTAAAGTTCAGAACTTTATTTGGTCGTCAGATCGCCGTGTATCGTTGTGTTTGACACCAAAAGCAACGATACCAGCGATGTTTTACAATGGTAACCAGGGTAAATATCGGGTTACTAAGCGCAGGCCGCGCTTAGTAACCCGATGTTTACCCTGGTTACCAGTGTAAAATGTAAAAAAACAAACAGTACATACTCACCTTCGCGTCCCCCGGCGTCCGCTTCCTGCACTGACTGAGCGCCGGCCGTAAAGTGAAAGCACAGCACAGCGGTGACATCACCGCTCTGCTGTTAGGGCTGGCACTCATAGTCAGTGCAGGAAGCGGACGCCGGGGGACGCGAAGGTGAGTATGTACTGTTTGTTTTTTTACAGTTTACACTGGTAACCAGGGTAAACATCGGGTTACTAAGCACGGCCCTGCGCTTAGTAACCCGATGTTTACCCTGGTTACCCAGGGACCTCGGCATCGTTGGTCGCTGGAGAGCGGTCTGTGTGACAGCTCTCCAGCGACGAAACAGCGACGCTGCAGCGATCGGCATCGTCTGTATCGCTGCAGCGTCGCTTAGTGTGACGGTACCTTTAGGCTAATTTCCAAATATAAATAGGCTGTAAATCAGATCTTCTGAAGAGGAGATAATCGATGTGAATGCTTTTCTGCCCAATGATGACAGAAGTATTCTAGGAGTGATACCTTTATTGGCTAACCAGAAAATAATGTGTTTGCAAGCTTTCAGAGCACAGTGGCTCCTTCTTCAGGCAAGATTACAAATAGATTAATAAGAAACAAGCACAACATTTAAAGAATACTAAAGCAGGACATTTGTTAGGGGGTGGGAAGTGTGATGACGAGTCCATAGATAAGCCAAGGTAATCAAATTAGGCATTTTCTTAGGCCATGTGCACACGTTCAGGATTTTTCGCATTTTTTCGCTATAAAAACGTGATAAAAACGCGAAAAAAACGCTAACTTATACCTCCTATTATTTACAGTGTATTCCGCATTTTTTGTGCAAATGTTGCGATTTTTTCCACGAAAAAATCGCATCACGGAAAAAAAAGCAACATGTTCATTAAAAATGCGGAATTGCGGGGATTCCGCACACCTAGGAGTCCATTGATCTGCTTACTTCCCGCACAGGGCTGTGCACACCATGCGGGAAGTAAGCAGATTATGTGCGGTTGGTACCCAGGGTGGAGGATAGGAGACTCTCCTCCACGGACTGGGCACCATATAAGTGGTAAAAAAAAAAGAATTAAAATAAAAAATAATGATATACTCACCTTCGATGTCTTCCCACCGGTGTGTCCATTTCATTCCTGATTGTGTGTCTGTGTAGATAAATCCTAGTTTGTAGTCTTTGCATAGTTTCCCCAATATGGTGTATCATGTACACCACGTTGGAGGATGTACAAGAAAAACGGACTATATTTGTTGGTAATATGTTGGTACACGTTTTGCATTTATTATTGTTACAGGGGAATGTGCCAGTCACTGATGGTGATGAGAGGACACTTCTGACAAGGAGATTCCTTAAGTTAGGGGGCTGTTTGTAGGAAAGAAGTGGTAGTTCTGGGCAGCGTCGGACTGGGGTGTCTGGGGCCCACCAGAGGAATGGACTCTAGGGGCCCACCCTACAGCTATATGCAAATATCTGTCATTATAGTGGAGCATCGGCTGTAAAACACCGGCGGCTGCTGCACATCTACCGTGTGCCCCAATAACTGGGATGTATAATTACGGTAGTTTACATTAATGTGGTTCTTGGTAAAACAAGTTATCACTGATCCATGGGCTCCACAGGATAGGTGATCGCTAGTGTTGAGCATTCCGATACCGCAAGTATCGGGTATCGGAACTCCGATACCGGGATTCCGATACTTGCCGCGTATCGGATACCGGAATCGGAAGTTCCCAGATTCAAACTGCACAAATTCAGCCAATGAGAATGATTCCAAGTGTGGGCACATCCTGTTCAGCATGGAGGGCATGAAACTACTGGCAAGGCTGTGATTGGCTGCTGAAATGATGTCATGATGCAGTTTAAAAGACGCTGGCGCCATTTTGCGCTCACTCTGCTGTGAATTCAGTTAGTGACAGGACGCTGTTTGCTGACTGAGGGCCAGTTTAGAGATAGCGATTTGCTTCTTTGTGCTTTTCCAAGGCTAATTTAGCAACCGCTGTGTTCACCTACTAATCACCTTGCTTTTGCCTTGTAGCGCTGTTTTCACAGCGATCTGCAAGGTCTGTGTGTGTGTGTGTGTGTGTGTGTGAGTGCAGCCCACTCTCTAGTCTGAGTGCAGCCACATAGGCCATCCATAGCTGGTTGTATTCAGTTCAGGGAGGGTGGTTCATTGCCTCATACTGTTCTTTTTTTTTTTTTCCAAGTAGTGTAGTCTGCTGCTAATTTTTTCAAAAAAATTCTATTAGTGTCTTTCCACCCGTCTCCAGCTAATTTGTGGAAAAACACTACATAGGATAACGTAGAGGAGGGTTTTTGGGCCTTGCAGCGCCGTTTACGGCTGTCTACACGGTCTCCGTGTGACTGCAGCTCGCCCTGTAGTCTGTGAGCAGCCATAGCCTGGTTGTCTCCAGCTCAGGGTTCTTCACTGCGTCATACCGCAAAATCAATTTTCATTTTGTTTTAAGTAGTGCAGGCTGCTGCACATTTTTTCAAAAAATTCCTATTAGTGTCTTTCCACCCGTCTCCAGCTAATTTGTGGAAAAACACTACATAGGATAACGTAGAGGAGGGTTTTTGGGCCTTGCAGCGCCGTTTACGGCTGTCTGCACGGTCTCCGTGTGACTGCAGCTCGCCCTGTAGTCTGTGAGCAGCCATAGCCTGGTTGTCTCCAGCTCAGGGTTCTTCACTGCGTCATACCGCAAAATCAATTTTCATTTTGTTTTAAGTAGTGCAGGCTGCTGCACATTTTTTCAAAAAATTCCTATTTGTGTCTTTCCACCCGTCTCCAGCTAACTTGTGGAAAAACACTACATAGGATAACGTAGAGGAGGGTTTTTGGGCCTTGCAGCGCCGTTTACGGCTGTCTGCACGGTCTCCGTGTGACTGCAGCTCTATCTGTTGTCAGTTCAGCCCCCAAAAAATAAATAAATAATAAAGTTCACCAAACACACCAGTGACACCACTTTACATTTGTGTAGGCCACATTAGCTCATATTAAAGTCTAGTCCACACTTTAGAAAATTAGTGTTTCTTATACCTGTTAGGAGTTGTTCAGGAATAAGCACACAAAGCCGTTAGTACTTTTCTGCTTATCTTTATCAGTCAACCAAGATGAAGAAGGCAGTGAGTAAGGCACGTGGGCGTGGGCGTGGGCGCGGAGCAGGGAGGGGACGTGGGGATTCTGTGCCTGCTGCGGGCACCGGTGACTCATCAGCACCCACTTTCACCAGGGAACAGTCATTCATGCGCAGCTTTGTCGCAGAGCGCCGTACACCGCTGCTGCGTGAAGAACAAATTGAAGCCGTTGTCGGATGGATGGCAGCTAATGCATCAACTTCAATTAGTGCCACATCCTCTCAGACACAGAGCACTGGAGAGCAGCCATCTGTCTCTTCACCACCTGCCAAATTGCCCAGGCAGACAGAGAGCCCAGGACAGGAGCCGTCTCTACTTCTGTTCTCTGAATCTCTTGGCTTGGAAACAGGGGGCCAGCCAAGCAGCATTGGAGAAATGGAAGAAGAGGCAGGGTGCAGTGATGCCCAACAGCTTTTTCTCTCTGAGTCTGAAGAGGCGGGTGGGCCAGTGGCTCCGGTCACCACATCGCAGGCCGCATCAGCTGATGATGACACTCAGGTGCCACTTACTGGTGCGTGCTCTGCTGCTGAGACTACCCAGGAGGAGCAGTTGGGGGCAGAGGGTAGTGTAGATGATGAGGTCCTTGACCCATCTTGGCGTGAGGGACAGGAAGGTGGTGGGAGCAGCTCTGAGGAAGAGATTCCCCGTACGGCCCAAAGAGGGAGAGGGAGGGGGAAGACTGCGGATCCTGCAGCCTCTGCTTTGGCACCCGTTAGGAGCATGTCTCTTCCAAAAGCCAAAAAGGGCGCTCCCAAGACTTGCAGTGCCTGGTCCTTTTTTGACACAGTTGCAGATGACATTTGCTATGTCAAATGCAAGGTGTGTCATTACAAAGTGAAAAGAGGGAAAAGTGTCAGCAACCTCAATACCACAAATATGTGGAAACATGTGCGCACCAGGCACGCGGCGGAGTTACAGAAACGCACTGAAGAGCTAGGCCAACCAACAGCGGCAGCTACCACCTCTTCAGCTCGTGTTGCCTCTTCCTCCAGCTCACACGCAGCTGGTTCGGCTTCCTCCCAGGATCGCCGTGGAAGAACCTCTGGCCCTGTTGTCCAGAGACCCGCTGTAATTCCACCCGCAGCACCACTTTCCCAGTCATCCACACACTCCCAGCCCAGTCTACAGCCATCGGTAGTACAGGCATGGGAGAAAAGGCGACCTTTCTCGTCAAACCACCCACGAGCACAGGCTCTGACTGCAGGCATTGCCAAACTTCTGTCACTGGAAATGCTGTCATTCAGGCTGGTGGAGACTGACAGCTTCCATGACTTGATGTCATTGGCAGTCCCACAGTACAATGTGCCCAGCCGCTTTTACTTCAGCAGGCAAGCCGTCCCTGCCCTGCACAAGCATGTGGAGGGACACATAAAACACGCGCTACTGAACGCCGTCAGTAGCAAGGTCCACCTCACCACCGATGCGTGGACCAGTCAACATGGACAGGGGCGATACCTTTCCCTTACTGCCCATTGGGTTAATGTCGTTGAGCCGGGTACAGATCGTGCGAGTGGCGCAGGACGTGTCCTGCCCACTCCAAGGATTGCAGGAATTCACATTGACTCCTCCTCTTACACCAGTTCCTCAGAATCATCGCTGCAGGAGCCGTCACAGTCCACCTCCACATGGACCCGTGATGAACGTTTACCTGTTACGACCGACATGAGCACAGCCGTGGCCAAACGTCAACAGGCTGTCTTGAAATTAATTTATTTGGGGAATCGAAGCCACACAGCGCAGGAGCTCTGGAATGCCATCAAGCAGGAGAGCGATGTGTGGTTTGTGCCAGCGAATCTCCAGCCAGACATGGTAGTGTGTGATAATGGCCGAAATCTGGTGGCAGCTCTGGGCCTCGGCAACCTCACTCACATCTCATGTCTGGCACATGTGCTCAATTTGGTAGTGTAGAGTTTTTTGAGGGACTATCCGGATCTTGATGCACTGCTGCACAAGGTCCGCCTAGAGTGTGCTCACTTGCGGCGTTCCAGCACGGCAAAAGCGCGCATTGCGGCTCTGCAGCGCCGACACCGCCTGCCGGAACATCGCATCATATGTGACCTACCTACCAGGTGGAATTCCACGTTACATATGTTGGAGCGGTTGTGTGAGCAGCAGCAAGCTGTAATGGAGTACCAGCTGCATCAGGCGCAAAGAAGTCGCACTCCGCGCCGTACAGACTTCACAACCACAGAGTGGGCCACTATGAATGACGTCTGCCAGGTTTTGCGTCCCTTTGATTATTCCACGCGGATGGCGAGTGCAGATGATGCACTAGTCAGCATGACTGTCCCCCTTATCTGCCTGCTTGAAAAATCACTGCAAGCGCTAAGGGATGATGTTGTGGAAGAGGTGGAGGATGAGGATTCAGCATTTCCATCATCTTCTGGACAGTCAGCGCCACGTGGTTCCTCACAAACGCGTAGGCAGGGGACAGTTTGTGAGGAGGATGAGGAGGAGTCAATGGAGGAGGAAGACATCCGTCCAGAGGAGGGAGTTACACAATTGTCCAGTACTCAGTGTGTACAGCGAGGGTGGGGTGATGACGAGCGGGCAGAGATCACGCCTCCAGCAGGGGACAGCGTTTCTTGGGCAGTTGGCAGTCTGCAGCACATGGTGGATTACATGCTGCAGTGCCTGAGAAACGACCGCCGCATCGCCCACATTCTCAACATGTCTGATTATTGGGTGTTCACCCTCCTCAATCCTCGCTACCGGGACAATGTAGAAAGCCTCATCACACCGTTGAACCGGGAGCGAAAAATGCGGGAGTACCAAGACACACTGGTGAATTCCATCATCTTCTCCATTCCAACTGAGAGAAGTGCTGCTAGTGCATTACAAAGCAGCTCAGTGCGTCCAGGCAGTGGTGGAGGCTCTGCACAAAGAGGGAGCAGAAGCAGTGCCTCTGCCAAAGGCAAGACCAGTATGGCCCAACTGTGGCACAGTTTTCTGTGCCCCCCACAAAAGTCTACACCATCACAGACGGCTCCAGTCAGCAGGAGGCAACGGTTCCGTCAGATGGAGACAGACTACATGTCTTGCCCTCTTGCTGTACTCCCAGACGGCTCTTCACCTTTCAAGTTTTGGGTCTCAAAGCTGGATACATGGCCAGAGCTAAGCCAGTATGCATTGGAGGTGCTGTCTTGCCCTGCGGCCAGTGTATTATCGGAACGTGTCTTTAGTGCTGCAGGTGGTGTACTAACTGACCGTCGCATGCGACTATCCTCCGATAACGTTGACCGGCTTACTTTCCTGAAAATGAACAAGGCCTGGATCTCGCAGGAATTTGCCACTCCTCTTCCTGATTAAATAATTAGGTGACTGTCTACAGTATCCAGGTCTCCTGTTGTGTTCATCTTTCTACCACCTGAACTTTAATTCCTGGGCTCCAACACTGCCAGTTGAGGCTCAGAAGTGCCGTCTGCACAGTCAAAACATACGACCCAGTGTTATTGGGTTTCAGTAAGGCTAGGTTCACATTGCGTCAAGTACATGGCGTTAAACGGATCCGTTAAACGCATGTACAGAAAAGGATCAAATTTGTAGAAATATCGGCTTCACGTTAACGCTTGCGTTAACGCTTTTGACAGCGTTTTTCTCATTTTGATGTCCGTTCGCGATGTATCCGTTTGTCTGCGTTTGTCACTGTCAATAAAGTTTTTTTTTTTTTTTTTCTCCTTTTGTCCTCGTCGGGGTGTAGGTGCAGACTCATTCTCCATTTTGAAAGCATTGAGTGAACTTCTGCTAGCAAGATGTTTGTGTCTGAGCTGGTTCGATTTCGCTTGATGCGGTTGCGACTTCGCCAGAGAAAGCGTAGTTCGCAAAGGAGATATTGGATCCACGAAGTGAATTTCTTGCGGAGTACTTATGGTGCCTTTCACACCCTGTATCTTCAGCTTCGGGATCACCCTTCAAAATTCCAACGCTATCTACGGATGTCCATTGAGACCTTTGATGTTCTGCTTTCACTTGTGAAGGATGAGATACATCATCAGCGCAGCACTTTCCGTGAAAGCATCTGTGCGGAGGAATGATTAGTAGTGACTGTGAGGTAATTATGAAATTTTTTCTCATTCTATTGACAAAGACTAGATCTAGGTATCGTGGGGCATAATGGTCATTTAGCAATTGTATATTCTATTTATGTAGCCTTTTAGTTGTCCTTAAAAATCCTAAACATTTTTTTTTTTTTTCTTTTTCAATGCCGACAGATATCTGGCTACTGGAGAATCTTTTGCGTCACTGCATTACCAATTTAGACTGGGGAAGTCAACAATTTGCCAACTGGTTCGGGAAACTTGTGATGCCATTTGGAACAACTTGCAACCACTTGTGCTACCAACCCCAACATCAGAAATGTGGCTAGCGATTTCCCAACAGTTCGAGGATGTGGCTAATTTCCCCAATTGTATTGGTGCCGTGGACGGCAAGCACATACGGATTCAGAAACCAGCGCATAGTGGGTCCCTGTACTATAATTATAAAAAATACTTCTCGATAATCTTGATGGCTATTGCGGATGCAAGATACCGGTTTGTAGCTGTGGATATTGGTGCGTATGGCCGTACTAACGATTCAAGAGTCTTCAGAGACTCCAACATGGGGAGATGTTTGTATAGCAACAATTTTAACTTGCCCTCATCACGACCTCTACCGGGGACCGAAGACCCAAGTTTGCCCTTTGTTTTAGTTGGTGATGAGGCATTCCAACTTGGGCAAAATCTCCTCAAACCGTACTCAAGCCGCAGTCTGAACTCCACCAAGCGCATTTTTAATTATCGCTTGAGCCGGGCAAGACGTTATGTGGAGTGCGCCTTTGGGATTTTGACATTAAAATGGCGAATTCTACTAACGTGCATGCAACTGCAACCAGAAAATGTGGACCGTGTTGTGAAGGCATGCATCTGTCTGCATAATTTTGTGGCCAGACATGAACCCCAGGTGGTTGACCCCGATGAATGTGAGTCGAACCTCATGAGCATTGAATCTACTGCTGTTCGGTCTGCAGCACAAATAATGAGGATCCGTGACCAATTTGCACAGTACTTCATACATGAGGGGCATGTTCCATGGCAAGACAGACACGTGTAAAATTTATTTCAAGTCTGAAGCTGTGTCCTGATGTGTTTTTTGTTTTTATTTGTTTTATTTCCCATATGTCTTGTAAAATATGTCTTGTAAAATGTTACATTACTGTTATGTTGTGTTCACAGTCATACAAGAATCAGATTTTAAACAGTTTACTTAAGTTTCTGAATTTTTATGAAAGAACAGTTGTGAACTTGTTACATATGATATCCCATAGGGATGTAAAAAAACACACACGAAATTGGGTGGTAAAAAAACAATAAACCAAAGAACGTGAAACACAGTTTGCACCTGGCTGGGGACACTGAGCTGTACTACAGACTCTGGTATTGCGCGGGCGTATTGTCTGCCCAGGTGTATGATGGACTGCTACTTTGTCTCTGATGTTCCATGCTCGTTTCACACCGGGCTCTATATTGAGGGTTGTAGGCCGGCATGTCTATGCTTCTGGTTCTCGATGGAGCTGGCTCCTGGGGTCCCACAAATTCCTCAAGAAGGTCATTCAGTCTTTGCCGAAACAAAAGGTTTCTGTGTGCCGGGATATTTTGTGCTACGGGAACATAGGACAAAAAAAGTAGCTTCCACTCATTTGCAGAATATACAGACTCGCGAGATTGTAAGTCGGTAATTTCCCGCCTCAGGTCTTTCAGTTCACTCCGACACATGTCCTCAACCCGCTGAAGTCCATCGACAATAATGGCATCAGCTTCATCTTTTTGTGAAGCTCGCTTGCGTCCACGCACTGATTGCAACCGGGCACTCACACCTGAAGCCACAGTGCTTCTCTCCCCAGATCGTGGCTCGCTGATGACAGAGACGTCTTCAGTGCCCGTCTGCTGACTTGGTTCCAGTGGAGATGGCTCCAGTTCTTCTGCCTGTCTAGGCGCGGCGGTACTGCATATCGTGCTGGAACCAAAAAAATATATATATTTAGCTTTAATTTTTAAACAATTTTGTCTCGCACGCAGACTAATTTGTACTTACGAGCGCTGAGACACTGTTTTTTGAAGAAAGAGCAATTGCTCGTAATGCACATACGGGGTCACCCGTTTGGCACCTGATCCACTTGGTGGATTTTGACTATTCCGGTAGTCACGGACAAAGCGGTCCCTTATTGATTTCCAACGGGTATGGACCGCATCCGCTGTAATTTTTAAAAAAAGGTAAAAAAAATATATATATATATTAGTAGACAGTTCTTATTTTGATAGTTTAAAAATTGTGTATAGTTAGTTAAGATAGTTGATATATAGCTAGTAGATAGATAGTTGATAGATAGTAATTATAGATGATAGAGATATAGTTTAGTGTATAGGTAGTTGATAGTTCAGAGATAGATAGTAGACAATTTAACATCACCAATATTTACCAATTTTTTCTTTGAGGTTGACGACTTCTCCATGTATCGGGGATCGAAGTGAGAGATAATTTGATCCCACAACTTCCGGTTCTTTACTATGTCATGGTGGGAGCTGTCGCTTTGGTCCCATATTGAGGGGTTGGCTTCCACAAGGTTGATCAGTGTCTCATTGTGAATGGTCAACGGCTCTTCATCAACCACAATCCTTTTTTTTTTTTGGCTCGCTGACTTGGACTATGTAAACACAAAGCGTAATGTTGAAAGGTTCAATTATAGATAGATACAGAGATAGATAGATACAGAGATAGATAGATACATAGATAGATACATAGATAGATAGATACATAGATAGATACAGCGAAAGATAGAGAGAGAGAGAGAGAGATAGTGGATAGATAGTTTATAGATATAGCAGATAGAAAGTGAATAGATAGATTGTAGATACATTTCTAGTTTTATATTTACCACTGGCAGTTGTGGAGATGACAGACGGCGAGGAACCTTCTTCCTCTTGTGTCCTCCGTGT
This sequence comes from Ranitomeya variabilis, assembly GCF_051348905.1. Taxonomy (NCBI): domain Eukaryota; kingdom Metazoa; phylum Chordata; class Amphibia; order Anura; family Dendrobatidae; genus Ranitomeya; species Ranitomeya variabilis. The sequence goes on from NC_135234.1 coordinate 323,069,814, forward strand.
GCCACAACCTATTGTGTATGTAAATGGAAAAAAAAATTACATTTCTTTGATCAATAGATTTATGTTTGCAAAACTTAAAAATGTCTGCTATGTACCTTTGTTGGTTTTGCCTGTTTTTTTGGGGGGGGCCTAGCAGCCTCGGGCTCCGAAGACTCCTATTTGCAATAGAAACATGATTATACATATATATATAGCTTAATACACTGAATTTTCACACAAATTTTAGTGGTTTTTTAAAGTGCAAGCCTACCGACTGAGAAGAAAAAACCGCAGACACGCTGCTGCTGCTGCTGCTTCCCTCACTATCCGACATCTGCAACAAAGCAATACATTTTTAGTACACACACATCCGTCGTACAATACAGACTCCCATGGTGTATACAGAGATATCTACTATATAATTGTCTAGGGAACTTCCGTCTTTCTGTCCTTCTGTCACGGTATTAATTCGCTGATTGGCCTCGGCAGCTGCCTGTCATGGCTGCCGCGGCCAATCAGCGACGCGCACAGTCAGAAAAAAAAGGGCCGCCCCGCACTCACTGCCCGGCGCCCGCATACACCCCTCTGCTCACCGCTCACACAGGGTACTGTGACAAACGTCGCTGTGCAATATACTACGTGACTGGGTTCTGTATACTACGTCGCTGGGTGCTGTATACTACTTCACTGTGCAATACACTACGTGGCTCTGTGATGTATACTACGTCACTGGGCAATATACTACGTAGCTGGGCAATATACTACATGCTACATGGCTGGGCAATATACTACGTGGACATGCATATTCTACAATACCCAATGCATTATCGGGCCACCATCTAGTATATATATATATATATATATATATATATATATATACAAATGTACTTACATTTCCTGTGATCTTTTGCAAGACACTTTTTCTCTGGTGTGCAGCAGGCCTCAGGATGTGCGCTGGGGACAGTAATGGCCGAAATCCTGTTTCCTGTCACATGACCACATGGACATCCCTCAAACGCTATTAAAACGTATGGTTCTTTTTTGAAATTTATCAAGATTTGCGTCTGGCTGCGTTTGCAATAGACATCAATGGCAGAATTAACGCTTCCGTTAGTATTGCGTTAGCTTGGCCGGACCCAAAAACGCTGCAAGCCGCGTTCCAAGGTCCGTCAGAAAAAAACGTTATGTGACTAACGCATGCCAAATTTGGCATGCGTCACGAGGCGTCAGACAATGCAAGTCTATGGGCGCGTTAGTATGTGCGTTATATTGCGTTTTCACTACTTAAAAACGTGTCCGTTAGACGGACTCACCTAGCGCAATGTGAACCTAGCCTAACGTCAGCTGATCCCCAGCTGTGTAGCCGGCAATGTGTCCTGCGACCGCCACGCTGACACAACAACTGAAATGTAAGGGAACCTGTCCCCCCCCCCCAAGGCGTTTGTTACTGAAAGAGCCACCTTGTGCAGCAGTAATGCTGCACAAGAAAAAGGTAGCTATTTTTGTTTAGCTCCTTGCACACGCAGAACTTAACACATAAAATGTGTCCACTGATACCGTAAAACCGTCCCGGAGGTGGGACTTGGCCAGGCACACTTAACGCTGCCCATCTTCTGACATCATTTGGTGTCAGGCTGGCTGCGCCTGTGCGGCCGCGCTGGCCGAGAGCCCGCCTCGCAGTGTCTTCTGATTTAATCCCACTGGGGGCCTGAGATCCATGGACATGCGCAGTGCATATCTGAACCTCCGCCTCTCACTCATCTCCCTACGCCTTCTTCAGACTGTGCGCCGTCAGCTGATCCCTAATAGCATGCCACGGCCGTGACGCCGCACAGTCTGAAGAAGCCGTAGGGAGGGGAGTGAGAGGCGAGGATATGCACTGCGCATGGCCACGGATCCCAGGCCCGCGGTGGGATTACATTAGACGACACTGCGAGGCGGGCTCTCGGCCAGCGCGGCCGCACAGGCGCAGCCAGCCTGACACCAAATGATGTCAGAAGATGGGCAGCGCTAAGTGTGCCTGGCCAAGGGATAACATAACAGCGCATGCTCCGGGACGGAATCAAACAACGCTGAGGAGCCGGGGAACGGCGCCAAGGAGGTAGGAATGACAGCTGTGCTGCGTCATATTATGAAGGAAAGTCCCACCTCCGGGACGGTCTCACGGTTTCAGGGGACACATTTTATAAGTGTTTAGTTCTGTGTTTGCAAGGAGCATCATGAAAAGAGCCACCTTTTCCTTTTGCATCTTTTGTGCTGCACAAGCTGGCTCTTTCAGCTACAAACGCCTTGGGGGGGGGTTAAAGGTTCCCTTTCGACTTTCTCCAATCAGGCTTCGGCCTACATTGTGTTCCTCTGCTTCTCCTGCTGTCCCTGGGCTCCAACACTGCTAGTTGTTGCCTGGTAGTGCTGTACGCACAGTCCCAACAGTCGCTCCTCTGTTATTGGGGTTCAGTAACGTCAGCTGTTCCCCTGCTGTGTGTGTGGCAATCCCTCCTATCTCCTCCACCTCCACCTCCCCCTCCTGTCCCTGGGCTCCAACACCGCTAGTTGCTGTCCAGAAGTGCTGTCCGCACAGTCCCAACAGTCGCTCCTCTGTTATTGGGGTTCAGTAACGTCAGCTGTTCCCCTGCTGTGTGTGTGGCAATCCCTCCTATCTCCTCCACCTCCACCTCCCCCTCCTGTCCCTGGGCTCCAACACCGCTAGTTGCCGTCCAGAAGTGCTGTCCGCACAGTCCCAACAGTCGCTCCTCTGTTATTGGGGTTCAGTAACGTCAGCTGTTCCCCTGCTGTGTGTGTGGCAATCCCTCCTATCTCCTCCACCTCCACCTCCCCCTCCTGTCCCTGGGCTCCAACACCGCTAGTTGCCGTCCAGAAGTGCTGTCCGCACAGTCCCAACAGTCCCTCCTCTGTTATTGGGGTTCAGTAACGTCAGCTGTTCCCCAGCTGTGTGTGTGGCAATCCCTCCTATCTCCTCCACCTCCTCCTCCTCCTCCTGTCCCTGGGCTCCAACACCGCTAGTTGCCGTCCAGAAGTGCTGTCCGCACAGTCCCAACAGTCGCTCCTCTGTTATTGGGGTTCAGTAACGTCAGCTGTTCCCCTGCTGTGTGTGTGGCAATCCCTCCTATCTCCTCCACCTCCACCTCCCCCTCCTGTCCCTGGGCTCCAACACCGTTAGTTGCCGTCCAGAAGTGCTGTACGCACAGTCCCAACAGTCGCTCCTCTGTTATTGGGGTTCAGTAACGTCAGCTGTTCCCCTGCTGTGTGTGTGGCAATCCCTCCTATCTCCTCCACCTCCACCTCCCCCTCCTGTCCCTGGGCTCCAACACCGCTAGTTGCTGTCCAGAAGTGCTGTCGCACAGTCCCAACAGTCGCTCCTCTGTTATTGGGGTTCAGTAACGTCAGCTGTTCCCCTGCTGTGTGTGTGGCAATCCCTCCTATCTCCTCCACCTCCACCTCCCCCTCCTGTCCCTGGGCTCCAACACGCTAGTTGCCGTCCAGAAGTGCTGTCCGCACAGTCCCAACAGTCCCTCCTCTGTTATTGGGGTTCAGTAACGTCAGCTGTTCCCCTGCTGTGTGTGTGGCAATCCCTCCTATCTCCTCCACCACCTCCTCCTCCTCCTCCTGTCCCTGGGCTCCAACACCGCTAGTTGCCGTCCAGAAGTGCTGTCCGCACAGTCCCAACAGTCCCTCCTCTGTTATTGGGGTTCAGTAATGTCAGCTGTTCCCCAGCTGTGTGTGTGGCAATCCCTCCTATCTCCTCCACCACCTTCTCCTCCTCCTCCTGTCCCTGGGCTCCAACACCGCTAGTTGCCGTCCAGAAGTGCTGTCCGCACAGTCCCAACAGTCCCTCCTCTGTTATTGGGGTTCAGTAACGTCAGCTGTTCCCCAGCTGTGTGTGTGGCAATCCCTCCTATCTCCTCCACCTCCTCCTCCTCCTCCTGTCCCTGGGCTCCAACACCACTAGTTGCCGTCCAGAAGTGCTGTCCGCACAGAGCCAAACACCTCGCCAATGTGTTAGTGGGGTTCAGCACCGCCAGCTGTTCCCCTGCTGTGTATACGGCAACGTGTACTGCGACCGCCACGCAGGCACAACAAGTTAAATTTAAGGGAACCTGTCCCCCCCCCCCAGGCGTTTGTTACTGAAGGAGCCACCTTGTGCAGCAGTAATGATGCAAAGGGAAAAAGTGCCTCTTTTCGTGGTGCTCCTTGCACATGCTGAACCTAACACTTATGAAAAGTGTCCCCTCCTACCGTGATACCGTCTGGTTGGTGGAACTTTCCTTTGTGATGTGATGCAGCACAGCCGTAATTCTTACCCCCTTGGCGCCGTGCGCCGCCTCCTCAGCGTTGTTTGAATCAGTCCCGGAGCCTGCGCTGTTAGGTTAGCCCTTGGCCATGCACACATTTTGCGCTGCCCGTCTTCTGACATCATTTGTTGTCAGGCTGGCTGCGCCTGTGCGGCCGCGCTGGACGAGATCCCGCCTCGTACTGTCTTCTGATTTAATCCCACTGGGGGCCTGAGATCCATGGACATGCGCAGTGCATATCTGAACCTCCACCTCTCACTCATCTCCCTACGGCTTCTTCAGACTGTGCGGTGTCAGCTAGTCCCTAATAGCATGCCACGGCCGTGACAACGCACAGTCTGAAGAAGCCGTAGGGAGGGGAGTGAGAGGTGAGGATATGCACTGCGCATGGCCACGGATCCCAGGCCCGTGGTGGGATTACATTAGACGACACTGCGAGGCGGGCTCTCGGCCAGCGCAGCCGCACAGGCGCAGCCAGTCTGACACCAAATGATGTCAGAAGACGGGCAGCGCAAAATGTGTGCATGGGCAAGGGCTAACCTAACAGCACAGGCTCCGGGACTGATTCAAACAACGCTGAGGAGGCGGCGCACGGCGCCAAGGGGGTAAGAATGACGGCTGTGCTGCGTCACATCACAAAGGAAAGTTCCACCAACCGGACGGTATCACGGTAGGAGGGGACACTTTTCATAAGTGTTAGGTTCAGCATGTGCAAGGACCATAATTAAAAGAGCTAAGTTTACCTTTTCCAGCATTAGTGCTGTACACGATGGCTCTTTCAGCTACAAACGCTTGGGGGGGGGGGGGGTTAAAGTTTCCCTTTCAACTTGCTCCAGTGCAGGCTTCGGCCTACACTCTAATCCCTCTCCTCCTCCTGCTGACCCTGGGCTCTAACACCGCCAGTTGGGGCCCAGATGTGCTGGCTGCACAGAGCCAAACACCAGCCAATGTGTCAGTGGGGTTCAGCACCGCCAGCTGTTCCCCTGCTGTGTAGCCGGCAACGTGTCCTGCAACAGCCACGCAGGCACAAGAACTGAAATTGAAGGAAACCTGTCCCCCCTCCCCCAGGCGTTTCTACGTTTTACAGCCACCTTGTACGACAGTAATGCTGCATGTGTGCAAGGTGGCTCAGAAACTTATTCTCCTTGCCCAGGTTGAACTGAACACGTCTAAAATGAGTCCTCTGCGACCATTAAAACGTCCCTCAGGTGTGATTTTCCTTTGTATTGACACGCAACAAGCTCCTTGGTAGCGCTGCCCGTCTTCTGGCATCATTGTTTGGCTGCCTGCGCCTCTGCGGCCGCCTTGCCCCACACAACGCCCCTCGGTGTCTTATTTATTTGGACTGCGAGGGTGTGATTGATGGGCATGAACGGTGCATTTCTTCGCCTGTCCCTCATCTCCTTCCGCCTTCTTCGGACTGTGCGTCTTCATGGCCGTGGCATGCGATAAGGGATCAGCTGACGCCGCATAGTCTGAAGCGGGTGTAAGAACCCAAGCGAGAGGCGAACATATGTACTGCGCCAGGCCATGAATCCCAGCCCCGCAGTGTTTTAACAATGTTAAGACACTGCGGGGCTGGGATTCATGGTCATCGCAAACCGCAACGGCCGACATTACATGATGTCAGAGGATGGGCAGCGCTAACAGCGCAAGGCCAAGGGATAACACAAAAGCGCAGACTCCTGTGCAACAAATAACGATGCTCAGGAGGCCGCGCAAAGCACCAAGGTGGCATTTTTGCCAGCTGTACTGCGTCTCTTTACGAAGGGAACTCACGCCTCAAAATCAGTTTGACTGTGTAAGGGCCTAAATGTTATACGTGTTCCTTTCAGCGTGTGCAAGGAGCAAAATTAAAAGAGCAACCTTTGACTTGTGCAGCATTACTGCTGCATAAGCTGTGGCTCTTCTAGTTTGTAACCCCTGAGGGGGGGTTAAAGGTTACCTTTGAAATTTGTTCAATTAGGCTTCGGCCTACACTCTGCTCCCTCTCCTCCTCCTGCTGTCCCTGGGCTCTAACACCGCCAGTGGGGGCCCAGATGTGCTGGCTGCACAGAGCCAAACACCTCGCCAATGTGTCAGTGGGGTTCAGCACCGCCAGCTGTTCCCCTGCTGTGTAGCCGGCAACGTGTCCTGCAACTGCCACGCAGACACAACAGACCCAAAGCTGCCGCCAGTGCAGGCTTCGGCCTACACTCTGCTCCCTCTCCTCCTCCTGCTGACCCTGGGCTCTAACACCGCCAGTTGGGGCCCAGATGTGCTAGCTGCACAGAGCCAAACACCAGCCAATGTGTCAGTGGGGTTCAGCACCGCCAGCTGTTCCCCTGCTGTGCAGCCGGCAACGTGTCCTGCAACAGCCACGCAGACACAAGAACTGAACTTGAAAGGAACCTGTCCCCCCTCCCCCAGGCGTTTGTATGTTTTCCAGCCACCTTGTACAGCAGTAATGCTGCATGTGTGCAAGGTGGCTCATAAACTTATTCTCCTCGCACATGTGGAACTGAAAACACGTCTAAAATGTGTCCTCTGTGTGACCATTTAACCGTCCCGGAGGTGTGACTTTCCTTTGTAATGACACGCTGCAACCCCCTTGGTAGCGCTGCCCGTCTTCTGGCATCATTGTTTGGCTGCCTGCGCCTCTGCGGCCGCCCTGACCCACACAACGCCCCTCGGTGTCTTATTTATTTTGACTGCGAGGGTGTGATTGATGGGCATGAGCAGTGCATATGTTCGCCTGTCCCTCATCTCTTTCCGCCTTCCTCAGACTGTGCGGCTTCATGGCCGCGGCATGCGATAAGGGATCAGCTGACGCCGCACAGTCTGAAGCGGGTGTAAGGACCCGAGTGTGAGAGGCGAACCTATGTACTGCGCCAGGCCATGAATCCCAGCTCCGCAGTGTTTTAACTATGTAAAGACACTGCGTGGCTGGGATTCATGGGCATCGCGAACCGCACTAGCCGACATGAAATGATGTCAGAAGATGGGCAGCGCATGGCCAAGGGATAACGCAACAACGCAGACTCCTGTACAGCAAATAACAACGCTCAGGAGGCTGCGCCCAGCACCAAGGTGGGATTCTTGACATCTGTGCTGCGTCTCATTACGAAGGGAACTCTCGCCTCCAACACAGTTTGACTGTGTAAGGGCCTAAATGTTATACGTGTTCCTTTCAGCGTGTGCAAGGAGAAAAATTAAAAGAGCAACCTTTGACTTGTGCAGCACTACTGCTGCATAAGCTGTGGCTCTTCTAGTTTGTAACACCTGAGGGGGGGTTAAAGGTTACCTTTAAAATTGGTTCAATTAGGCTTCGGTCTACACTATGCTCCCCCTGCAGATCCTGGGCTGTAACACCGCCAGTTGGGGCCCGGTACTGCTAGCTGCACAGAGAAAAACACCAGCCAATGTGTCAGTGGGGTTCAGCACCGCCAGCTGTTCCCCTGCTGTGTAGCCGGCAACGTGTCCTGCAACAGCCACGCAGGCACAACAGACCCAAAGCTGCCGCCAGTGCAGGCTTCGGCCTACACTCTGCTCCCTCTCCTCCTCCTGCTGACTCTGGGCTCTAACACCGCCAGTTGGGGCCCGGTATTGCTAGCTGCACAGAGCAAAACACCAGCCAATGTGTCAGTGGGGTTCAGCACCGCCAGCTGTTCCCCTGCTGTGTAGCCGGCATCGTGTCCTGCAAAAGCCACGCAGACACAAGAACTGAAATTGAAGGGAACCTGTCCCCCCTCCCCCAGGCGTTTGTATGTTTTACAGCCACCTTGTACAGCGGTAATGCTGCATGTGTGCAAGGTGGCTCATAAACTTATTCTCCTCGCACATGTGGAACTGAAAACACGTCTAAAATGTGTCCTCTGTGTGACCATTAAAACGTCCCTGAGGTGTGACTTTCCTTTGTAATGACACGCAGCAACCCCCTTGGTAGCACTGCCCGTCTTCTGACATCATTGTTTGGCTGGCTGCGTCTCTGCTGCAGCCCTGCGCCACACAACGCCCCTCGGTGTCTTATTTATTTTGACTGCGAGGGTGTGATTGACGGGCATGAGCAGTGCATATCTTCGCCTGTTGTCACTCATCTCCTTCCGTCTTCTTCAGACTGTGCGGCTTCATGGCCGTGGCATGCGATAAGGGATCAGCTGACGCCGCACAGTCTGTAGCAGGTGTAAGGACCCGAGCGAGAGGCGAACATATGTACTGCGCCAGGCCATGAATCCCAGCCCCGCAGTGTGAAACACTGTAAAGACACTGCGGGGCTGGGATTCATGGGCATCGCGAACCGCACCAGCCGACATGAAATGATGTCAGGAGACAGGCAGCGCATGGCCAATGTTACGAACTCCACCGCTGCGCTCCAGCGTCCTCGTTCTCACCGCTCCAGCGCTGCGCTCCAGCGTCCCCGTTCTCACCGCTCCAGCGCTGCGCTCCTGCGTTCTCAAGCTACCGCTGCAACGTCCGGCTCGGCTGGTGTTCTTTCCCTGCGCAGGCGCTCCAGCTTTCCTATAGGAAGCAGGCTCTGCATCCCTGCCTCCTCCTCCTGAAGTCATGTGTTCCTTTCTGTCCAATTCCGTTCCTGCTCCTCCTATAAAAGCTAGTTCCTCCTGCTTCCTGGTGCCTGATTGTTTTAGCATTTTGCTATTGCGTTTGGCCCTTCGTATTGCTCAATACTCTGTGCTTGTACCTCGTGCTAACCCGTGCTACCCTCCGGTTCCCCTCCTTCCCTGGCTAGTTTCCCTTCAGGTCCTGCTCTATTACTCCTGTTGTTATACCTCTGATCCTTGGTTGTTTTCCTTTCCTCAGGTTCCCTCCGTTCCCGTCTCCTCGTCCTCTAGGATCTTCGTCTGCTTCCCGGATTTCGTTTCGTTACCCTGCCTTCTTTTGTCTCTCTTTCTGGAGCCGTCCCTGCTGGTATCTCACCGTGGGTAAGTGACCTCTGGGCTTGCTCCTTGCGGTCCCTGTATAGGGGTCGTTTTCTCCTAGGTCGCTCGCCCAGGGGTAGGGCTCCCCACGGTCCAGAGGGTCCACTCCTGTTTTCCGCTAGATCGCTTCAGTACAATCAGGCCATGGATCCCGCAGGTACCCCTTTCTCGGCCCAGAAAGAGCTCACCCATTTGCGCGATAACCAACAGCGCATAATGGCCTTTTTGAAATCTATGGAGTCTCGCCTTTCCTCGATTCAGACTTCTGACCCAGTTAACACCGCCCAGTTGGCTAGTCTCCAACAGGAGCTCGCCCAGCAACGCGATACCCAGTCCCGCATGCTTAGTTATATGGTCTCCATTGACGACCGTTTGTTTAGTCTTCAGTCAGCCCCAGCTGTGCTCCCGCAAGCCTCTTCTCTTGACCTCACTCCTCCGTCTCCCGCTCACCCTCCCCCTCGTTTGGGTAAACCTCCCAGGTACTCAGGCGATCCAAAACTTTGTAGGGGATTTTTAAACCAATGCCGCCTTCACTTTGAACTTCTGCCACTTCAGTACCCCTCTGATCGGGCGAGAGTGGCGTTCATTGTGTCCCATCTTGAGGGAGAGGCGTTAGCCTGGGTGAATCCCCTGTGGGAACGTGACGATCCCGTTGTCTGCCACCTGGGGGACTTTCTGGAGAACTTTCGGAAAGTTTTCGATGAGCCCGGACGCTTGGCCTCTACCACCGAATCTCTTTTCAATTTACGTCAGGGTTCTTCTACCGTTGGACAATACGCCATCCGCTTTCGTACTTTGTCCTCGGAGTTAGGGTGGAACAACGAAGCTCTTGTGGGTGCCTTCTGGCGGGGTCTGTCCAGCCGTATTAAAGATGAGCTCGCCGGTCGTGACACCCCAACTACTCTTGAGGACCTTGTCTCTCTCGCCACTCGGATCGACCTCCGCTTCCAGGAGCGTTCGCGGGAGACTGCGAGAGAGAGGAGATCCCCGCCTGTCTCCGCTACCTTCCGGCAGCCTAGTACTTCTCGTGCTCCCGTTTCCGTTTCCTCTTCGGTTCCATCCTCTGAACCCATGCAAGTAGATCGAGTTAAAATGGCAGAGCTACGTCGCAAGGAGAGGCGCACCCAGGGTCTCTGCTTCTATTGTGGCAGTGCAACCCATTTACTCCACAGTTGTCCTGATCGTCCGGAAAACTCTTCCGCCTAGGACAGGTGGGAGAGGCCTCCCTAGGCGCCTGCGGTTCCTCTCAACCCCTGACCCTTTCCATTCTTTTTTCCTCTAACCAGCATCAATCTTCCGAGGTAGCGTATGTGGATTCTGGAGCGGCAGGCAATTTTATCAGCCTTGAAGCGGTTCGGAGGCTTCGCGTACCTGTAATCTCTTTGGACACTCCTCGACTACTCGCCTCCGTGGACGGAAGACCTTTACAAGATGCGATTTCTCTCGTCACTGAAGAAGTGGAGATTCAGATTGGGGCCCTTCATCGCGAGAAGATCGCTTTTTATGTTCTGCCTAACCTTTCCTACGCCTTTCTACTAGGTCTTCCCTGGCTTCGTCTACATGAGCCTACACTGAATTGGCGCACTGGAGACGTACTTCGGTGGGGCCCTTCGTGCCATATTCGTTGTCTTCAGTCTATATGTCCGGTCTCTCGTACCCAGCCTGCTGAGGTTCCTGATGGATTACCTTCTCCTTACTGGTCCTACGCTGATGTCTTCAACAAACGAGAGGCTGAGAATCTTCCTCCCCATCGTCCTTACGATTGTCCTGTGGAGCTCCTTCCGGGTCGTTCTCCACCTAGGGGAAAGATTTATCCGCTTTCAGCTGCCGAGACCAAATCTATGTCGGAATACATACAAGAGAACCTAGCCAAAGGTTTCATCCGGAAGTCCTCCTCTCCTGCTGGTGCAGGGTTCTTCTTTGTGAAGAAAAAGGACGGTTCCTTAAGACCTTGTATAGACTATCGGGGTTTGAACAACATCACTATCAAGAATCGGTATCCACTGCCCCTTATTCCGGAGCTCTTCGATCGCCTCCGAGGCGCTCGAGTTTTCACTAAGTTGGACTTACGAGGCGCTTACAATCTGGTCCGGATTCGCTCTGGCGATGAATGGAAAACTGCTTTCAACACCCGGGATGGCCATTACGAGTACTTAGTCATGCCTTTCGGTCTTTGCAACGCTCCCGCGGTTTTCCAAGAGTTCGTCAACGATGTGTTCCGGGACCTCCTCTACTCGAGCGTCTTGGTCTATTTGGATGATATCCTTATTTTTTCTTCTGATCTTCCGTCACATCGCAGAAGTGTTCACGAGGTTTTGCAACGTTTAAGAGATAACCACCTGTATGCCAAGATAGAGAAATGCTTGTTTGAGCAAACCTCACTGCCGTTCCTCGGATACATTGTCTCAGACGCCGGCCTTAAGATGGATCCTGAGAAGGTTAATGCCATTATTAGCTGGCCACGACCCTGCGGTGTGAAAGCCATCCAACGCTTCATCGGATTCGCTAATTACTACAGGCAATTCATTCCACACTTCTCCTCCATGATTCGTCCTCTTTCTTTTCTCACTCGCAAAAGTTCCAGCTCCAAGGACTGGTCTCCTGAGGCCGAGAAGTCTTTTTTTCAACTTAAGGAGGCTTTTTCTTCTGCTCCACTCTTGCATCACCCTGAGGTGAACAAGCCTTTTATATTGGAAGTTGACGCCTCTTCTACCGGGGCTGGAGCGGTGCTCTCACAAAAAACTCCTGAGGGTCTAACAGCTCCTTGCGGCTTCTTCTCTAAAGCCTTTTCACCTTCTGAACGAAATTACACAATTGGTGATCGTGAACTGCTGGCCATCAAATTGGCTCTAGAGGAGTGGAGATACCTTCTGGAGGGTTCGGTGCACCCGTTTGTAATCTTCTCTGATCACAAAAACCTTATTTACTTGCAGACTGCGCAAAGATTGAATCCACGACAAGCGAGGTGGTCCTTGTTCTTTGCCCGCTTTGAGTTCGAGCTTCGTTTTCGGCCCGGCGACAAAAACATAAGAGCTGACGCTCTGTCCAGGTCCTTCCAATCTTCTGATGTCTTGGAGGAGCCTGCTTACATCATCGACCCTACTAAAATGGTCACCGTAGCTCCTTTACAGATGCTTCAGCCTCCACCGGGTAAGACTCTAGTCTTGGATGTTGACACTAAGAAAGTCTTATCTTGGGGACATTCTTCCAAATTGGCTGGTCATGCCGGTGTTAGAAAGACTATCCTTCTCATTTCACGTTATTATTGGTGGCCTACCTTACGTCAAGACGTAGAAGACTTTGTGGCCTCCTGTCCTTCTTGTGCCAGAAACAAGGTACCCAGACGACTGCCACATGGAGCTCTCCTTCCTCTTCCGGTTCCGTCCGCACCCTGGCAACACATCGCAATGGATTTCGTCACCGATCTACCTTGCTCTTCGGCCTGCACGGTCATCCTCGTTGTTGTGGACAGATTCTCTAAAATGGCTCACTTCATTACTTTAACCGGTTTACCCTCAGCTCCTGAATTGGCTAACATTTTTATTCTGAATATCTTCAAGTTCCATGGTCTCCCTCAGCACATCGTCTCAGACAGAGGGGTTCAATTCACTTCTCGCTTTTGGAGAGCCTTGTGTAAGCTTTTAAAGGTAAATCTGGACTTCTCTTCCTCTTATCATCCTCAAACCAACGGTCAGGCAGAACGTACCAACCAAACTCTGGCTGTTTATCTTCGACATTTTTCTAATGCTCACCATAACGACTGGGTCGAACTACTTCCTTGGGCGGAGTTTGCCTACAACAACCATTCCAGCGAGTCCTCTTCTAAGTCTCCATTTTTTGTTGTTTTTGGACGGCATCCTAGTGTTCCCTTACCAGTCTTTCCTGCTTCTGGTGTTCCAGCTGCTGATTCGATGGCTCTCGACTTCTCCTCCATCTGGGGCGAGGTCAAAGAGACGTTAAAACTAGCTTCTTCTAGAATGAAGAGACAAGCTGACAAGAGACGTCTAGATTCTCCTCCTTACTCTCCTGGTGACAAAGTATGGCTTTCTTCAAGATTCATCAGACTCAAGATTCCTTCCTACAAGCTTGGTCCACGATTCATCGGTCCTTTTGAGATTTTACGTCGAGTCAACGAAGTCGCTTACAAGCTGAAATTGCCTGCCTCGCTCCGAATACCCAATACGTTTCATGTCTCTCTTCTCAAACCAGCCGTCTTTAACCGTTTTCATTCTCCCTCTTGTACTTCTTCTCAACTAGCCAGCACAGATAACGTCTTTGAGGTTAAGGACATTTTGGCTGTTAAAACAATTCGGGGAAAGCAGTTTTTTCTGGTGGACTGGAAGGGTTTTGGTCCGGAGGAGAGGTCCTGGGAACCCTTGGAGAACATTGATGCCCCTCGTATTTTAAATAAATTTTTTGCTACTCTTCGTAAAGGGGGGCATAAGAAGGGGGGTACTGTTACGAACTCCACCGCTGCGCTCCAGCGTCCTCGTTCTCACCGCTCCAGCGCTGCGCTCCAGCGTCCCCGTTCTCACCGCTCCAGCGCTGCGCTCCTGCGTTCTCAAGCTACCGCTGCAACGTCCGGCTCGGCTGGTGTTCTTTCCCTGCGCAGGCGCTCCAGCTTTCCTATAGGAAGCAGGCTCTGCATCCCTGCCTCCTCCTCCTGAAGTCATGTGTTCCTTTCTGTCCAATTCCGTTCCTGCTCCTCCTATAAAAGCTAGTTCCTCCTGCTTCCTGGTGCCTGATTGTTTTAGCATTTTGCTATTGCGTTTGGCCCTTCGTATTGCTCAATACTCTGTGCTTGTACCTCGTGCTAACCCGTGCTACCCTCCGGTTCCCCTCCTTCCCTGGCTAGTTTCCCTTCAGGTCCTGCTCTATTACTCCTGTTGTTATACCTCTGATCCTTGGTTGTTTTCCTTTCCTCAGGTTCCCTCCGTTCCCGTCTCCTCGTCCTCTAGGATCTTCGTCTGCTTCCCGGATTTCGTTTCGTTACCCTGCCTTCTTTTGTCTCTCTTTCTGGAGCCGTCCCTGCTGGTGTCTCACCGTGGGTAAGTGACCTCTGGGCTTGCTCCTTGCGGTCCCTGTATAGGGGTCGTTTTCTCCTAGGTCGCTCGCCCAGGGGTAGGGCTCCCCACGGTCCAGAGGGTCCACTCCTGTTTTCCGCTAGATCGCTACAGCCAAGGGATAACACGACAGCGCAGACTCCTGTACAGCAAATAACAACGCTCAGGAGGCTGCACCCAGCAACAAGGTGGGATTTTTGACATCTGTGCTGCGTCTCATTACGAAGGGAACTCTCGCCTCCAACACAGTTTGACTGTATAAAGGGCTAAATGTTATACGTGTTTCATTCAGCGTGTGCAAGGAGAAAAATTAAAAGATCAACCTTTGACTTGTGCAGCACTACTGATGCATAAGGTGTGGCTCTTCTAGTTTGTAACCCCTGAGGGGGGGTTAAAGGTTACCTTTAAAATTGGTTCAATTAGGCTTCGGCCTACACTCTGCTCCCCCTGCAGAGCCTGGGCTCTAACACCGCCAGTTGGGGCCCGGTACTGCTAGCTGCACAGAGAAAAACACCAGCCAATGTGTCAGTGGGGTTCAGCACCGCCAGCTGTTCCCCTGCTGTGTAGCCGGCAATGTGTCCTGCAAATACCACGCAGACACAAAGCTGCCGCCAGTGCAGGCTTCGGCCTACACTCTGCTCCCTCTCCTCCTGCTGACCCTGGGCTCTAACACTGCCAGTTGGGGCCCGGTACTGCTAGCTGCACAGAGCAAAACACCAGCCAATGTGTCAGTGGGGTTCAGCACCGCCAGCTGTTCCCCTGCTGTGTAGCCGGCATCGTGTCCTGCAAAAGCCACGCAGACACAAGAACTGAAATTGAAGGGAACCTGTCCCCCCTCCCCCAGGCGTTTGTATGTTTTACAGCCACCTTGTACAGCGGTACTGCTGCATGTGTGCAAGGTGGCTCATAAACTTATTCTCCTCGCACATGTGGAACTGAAAACACGTCTAAAATGTGTCCTCTGTGTGACCATTAAAACGTCCCTGAGGTGTGACTTTCCTTTGTAATGACACGCAGCAACCCCCTTGGTAGCACTGCCCGTCTTCTGACATCATTGTTTGGCTGGCTGCGCCTCTGCGGCAGCCCTGCCCGACACAACGCCCCTCGGTGTCTTATTTATTTTGACTGCGAGGGTGTGATTGACGGGCATGAGCAGTGCATATCTTCGCCTGTTGTCACTCATCTCCTTCCGTCTTCTTCAGACTGTGCGGCTTCATGGCCGTGGCATGCGATAAGAGATCAGCTGACGCCGCACAGTCTGTAGCAGGTGTAAGGACCCGAGCGAGAGGCGAACCTATGTACTGCGCCAGGCCATGAATCCCAGCCCCGCAGTGTTTTAACTATGTAAAGACACTGCGTGGCTGGGATTCATGGGCATCGCGAACCGCACCAGCCGACATGAAATGATGTCAGAAGACGGGCAGCGCATGGCCAAGGGATAACGCAACAACACAGACTCCTGTACAGCAAAATGCGATGCTCAGGAGAGCGCGCCAAGCACCAAGGTGTGATTTTTGACATCTGTGCTGCGTCTCATTACGAAGGGAACTCTTGCCTCCAACACAGTTTGACTGTATAAAGGGCTAAATGTTATACGTGTTTCATTCAGCGTGTGCAAGGAGAAAAATTAAAAGAGCAACCTTTGACTTGTGCAGCACTACTGCTGCATAAGGTGTGGCTCTTCTAGTTTGTAACCCCTGAGGGGGGGTTAAAGGTTACCTTTAAAATTGGTTCAATTAGGCTTCGGCCTACACTCTGCTCACCCTGCAGAGCCTGGGCTCTAACACTGCCAGTTGGGGCCCGGCACTGCTAGCTGCACAGAGAAAAACACCAGCCAATGTGTCAGTGGGGTTCAGCACCGCCAGCTGTTCCCCTGCTGTGTAGCCGGCAACGTGTCCTGCAACAGCCACGCAGACACAAAGCTGCCGCCAGTGCAGGCTTCGGCCTACACTCTGCTCCCTCTCCTCCTGCTGACCCTGGGCTCTAACACCGCCAGTTGGGGCCCGGTACTGCTAGCTGCACAGAGAAAAACACCAGCCAATGTGTCAGTGGGGTTCAGCACCGCCAGCTGTTCCCCTGCTGTGTAGCCGGCATCGTGTCCTGCAAAAGCCACGCAGACACAAGAACTGAAATTGAAGGGAACCTGTCCCCCCTCCCCCAGGTGTTTGTATGTTTTACAGCCACCTTGTACAGCAGTAATGCTGCATGTGTGCAAGGTGGCTCATAAACTTATTCTCCTTGCCCATGTGGAACTGAACACGTCTAAAATGTGTCCTCTGTGACCATTTAACCGTCCCAGAGGTGTGACTTTCCTTTGTAATGACACGCTGCAACCCCCTTGGTAGCGCTGCCCGTCTTCTGGCATCATTGTTTGGTTACCTGCGCCTCTGCGGCCGCCCTGCCCCACACAACGCCCCTCGGTGTCTTATTTATTTGGACTGCGAGGGTGTGATTGATGGGCATGAGCAGTGCATATGTTCGCCTGTCCCTCATCTCCTTCCGCCTTCCTCAGACTGTGCGGCTTCATGGCCGCGGCATGCGATAAGGGATCAGCTGACGCCGCACAGTCTGAAGCGGGTGTAAGGACCCGAGTGTGAGAGGCCAACATATGTACTGCGCCAGGCCATGAATCCCAGCCCCGCAGTGTTTTAACTATGTAAAGACACTGCGGGGCTGGGATTCATGGTCATCGCGAACCGCACCGGCCGACATTAAATGATGCCAGAAGATGGGCAGCGCTAACAGCGCAAGGCCAAGGGATAAAACTACAGCGCAGACTCCTGTACAGCAAATAACAACGCTCAGGAGGCTGCGCCCAGCACCAAGGTGGGATTCTTGACATCTGTGCTGCGTCTCATTACGAAGGGAACTCCCGCCTCCAACACAGTTTGACTGTATAAAGGGCTAAATGTTATACGTGTTTCATTCAGCGTGTGCAAGGAGAAAAATTAAAAGAGCAACCTTTGACTTGTGCAGCACTACTGCTGCATAAGCTGTGGCTCTTCTACTTTGTAACACCTGAGGGGGGGTTAAAGGTTACCTTTAAAATTGGTTCAATTAGGCTTCGGCCTACACTCTGCTCCCCCTGCAGAGCCTGGGCTGTAACACCGCCAGTTGGGGCCCGGTACTGCTAGCTGCACAGAGAAAAACACCAGCCAATGTGTCAGTGGGGTTCAGCACCGCCAGCTGTTCCCCTGCTGTGTAGCCGGCATCGTGTCCTGCAACAGCCACGCAGGCACAACAGACCCAAAGCTGCCGCCAGTGCAGGCTTCGGCCTGCACTCTGCTCCCTCTCCTCCTCCTGCTGACCCTTTGCTCCAACACTGCTAGTTGGGGCTCTAGGAAGACAAGCTTGAATAGGTCCCCATCCTGGTTCCAGCACCGTCAGCTGGTTCCGGGCAGAGCCTTTGGCTTAGGTGCCTCCTTCTGGGTATCCGAGTTCCACCAACGTCAGGTGGTCCTTGGTAGTGCTTTCAGGCACGGGTACCTCCTGCTTAGTAACCGGGTTCCAGTAACGTCAGCTGGTCCTCGGTAGTTCCATTGGCTCTTGGACCTTCGGCTACCCATCCGGGTTCCAGCACCGTCAGCTGGTTCTCGGCAGTGTCTTTTGCTCTTGTACCTTCTGCTCCCCATCCTGGTTCCAGTACCGTCAGCTGGTTCCGGGCAGAGCCTTTGGCTTAGGTGCCTCCCTCTGGGTATCTGAGTTCCACCAATGTCAGGTGGTCCTTGGTAGTGCTTTCAGCACGGGTACCTCCTGCTTAGTAACCGGGTTCCAGTAACGTCAGCTGGTCCTCGGTAGTTCCATTGGCTCTTGGACCTTCGGCTACCCATCCGGGTTCCAGTACCGTCAGCTGGTTCTCGGCAGTGTCTTTTGCTCTTGTACCTTCTGCTCCCCATCCTGGTTCCAGTACCGTCAGCTGGTTCCGGGCAGAGCCTTTGGCTTAGGTGCCTCCCTCTGGGTATCTGAGTTCCACCAACGTCAGGTGGTCCTTGGTGGTGCTTTCAGGCACGGGTACCTCCTGCTTAGTAACCGGGTTCCAGTAACGTCAGCTGGTCCTCGGTAGTTCCATTGGCTCTTGGACCTTCGGGTAGCCATCCGAGTTCCAGTTCCATCAGCTGTTTCTCGGCATTTTCTCAGCCTTCTTGTACCTTCTGCTACATTTCCAAGTTCAAGACCCTAAAGACGACGACCCGGAAGACCACCCCTAAGATGACGACGACACCAGAGACGACGACCACTGAGATGACGACGACCCTGGAGACGATGACCCTGAAGACCACCCCGATGACGACGACCCCGGAGACGACGACCCTGGAGACGACGACCCTGGAGACGACGACGACATGGGAGACAGAGAAGCAGAAGATCAAGAGGCTGCAGAACAAAGAGCAGAAGAACATTAAGCATAAGACTAAATATCAGAGCAAAAGATATTATCTAAATTATAAGCAGAAGAAGACTAAGCAGTGTATGGGGGTGAGTCCGTTCCTCCTCGTGGTGCCCCTGGATAAAGCCTGATGCTGCAGGCCAAACTGAACGCGGACAAATGTAACACTTTTGTGACAGGCAGAACGGAAGGTGTAATCTTCAAACTTTTATAGATAACAACTACGGGAATGCCTGTCACAAATAAGAATATGATGAAGAAGTTGAATATGAAAAAGATAATAGTTAAATAAAAAGAATATGAACAATGTAAAAAAAAAAAATATAGGTAGAAGAAGAAGAAGATGAATAAGGTGAAGATAGTTGATGTCAAAGAAGCTGATGATGAGGATAATGAAGAAGAAAGTGGGAGAAGTAAAAAAGAAGGTGAAGGACGTGGAAGTAGTGAAACATCAAATTCAATATCTGAAAAAAATAAAATAAAAAATAACATAGTCAAAATCTTTCTAACGCCGAACGTCATAAAAAAAAACTATAAAAACCTGCTATTCTATTTGTTTGGGCTAAACCTCTGTGCCTTTAATGTCTCCGCCACCTCCCCCAATACATCCTACATTATTCTTAGTTGTTTTCCTTCATGTAGAATTTACCTACAAGGAAAGAAAGGGTTTATTTTAATTCCGATATTTTCGTCCCATTGACTTGCATTGGGATCGGGTATCGGTATCGGAATAGATCCGATACTTTGACGGTATCGGCCGATACTTTCCGATACCAATACTTTCCGATATCGGAAGGTATCGCTCAACACTAGTGATCGCTTAGATCCGACCATTAGAAACTGGGGAAGTTTTATCCCTGACAGGACACTTTTATCACTATTTTAAAATGCAGCGGCAGGTGGGATTTCTGACCGCAGCTCCATTCATTCTCTTTGGGGCTTCCAGAAAAAAACAAGAGCAGCCACAGAGTGAATGAATGGATCAGTGATCTAGTCGGACATGCCACTCCAGTCTCATGGGGATAAAAAGTTCCACATTTTGCTGAATGGGTCAAAGCAATCAGACCCCCACCAATCAATATGTTATCACTTATCCTGTGGAGAGGTGATTACTTTTTTCCACAGGAAACCCCTGTAAGTGCATCTCCGCCGCTGTGTACAAAGCATTAAAACTCTAATGGAAATAAAGAATCTTCTCCTAATTAATATAAGAGAGAACAAATGACCGCCATACACAACACAATCCACTATACCAAGACCAATATTACCACATACAGGAAGAAATACCACCACACCATGACCAGACCACATAGTGACCGAATAATACTACATACAAGGGACAAATACCACCGCACCATGTCAAGACCACATATTACCACCACTTGGTGACCAAATAGCACATACAAGGGACAAATACCACAACACCATTTCCAGACCACATATTACCACCACATAGTGACTGAATACTACAATACTGATCAGAAATAAAAAAAAACAAAAACAAAACACAATACTATCACCATAAGGCTGCTGTCACACTAGCAGTATTTGGTCAGTATTTTACATCAGTATTTGTAAGCCAAAACCAGGAGTGGAACAATTTGAGGAAAAGTATAATAGAAACATGTGCACCACTTCTGCATTTATCACCCACTCCTGGTTTTGGCTTACAAATACTGATGTAAAATACTGACCAAATACTGAATGTGTGACGGCAGCCTAAGTGACATTATACACAGGAGATCTGTACTTAGTATGCAGTGTCTGTGTAGAGGTAATACAGAGATCACTGGTGGTATTATACACAGGAGCTCTGTATATAATGTATAGGTAATACAGTGATCACTGGTGACATTATACACAGGAGCTCTGTATATAGTATACAGTGTATAGTGTCAGTGTATAGGTAACACTGACTCCCCAGTGACGTCTCTAGGTGAAGTCCTTCATCTTTCATCCAGCACAGACCGCCATCATTTCTTCCAGCCAGGACTCATTTCTGCAGGAAATAACACAGTTATCTCGAGCTCCGCTTGCAGAACACATTACTTAATTTTTCACAACTTCTACATTACACCACATGAAGAAAAAAAGGCGACATAGTGTCACTCTACACAGTAACAGGACCGCCCCCCCAATTAAAACAGTATACTCAAAAAATAAAATAAATACATCACTGCAGTAATAATATCCCTTAATTAGCCCCTATGGTAATAATATTCCCTATCCTGGCCCCGTTTATCTCATTCCTGGCTCCAGCCATATGTTCTCGCATCCTGCCCTCATGAGTATCCATTCTACCCCATATGATCTCCCCATCCTGCCCCATCTGTCTCCATCGTATCCATCCTGCCCCATGATCCAATCCTGCCCCATGTCTTTCATTCTGCCCCGTGTCTCCAATCATGCCCTGTATCTACATTCTGCCCATGCCTCCAGTCCTGCCCCCAGTGTGTCCAGCAATCTACCCCAGTGTATCCAGCATATTACCCCCAGTGTGTCCAGCAACCTGCCCCAGTATGTCCAGCATATTGCCCCAGTGTCCAGCAATCTGCCCCAGTGTGTCCAGCATATTACCCCCAGTGTGTCCAACAATCTGCCCCAGTATGTCCAGCACTGCCCCTAGTGTGTCCAGCACTGCCCCCAGTGTCCAGCGTTCTGCCCCCAGTGTCCAGCGTTCTGCCCCCAGTGTCCAGCGTTCTGCCTCCAGTGTGTCCAGCGTTCTGCCCCCAGTGTGTCCAGCGTTCTGCCCCCAGTGTGTCCAGCGTTCTGCCCCCAGTGTGTCCAGCGTTTTGCCCCCAGTGTGTCCAGCGTTCTGCCCCCAGTGTGTCCAGCGTTCTGCCCCCAGTGTGTCCAGCGTTCTGCCCCCAGTGTGTCCAACGTTCTGCCCCCAGTGTGTCTCCAGCATTCTGCCCCCAGTGTGTCTCCAGCATTCTGCCCCAGTGTGTCTCCAGCATTCTGCCCCAGTGTGTCTCCAGCATTCTGCCCCAGTGTGTGTCCAGCATTCTGCCCCCCCAGTGTCCCCCACTGCTCCGGGGGCCCCCCCGGCCGCCACCCACCCTCCTTGAAGACGATACTCACCCTGCTGCCTGCTCCAGCGATGGTCTCGGCATCTGCTCTGCACTGCATCTTCTTCCTGCTTGAGCTTGTGCGGTCATGTGATACTGATTAAAGTCATGAATATGCGCATATTCATGACCTTAATGAAGCGGTACCACGTGACCGCACAAGCAGGAAGAAGATGCAGTGCAGAGCAGACGCCGAGACCATCGCTGGAGCAGGGTGAGTATTGTCTTCAAGGAGGGTGGGGGGGGGGCGGCCGGGGGGGCCCCCGGAGCAGTGGGGGCCCCTGGAGCAGTGGGGGCCCTGCCAGCAGGTGTCAGTGCCTGGGCCCACCGGAGGATCCTCCGGTTCTCCGGTGGGCCAGTCCGAGCCTGGTTCTGGGAATATGTCTTTCAATTTGTGATCTCTATGGAATATGGGTTGGAGATCAGCACCAATTTTCCTTAGGATGCTCATGTGGGGGTGGTATGTGACCACAAGAGGTACCCTGTTGTTATCCTCTCTCAGTTTGTAATCCAGGAGCAGTGTTGAGCCACCCCCCTAGTGTTCGAGTTCGGTTCGTCGAACTGGGGCGTGTTCGACGAATGTTCGTCGAACGTTCGACAAACACCGTCGAACCCCATTGAAACCAATGGCAGGCAAACACAAACACATACAAACACATAGAAAACACATAGAAAACACCTTAAAAGGTGTCCAAAAGCTGACAAACTGCTCAAAAGACACAACAAACACATGGAAAAGTCACAACTACATATAGTCATGCGAAAAGAAAAGAGGTGGAGGAGTAAAAGGAGGAGGAGACAAAGATATAGGCATGTCATGCCCTTCTAAAATCAAGAAAGGCTGGAGTAAAAATCTAAAATCACCCTACCAACACCCAGACGTCTTTAAAAAGAAAAAAGAAATATCTTTAGGTAGAATGGCGGTGGGTCCATTCAGAACATTTTCCTTAGAAGACGTAGTGGTACCCCCGTTGGGAGTTGAGCCAAAAAAGGAACCCAATACATTCAGACTAATCCACCATTTGTCATATCCAAGGGGCAGGTCAGTAAACGACAACATCGATGCAGAACCAAGTACAGTACTATGTACTGTACCTCCTTTGACGAGGCAATCAGGTGGGTCAAGAAGTTGGGAAGGAGGACTCTAATGGCCAAAACAGACATTGCGGGGGCGTTCCGGTTACTACCTGTGCCTCCGAATAGTGTCCTCCCATTGGGCTGCTTCTGTGAAGGAGCATACTACATGGATCGCTGTTTGCCCATGGGGTGCTCCATATCCTGCTCACTATTTGAGGTGTTTAGTTGCTTCCTCGAATGTGTCGTCATGGACGTTTCTAAGGCGGCACATATTATCCATTACCTCGACAACTTCTTATGCCTGGGCCCAAAAGATTTGAATACACGCGGTATTCCACCTGTGAGAAGGAGAGAGCTGGAGGGAGAGTGGACACCCCAGATCCGAGGGGTTAGATTGAGAAAGGAAGAAGGCGGTGTAGCTTGCTTCATGGGTGGGGTACTCTGCTGAGTAGCAGAAATTGCTACTAGGCCCAAAAGGATTTCCTGGGCCAGATGCCGTTAAAAAATAGTACTTAGGTAAATAGGCGGTGTAGCTTGCTTCATGGGTGGGGTACGCTGCTGAGTAGCACCAAATTCTACTAGGCCCAAAAGGATTTCCTGGGCTAGATGCCGTTAAAGAATAGTACTTAGGTAAACAGGCGGTGTAGCTTGCTTCATGGGTGGGGTACTCTGCTGGGTAGCACAAAATGCTATTAGGGGCAAAACGATTTCCTGGGCTAGATGCAGTTAAAAATTAGTAATTAGATCAACAGGCGGTGTTGGTTGCTTCATGGGTGGGGTACTCTGCTGAGTAGCACCAAATTGCTACTAGGCCCAAAAGGATTTCCTGGGCTAGATGCCGTTAAAAAATAGTTCTTAGGTAAACAGGCGGTGTATGTCATGATTCCCCAATGGCATGGGAACATCAGAAACACAAAAATTACAGACTAGCTCTCGGGTGATGGAAACTCAAGCTGACCGTGACCTAAATCTACCACACAACTAACAGTAGCCAGGGAGCATTCCTACGGCTGCCTAAATGCCACGCGCCAGCCGGAGAACTAACTACGCCTGGAAGAGGAAGGAACAGACCTGGCTTACCTCTAGTGAAATTCCCCAAAGATGATAGTAGCCCCCACATATATTAACAGTGAGTTCAGAGGAAAAGACATACACAGTATGAAGGTAGATTTAGCAAAGCGAGGTCCACTTACTAGATAGAGGAAGGATACAAAAGAGGACTTCACGGTCAGCTGAAAAACCCTTTCAAAAACCCATCCTGAAATTACTTTAAAACTCCTGTGTCAACTCATCACACAGGAGTGGCAATTTCAGTCCACAAGAGCTTCCAGTAACAGGAAATGACAAAACTGTAAACTGGACAAAAATACAAAACAATAAGGACAAGAGTCCACTTAGCTGATCAGCAGACTAGTAGCAGGAACATGCAACTGAATGACTCAGGTTACAATGATGACCGGCAAGGAAGTGACTGGAGAGCAAGGCTAAATAGGGAACTCCCAAAACTGATGGAAGCAGGTGAGCGAGGCAGAAAAGAACACACAAGTCTCCAGTACCACCAGCCACCACTAGGGGAGCCCAAAAAGCGATCACAACAGTACCCCCCCCTTAAGGAGGGGGCACCGAACCCTCACAAGAACCGCCAGGGCGACCTGGATGAGCCCTATGAAAGGCACGAACCAAATCCGAGGCATGAACATCAGAGGCAGTTACCCAAGAATTATCTTCCTGACCATAGCCCTTCCATTTAACCAGATACTGGAGTCTCCGCCTGGAAATACGGGAGTCCAAGATTTTCTCTATAACGTACTCCAATTCACCCTCAACCAGCACAGGAGCAGGAGGCTCAGCAGAAGGAACCACCGGCACCTCGTATCTCCGCAACAACGACCGATGGAACACATTATGGATAGCGAAAGATGCCGGGAGGTCCAAACGAAAGGAAACAGGGTTAATAATCTCCAAAATCCTATAGGGACCGATAAACCAAGGCTTAAATTTAGGAGAAGAAACCCTCATTGGGACAAAACGGGAAGACAACCACACCAAGTCCCCAACACGAAGGCGAGGACCAACCCGACGCTGGCGGTTAGCAAACCGCTGAGTCCTCTCCTGGGACAAATTCAAATTGTCCACCACTTGTTCCCAAATCCGATACAACCGATCCACCACAGCATCCACTCCAGGACAATCCGAAGACTCCACCTGACCAGTAGAAAAACGGGGATGAAACCCCGAATTGCAAAAGAAAGGGGAAACCAAAGTGGCCGAACTAGCCCGATTATTAAGAGCAAACTCCGCCAACGGCAAAAAGGCAACCCAATCATCCTGATCCGCAGACACAAAACACCTCAAATACGTCTCCAAAGTCTGATTAGTTCGCTCCGTCTGGCCATTAGTCTGAGGATGGAAGGCAGACGAAAAAGACAAATCAATGCCCAACCTGGCACAGACTGCCCGCCAAAATCTAGAAACGAACTGGGTACCCCTATCAGAAACGATATTTTCAGGAATACCATGCAAGCGAACCACATTTTGAAAAAACAAAGGAACCAACTCAGATGAGGAAGGCAACTTCGGCAATGGCACCAAATGAACCATCTTAGAAAAACGGTCACACACCACCCAGATAACAGACATCCTCTGAGAGACAGGAAGATCAGAAATAAAGTCCATCGAGATGTGCGTCCAAGGCCTCTTCGGAATAGGCAAGGGCAACAACAACCCGCTAGCCCTAGAACAACAAGGCTTGGCCCGAGCACACACATCACAAGACTGCACAAAAACACGCACATCTCGAGACAGAGATGGCCACCAGAAGGATCTAGCCACCAAATCCCTGGTACCAAAAATTCCAGGATGACCCGCCAGCGTAGAAGAATGAACCTCCGAGATGACTCTACTGGTCCAATCATCAGGAACAAACAGTCTACCAGGTGGACAGCGATCAGGTCTATCCGCCTGAAACTCTTGCAAAGCACGTCGCAGATCTGGGGAAATAGCGGATAATATCACCCCATCCTTAAGGATACCTGTAGGTTCCGAATCACCAGGGGAATCAGGCTCAAAACTCCTATAAAGGGCATCCGCCTTCACATTCTTAGAACCTGGTAGATATGAGACCACAAAATTAAACCGAGAGAAAAACAACGACCAGCGCGCCGTCTAGGATTCAGGCGCCTGGCAGACTCAAGATAAATCAGATTCTTGTGATCAGTCAAAACCACCACCTGATGTCTAGCACCCTCAAGCCAATGACGCCACTCCTCAAATGTCCACTTCATGGCCAAAAGCTCCCGATTACCGACATCATAATTTCTTTCGGCGGCAGAAAATTTTCGAGAAAAGAACGCACAAGGTCTCATCACTGAGCAATCGGAACTTTTCTGCGACAAAACCGCCCCCGCTCCGATCTCGGAAGCATCGACCTCAACCTGAAAGGGGAGAGAGACATCGGGCTGGCGCAAAACAGGGGCAGACGAAAAGCGGCGCTTAAGTTCCCGAAAGGCCTCCACAGCGGCAGGGGACCAATTGGCCACATCAGCACCCTTCTTAGTCAAATCCGTAAGAGGCTTAGCAACACCAGAAAAACCAGTTATAAATCGACGATAAAAATTAGCAAAGCCCAAGAACTTCTGAAGACCCTTTAGAGAAGTAGGCTGCGTCCAGTCACAAATAGCCCGAACCTTGACAGGGTCCATCTCAACAGAAGAAGGGGAAAAAATGTACCCCAAAAAGGAAATCTTTTGAACCCCAAAAACACACTTAGAACCCTTTACACACAGAGAATTCTCCCGCAAGACCTGAAAAACCCTCCTGACCTGCTGAACATGAGACTCCCAGTCCTCAGAAAAAATCAAAATATCGTCCAAATACACAATCATAAATTTATCCAGATATTCACGGAAAATATCATGCATAAAGGACTGAAAAACTGAAGGTGCATTAGAAAGGCCGAAAGGCATTACCAAATACTCAAAGTGGCCCTCAGGCGTATTAAATGTGGTTTTCCACTCATCCCCTTGCTTAATTCGCACCAAATTATACGCCCCACGGAGATCAATCTTGGAGAACCACTTAGCCCCCCTTATGCGAGCAAACAAATCAGTAAGCAGCGGCAACGGATACTGATATTTGACAGTAATTTTATTCAGGAGTCGATAATCAATACAAGGCCTCAGCGAGCCATCCTTTTTAGAGACAAAGAAAAACCCAGCTCCTAAAGGTGATGAAGAAGGACGAATATGTCCCTTTTCCAGGGACTCCTTAACATACTCTCGCATGGCAGCATGCTCAGGTACAGATAGGTTAAACAAACGACCCTTTGGAAATTTACTGCCTGGAATCAGATCTATGGCGCAATCACACTCTCTGTGGGGAGGGAGAGAACCAATTTTAGGCTCTTCAAAAATATCCCCAAAATCCGACAAAAATGCCGGAATCTCAGAGGGAATAGATGACGAGATAGAACCCAAAGGTATGTCCCCATGAGCCCCCCGACATCCCCAGCTTAACACAGACATAGTTTTCCAGTCCAGTACTGGGTTATGAGATTGTAACCATGGTAATCCAAGCACTAACACATCATGTAAATTATGCAACACGAGGAAGCGAATCATCTCCTGATGGTCTGGAGTCATACGCATAGTCACTTGCGTCCAGAACTGTGGTCTATTACAAGCCAGAGGTGTAGAATCAATACCCTTCAGAGGTATAGGAACTTCCAGAGGCTCCAAATCAAACCCACAGCGCCTGGCGAAGGACCAATCCATGAGACTCAGAGCGGCGCCAGAGTCCACATAGGCATCCACGGTAATAACTGATAATGAACAAATCAGAGTTACAGACAGAAGAAATTTAGACTGTAAAGTGCCAATAGAAACAGACTTGTCAACCTTCCTAGTACGTTTAGAGCATGCTGATATAACATGCGCGGAATCACCACAGTAGAAGCACAAGCCATTTTTGCGCCTATAATTCTGCCGCTCGCTTCTTGACAGAATTCTGTCACATTGCATTTTCTCTGGCGTCCCTTCAGAAGATACCGCCAAATGGTGCACGGGTTTGCGCTCCCGCAAACGCCGATCAATCTGAATCGCCATTGTCATGGACTCATTCAGACCTGTGGGCGTAGGAAACCCCACCATGACATCCTTAACGGCATCAGAAAGGCCCTCTCTGAAAATTGCCGCTAGGGCACACTCATTCCACTGAGTAAGCACAGACCATTTACGAAATTTTTGGCAGTATATCTCGGCTTCATCTTGCCCTTGAGACAGGGCTATTAAAGCTTTTTCAGCTTGAATCTCCAAATTAGGTTCCTCATACAGCAACCCTAAAGCCAGAAAAAACGCATCCACATTGAGCAACACAGGATCCCCTGGTGTCAATGAAAATGCCCAATTTTGAGGGTCACCTCGCAGCAAAGAAATCACAATCTTAACCTGCTGAACAGGATCTCCAGAGGAGTGAGGTCTGAGAGAAAGGAATAATTTACAATTACATTTGAAATTCAGAAACCGACATCTATCTCCGGAAAATACCTCTGGTGTAGGAATCTTAGGTTCAGAAATAGGAGTACGTATAACATAATCTTGTAAATTCTGAACCTTCGTAGCAAGATTATTTAAACCTGCAGCCAAACTCTGAGAGTCCATCCTTAAACCGGAGAGATCAGAGCCATTCAAGGATTAGAAGGAGAGAAAGGCAAGGCTGTAAATAGAGCAGAAATACAACTGAGCCAACTAAGTAGCAAACATGAGAGGAAAAAAAAATAAAAAAAATCTACAGACTTCTTTTACTCTCCTTTCTTTTGCCAATTACTTTAACAGTGGCCGGTCATACTGTCATGATTCCCCAATGGCATGGGAACATCAGAAACACAAAAATTACAGACTAGCTCTCGGGTGATGGAAACTCAAGCTGACCGTGACCTAAATCTACCAACACAACTAACAGTAGCCAGGGAGCATTCCTACGGCTGCCTAAATGCCACGCGCCAGCCAGAGAACTAACTACGCCTGGAAGAGGAAGGAACAGACCTGGCTTACCTCTAGTGAAATTCCCCAAAGATGATAGTAGCCCCCACATATATTAACGGTGAGTTCAGAGGAAAAGACATACACAGTATGAAGGTAGATTTAGCAAAGCGAGGTCCACTTACTAGATAGAGGAAGGATACAAAAGAGGACTTCACGGTCAGCTGAAAAACCCTTTCAAAAACCCATCCTGAAATTACTTTAAAACTCCTGTGTCAACTCATCACACAGGAGTGGCAATTTCAGTCCACAAGAGCTTCCAGTAACAGGAAATGACAAAACTGTAAACTGGACAAAAATACAAAACAATAAGGACAAGAGTCCACTTAGCTGATCAGCAGACTAGTAGCAGGAACATGCAACTGAATGACTCAGGTTACAATGATGACCGGCAAGGAAGTGACTGGAGAGCAAGGCTAAATAGGGAACTCCCAAAACTGATGGAAGCAGGTGAGCGAGGCAGAAAAGAACACACAAGTCTCCAGTACCACCAGCCACCACTAGGGGAGCCCAAAAAGCGATCACAACAGGTGTAGCTTGCTTCATGGGTGGGGTACTCTGCTGAGTAGCACAAAATACTACTAGGTACAAAACGATTTCCTGGGCTAGATGCAGTTAAAAATTAGTACTTAGGTAAACAGGCGGTGTAGCTTGCTTCATGTGTGGGGTACGCTGCTAAGTAGCACCAAATTCTACTAGGCCCAAAAGGATTTCCTGGGCTAGATGCCGTTAAAAAATAGTATTTGGGTAAACAGGCGGTGGGTGGGTGTTCTACTCTAGCAGACACTGAAGCTTTGGAGCAGACCTCTGAATCCCAGGCCATAGTATGAGTAAACAACTCTGCAGACGACCCCACCCACCTGGAATTGACCATGGCAACGTCATGTAAAGCACAGCAAGGGGACTCAATAAAGGGTCTCCATTTTTTCCAAAAATTCGGCCACAGACACCACTTAAGTGGCATCAATTTCACCAGAGTTTTTTAAAACGGTTGGTGAGGTGATTTTCAAAAATCATCAAGCTTTTAGTCTCCCCAGGATGACACAGGGGTAGAAAAGTCCTTGCGGATCCAGGATTTGTTCATCTTGATGAAAGTTAGTCTGTCTACCTTGTTACTGGACAGCCGCGTGCGCTTATCTGTCAGCACACCACCAGCAGCGCTGAACACACGTTCAGAGAGAACGCTGGCTGCAGGGTACGACAAGATCTCCAAGACGTGAGTGGCGAGCTCAGGCCAGTTTTCAAGATTGGAAGCCCAAAATGAGAAAGGGTCCAGTTCCACAGTCATGGCATCGATGTTAACTTGGAGATACTCTTGTACCATCCTCTCTAGGTGTTGGCTGTGCGTCAGACTTCTTGTCTCGTGTGGCCTTGCAAAGGATGGTCTAAAAAAATCTTGAAACGATTGGAAAAAATTGCTGTTACCACCAGATACGATGTTACTGTTACGGTTTGAGTGATGACTCGATAGTCCCACGGTTGGCAAGTTAGAATTCAGAGATTCACTACGTGCACCACTGGTGTTTTGTGGAAAAGCAGATGTTAGATTCTGTAACAGTCTCTGCTAATACTCCTGCATGCGTGAATCCCTTTGTATGGCAGGAATTATTTCGCCAAATTTACTTTTGTACCGGGGATCTAAGAGAGTGGCAACCCAGTAGTCGGCATTACTTTGGATTCTGACAATCCGAGGGTCATGTTGCAGGTAGTGCAGCAAGAAGGCACTCATGTGTCTTGCGCATCCAGGAGGACCAAGTCCTTGTTGTCTTGGTGGCGGCGAGGTGAGAATCATGCTTCCTTCCTCTGTCCTCTCCCCCCAACCTCGCACAACAGAAATTTGATCAAGGTCTCCCTCATCTGATAAGTCTTCCATGCCCAGCGCCAGTTCGTCCTCCACGTCTTCCTCGCCTCCTGCTCCTTCCTCAACAGTTTGGCTGCTACCATGCGCCGTCGGTAATCCCTCTCCCCCAGCCTCCAATGCCAGCCTCCTTGGTGCTGCCGACCGTCTAAACCTTGGAGATATTATCCCTTCCGCATATAGCGCCTCCTGTTCCTCCTCCTCCTCCTCCTCCTCTTGTTCCACCACCTGACTCCGAATACTGTTTAAGGTGTGCTCCAGCATGTAAATCACCGGAATAGTCATGCTGATAATGGCATCGTCAGCACTAAACATCTTTGTTGCTATTTCAAAACTGTGCAGAAGGGTGCATAGGTCCCAGATCTGAGGCCACTCCTGCAGGGTGATTTGCCCCACCTCTGGATCTCGTTGGCCCAGGCTATACGTCATAACGTATTGCACCAGGGCTCGTCGGTGCTGCCACAGTCGCTGCAACATGTGCAGAGTTGAATTCCACCGTGTGGGTGCAGCGCCCCAGAGTCCTGGTCGTTGCAGTACTGTGGCTCCGCCACTAAGGGGAGCTACGGTGCGTCCGATGGCACTGAAGGAGTTCATCTGATCAGGTATCACAGACACCAATACATTTCACAGCTGGGCCTCCGGGGGGAGCTAAGGGTTCTATTCATTAGGCCACTCCCCACCATAGTGGGTAAACTGGGGGTCAGGCAGGAAGTTAGAAAGAAGCTGACTGGGTTGGAACCAGGCAACACCTTGTGGCAGAGGGTGTTGTAGGGGAAGATTCGGAGGGGTCCTTGTCAGGGGTGGGATCCTGACAGAGGCCTAGCGAACAGAGAGAACGTTACGGGACCGCGCCTGCACGATATAGTGGCGGTACCCCAAGAAAGGACAAGAAGCGAGGTTTATTGTGCTGAGTGAGAAACGAGATCAACGCAACAAGGAGAATACCAGTAGGAGTCGTGCTGTAAGACGAGGCAACATCCTACTGAGGCGCGTAGCCGGTGGCCGGAACGCCGAGGAAGTATAGAGCTCCAAGCCAAACTTCAAACCTACGGCAGGGCAGTCAGTTACAGGCGGGCTGTCTCACCCAGACCCAGGAAGACACAGGGGAGTAACAACAGGAGTGGGGCGACGCTTGAGTCCCGGAAGAGCTCTGAGCCTCCCCGTCATACGGGTGCGTCCTAACCGTAAGATCAGGGGGACGTAGAGGGAGAACATCAGAATCGAGTTGTGAGGGAACACGAGAAACAGACACAACAGTTGTGGGGACTATCCCGTGAGCACAGCAGGGGAGGACCACAACACACAAGCGCAGGAAGGTAGGCACAGATTTCCACCTGCAAAGGGAACTCTGGAGGTGCCATCGGACCGGCCGGACTTGCGCAGCCCGGTTAACCGTATTCCAGATTGAGGACTCAGAAGCCTTCAGTAAAGAGGTAAAGAGACTGCAACCTGGTGTCCTCGTTATTTACCGCGACCGGCACTTCACCGCACCATAACATCATCATCTTACCACCACCTTTCATTGTGCGCCCCTCAGCAGGGTCACGGACCGGGTCTAGCCACCGTGACAACCCCAGAGCAGAGACTCAGAGGCCTGGTACCGGGTACCCCTCGGCCCTGCGGCAGTGGGGGCGCTGCATGGGCACATCGCATTTCAGCCGGTGAACTGGCAGGCCCAACGACTTCTGTAGAGATGTAAGTCGTTAAGCTGCGGGATGCGAATGGCGGAAGTGAGCACACAGCGATCATGCCCTCTGCAGAAGCCCATCTAGTCCAGGATAGTGGGATAAAAATTGCTGGACAACCAGGTTCAAAACGTGAGCCATACAAGGCACGTGTGTGACATTGGCCTGGCGAAGGGCCGCACCCAGGTTTGCAGCATTGTTGCACACGGCCTTCCCTGGCTGCAGGTTGAGTGGAGACAACCATTGATGGAACTCGGTCTCCAGAGCTGACCACAACTCCTCAGCTGTGTGACTCACATTTCCCAGACATTTCAATGTAAACACCGCCTGATGCCGTTGAGCCCTGGTGACAGCATAGTAAGGAGGTGTGTAGGATTCCTTCTGCGCAGTTAGAACGCGGGTGGCATTACCAGACAGGCTTTGGGTGCAGGTGGAGGACCGAGAGGAGGTTGAGGAGGCAGAAGCAGTGGAGGAACTTCCAGATACAGAGGATCGACGAGCAACTCGTGGGGACAGCAAGACTTGGACAGCAGCCCCTTCTCCTGATGTCACCATAGTTACCCAGTGCCCAGTCACCAACATGTAACGCCCCTGTCCATGTCTACTCATCCAAGTGTCTGTGGTGAAATGCACCCTGTCACACACAGAGTTTGTCAAGGAAGCAGTGATGTTGTGTGCGACATGCTGGTGTAGCGCAGGCACAGCTTTCTTTGAAAAGTAGTGGCGACTAGGGTTGAGCGACTTTCATTTTTTTAAGATCGAGTAGGGTTTTGGGAAACCCGATTTTGTCCAGAGTCGAGTCGAGTGCAGTCGGCCGATTATCGCTAAAAGTCGGGGATCGACCGAAACACGAAACCCAATGCAAGTCAATGGGGAAGCATAGTCGGCAGTGAGTGGAGGCCAGGAAAACACCTACAGTGCCCATTTTAATGCCAAAAACATCCATTCTTGTTTCTGAAGCTTGCCAATCTTAATTAACTGTATAATAATAGTTGGGCATAGGGAATTGGGGGAAAGTTGTGGGGGGAGTAGGGCTGGCTCAAGTTTTTCGTGGGCCCAGGAAATGCGGACTACGTCACGGCGGTGTTGCAGGGAAAGGTAAGTATTTAAAAGTTGCAAGTGCTGTGATCCTGAGCAAGCAGGGGGGGCCCACTCGTTCGCATTGCCACTGGCACAGGGCCCCTCAAAGTACGGCGGTGTGTTTGCATGGCGGGGGCGCCTCCCACCAGCAGCGACACTTTTGCGTACTCTGAGGGGCCCTGTGCCAGTGACGTCGCCAACGAGTATGCCCCCCCACCTGATGAAGGAACCTGCACTTTCATCTGCACCTTCCTCTTTGTCCCTGTGTAAGGTGGTATAACATGCGGGAAGGGGAACCTTACTTTCAGCAGGGACAGATTCTGGCTGTGTAGAGTACAAGGGGAATGTAGTGGTCTAGGTCAATGTACCAGCAGACTCATTTAGCAGTGGCTGGGCAATGGGCAGGATGAGGAGGAAACAGATATAGGGCCAAAGAATAAAGTAGGCTACATGCAGTTCAAAATTGGTAACAGGACTAAACAGGCGGCATTGCTTTGTTCAGTGGAGTAGCAAACCCAAGAGCAGCAGACACTGTTTCAAGGGCCTAACCACACTAGTAGGCCAAATGCAGTTTAATATCTGATAGTATAGGGCGAAAGCCAGAATGTGGAAGCTCAGCTTTGTTCAGTTGAGGACAACACCAGGGAGGGGCAGACACCTTTAGTAGGCCGGAAAAGCCTATTGCATTTTTTAAAATGGTAATTTGGAGCAGAAGGTTGAAGCTCAGCTTTATTTAGTTGAGGGCAACACCAGGGAGGGGCAGAAGCCGTTAGTAGGCCCTAACCACCATTTTTTTTTTTTTTAAAACCACTTAATGAGAGCCGGAAGGTTGAAGCTCAGCTTTATTTAGTTGAGGACAACACCAGGGAGGGGCAGAAGCCGTTAGTAGGCCCTAACCACCATTTTTTTTTTAAAACCACTTAATGAGAGCCGGAAGGTTGAAGCTCAGCTTTATTTAGTTGAGGACAACACCAGGGAGGGGCAGAAGCCGTTAGTAGGCCCTAACCACCATTTTTTTTTTAAAACCACTTAATGAGAGCCGGAAGGTTGAAGCTCAGCTTTATTTAGTTGAGGACAACACCAGGGAGGGGCAGAAGCCGTTAGTAGGCCCTAACCACCATTTTTTTTTTTTTTAAAACCACATAATGAGAGCCGGAAGGTTGAAGCTCAGCTTTATTTAGTTGAGGACAACACCAGGGAGGGGCAGAAGCCGTTAGTAGGCCCTAACCACCATTTTTTTTTTTAAAACCACATAATGAGAGCCGGAAGGTTGAAGCTCAGCTTTATTTAGTTGAGGGCAACACCAGGGAGGGGCAGAAGCCGTTAGTAGGCCCTAACCACCATTTTTTTTTTTAAAACCACATAATGAGAGCCGGAAGGTTGAAGCTCAGCTTTATTTAGTTGAGGACAACACCAGGGAGGGGCAGAAGCCGTTAGTAGGCCCTAACCACCATTTTTTTTTTTAAAACCACATAATGAGAGCCGGAAGGTTGAAGCTCAGCTTTATTTAGTTGAGGGCAACACCAGGGAGGGGCAGAAGCCGTTAGTAGGCCCTAACCACCATTTTTTTTTTTAAAACCACATAATGAGAGCCGGAAGGTTGAAGCTCAGCTTTATTTAGTTGAGGGCAACACCAGGGAGGGGCAGAAGCCGTTAGTAGGCCCTAACCACCATTTTTTTTTTTAAAACCACATAATGAGAGCCGGAAGGTTGAAGCTCAGCTTTATTTAGTTGAGGACAACACCAGGGAGGGGCAGAAGCCGTTAGTAGGCCCTAACCACCATTTTTTTTTTTAAAACCACATAATGAGAGCCGGAAGGTTGAAGCTCAGCTTTATTTAGTTGAGGGCAACACCAGGGAGGGGCAGAAGCCGTTAGTAGGCCCTAACCACCATTTTTTTTTTTAAAACCACATAATGAGAGCCGGAAGGTTGAAGCTCAGCTTTATTTAGTTGAGGGCAACACCAGGGAGGGGCAGAAGCCGTTAGTAGGCCCTAACCACCATTTTTTTTTTTAAAACCACATAATGAGAGCCGGAAGGTTGAAGCTCAGCTTTATTTAGTTGAGGACAACACCAGGGAGGGGCAGAAGCCGTTAGTAGGCCCTAACCACCATTTTTTTTTTTAAAACCACATAATGAGAGCCGGAAGGTTGAAGCTCAGCTTTATTTAGTTGAGGGCAACACCAGGGAGGGGCAGAAGCCGTTAGTAGGCCCTAACCAAAGTTGAAGGCCAAATGCAGTTTAATTTCTGATACTATAGGCCGAAAGCCAGAAGGTGGAAGTTCCGATTTAGACAGTGGAGGACA
Source organism: Ranitomeya variabilis (assembly GCF_051348905.1). Taxonomy (NCBI): domain Eukaryota; kingdom Metazoa; phylum Chordata; class Amphibia; order Anura; family Dendrobatidae; genus Ranitomeya; species Ranitomeya variabilis. The sequence goes on from NC_135234.1 coordinate 323,105,581, forward strand.
ATTTGAATTAGGGACTGCAGACAGACTTAGTAGGCTGTCCCCTGTGGACCATGCATCCACCACATTAACCCATTGCGCCGTAATGGACACGTAATCTTCCGTGGCCATGCCTACAGGTCCATGCGTCTGTTGTCAGGTGCACCTTTGTACTCACAGATTGCCAGAGTGCATGGACAATGCGGTCTTCTACATGCTGGTGGAGGGTTGGGATGGCTTTTCTCGCAAAAGAAGTGTCGACTGGTTAGCTTGTAGCGTGGTACAGCGTAGTCCATCATGGCCTTATTAATAGTAAATAAAATATATAACTAGGCTCTATGAACTTTTAAATAGGTTCCAGGGGTACACGGGCAGCATTGGTGTGGTCAGTGGAGGAGTATTGCAAGTAGGGGCTGCAGACAGGCTATCAAAGGCCTAAAATAACAAACAGTAGGCAGTCATGGCAGTTTTACATCGGTTACATGGATACACAGGCAGGCACTCCAGGCAGCATTGTGCTCAGTGGAGGAGTATTGCAAGTAGGGGCCGCAGACAGGCTATCAAAGGCCTAAAATAACAAACAGTAGGCAGTCATGGCAGTTTTACATCGGTTACATGGATACACAGGCAGGCACTCCAGGCAGCATTGTGGTCAGTGGAGGAGTATTGCAAGTAGGGGCCGCAGACAGGCTATCAAAGGCCTAAAATAACAAACAGTAGGCAGTCATGGCAGTTTTACATCGGTTACATGGATACACAGGCAGCTAGGTGGTGAGTGGAGGAGTATTTAAAGTAAGGACCGCAGACAGGCTATCAAAGGCCTAACATAACAAACAATAGGCTCATGGCAGTTTTACAGCGGTTACATGGATACACGGGCAGGCAGCTTGGTGGTGAGTGGAGGAGTATTTAAAGTATGGACCGCAGACAGGCTTCGAAGGCCTAACACAATAAAATGGGCTGGCTGTAGGCACTTTAAAATTGGTTCCAGGGGTACACGGGCAGCAGTGGTCTGGTCAGTGGAGGCCTAGTGGAAGGAGGGACCGCAGACAGGCTTCGAAGGCCTAACACAATAAAATGGGCTGGCTGTAGGCACTTTAAAATTGGTTCCAGGGGTACACGGGCAGCAGTGGTCTGGTCAGTGGAGGCCTAGTGGAAGTATGGACCGCAGACAGGCTTCGAAGGCCTAACACAATAAAATGGGCTGGCTGTAGGCACTTTAAAATTGGTTCCAGGGGTACACGGGCAGCAGTGGTCTGGTCAGTGGAGGACTAGTGGAAGTATGGACCGCAGACAGGCTTCGAAGGCCTAACACAATAAAATGGGCTGGCTGTAGGCACTTTAAAATTGGTTCCAGGGGTACACGGGCAGCAGTGGTCTGGTCAGTGGAGGCCTAGTGGAAGGAGGGACCGCAGACAGGCTTCGAAGGCCTAACACAATAAAATGGGCTGGCTGTAGGCACTTTAAAATTGGTTCCAGGGGTACACGGGCAGCAGTGGTCTGGTCAGTGGAGGACTAGTGGAAGGAGGGAGCGCAGAAAGGCTTCAAAGGCCTAAAATAACAAACAATAGGCTCATGGCAGTTTTACAGCGGTTACATGGATACACGGGCAGGCAGCTTGGTGGTCAGTGGAGGAGTAGGGACCGCAGACAGGCTATCAAAGGCCTAAAATAACAAACAATAGGCTCATGGCAGTTTTACAGCGGTTACATGGATACACGGGCAGGCAGCTTGGTGGTGGTGAGTGGAGGAGTATTTAAAGTAGGGACCGCAGACAGGCTATCAAAGGCCTAACATAAAAAAACAATAGGCTCATGGCAGTTTCACAGCGGTTACATGGATACACGGGCAGGCAGCTTGGTGGTGGTGAGTGGAGGAGTATTTAAAGTAGGGACCGCAGACAGGCTATCAAAGGCCTAACATAACAAACAATAGGCTCATGGCAGTTTTACAGCGGTTACATGGATACACGGGCAGGCAGCTTGGTGCTGAGTGGAGGAGTATTTAAAGTATGGACCGCAGACAGGCTTCGAAGGCCTAACACAATAAAATGGGCTGGCTGTAGGCACTTTAAAATTGGTTCCAGGGGTACACGGGCAGCAGTGGTCTGGTCAGTGGAGGCCTAGTGGAAGGAGGGACCGCAGACAGGCTTCGAAGGCCTAACACAATAAAATGGGCTGGCTGTAGGCACTTTAAAATTGGTTCCAGGGGTACACGGGCAGCAGTGGTCTGGTCAGTGGAGGCCTAGTGGAAGGAGGGACCGCAGACAGGCTTCGAAGGCCTAACACAATAAAATGGGCTGGCTGTAGGCACTTTAAAATTGGTTCCAGGGGTACACGGGCAGCAGTGGTCTGGTCAGTGGAGGACTAGTGGAAGTATGGACCGCAGACAGGCTTCGAAGGCCTAACACAATAAAATGGGCTGGCTGTAGGCACTTTAAAATTGGTTCCAGGGGTACACGGGCAGCAGTGGTCTGGTCAGTGGAGGCCTAGTGGAAGGAGGGACCGCAGACAGGCTTCGAAGGCCTAACACAATAAAATGGGCTGGCTGTAGGCACTTTAAAATTGGTTCCAGGGGTACACGGGCAGCAGTGGTCTGGTCAGTGGAGGACTAGTGGAAGGAGGGAGCGCAGAAAGGCTTCAAAGGCCTAAAATAACAAACAATAGGCTCATGGCAGTTTTACAGCGGTTACATGGATACACGGGCAGGCAGCTTGGTGGTCAGTGGAGGAGTAGGGACCGCAGACAGGCTATCAAAGGCCTAAAATAACAAACAATAGGCTCATGGCAGTTTTACAGCGGTTACATGGATACACGGGCAGGCAGCTTGGTGCTGAGTGGAGGAGTAGTGCAAGGAGTGTCTGTCCCAGTACTCCCAAAATATAAATAGATGTTAATGTCTCGCAAAACAACCAAAACAAAAAAAAAGATGGCATACTTAGGTACAGGGGTGGGCTCATCTGCTGTGTTTCTGACATAGTAATTTGGCAGTAACTATTTAATGGTGCCAATATAGGACACAGACACAGACTACTTTAAGTTGCATCATAGATGTCTACAAATTTGTATTGTCAGTGCCAGACATTGAATGATGTCAGCGAATAGACTAAAGATTGGTGGAGCTGTGCGACATAATTTTGCACGTAGTAGAGCCCAGTTTGAGCTGGGGTAGGGGGGAACTCTCTTGAGGCCGGCGGGACCGCCCCAGGGCCACTCATGTTACAACGGTGTGTCTGACGTTGGGTGCGCACCACCACCGCCAGAGACACTACATTGTACTATGAGGGACCCAGTAGCAATGCCGTCAACCAAAAGCGAGCACACCCACCTCTTCAGACAAACAGCAGTCTCACGGGTGCTTGCGCCAAGTCGCGATACCACGGCCCCGTGTGGGGAGTTTGGCCATTTAGGGAGGTGTAAACATGTCGTATGCTGTACAATCTGCAGCAGCAAATTAGACATTAGAAAAGTAATTCACAGGCAAGAGCTTTTCATAGGAAAGCTAGGTGTCGGCCGGGCAAGGTGGGGCAAAAGATTTTGAAATCCAGTTGTGGTTCATTTTAATGAATGTTAGATCGTCAACATTTTGGGTAGCCAGACGAGTCCTTTTTTCGGTTAATATTGACCCTGCAGCACTGAATACTCTTTCTGATAGGACACTTGCTGCCGGGCAAGCAAGCTCCTGCAATGCATATTCTGCCAATTCTGGCCAGGTGTCTAATTTGGAGGCCCAGTAATCAAATGGGAATGACGGTTGAGGGAGAACATCGATAAGGGATGAAAAATAGTTAGTAACCATACTGGACAAATGTTGTCTCCTGTCACTTTCAATTGATGCAGCAGTACCTGTCCTGTCTGCGGTCATAGCAAAATCACTCCACAACCTGGTCAGAAAACCCCTCTGTCCAACGCCACTTCTGATGTGTGCACCCCTAACACTCCTAGTCTGCTGCCCCCTGGAGCTCGTGTGAGAACGATCACGTGCGCTGTGTGCTGGGAATGCCTGAAGCAAACGGTCAACAAGAGTTGATTGTTTGGTTGCTAATATTAGTTCCAAGTTCTCATGTGGCATAATATTTTGCAATTTGCCTTTATAGCGTGGATCAAGGAGGCAGGCCAACCAGTAATCGTCATCGTTCATCATTTTCGTAATGCGTGTGTCCCTTTGTAGGATACGTAAGGCATAATCCGCCATGTGGGCCAAAGTTCCACTTGTCAAATCTCCGGTTGTGATTGGTTGAGGGGCAGTTGCAGGCAAATCTACGTCACTTGTGTCCCTCAAAAAACCAGAACCCGGCCGTGACACGCAACCAATTTCCTGTGCCCCCGTGAAAGTTTCCGCATTAAAAATATACTCATCCCCATCATCCTCCTCGTCCTCCACCTCCTCTTCGCCCGCTACCTCGTCCTGTACACTGCCCTGACCAGACAATGGCTGACTGTCATCAAGGCTTCCCTCTTCCTCTGGTGCAGACGCCTGCTCCTTTATGTGCGTCAAACTTTGCATCAGCAGACGCATTAGGGGGATGCTCATGCTTATTACGGCGTTGTCTGCACTAACCAGCCGTGTGCATTCCTCAAAACACTGAAGGACTTGACACATGTCTTGTATCTTCGACCACTGCACACCTGACAACTCCATGTCTGCCATCCTACTGCCTGCCCGTGTATCCTCCCACAAATAAATAACAGCACGCCTCTGTTCGCACAGTCTCTGAAGCATGTGCAGTGTTGAGTTCCACCTTGTTGCAACGTCTATGATTAGGCGATGCTGGGGAAGGTTCAAAGACCGCTGATAGGTCTGCATACGGCTGGCGTGTACAGGCGAACGTCGGATATGTGAGCAAAGTGCACGCACTTTGAGGAGCAGGTCGGAGAACCCAGGATAAGTTTTCAATAAGCACTGCACCACCAGGTTTAAGGTGTGAGCCAGGCAAGGAATGTGTTTCAGTTGGGAAAGGGAGATGGCAGCCATGAAATTCCTTCCGTTATCACTCACTACCTTGCCTGCCTCAAGATCTACTGTGCCCAGCCACGACTGCGTTTCTTGTTGCAAGAACTCGGACAGAACTTCCGCGGTGTGTCTGTTGTCGCCCAAACACTTCATAGCCAATACAGCCTGCTGACGCTTGGCAGTAGCTGGCCCATAATGGGACAACTGGTGTGCAACAGTGTCATCTGCCGATGGAGTGGTTGGCCGACTGCGTTCTGTGGAAGAGCTGTAGCTTCTGCAGGAGGACGAGGAGGAGGAGGAGGGGGTGCGAACGCCTACAGCCAACTGTTTCCTAGACCGTGGGCTAGGCACAACTGTCCCTAAATTGATGTCGCCTGTGGACCCTGCATCCACCACATTCACCCAGTGTGCCGTGATGGACACATAACGTCCCTGGCCATGCCTACTGGTCCATGCATCTGTAGTCAGGTGCACCTTTGTACTCACAGATTGCCTGAGTGCATGGACGATGCGCTGTTTAACATGCTGGTGCAGGGCTGGGATGGCTTTTCTGGAAAAAAAGTGTCGACTGGGTAGCTCGTATCGTGGTTCAGCGTACTCCATCAGGGCTTTGAAAGCTTCGCTTTCAACTAACCGGTAGGGCATCATCTCTAACGAGATTAGTCTAGCTATGTGGCCGTTAAAACCCTGTGTACGCGGATGCGAGGATAAGTACTTCCTTTTTCTAACCAGAGTCTCATGTAGGGTGAGCTGGACTGGAGAGCTGTAGATCGTGGAACTTTCGGGTGTGCCGGTGGACATGGCAGACTGAGAGACGGTTGGAGACGGTATTGTTTCCGCCGGTGCCCTACATGCAATATTTCCTCCTACAAAACTGGTGATTCCCTGACCCTGACTGCTTTTGGCTGGCAAAGAAACCTGCACAGATACTGCCGGTGGTGCGGAAAATGGTGGCCTTACAGTGACGGAAGGGATGTTGCGTTGCTGACTAGCTTCATTGGCCGAGGGTGCTACAACCTTGAGGGACGTTTGGTAGTTAGTCCAGGCTTGAGAATGCATGGTGGTTAAGTGTCTATGCATGCAACTAGTATTTAGACTTTTCAGATTCTGACCTCTGCTTAAGCTAGTTGAACATTTTTGACAGATGACTTTGCGCTGATCAGTTGGATGTTGTTTAAAAAAATGCCAGACTGCACTCTTCCTAGACTCTGATCCCTTTTCAGGGATTGCAGACTGAGCTTTAACCGGATGGCAACGCTGTGCTCCAACAGGTTTTGGCTTTGACACGCGTTTTGGTCCAGATACGGGCCCGGCAGATGGAACCTGTTGCGATGTTGATGCCTGCTGCGGCCCCTCCTCCACCTCCGCTTCTGAACTACTGCCGCCTGCACCCTGTTCCCCCAATGGCTGCCAATCGGGGTCAATAACTGGGTCATCTATTACCTCCTCTTCGAGCTCGTGTGCAACTTCGTCTGTGTCACTGTGTCGGTCGGTGGTATAGCGTTCGTGGCGGGGCAACATAGTCTCATCAGGGTCTGATTGTGGATCTGTACCCTGAGAGGGCAATGTGGTGGTCTGAGTCAAAGGAGCAGCATAGTACTCTGGCTGTGGCTGTGCATCAGTGCACTCCATGTCAGAATATACTTGTAATGGGCATGGCCTGTTAAATGTTTCACTTTCTAAGCCAGGGACGGTATGTGTAAAGAGCTCCATGGAGTGACCCGTTGTGTCGCCTGCTGCATCCTTCTCTCTTGTTGTAGTTTTTGCTGAGGAGGACAAGGAAGCGACTTGTCCCTGACCGTGAACATCCACAAGCGACGCGCTGCTTTTACATTTACCAGTTTCGGAAGAGGAGGCAAAAGAGCTAGAGGCTGAGTCTGCAATGTAAGCCAAAACTTGCTGTTGCTGCTCCGCCTTTAAAAGCGGTTTTCCTACTCCCAGAAAAGAGAGCGTTCGAGGCCTTGTGTAGCCTGACGACGAAACTGGCTCCACAGCTCCAGACTTAGGTGGAATATTTTTATCCCCACGACCACCTGATGCTCCACTACCACTACCATCATTACCAGCTGACAATGAACGCCCACGACGACCTCTTGCACCAGACTTCCTCATTGTTTTAAAATCTTAACCAAAGTAACTTTATTTGTTGCTATCAAACAACTTACACGGTGAGCTATAACTTCAGTATGATTTCAATATCCCTTAACAGGTTGGTGAGACCACAAGGAAAATCAGGCACAATGTTACACACTCTGTTTTCTGTGGCACAAAATCACAGAGATGACACACACGCAGGACTGTCACTCAAGCACTAATGTCAATATTAATCTCCCACCTAATTTATTTATTTTTTTTTCTCAGGGAGACTTTAGAAACCAAATAATATTAAAAAAAAAAAAAAAAAAGGCTTTCTATGGCCCACAATTAGAGAGAGAGAGGTGGCACAACCAGGAGTCAAGACTGGCGCACAAGCTGAAAGGGCAATATTACTCTCCCACTGTTTTTTATGTTTTTTTTGTTTTTTTCAGGGAGACTTTAGAAACCAAATAATATTAAAAAAACCAAAAAAAAAAAAGGCTTTCTATGGCCCACTGAATGAGAGGGAGAGAGGTGGCACACCCAGGAGTCAAGACTGGCACACAAGCTGAAAGGGCAATATTACTCTCCCACTGTTTTTTTATGTATTTTTTGTTTTTTCAGGGAGACTTTAGAAACCCAATAATATTTTAAAAAAAAAATAAATAGGCTTTCTATGGCCCACTGAATGAGAGGGAGAGAGGTGGCACACCCAGGAGTCAAGACTGGCACACAAGCTGAAAGGGCAATATTACTCTCCCACTGTTTTTTTAGGTTTTTTTTTTTTTTTCAGGGAGAATTAGAAACCAAATAATATTAAAAAAAAAAAAAATAGGCTTTCTATGGCCCACTGAATGAGAGGGAGAGAGGTGGCACACCCAGGAGTCAAGACTGGCACACAAGCTGAAAGGGCAATATTACTCTCCCACTGTTTTTTTATGTATTTTTTGTTTTTTCAGGGAGACTTTAGAAACCCAATAATATTTTAAAAAAAAAATAAATAGGCTTTCTATGGCCCACTGAATGAGAGGGAGAGAGGTGGCACACCCAGGAGTCAAGACTGGCACACAAGCTGAAAGGGCAATATTACTCTCCCACTGTTTTTTTAGGTTTTTTTTTTTTTTTCAGGGAGAATTAGAAACCAAATAATATTAAAAAAAAAAAAAATAGGCTTTCTATGGCCCACTGAATGAAAGGGAGAGAGGTGGCACACCCAGGAGTCAAGACTGGCACACAAGCTGAAAGGGCAATATTACTCTCCCACTGTTTTTTTATGTATTTTTTGTTTTTTCAGGGAGACTTTAGAAACCCAATAATATTTAAAAAAAAAAATAAATAGGCTTTCTATGGCCCACTGAATGAGAGGGAGAGAGGTGGCACACCCAGGAGTCAAGACTGGCACACAAGCTGAAAGGGCAATATTACTCTCCCACTGTTTTTTTAGGTTTTTGTTTTTTTTTCAGGGAGAATTAGAAACCAAATAATATTAAAAAAAAAAAAAATAGGCTTTCTATGGCCCACTGAATGAAAGGGAGAGAGGTGGCACACCCAGGAGTCAAGACTGGCACACAAGCTGAAAGGGCAATATTACTCTCCCACTGTTTTTTTATGTATTTTTTGTTTTTTCAGGGAGACTTTAGAAACCCAATAATATTTAAAAAAAAAAATAAATAGGCTTTCTATGGCCCACTGAATGAGAGGGAGAGAGGTGGCACACCCAGGAGTCAAGACTGGCACACAAGCTGAAAGGGCAATATTACTCTCCCACTGTTTTTTTAGGTTTTTTTTTTTTTTCAGGGAGACTTTAGAAACCAAATAATATTAAAAAAAAAAAAAAAAAAAAAAAAATAGGCTTGCTATAGCCCACTGAATGAGAGATAGCACACACAGCAGTGGCACACAAGCCCTGACTGAGGCCAATATTTTTCTCCCACTGATTGATGTAGTGTTTTTGTGTTGAGGTAGAATTTAGAACACAAATCACGGAAAAAATAAATAGGCTTTCTATGGCCCACTGAATGAAAGGGAGAGAGGTGGCACACCCAGGAGTCAAGACTGGCACACAAGCTGAAAGGGCAATATTACTCTCCCACTGTTTTTTTATGTATTTTTTGTTTTTTCAGGGAGACTTTAGAAACCCAATAATATTTTTAAAAAAAAAAAAGGCTTTCTATGGCCCACAATTAGAGAGAGAGAGGTGGCACAACCAGGAGTCAAGACTGGCGCACAAGCTGAAAGGGCAATATTACTCTCCCACTGTTTTTTATGTTTTTTTTGTTTTTTTCAGGGAGACTTTAGAAACCAAATAATATTAAAAAAACCAAAAAAAAAAAAGGCTTTCTATGGCCCACTGAATGAGAGGGAGAGAGGTGGCACACCCAGGAGTCAAGACTGGCACACAAGCTGAAAGGGCAATATTACTCTCCCACTGTTTTTTTATGTATTTTTTGTTTTTTTCAGGGAGACTTTAGAAACCCAATAATATTTAAAAAAAAAAATAAATAGGCTTTCTATGGCCCACTGAATGAGAGGGAGAGAGGTGGCACACCCAGGAGTCAAGACTGGCACACAAGCTGAAAGGGCAATATTACTCTCCCACTGTTTTTTTAGGTTTTTTTTGTTTTTTCAGGGAGACTTTAGAAACCCAATAATATTTTAAAAAAAAAAAAAGGCTTGCTATGGCCCACAATTAGAGAGAGAGAGGTGGCACAACCAGGAGTCAAGACTGGCGCACAAGCTGAAAGGGCAATATTACTCTCCCACTGTTTTTTATGTTTTTTTTGTTTTTTTCAGGGAGACTTTAGAAACCAAATAATATTAAAAAAACCAAAAAAAAAAAAGGCTTTCTATGGCCCACTGAATGAGAGGGAGAGAGGTGGCACACCCAGGAGTCAAGACTGGCACACAAGCTGAAAGGGCAATATTACTCTCCCACTGTTTTTTTATGTATTTTTTGTTTTTTTCAGGGAGACTTTAGAAACCCAATAATATTTAAAAAAAAAAATAAATAGGCTTTCTATGGCCCACTGAATGAGAGGGAGAGAGGTGGCACACCCAGGAGTCAAGACTGGCACACAAGCTGAAAGGGCAATATTACTCTCCCACTGTTTTTTTAGGTTTTTTTTGTTTTTTCAGGGAGACTTTAGAAACCCAATAATATTTTAAAAAAAAAAAAAGGCTTTCTATGGCCCACAATTAGAGAGAGAGAGGTGGCACAACCAGGAGTCAAGACTGGCGCACAAGCTGAAAGGGCAATATTACTCTCCCACTGTTTTTTATGTTTTTTTTGTTTTTTTCAGGGAGACTTTAGAAACCAAATAATATTAAAAAAACCAAAAAAAAAAAAGGCTTTCTATGGCCCACTGAATGAGAGGGAGAGAGGTGGCACACCCAGGAGTCAAGACTGGCACACAAGCTGAAAGGGCAATATTACTCTCCCACTGTTTTTTTATGTATTTTTTGTTTTTTTCAGGGAGACTTTAGAAACCCAATAATATTTAAAAAAAAAAATAAATAGGCTTTCTATGGCCCACTGAATGAGAGGGAGAGAGGTGGCACACCCAGGAGTCAAGACTGGCACACAAGCTGAAAGGGCAATATTACTCTCCCACTGTTTTTTTAGGTTTTTTTTGTTTTTTCAGGGAGACTTTAGAAACCCAATAATATTTAAAAAAAAAAATAAATAGGCTTTCTATGGCCCACTGAATGAAAGGGAGAGAGGTGGCACACCCAGGAGTCAAGACTGGCACACAAGCTGAAAGGGCAATATTACTCTCCCACTGTTTTTTTATGTATTTTTTGTTTTTTTCAGGGAGACTTTAGAAACCCAATAATATTTAAAAAAAAAAATAAATAGGCTTTCTATGGCCCACTGAATGAGAGGGAGAGAGGTGGCACACCCAGGAGTCAAGACTGGCACACAAGCTGAAAGGGCAATATTACTCTCCCACTGTTTTTTTAGGTTTTTTTTTTTTTTCAGGGAGACTTTTGAAACCAAATAATATTAAAAAAAAAAAAAAAAAAAAAATATAGGCTTGCTATAGCCCACTGAATGAGAGATAGCGCACACACAGCAGTGGCACACAAGCCCTGACTGAGGCCAATATTTTTCTCCCACTGATTGATGTAGTGTTTCTGTGTTGAGGTAGATTTTAGAACACAAATCACGGAAAAAATAAATAGGCTTTCTATGGCCCACTCAGTGAGAGATGGCACACACAGGGATGGCACTGTAGCAGAAATGCCAATCTTAATCTCCCACAAAAAAAAAACAAAAAAAAAAAAAAAACTGTCCTACAATTACTATCTCCCTGCAGTAATGTAAGCCAGGTATGGCAGGCAGCAATAGGAGTGGACTGATGCACAAATTAAATAAAAAGTGTGGACAAACAAAAAAGATAGCTGTGCAGAAAGGAAGGAACAAGAGGATATGTGCTTTGAAAAAAGCAGTTGGTTTCCACAGTGGCGTACACACAGCAATACAGCTATCACGGAGCCTTCTAGGGCAGCCCAATGAGCTACAGCGCTGAGGGGAAAAAAAAAAAAAAATAGCTTCCACTGTTCCTGCACACCGAAGGTGGTGTTGGACAGTGGAAATCGCTGCAGCACAAGCGGTTTGGTGGTTAGTGGACCCTGCCTAACGCTCTCCCTGCTTCTGATGAAGCGGCAGCAACCTGTCCCTAAGCTCAGATCAGCAGCAGTAAGATGGCGGTCGGCGGGAACGCCCCTTTATAGCCCCTGTGACGCCGCAGACAGCAAGCCAATCACTGCAATGCCCTTCTCTAAGATGGTGGGGACCAGGATCTATGTCATCACGCTGCCCACACTCTGCGTTCACCTTCATTGGCTGAGAAATGGCGCTTTTCGCGTCATTGAAACGCGACTTTGGCGCGAAAGTCGCGTACCGCATGGCCGACAAGCACAGGGGTCGGATCGGGTTTCATGAGACGCCGACTTAGCCAAAAGTCGGCGACTTTTGAAAATGATCGACCCGTTTCGCTCAACCCTAGTTACTGGCGACTAGGCATCTGGTACAGGGGCACAGTGACGGACATAAGGTCTCGAAAATCCTCTGTGTCCACCAGGCGGAAAGGCAGCATTTCTGTAGCCAACAGCTTGCAGATTATGAAATTCAACCTCTTAAGCTTTGTCATGGCTAGGAGGAAATGGTCTTTTACTTGTCCACATCTGAGGGACTGAAGGCTGGCTGCCGTGCTTAGACGGAGTTGAGTAGGGTGTCCCCGGCAAACTGCTAGTCTGTGAGGAAGGTGAAGGCGGAGATGTTATGTTGCCTTGATCAAAATGTGGTGTCGATGTTGGAGAGCGCTCAACACCAGCAGGTGTTTCCACTTGCAAATGTCCTGACGACCTGCCAATCACACTGGCTGTTGTGGGTAAAGAGGTGGAAGGTCTGCGTCCAAAACCATGTGCGACTGCTGTCCCACAGTCGCAGAGGATGAAGAGGATGCGGATGCACTTGATGGGGCAGACGGTGGTTGACCTGACCCACTAGGCCGCATTGTAGCACAGTGAGCTTCCCACTGCAACTTATGCCTCATATCCATGTGACGGTTCATGCATGAAGTACTCAAGCTAGTCATTTTTTGGCCTCTACTGAGATTTTGTTGACTAATCTTACAGACAACACGAGTTGGGTCATCCTTTGCGATGTCAAAAAATGCCCAGGCTATGCAAGGCTTAGAGCCCGTGCGACCTGAAGAGCCACCACGACTTCTGCTCAGAGGCACAGTTGGGGATGAGGATGCAGTTGTTGACGTGCTTCCAGTACTCAGTCTCTGTCCAGGAAGGCGCAACCTAACCTTGTCGTCAGACTCGTCACTAGCATCCTCCTCCACCTCCTCTGCTGACCTCATGGACTGGCGGACTGTAGGTTGACAGTAAGTGGGGTCTCCAACCTCGTCATCATCATCCTGTATGTTCTCACACCAATCGTCCTCAGAGCCAATCTGTTCCTGCCCTGACCGAAAAGCCAAGTTTTTGTTCCAATCAGGTATCTCAGTCTCATCATCATCTTCCTCAGTGTCTCCACCAACAGGAGTTACAGTTTGGGAACGAGGGTCTACATTATGCTCAGAACCTTCTTCATCTGGGCCTGGATCCAACTCACAAAGATTCTGGGCATCAGTGCAGATCATTTCCTCGTCTGGATTCACAGAAGCTCTGGAGCAGACCTCTGATTCCCAGGCTATAGTATGAGTAAACAGCTCTGCAGACTCAACCATCTGTGTTACCCCATGGTCAGACGGGCGGCTGGAGACTTGGGAGCTATGAGGAAGCAAGTGCGATTGGCGTGACAACTCTGAGGACTGGAGTAGTTGTGATGTTGAAGTTGACATGGAAGAGAGCCCACTTGAACGAGCACTTGATATCCGTTCAAGCACCTGCTGTTTTTGTGCCTCATCTGGAATTTTTGGCGATGCTCATAGCGATGGTAGTAAGAAAGGGATCATATCAGATTGTCCACGAAAAGAAGTAGACATCTTACTTTGGCTGGAAGATGGTCTTTCTTCTGCAGATGTTACTGTTGCTTTACCACCTACCCCACGGACACAACCTTTTTTTCCCTTTCCAACACGCCTATTCCCCCCTTCCACAAGCAGCAGGCCTTTCGGCACTGACACTGCTACTCAGCACAAAAAGATTTACTGGGTTAGATGCAGTAAAAATTTAGATACACAGGCAGTGTAGTTAGCTTCACAGGCGGGCTACTCCGCTGACGTGCAGACACTGCTCCTAGGCCCAAAACTATTTACTGGGTTAGATGCAGTAAAAATTTAGATACACAGGCGGTGCAGATAGCTTCACAGGCAGGCTACTCCGCTGACGTGCAGACACTGCTCCTAGGCCCAAAACAATTTACTGGGTTAGGCTACGTTCACATTTGCGGTCAGCGCCGCAGCGTCGGGCGCCGCAGCGGCGCCGCATGCGTCATGCGCCCCTATATTTAACATGGGGGCGCATGGACATGCGTTGTGCTGCGTTTTGCGCCGCATGGCCGCAAGCGTTGGACGCAAGAAACGCTTCAAGTTGCATTTTTTTTGCGTCCAACTTTCGGCCAAAAACGACGCATGCGGCGCAAAACGCAGCGTTTTAGCGTGCGTTTTGCCGCGTTTTTGTTTGCGTTGTGCGCTGCGGCGCCGACGCTGCGGCGCACAACGCAAATGTGAACGTAGCCTTAGATGCAGTAAAAATTTAGATACACAGGCGGTGTAGTTAGCTTCACAGGCGGGCTACTCCGCTGACGTGCAGACACTGCTACTAAGGCCAAAAGATTTACTGGGTTAGATGCAGTAAAAATTTAGATACACAGGTGGTGTAGCTAGCTTCACAGGCGGGCTACTCTGCTGACGTGCAGACACTGCTACTAAGCCCAAAACGATTTCCTGGGTTAGATGCAGTAAAAATTTAGATACACAGGCGGTGTAGCTAGCTTCACAGGCGGGTTACTCAGATGACTATCAGACAATGCTACTATCCCAAAAGGATTGGCACTTGTACAGCACTGGCACAGACCTGCCTTGCAAAAAGTGATAGGAACTGCTGTAACCTATCCTGAAAAGGGCTGATATTACAACTAGTCCCGACTCCTCCCGACTCCCTAAACTTATATCTCTGAAAATTTGCTCCAAAAAAACACTCTAAGGCTACTTTCACACTAGCGTCGGGCTCGGCCCGTCGCTGTGCGTCGGGCCGACGTTCCCGACGCTAGCGTTGTCTCCGCCGCACAACGGGGGCAGCGGATGCATTTTTCCAGCGCATCCGCTGCCCCATTGTGAGGTGCGGGGAGGTGGGGGCGGAGTTCCGGCCGCGCATGCGCGGTCGGAAAAGACACTTACGACGGAGCAAAAAACGTTGCAAGCAACGTTTTTTGCTCCCGACGGTCCGCCACTGCACGACGCATCCGTCACACGACGGGTGCGACGTGTGGCAATCCGTCTCAATGCGTCGCTTAATGTTAATCAATGGTGAAAAAACGCATCCTGCAAACACTTTTGCAGGATGCGTTTTTTCGGCAAAACGACGCATTGTGACGGAATGCAGTTATTGCTAGTGTGAAAGTAGCCTAAGGCTGCTTTCACACATCAGGTTTTTTGTTTCAGGCACAATCCGGCAAATCCGGAAAAAAACGGATCTGTTTTTTTTACACGCCGGATCCGTTTTTTTCCCATAGAGTTGTATTAGCGCCGGATTGTGCCTGAAGGACATGCGTTTCATCCATTTTGTGCTGGATCCGTCCCTTCAGGCTTTTTTGCCGGACACAAAAAACGTCCCCTGCAACGTTTTTTCTGTGCGGCGAAAAAGCCTGAAGGGACGTTTCCATCAATAAACGCATGAAACGGATGTGTCTCTCTCTCGCTCTCTCTCATGATATGTGTTAGTTCCTCTGTGTATTTTTTGGTCAGATCTCCCTGAAGTGGAGTGTAGTATTTTATATCCAAGAGTTGTCTGTTTGCTTCCTGGATGTAATCTGTCATGTTCATTATGACTAGTGTTGAGCAATACCGTCTGATACTTGAAAGTATCGGTATCGGATAGTATCGGCCGATACCCGAAAAGTATCGGATATCGCCGATACCGATACCCGATACCAATACAAGTCAATGGGACACCAAGTATCGGAAGGTATCCTGATGGTTCCCAGGGTCTGAAGGAGAGGAAACTCTCCTTCAGGCCCTGGGATCCATATTACTGTGTAAAATAAAGAATTAAAATAAAAAATATTGATATACTCACCTCTCCGGAGGCCCCTGGACATCACCGCTGGTAACCGGCAGCCTTCTTTGCTTAAAATGAGCGCGTTTAGGGCCTTCCATGACGTCACGGCTTCTGATTGGTCGCGTGCCGCTCATGTGACCGCCACGCGACCAATCACAAGCCGCGACGTCATTCTCAGGTCCTAAATTCCTAGAATGAGGAGTTTAGGGCCTTCCATGACGTCACGGCTTGTGATTGGTCGCGTGGCGGTCACATGAGCTCATTTTAAGCAAAGAAGGCTGCCGGTTACCAGCGGTGATGTCCAGAGGCCTCCAGGGAGGTAAGTATATCAATATTTTTTATTTTAATTCTTTGTTTTACACAGTAATATGGATCCGATACCGATTCCCGATACCACAAAAGTATCGGATCTCGGTATTGGAATTCCGATACCGCAAGTATCGGCCGATACCCGATACTTGCGGTATCGGAATGCTCAACACTAATTATGACTACAGCTCCTCCTTTGTCAGCTGGTTTGATGATGATATTGTTATTGTCTCTTAAGGATTGTATGGCTTTTCTTTCCTCCATAGTGATATTTTGTGGCACTTTATGGTGTCTGTCCAAAATGTCAGATTTAACTTTTTTACGGAAAGTCTTAATACTAAAAGGTAATTTTAAGGACCACAGGGAAAGGAAAATTTGTGAATACAAATTAATGAATATGTTTAACTAGATGGTGGCCCGATTCTAACGCATCGGGTATTCTAGAATATGCATGTCCACGTAGTATATTGCCCAGCCACGTAGTATATTGGCCAGCCACATAGTATATTGCACAGCGATGGAGTATACAGCGCAGAGCCACGTAGTATACAGACTTAAAATAAAAAATAAACATATACTCACCTTCCGAAGGCCCGTTGAAGTCCTGGCCCTGTGTGCGGTCCACGCGGCAGCTTCCGGTCCCAGGGTTGGTATGAGCGCAGGACCTGTGATGACGTCGCGGTCACATGACCGTGACGTCATGGAAGGTCCTTCTCGCAGGACCTGTGATGACGTCACGGTCACATGACCGTGACGTCATGGCAGGTCCTTCTCGCATACCATCCTTGGCACCGGAACCTCCCGCTTGCATGGAGCAGTCACTGGAGCGTCGCGAGGAGCGGGAAAGGCAGCGGAAGGTGAGTATATAATGAGTTTTTATTTTTTTATTATTTTTAACATTAGATCTTTTTACTATTGATGCTGCATAGGCAGCATCAATAGTAAAAACTTGGTCACACAGGGTTAATAGCGGCAGTAACGGAGTGAGTTACCCGTGGCATAACGCGGTCCGTTACCGCTGGCATTAACCCTGTGTGAGCAGTGACTGGAGGGAAGTATGAAGCGGGCACTGACTGCGGGGAGTATGGAGCGGGCGCCGGGCACTTACTGCAGGGGAGTAGGGAGGGACTAATCCGACTGTGGCCATCGCTGATTGGTCGCGGGAGCCATGACAGGCAGATGGCGAGACCAATCAGCGACTTGGATTCCATGACAGACAGAGGCCGCGACCAATGAATATCCGTGACAGACAGAAAGAAAGAAAGACAGAAGGACAGATGGAAGTGACCCTTAGACAATTATATAGTAGATTCGTTGACACTAGGAATCAATTTAACACCTGGATTTATGAGTCACTACATGGATACAATTCACACCTCCACCAGATGTACTCCAGATAACTAAGAACATTATTCACACTGCCTCTCCATTTGTAAGAAAATGCCTAATTTGATTACCTTGGCTTATCTATGAACTCATCACACTTCCCTCCCCCTAACAAATGTCCTGCTTTAGTATTCTTTAAATGTTGTGCTTGTTTCTTATTAATCTATTTGTAATCTTGCCTGAAGAAGGAGCCACTGTGCTCTGAAAGCTTGCAAACGTATTATTTTCTGGTTAGCCAATAAAGGTATCACTCCTAGAATACTTCTGTCATCATTGGGCAGAAAAGTATTCACATCGACTTTTCTGGCTAACACGGTACCGCAATACAATTTGTTATTGTACATCATGAAGAGGAGATAGCAAAGCTTCATAAATCTATTGCCGTTGCATGTCATTGTCCGATAATTGCATATTTGTGATATAAAAAGTTATTATGTAGTATAAAAACCATTTAGGATGCAGGCTTCTTAATAAATGACTTGAATAAACACGTTACAACAAAAAAAGAAAAAAAAAAAAAAAACAAGACAAAGCAATGTTTATAAAAAAGCATAATATCCCTTCTCTTATGTAAACCATGCGGTATTCTACTGACAAGTTTAAAGATCCACCAAGCTTCACTATTTCTCAGTGTTACCTCAGTGTCCCCTTCTCTAAATGGTTTATGCGTTTTTTCTATTGCGTAGACTTTAAGTGATTCAAGGTTACTTTGGTGATGATTAATAAAATGTTTTGAGATTTGTGATGTATTTCTATTAATGTTAGCATTTTCTACATCATAGATGTGTTCTCGAATTCTTGTTTTCAGTTGGCTGCCAACGTATTTAAGGTGGCAAGCTATACATTCCATGATGTAGACCACATTATTTGTATTGCAATTTAAAAAGGTTTTTATTGTATATATATTATGATTACTAGCGTCCGTGAAATTAAGGTATTTTGGGGAAAATTTGCAGGTTTTGCAAGTTGCAGCACCACATTTATGGAAGCCCTTTGTGCTGAGCCAGTTGGAAGACTGAGCACGAGGGGTATTCAAAAGACTTGGTGAAAGACTATAACCTAAGGAGGGTGCTCTTCTAGACACAATTCTACATACATTTTTTATGATGTTTGCTATGTCTGGATCTTCTCTTAAAATGAATAAATTATTATTGATCAATTTTTTGATTGAAGAAAATTGATTACTACTGTATATTGTAGAACCAGAGTGACTGAATTTGTGGAACAATTATTTTTATTTTGTTTTGGTTTAAAACGTGGTCTTTGTTCAACTATTTGTAGGTTCCATTTACTATAGCCTCTCTGTGTGAGCCGTTCCTTAACCCCTTAATCCCATAAGACGTACTATCCCGTCAAGGTGACCTGGGACTTAATTCCCAGTGACGGGATAGTACGTCATATGCGATCGGCCGCGCTCACGGGGGAAGCTGTTGTGAATCCGCTTTTTGGGCTCCCCTGGTGGTTGCTGGTGGTACTGGTGACTTGTGTGTGCTTTGCTGTCTCAGTTCACCTGCTCCCATCAGTGTTTGGGAGTTTCCTATTTAGCCTTGCTCTCCAGTCATTTCCTTGCCGGTCATCATTGTAACCAGAGCCTTCGGTTGCATGTTCCTGCTACTAGTCTGCTGATCAGCTAAGTGGACTTTGTCCTTTTGTTTTGTATCTTTTGTCCAGTTTGCAGTTTTTTTTATTCTCTGTAGCTGGAAGCTCTTGCGGGCTGAAATTGCCACTCCTGTGTCATGAGTTGACACAGGAGTCTTAAAGTAATTTCAGGATGGTTTTTTGAAAGGGTTTTCAGTTGACCGTGAAGTCCTCTTTTGTATCCTTCTGCTATCTAGTAAGTGGACCTCTCTTGCTAAATCTACTTTCATACTGTGTATGTCTTTTCCTCTTAACTCACCGTTATTACATGTGGGGGGCTGCTATCATCTTTTGGGGTATTTCCCTAGAGGTAAGCCAGGTCTGTTCCTTCCTCTACCAGGCGTAGTTAGTCCTCCGGCTGGCGCGTGGCATTTAGGAAGTCGTAGGTATGCTCCCTGGCTACTATTAGTTGTGTGGTAGATTTAGCTCACGGTCAGCTCGAGATTCCATCACCCAGAGCTCGTCCGTTATTTTTGTGTTCTGATGTTTCCCTGCCATTGGGAATCATGACAGTATGACCGGCCAATGTTAAAGTTATTGGCAGAAGAAAGGAGAGAAAAAAGAAGTCTGTAGATTTTTTTTTTTTTTTTTTTTTCCCCTATGCTTGCTCCATAGTTGGATCAGTTGTATTTCAGCTCTAATTACAGCCTTTGCCTTTCTCTCCTTCTAATCCTTGAATGGCTCTGATCTCACCTGTTTAAAGATGGACCCTCAGAGTTTGGCTGTAGGTTTAAATAATCTTGCTACCAAGGTTCAAAATTTACAAGATTTTGTTATACATACTCCGATGTCTGAACCTAAAATTCCTACACCAGAGGTGTTTTCCGGAGATAGATCTCGGTTCCTGAATTTCAAATATAATTGTAAATTGTTCCTTTCTCTCAGACCTCACTCCTCTGGAGATCCTGTCCAGCAGGTTAAGATTGTAATCTCTTTGCTGCGAGGTGACCCTCAAAATTGGGCATTTTCATTGACACCAGGGGATCCTGCGTTGCTCAATGTGGATGCGTTTTTTCTGGCTTTAGGGTTGCTGTATGAGGAACCTAATTTGGAGATTCAAGCTGAAAAAGCTTTGATAGCCCTATCTCAAGGGCAAGATGAAGCTGAGATATACTGCCAAAAATTTCGTAGATGGTCTGTGCTTACTCAGTGGAATGAGTGCGCCCTAGCGGCAAATTTCAGAGAGGGCCTTTCTGATGCCGTTAAAGATGTTATGGTCGGGTTCCCTGCGCCCACAGGTCTGAATGAGTCCATGACAATGGCTATTCAGATTGATCGGCGTTTGCGGGAGCGCAAACCCGTACACCATTTGGCGGTATCTTCTGAAGATACGCCAGAGAATATGCAATGTGACAGAATTCTGTCCAGAAGCGAGCGGCAGAATTATAGGCGTAAAAATGGGTTATGCTTCTATTGTGGTGATTCTGCTCATGTTATATCAGCATGCTCTAAACGTACTAGGAAGGTTGACAAGTCTATTTCAATTGGCACTTTACAGTCTAAATTTATTCTGTCTGTAACCTTGATTTGTTCATTATCAGTTATTACCGTGGATGCCTATGTGGACTCTGGCGCCGCTCTGAGTCTTATGGATTGGTCCTTTGCCAGGCACTGTGGGTTTGATTTAGAGCCTCTGGAAGTCCCTATACCTCTGAAGGGTATTGATTCTACGCCTTTGGCTTGTAATAAACCACAATTCTGGACGCAAGTGACTATGCGTATGACTCCAGACCATCAGGAGGTGATTCGCTTCCTTGTGTTGTACAATTTGCATGATGTTTTGGTGCTTGGATTACCATGGTTACAATCTCATAACCCAGTCCTTGACTGGAAAACAATGTCTGTGTTAAGGTGGGGATGTCGGGGGGCTCATGGGGACATACCTTTGGTTTCCATTTCGTCATCTATTCCCTCTGAGATTCCGGCATTTTTGTCTGATTATCGTGATATTTTTGAGGAGCCTAAAATTGGTTCACTCCCTCCCCACAGAGATTGTGATTGCGCCATAGATCTGATTCCTGGCAGTAAATTTCCTAAGGGTCGTTTGTTTAACTTATCTGTACCTGAACATGTTGCTATGCGAGAGTATATTAAGGAGTCCCTGGAAAAGGGACATATTCGTCCTTCTTCATCTCCTTTAGGAGCTGGTTTTTTCTTTGTATCTAAAAAGGATGGCTCTCTGAGGCCTTGTATTGATTATCGACTCCTGAATAAAATTACAGTCAAATATCAGTATCCGTTGCCTTTGCTGACTGATTTGTTTGCTCGCATAAGGGGGGCTAAGTGGTTCTCTAAGATTGATCTTCGTGGGGCGTATAATTTGGTGCGAATTAAGCAGGGGGATGAGTGGAAAACCGCATTTAATACGCCTGAGGGCCATTTTGAGTATTTAGTAATGCCTTTCGGCCTTTCTAATGCACCTTCAGTCTTTCAGTCCTTAATGCATGATATTTTCCGTGAATATTTGGATAAATTTATGATTGTGTATTTGGATGATATTTTGATTTTTTCTGATGACTGGGAGTCTCATGTTCAACAGGTCAGGAGGGTTTTTCAGGTTTTGCGGGAGAATTCTTTGTGTGTAAAGGGTTCAAAGTGTGTTTTTGGGGTTCAAAAGATTTCCTTTTTGGGGTACATTTTTTCCCCTTCTTCTATTGAGATGGACCCTGTCAAGGTTCGGGCTATTTGTGACTGGACGCAGCCTACTTCGCTTAAGAGTCTTCAGAAATTCTTGGGCTTTGCTAATTTTTATCGTCGATTTATAACTGGTTTTTCTGGCGTTGCTAAACCTCTGACGGATTTGACCAAAAAGGGTGCTGATGTTGCCAATTGGTCCCCTGCTGCTGTGGAGGCCTTTCGGGAGCTTAAGCGCCGCTTTTTGTCTGCCCCTGTGTTGCGCCAGCCTGATGTTTCTCTTCCCTTTCAGGTTGAGGTCGATGCTTCCGAGATCGGAGCGGGGGGCGGTTTTGTCGCAGAAAAGTTCCGACTGCTCAGTGATGAGACCTTGTGCGTTCTTTTCTCGAAAATTTTCGGCCGCCGAGCGAAACTATGATGTTGGTAATCGGGAGCTTTTGGCCATGAAGTGGGCATTTGAGGAGTGGCATCATTGGCTTGAGGGTGCCAGACATCAGGTGGTAGTTTTGACTGATCACAAGAATTTGATTTATCTAGAGTCTGCCAGGCGCCTGAATCCTAGACAGGCACGATGGTCGTTGTTTTTTTCTCGGTTTAATTTTGTGGTTTCATACTTACTGGGTTCTAAAAATGTTAAGGCAGATGCTCTTTCTAGGAGTTTTGAGCCTGACTCTCCTGGGGATTCTGAACCTGCTGGTGTCCTTAAGGATGGGGTGGTTTTGTCTGCTGTCTCCCCAGATCTGCGACGTGCTTTGCAAGAATTTCAGGCGGATAGACCTGATCGTTGTCCGCCTGGTAGATTGTTTGTTCCTGATGATTGGACCAGTAGAGTCATCTCGGAAGTTCATTCTTCTTCGCTGGCAGGTCATCCGGGAATTTTTGGTACCAGAGATTTGGTGGCTAGATCCTTCTGGTGGCCTTCCCTGTCTCGGGATGTGCGTGTTTTTGTGCAGTCTTGTGATGTGTGTGCTCGGGCCAAGCCTTGTTGTTCTAGGGCTAGTGGGTTATTGTTGCCCTTGCCTGTTCCGAAGAGGCCTTGGATGCACATCTCTATGGACTTTATTTCTGATCTCCCTGTTTCTCAGAAGATGTCTGTTATCTGGGTGGTGTGTGACCGTTTTTCTAAAATGGTTCATTTGGTACCATTGCCTAAGTTGCCTTCCTCATCTGAGTTGGTCTCTCTATTTTTTCAAAATGTGGTTCGCTTGCATGGTATTCCGGAAAACATCGTTTCTGACAGGGGAACCCAGTTCGTGTCTAGATCTTGGCGGGCATTCTGTGCCAGGTTGGGCATTGATTTGTCTTTTTCGTCTGCATTCCATCCTCAGACTAATGGCCAGACGGAGCGAACTAATCAAACTTTGGAGACTTATTTGAAGTGTTTTGTGTCTGCGGATCAGGATGACTGGGTTGCCTTTTTGCCGTTGGCAGAATTTGCTCTTAATAATCGGGCTAGTTCTGCCACTTTGGTTTCTCCTTTCTTTTGCAATTCAGGGTTTCATCCTCGTTTCTCATCTGGTCAGGTGGAATCTTCGGATTGTCCTGGAGTGGATGCGGTGGTGGATCGGTTGCATCAGATTTGGGGACAAGTGGTGGACAATTTGAAGTTGTCCCAGGAGAGGACTCAGCAGTTTGCTAACCGCCGTCGTCGTGTTGGTCCTCGCCTTCGTGTTGGGGACTTGGTGTGGTTGTCTTCCCGTTTTGTCCCTATGAGGGTTTCTTCTCCTAAGTTTAAGCCTCGGTTCATCGGTCCTTATAGGATTTTGGAGATACTTAACCCTGTGTCCTTTCGTTTGGACCTCCCGGCATCTTTCGCTATCCATAATGTATTCCATCGGTCGTTGTTGCGGAGATATGAGGTACCGGTGGTTCCTTCTACTGAACCTCCTGCTCCTGTGCTGGTGGAGGGTGAATTGGAGTACGTTGTAGAGAAGATCTTGGATTCCCGTATTTCCAGACGGAGACTTCAATATCTGGTTAAATGGAAGGGCTATGGTCAGGAAGATAATTCTTGGGTAACTGCCTCTGATGTTCATGCCTCGGATTTGGTTCGTGCCTTTCATAGGGCTCATCCAGATCGCCCTGGCGGTTCTCGTGAGGGTTCGGTGCCCCCTCCTTAAGGGGGGGGTACTGTTGTGAATCCGCTTTTTGGGCTCCCCTGGTGGTTGCTGGTGGTACTGGTGACTTGTGTGTGCTTTGCTGTCTCAGTTCACCTGCTCCCATCAGTGTTTGGGAGTTTCCTATTTAGCCTTGCTCTCCAGTCATTTCCTTGCCGGTCATCATTGTAACCAGAGCCTTCGGTTGCATGTTCCTGCTACTAGTCTGCTGATCAGCTAAGTGGACTTTGTCCTTTTGTTTTGTATCTTTTGTCCAGTTTGCAGTTTTTTTTATTCTCTGTAGCTGGAAGCTCTTGCGGGCTGAAATTGCCACTCCTGTGTCATGAGTTGACACAGGAGTCTTAAAGTAATTTCAGGATGGTTTTTTGAAAGGGTTTTCAGTTGACCGTGAAGTCCTCTTTTGTATCCTTCTGCTATCTAGTAAGTGGACCTCTCTTTGCTAAATCTACTTTCATACTGTGTATGTCTTTTCCTCTTAACTCACCGTTATTACATGTGGGGGGCTGCTATCATCTTTTGGGGTATTTCCCTAGAGGTAAGCCAGGTCTGTTCCTTCCTCTACCAGGCGTAGTTAGTCCTCCGGCTGGCGCGTGGCATTTAGGAAGTCGTAGGTATGCTCCCTGGCTACTATTAGTTGTGTGGTAGATTTAGCTCACGGTCAGCTCGAGATTCCATCACCCAGAGCTCGTCCGTTATTTTTGTGTTCTGATGTTTCCCTGCCATTGGGAATCATGACAGGAAGCACGGCCGATTGCGGCCGGGTGTCAGCTGACTATCGCAGCTGACATCCGGCACTATGTGCCAGGAGCGGTCACGGACCGCTCCCGGCACATTAACCCCCAGCACACTGCGATCAAACATGATCGCAGTGTTCCGGCGGTACAGAGAAGCATCGCGCAGGGAGGGGGCTCCCTGCCTGCTTCCCTGAGACGATCGGTACAAGGCGATGTGCTCACCTTGACCGAGCGTCTCCTCCCTGCAGGCCCCAGATCCAAAATGGCCGTGGGGATACTTCCGGGTCCTGCAGGGAGGTGGCTTACCAAGTGCCTGCTCAGAGTAGGTGCTGGTAAGCCAGGAGCAGGGCACGCCAGATCGCTGATCTGACACAGTGCTCTGCAAAGTGTCAGATCAGCGATCTGTCACTATACAGTGATGTCCTCCCTGGGACAAAGTAAAAAAGTTTAAAAAACAATTTTTAAATGTGAAAAAAAAAAAAAAATCCTAAATAAAGAGAAAAAAAAAATATTGTTCCCATAAATTATTTCTTTATCTAAATAAAAAAACCAATAAAAGTACACATATTTAGTATCGCCGCGTCCGTAACGACCCGACCTATAAAACTGGCCCACTAGTTAACCCCTTCAGTGAACACCGTAAAAAAAAACAAAAAAAACAACGCTTTATTATCATACCGCCGAACAAAAAGTGGAATAACACGCGATCAAAAAGACATCCACTGAAAACGTCATATTGTCCCGCAAAAAGCAAGCCGCCATACAGCGTCATCAGCAAAAAAATAAAAAAGTTATAGTCCTCAGAATAAAGCGATGCAAAAATAATTATTTTTTATATAAAATAATTTTTATCGCATAAAAGCGCCAAAACATAAAAAAATTATGTAAATGAGGTATCGCTGTAATCGTACTGACCCAAAGAATAAAACTGCTTTATCCATTTTACCAAATGTGGAACGGTATAAACGCCCCCCCCCCCCCCAAACAAATTCATGAATAGCTGGTTTTTGGTCATTCTGCCTCACAAAAATCGGAATAAAAAGCGATCAAAAAATGTCACATGCCCAAAAATGGTACCAGTAAAAACGTCAACTCGTTCCGCAAAGAACAAAACCTCACATGACTCTGTGGACCAAATTCTGGAAAAATTATAGGTCTCAAAATGTGGTAACGCAAAAAAATTTTTTTTGCAATAACAATCGTCTTTTAGTGTGTGACAGCTGCCAATCATAAAAATACACAAAAAAACCCTTTATAAAAGTAAATCAAACTCCCCTTCATCACCCCCTTAGTTAGGGAAACATAAAAAAAATGTATTTATTTCCATTTTTCCATTAGGGCTATGGTTAGGGCAAGGAATAGGGCTAGGGCTAGGTTAGGGCTAGGGCTAGTGTTAGGGCTAGGGTTAGGGTTAGGGCTAGGGTTAGGGTTGGGGCTAGGGTTAGTGCTAGGGTTAGGGCTAGGGTTAGTGTTAGGGCTAGGGTTGGGGCTAGGGTTAGGGTTGGGGCTAGGGTTAGAGTTGGGGTTAGGGGTGGGGCTAGGGTTAGGGCTCAATTCCAGTCAATTTTGCATTGAAAAGTCAAATGGCGCTCCTTCTCTTCCGAGGTCTGCCATGCGCCCAAACAGTGGTTTACCCCCACATATGGGGTATCGTCGTACTCAGAACAAATGGCACAACAACTTTTGGAGTCCAATTTCTTCTCTT
Organism: Ranitomeya variabilis; assembly: GCF_051348905.1. Classification (NCBI taxonomy): domain Eukaryota; kingdom Metazoa; phylum Chordata; class Amphibia; order Anura; family Dendrobatidae; genus Ranitomeya; species Ranitomeya variabilis. Next base: position 323,131,845 of record NC_135234.1, read on the forward strand.
ACCCTTTAGAAAATAAAAAGTTGGGGGCAAAAAGATCATATAATATGATTTTTTATTTTTTTACAGCTCTACATTATAAACTTCTGTGAAGCACTTGGTGGGTTAGAGTGCTCACCACACATCTGGATAAGTTCCTTAGGGGGTCTACTTTCCAAAATGGTGTAACTTGTGGTGGGTTTCAATGTTTAGGCACATCAGGATCTCTCCAAACGGCGCTTTTTCCCTTCTGAGCTCTGCCATGCACCCAAACAGTGGTTTACCCCCACATATAGGGTATCAGCGTACTCAGAACAAATTGTACAACAACTTTTGGGGTTACCCTTGGTAAAATAAAACAAATTGGAGCTGAAGTAAATTTTTTGTGAAAAAAAGTTAAATGTTCATTTTTTTTAAACATTCCAAAAATTCCTGTAAAACACCTGAAGGTGTTATGACCCCAATGGCAGAGGGTCTCAGGAATCAATACCAAGTCTGCAAACACAAAAAACCAGCTCATAGGGCAGTGGTAACTGGGCTGACCATATATCTAATCCTAGCACCACAAATAGAAGTAGCCGGGGAACGTGCCTACGTTGGTTCTAGACGTCTCGCGCCTGCCGGAGAACTAACTAACCCTAGAAGGGAAAAGAAAGACCTTTCTTGCCTCCAGAGAAAAGACCCCAAAAGTTGGATACAAGCCCCCAACAAATAATAACGGTGAGGTAAGAGGAAAAGACAAACATAAGAATGAGCTAGGTATTTAGCAAAGAGAGGCCCACTAGCTAATAGCAGAATATAGTAAGATGACTTATATGGTCAGCAAAAACCCTATTAAAATATCCACGCTGGATATTCAAGAACCCCCGAACCGTCTAACGGCCGGGGGGAGAACACCAGCCCCCTAGAGCTTCCAGCAAGGTCAGAAATCACATTTAGTACAAGCTGGACAAAAATAGTAGCAAAGCAAGTAACTCAAAAAACAAAGAAGCAAGACTTAGCTTAATTTTGCAAGAGCCAGGACCAGCAGACAGGAGCAACAGAAGGATCTGATTACAACGATGCCAGGCACTGGACTAAGGATCCAGGAAGTTAATATAGCGACACCCCTGGACTAACGACCCAGGTGAGTGCCAAACAGAAAAAAGACAATCCCAGAGTCATACCACTAGTGACCACAAGAGGGAGCCAAAAAGTCTAATTCACAACAGTACCCCCCCCTTAAGGAGGGGTCACCGAACCCTCACCAAGACCATCAGGGCGATCAGGATGAGCTGCGTGAAAGGCACGAACTAAATCGGCCGCATGCACATCAGAGGCAACCACCCAGGAATTATCCTCCTGACCATAGCCCTTCCACTTGACCAGATACTGAAGCCTCCGCCTGGAGAGACGAGAATCCAAGATCTTCTCCACCACGTACTCCAACTCGCCCTCAACCAACACCGGAGCAGGAGGCTCAACAGAAGGAACCACAGGTACAACGTACCGCCGCAACAAAGACCTATGGAACACGTTGTGAATGGCAAACGACACAGGAAGATCCAAGCGAAAGGACACAGGATTAAGGATTTCCAATATCTTGTAAGGACCGATGAAGCGAGGCTTAAATTTAGGAGAGGAGACCTTCATAGGAACAAATCGAGAAGACAGCCATACCAAATCCCCAACACGAAGTCAGGGACCCACACCGCGGCGGCGGTTGGCAAAACGCTGAGCCTTCTCTTGTGACAACTTTAAGTTGTCCACCACATGATTCCAGATCTGCTGCAACCTATCCACCACAGAATCTACCCCAGGACAGTCAGAAGGCTCCACATGTCCCGAGGAAAAACGAGGATGGAAACCAGAGTTGCAGAAAAATGGCGAAACCAATGTAGCGGAACTAGCCCGATTATTAAGGGCAAACTCAGCCAACGGCAAGAAGGTCACCCAATCATCCTGATCCGCAGAAACAAAACACCTCAAATAAGCCTCCAGAGTCTGATTAGTTCGCTCCGTTTGTCCATTAGTCTGAGGATGAAAGGCAGACGAAAACGACAACTCAATGCCCATCCTAGCACAAAAGGATCGCCAGAACCTGGAAACAAACTGGGATCTTCTGTCAGACACAATATTCTCAGGAATGCCGTGTAAACGAACCACATTCTGAAAGAACACAGGAACCAGATCGGAAGAGGAAGGCAGCTTAGGCAAAGGTACCAAATGGACCATTTTAGAAAAGCGATCACATACCACCCAGATGACAGACATGCCCTGAGACACCGAGAGATCTGAAATGAAATCCATGGAAATGTGTGTCCAAGGCCTCTTTGGGACAGGCAAGGGCAAGAGCAACCCGCTGGCACGCGAACAGCAAGGCTTAGCTCGAGCACAAGTCCCACAGGACTGCACAAACGACCGCACATCCCGTGACAAGGAAGGCCACCAAAAGGACCTAGCCACCAGATCTCTGGTGCCAAAAATTCCTGGATGCCCTGCCAACACCGAGGAATGAACCTCGGAAATGACTCTGCTGGTCCACTTATCAGGAACAAACAGTCTGTCAGGTGGACAAGAGTCAGGTCTACCAGCCTGAAATCTCTGCAACACACGTCGCAAATCCGGAGAAATGGCTGACAAGATAACTCCCTCTTTAAGAATACCAACTGGTTCTGCGACTCCCGGAGAGTCAGGCACAAAGCTCCTTGAAAGAGCATCAGCCTTCACATTCTTTGAACCTGGTAAATACGAGACCACAAAGTCAAAACGGGAGAAAAACAATGACCAGCGGGCCTGTCTAGGATTCAGGCATTTAGCAGACTCGAGATACATCAAATTTTTGTGATCAGTCAAGACCACCACACGATGCTTAGCACCCTCGAGCCAATGACGCCACTCCTCAAATGCCCACTTCATGGCCAACAACTCCCGATTGCCAACATCATAATTCCGCTCAGCAGGCGAAAACTTCCTCGAGAAAAAGGCACAAGGTCTCATCACAGAGCAACCAGGGCCTCTCTGCGACAAAACGGCCCCAGCCCCAATCTCAGAAGCATCCACTTCAACCTGAAAGCGAAGTGAGACATCAGGCTGGCACAAAACAGGCGCCAAAGTAAACCGGCGCTTCAACTCCTGGAAAGCCTCCACGGCTGCAGGAGCCCAGTTAGCAACATCAGAACCTTTCTTGGTCATATCCGTCAAAGGTTTAGCAATGCTAGAAAAATTAGCAATAAAACGACGGTAGAAGTTAGCAAAACCCAAGAACTTCTGAAGACTCTTAACTGACGTGGGTTGAGTCCAATCATGAATAGCACAGACCTTGACTGGGTCCATCTCCACCGCAGAAGGGGAAAAAATAAACCCCAAAAAGGGAACCTTCTGTACTCCAAAGAGACACTTTGAGCCCTTAACAAATAAAGCATTCTCACGCAAAACCTGAAACACCATCCTGACCTGCTCTTCATGCGAGTCCCAGTCATCAGAAAAAAACAGAATATCATCCAGATAAACGATCATAAATTTATCCAGATACTTCCGGAAAATATCATGCATAAAGGACTGAAACACTGAAGGAGCATTAGAGAGCCCAAAAGGCATCACCAAGTACTCAAAATGACCTTCGGGCGTATTAAACGCGGTTTTCCATTCATCTCCTCGCTTAATGCGCACAAGATTGTACGCACCACGAAGATCTATCTTGGTGAACCACTTGGCACCTTTAATTCGGGCAAACAAGTCTGACAACAGAGGCAAAGGATACTGAAATTTAACAGTGATTTTATTCAAAAGCCGATAGTCAATACAAGGTCTCAAAGATCCGTCCTTCTTGGCCACAAAAAAGAATCCCGCACCAAGAGGGGAAGAGGAAGGACGGATATGCCCCTTCTCCAGAGATTCCTTGATATACGAACGCATTGCGGTATGCTCAGGCACAGACAGATTAAACAGTCTTCCCTTAGGAAATTTGCTACCTGGAATCAAATCTATGGCACAGTCACAGTCCCTATGAGGAGGCAGAACACTGGACCTGGACTCGCTGAACACATCCTGATAATCAGACAAATACTCAGGAACTTCCGAAGGAGTAGAGGAAGCAATAGACACCTGCGGGGAATCACCATGAATACCCTGACAGCCCCAACTTGACACAGACATTGCCTTCCAATCCAAGACTGGATTATGAGTCTGTAACCATGGCAAACCCAAAATGACCAAATCATGCATTTTATGCAGAACAAGAAAACGAATCACCTCCCGATGTTCAGGAGTCATGCACATGGTTACCTGTGTCCAAAACTGCAGTTTATTTTCCGCCAATGGCGTAGCATCAATACCCCTCAGAGGGATAGGATTAACCAACGGCTCAAGAACAAAACCACAGCGCTTGGCAAATGACAGATCCATAAGACTCAGGGCTGCACCTGAATCCACAAACACCATAACAGGGTAAGAGGACAATGAGCAAATTAAAGTCACAGACAAAATAAAGTTAGGTTGCAAATTACCAATGGCGACAGGGCTAACAACCCTTGTTAGGCGTTTAGAGCATGCTGATATAACATGTGTAGAATCACCACAGTAAAAACACAACCCATTCTGACGTCTATGATTTTTCCGCTCATTTCTGGTCTGAATTCTATCACATTGCATCAAATCAGGTGTTTGTTTAGACAACACCACCAGAAGATTAGTGGTTTTGCGCTCCTGCAAACGCCAGTCAATTTGAATAGCCAGCGCCATGGAATCATTCAGACTTGTAGGAATGGAGAAACCCACCATCACATTCTTAATGGCTTCAGAAAGGCCATTTCTGAAGTTTGCGGCCAGAGCACACTCATTCCACTGAGTAAGCACGGACCATTTCCAAAATTTTTGGCAATACACTTCAGCTTCATCCTGGCCCTGAGAAATAGCCAGCAAGGCTTTTTCTGCCTGAACCTCAAGATTGGGTTCCTCGTAAAGCAATCCGAGTGCCAGAAAAAACGCATCAATATTTGCCAATGCCGGATCTCCTGGCGCTAGCGAGAAAGCCCAATCCTGAGGGTCGCCCCGTAAAAAAGAGATAACAATTTTAACTTGCTGAACTGAGTCTCTAGATGAACGGGGTCTCAGAGATAGAAACAATTTACAATTATCCCTGAAATTCCTAAACTTAAATCGGTCTCCAGAAAACAGTTCAGGAATAGGTATTTTAGGTTCAGACATAGGACTACTGGTAACAAAATCTTGTATGCTTTGCACACGAGCAGCAAGCTGGTCCACACTTGTAATCAAGGTCTGGACATTCATGTCTGCAGCAAGCTCAAGCCACTCAGAGGTAAAGGGGAGGAAGAGAGGAAAAAAAAAAAAAAATTCAGAATTTCCTTTCTTATATCCCACTTCTGCAATGCATTAAACATTCAATGTTGGCCTGGCATACTGTTATGACCCCAATGCAAGAGGGTCTCAGGAATCAATACCAAGTCTGCAAACACAAAAAACCAGCTCATAGGGCAGTGGTAACTGGGCTGACCATATATCTAATCCTAGCACCACAAATAGAAGTAGCCGGGGAACGTGCCTACGTTGGTTCTAGACGTCTCGCGCCAGCCGGAGAACTAACTAACCCTAGAAGGGAAAAGAAAGACCTTTCTTGCCTCCAGAGAAAAGACCCCAAAAGTTGGATACAAGCCCCCAACAAATAATAACGGTGAGGTAAGAGGAAAAGACAAACATAAGAATGAGCTAGGTATTTAGCAAAGAGAGGCCCACTAGCTAATAGCAGAATATAGTAAGATGACTTATATGGTCAGCAAAAACCCTATTAAAATATCCACGCTGGATATTCAAGAACCCCTGAACCGTCTAACGGCCGGGGGGAGAACACCAGCCCCCTAGAGCTTCCAGCAAGGTCAGAAATCACATTTAGTACAAGCTGGACAAAAATAGTAGCAAAGCAAGTAACTCAAAAAACAAAGAAGCAAGACTTAGCTTAATTTTGCAAGAGCCAGGACCAGCAGACAGGAGCAACAGAAGGATCTGATTACAACGATGCCAGGCACTGGACTAAGGATCCAGGAAGTTAATATAGCGACACCCCTGGACTAACGACCCAGGTGAGTGCCAAACAGAAAAAAGACAATCCCAGAGTCATACCACTAGTGACCACAAGAGGGAGCCAAAAAGTCTAATTCACAACATGAAGGGTTAATAAACTTCTTGAATGTGGTTTTGAGCACTTGAGGGGTGCAGTTTTTAGAATGGTGTCACACTTGGTTATTTTCTATCATATAGACCCCTCAAAATGACTTTGTAATAATTATAGGGGATAGCTCAGGAGACTCTTTGCGTGGAACAAGACAACTACAGGACACAGTTTTATAAGTGGTAAAGTCTATATTATCACACGGTGATTCAAACAGGTGCAGAGAGAAACTCAAGTCCACAACACTTGGAGTAAATATTAAATGCAGCTTAGCAGTCTATAGGAAACTTCAGAGGAAAATGCAATCACGCAGAAAGTCTATGAAGCACAATTATTCTTGAGGATACTTGACACAAATAAGTCCTTGCTTAGTCTAAAACACAGATAGATATGCTTATAGGGCAGTTCAAATAATATCTTAGCTCTACCAGGGAGGCCTGGGTAATAGTCTCAGGTTCTTTCAGATCAGCAACAGCTTACATGTCCAGCAAATGCAGATGGAAGTAAACACGAGCAGCAGATGAAGGAGGATTACTGGAACTGGTGTATGCAGCAGGAACTCAGAGCAGAGTAGCAGGATAACCCCACAGGAGCAGGTATATAGCCAGGGAGTCACCAGAGGTCAGGAGCTGGATGCAAGGCAGAATACTCTAGCACAGGCTGAAGGCTGGAATGGAGTTTTATAGCAGGAAGACACAGTGCACATGAGACCAAAGACGCCATCTTGGAAAAGGGCAGTAATGCACAAAAGGTAATAAAAAATGTTCAGAGTCCTGACATTACTCCCTCCTTAGAAGCGGCCTCAGGACGATCCTGGACCTGGTTTCTCAGGGAATCTCTGATGAAAAGGAGAAATCTTCTGTTGGACATTGATGTTTTCCACAGGTTCCCAAGAGTCTTCCTCAGGGGGATATCCCTGCCATCTTATCAGATATTGGAGCCGATTCCTGCGAATCCTGGAATCAACAATTTCCTCTACCACAAATTGTTCTTGCCCATCAATCACCACAGGCTGCGGAGGTGGCACAACACATCCCTGGAAGGTATTAGGAGATATAGGCTTTAGTAAAGATACATGAAAAACTGGGTGTACCTTCATTGTCCTAGGCAGCTTCAGCCGGCAGGCCACAGAGCTCACAATACCGTTGATCTTGAAAGGGCCAATGAATTTCTGTCCAAGTTTTTGTGAAGGAACATTTAACTTCAGATTCTTAGTTGCTGACCACACGGAATCTCCTACCTTGAACATGGGTGCAGGTTTACGGAATCTATCAGCCGATCTCTTACAACGTTCTTGAGCTGTAGTCAGGGATTCCTTCAGAACCTCCAGATTTTGCCTCATCGCAGTCAGCCTTTCCTCCACTGCCGGCACCGGAGAATTAATTGGAGACCTAGGTAAGATACACGGATGATAACCCAGATTGGTAAAGAAAGGTGTAAATTTAGTGGAGGCGCTCTGAGAATTGTTATATGAAAATTCGGCTAACAGCATCAACTCCAACCAATCATCCTGGAGATGGCTGACATAGCATCTTAGATATTGTTCCAGCGTCTGGTTGGTACGCTCAGTCTGACCATTTGTTTGGGGATGGTAAGCGGAAGAGAGACAGACATTAATATTGAGTGCAGAGCAAAACCCCTTCCAGAATCTTGAAGTGAACTGCACTCCACGGTCAGAGATGATCTCATCCGGAACCCCATGCAACCGAAAGACATTCTGAATAACCAAGTTCACTGTATCTTTAGCTGAGGGGAGGCCGGTGCATGGAACAAAATGAGCAGCTTTAGTCAGGCGATCAACTACCACCATGATTGTATTCATGCCCCCCAATGTAGGCAGCTCCACAATAAAGTCCATTGATACAGACCCCCAAGGGCGGGACGGAACAGGTAATGGTTGTAGAAGACCTGTAGGTGCCACATGAGGAGTCTTGTAATGAGCACATACCTCGCAAGAGAGAACATAGTCCTTGGTATCCTCCAGGCAAGTTGGCCACCAGAAGAATCGGCTCAGGAACTCTTGTGTCTTCTGTACCCCCCTGTGACCAGCCAACTTGGAGTCATGTACCAACTTGAGGATCTGCAGACGGACGACCTCAGGGATGTAGATACGTCGATCTCTGAACCACATGCCACCCTTAAAGACAAGATTAATATCCACAGGTGGGTTGGCCAGAAATACATCACCATCATAGGCCTCCCTGCACTCCTTCCACAAGTCCTGATCGTGGATAACTCAGATGAAATTGGCATCAGATAGAATGGTCTAGGACGGGGCTCCAGGTACGGAATCCGCAGCATGGATTCGGGATAAAGCATCAGCCTTCCCATTACGAGAACCTGAACGGTACGAGATAACAAAGTTAAATTGATTTAAAAATAAGTTCCAACGAGCCTGATGAGGAGAAAGACATCTAGCAGATCTAAGCAACTCTAAATTGCGATGGTCAGTTAGCACTATGATCTGTTGTGCAGCTCCTTGCAGATGATGCCTCCATTCTTTGAAAGCCGCAATAATAGCCAGCAATTCCTTGTCTCCCATGTCGTAATTCTTCTCTGCTGAGGTTAGTCTACAGGAAAAGAAAGCACAAGGATGTAGCAGACCCTTCTCTCCAGTTCTTTGGGAGAGAATAGCCCCCAAAGCATTATCAGAAGCGTCCACCTCCACAATGAAAGAAAGTGTTGGATCTGGGTGTATCAACAGCGGTGCTGATGTGAAACAGATCCTAAGCCGATCAAAAGCTTCTTGAGCCTGTGATGACCACTTAAAGGGCTTTTCCTTCTTTGTCAAGGAAGTAATGGGACGGACAATATCAGAAAAATTCTATCATTTGGAAAACGGTCAGCATGCACATCAAAATATAGCATACATTGATTCACAAAGCCACGAAATTTGTGGCGATCACCATTAAATCTGAATGGGGGCAACTTAGGTGGGCTAGCTGGTGGCGGTTGCCCAGAGGGAAAAGTCGCTTGTGCAGCTATTTGCATGCTTATGTCCTGAAAAGCCCGTCCATACTGGGACTTTATGCCAGCAAATTTGTTTTCCTGGGCTGCCATGCAGGTGCTTAAGTCCTGCAAAGTCTGCCCAAACACTTGTTGATTGTGTTCAAAGCTTCCAAACTTCTTTTGCAGACCTTCCACATCTTTCTGCAGTGATCTAATTATGGAAAACACCTGCTCTAGTCTGCTTTGTGCAGTCATTGTTCCAGCAGTCTCCTTTTTTTTTTTAGGCTAGAGTATCCTGTAATAATTATAGGGGATAACTCAGGAGACTCTTTGCGTGGAACAAGACAACTACAGGACACAGTTTTATAAGTGGTAAAGTCTATATTATCACACGGTGATTCAAACAGGTGCAGAGAGAAACTCAAGTCCACAACACTTGGAGTAAATATTAAATGCAGCTTAGCAGTCTATAGGAAACTTCAGAGGAAAATGCAATCACACACAATTATTCTTGAGGATACTTGACACGAATAAGTCCTTGCTTAGTCTAAAACACAGATAGATATGCTTATAAGGCAGTTCAAATAATATCTTAGCTCTACCAGGGAGGCCTGGGTAATAGTCTCAGGTTCTTTCAGATCAGCAACAGCTTACATGTCCAGAAAATGCAGATGGAAGTAAACACGAGCAACAGATGAAGGAGGATTACTGGAACTGGTGTATGCAGCAGGAACTCAGAGCAGAGTAGCAGGATAACCCCACAGGAGCAGGTATATAGCCAGGGAGTCACCAGAGGTCAGGAGCTGGATGCACGGCAGAATACTCTAGCACAGACTGAAGGCTGGGGTGGAGATTTATAGCAGGAAGACACAGTGCACATGAGACCAAAGACGCCATCTTGGAAAAGGGCAGTAATGCACAAAAGGTAATAAAAAATGTTCAGAGTCCTGACAGACTTCAAATGTTATGTGGTCCCTAAAAAATATTGGTGTTGTAAAAATGAGAAATTGCTTGTCAACTTTTAGCCCTTATAACTCCCTAACAAAAAAAAAATTTGGTTCCAAAATTGTGCTGATGTAAAGTAGACATGTGGGAAATGTTACTTATTAATTATTTTGTATGACATATCTCTGTGAATTAAAGGGAACCTATCACCCCGTTTTTTAAAGATTAGATAAAAATAGTGTGAAATAGGGGCAGAGCTGGGCTTTACATTACTGCCTTTTTGGTGCCTTTACACCCCCGTTAGGCTGCCGAAATACCTTTGTGAAGTGGCCGTTTTGTCCTGTCACTCAAGTTGGTCAGGTCGGATGGGCGTGGTCACAGCGCTGTTTCTCCCCCAGATCAGGCTCATCATTACGTTGGTGGCGTAGTGGTGTGCGCATGTCCAAGGTCCCGAATCCTGCACAGGGGTGTGAAAATAGCAGCGATGTCCGTTATTTCATTGGTGGTCGGTGGGCGCGGCCATCTTGCTTTGGCCGCGCGTGCGCAGAAGCGGCGCTCTGCTGGCCGCGGCTTCAGGAAAATGGCCGCGGGCATCCGCGCGTGCGCAGATGTCTATCGCGGCGGCCATTTTCGTGAAGCCGAGATGCGAACTCTGCTTCACGAAAATGGCCGCCGCGATAGCCATCTGCGCACGCGTGGATGCCCGCGGCCATTCTCCTGAAGCCGCGGCCAGCAGAGCGCCGCTTCTGCGCACGCGCGGCCAAAGCAAGATGGCCGCGCCCACCGACCACCAATGAAATAACGGACATCGCTGCTATTTTCACACCCCTGTGCAGGATTCGGGACCTTGGACATGCGCACACCACTACGCCACCAACGTAATGATGAGCCTGATCTGGGGGAGAAACAGCGCTGTGACCACGCCCATCCGACCTGACCAACTTGAGTGACAGGACAAAACGGCCACTTCACAAAGGTATTTCGGCAGCCTAACGGGGGTGTAAAGGCACCAAAAAGGCAGTAATGTAAAGCCCAGCTCTGCCCCTATTTCACACTATTTTTATCTAATCTTTAAAAAACGGGGTGATAGGTTCCCTTTAAGGGCATAAAAATTCAAAGTTGGAAAATTGCAAAATTTTCTAAATTTTCCTTTTTTTTCACAAATAAACGCACGTTATATTGAAAAAATGTTACCACTATCATGAAGTACAATATGTCACGAGAAAACTGTGTCAGAATCGCCAAGATCCGTTGAAGCGTTCCAGAGTTATAACCTCATAAAGGGACAGTGGTCAGAATTGTAAAAATTGGCCCGGTCATTAACGTGCAAACCACCCTTGGGGCTTAAGGGGTTAATATCATTAACCTCTTTAGTATAGTCATCATGTATGATGCAATTATGTTTCTCTGTAAACACTACCTACCTTTTTTGGAGTAAAATATAAAATTACTAGCTTGTCTCTCCATGTTCTATAACGTACGGTCACGTCCTCTGAAGTGAATTACGCTACTAATCTGAGTTGGCTCCGGACCCGTTAATAATTAAGTAATTGGAGCTGGTGGCAGCGGATTTCTCCTGTGCGATTCAGAGGCTCTGTAGCGACTGGCAGCGTTGATAATTATTGTTCTCGCCTGAGTGGGAGTAGTTATATTGCCCTTGCTGCAGTGTGCCCATTAGCCAGTACAAAGTAATGCAGCCTTTCTGGCTAGGTGCAGTAACGTGCGCTACCTGAGGGTAAGGGGGGCACCAGAGAGCTACAAGTTCCAAACCGGAACTGGGAAGTGGGATATAGAGAAATTCCCTTCAGAAAGAACCAGGGGCAACCAAACAAACCCAGTTCATGACAAATTGGTGTGAGTGGGGGGAAGATAAAGGTATCCTCCCCGTGAACCGTGACGTATGTTGTTGGTTTATTATTTTATTTTTAGTACAGGAGATTGAGGGTGTCGGGGAATTAGGTGTTACAATAAGTATGGATTAATTTAGAACAATAAAGGAGTCTGTGTAATTTTTTCAAATAAAGGACTTTATTCTTGCCATGTCTGTATGTAACATTACAACTATATGATTAGTAATGGATAGATGTCTTATAGACGCCTCTCCTTTACTAAGCCATGGGCTTGATGTCACCTGAAAGGGCTATAGGGCAAGTGGGAAGAGCTGGGCAAAGCGCCAAAAAAGGCGTATCTAATAGATACGCCTTTTCTGGGCAGCTGCGGGCTTCTGTTTTTAGGCTGGGGGGGCCTATAACAATGGCCCCTTACCAGTCTGAGAATAGCAGCCCCCAGATGTGAACTTTATCAAGGCTCGTTCTCAAAAATGGGGGGGACCGCATGCTGTTTTTTAAAATTATTTATTTAAATAATTTTAAAAAACAGAGTGGGGACCCCTCTGTTCTTGATAACCAACTTTGCAGAAGCTGACAGCTGGGGGTTGCAGCCCCCAGCTGTGAGTTTTGTCTGGTTGGTTCAATAAAATAGAAGGGGAACCCACATCAGGTTTCTCATTCATTTATTTCCGAATGATCCGTACCTACTGTCACTGTTATTAGCGACAGCAGGTGTCGGATGATGGGGTTACCGTCCCAAAAGCCACTACCTGCTGTTGTTCGGACTTTAATATAATGCTCATCATTCTCCTCTGCTCACCGGCAGAGCAGGGGAAAATTATGAAAGCACCAGCCGCCAGGGTACAGCGCTTACTGTAGCACTTCTTCCCCAGCGACTGTCCATGTGGTACTGATGCGGCAGACGTGTGCCACATATAGTACACACACGGACACGGATATCTCTGGTACCATTTTTTTCTGGTACCGGAAATATACGGATGTGTGAAACTGGCCTTATACAAGAAAGCAGTGACACCCTTCCATGTCCTCATCTAATGATGAAGTTGAAGAGGATGAATAATCACCCTCTTCCTTTGAACTTTCAGAAATATCAGATTCTGGACATCTTTTTATTCTTTTTATCCTTATTACCCTCCCTCTTGGTCAGGGATTTAATGGAATTCTTAACCTCCGTTATAATAAATCTTATTTCGGGGTCAAAGTTAGGGGTCTCATCACAACAGCTGTTCAATGCATGACTGATAGCCTTTTCTCCCAGGTAACAGGCAACTCTTCCCCACAGAGGGCACAATCCCTGTACTTGGCCTTCGTAACACACTTTCTTCACTGAAAAAATTAGAAGACAGGGGACCCCTACTACAAAGTGAACTTTCATGAATTTACTGGATTTGGAGAAGGAATCATACCAGCTGAAAGATCTCCTCTGGAGGCCGGAGATTCATCCACTTTGCATCATCCTTTGCTCTGGTGAGTGCACCTGCTGCTTCTTCTTCTGTGCGAACGTCCACTGCCGCTACTGCCATGTTTACGACGCCGTGAAGTCATTTGGGGATTTTCATGCTGCTGCACCTTTCGCTGCTGCTGGTGTTGCTGCTGCTTCTAGCTCCTGGTACTCCATCTTACCTGGCGGGACCGTTGGAGCTATGGTATAACGCTCCCCTAGTGGTCTAAGCGCTTTTTAAAGTGGGACCAATCAACAGCGCATCCTTCCTGGTGTCATCCGGGCACTATACCCGGAAATTACTTCTGGTCACCTGACCCTGGTGCTCACGTCATAAGTAACACCTCTCTGCGTATACGCAGTAGGGGGTGCTGGAAAGCCAATAAGCCACTGATACTTTTATTGACCCATGAAGGCCCCCTGGACCCAGCAGTGGCTCTTCAGGATCCTGCTGCATTAATTGACCAGCCAAACCTGGAATACTTTTGATGTTGATGTTTTTTTTCTTCAGGTCCACCCACCAAAATGTTCTCAAGGGCAGGAAATCAACTGATAGTGGGAGAGGTATCGCCCTTTTATTCTGTAGGTTTCCTGTCCTTGATGGGATGTTCCCCTCTCTCTGTGGTGCTGCCATGGGTGAGAGAAAAAAAAATGATGTTACTAGAAATGGAAAGTACGCTACTAACAGAGAAAAAAGAAATAAAAAAGTCCCTTCGCATAGACTCTGATCAGTAGAAATACCAACCAGAGCACTGCGACTGTGGGAAGCACACGTTAGTTTTGCAAAATAAACTGCATCAAAAACTGAGCACGGATACTCAGTGCAAAATAAAATTTGAGTGTGTATGCAGGATGAGCACACGTAAAGGGTACCAAAAATGCAATTGGGGAGTGAAGTCAAGGAATCTGGAACAGGGATTTTGAAACTGCTACAATGATCAGATTGGTCACAGAGATAACACAGCACCACAGGAGACACAGTGGCCACCAATAATTTTTCTCTCTCTCAAGCAGCACACACAGAGGGTATACAACCACTCTGCATGCTAGATTTGAGGAAAAGATGGCATGCAGAATGGCGATTGTCATTTTAAATCAACACTTTTGATGCCAATTGGTCAGTAACCATTGATCAGACAATCGGCACCAAAAGTGTTAACAATCAGCGGTGGCATAGCGATCACCCCATCTATTTTGACTGCTGTGATTGGTGCTGTCTCAGAGCATCAATCACAGCATCTCACATTCAGTTTTTTACAAATATTGTAAAACATAACAAAAAAGAATACCAGTCATAAATGACCATATATATCAATGGCGACTCAATAGTCTCAATAGACTCTGAACCTACTGAACCGCCGCACAACCAGCTCTGCCCTCTCCTAGTGTATCATCACCCATCCCCTGCAGATTGTGAGCCCTCGCGGGCAGGGTCCTCCCTCCTTATGTACCCGTGTGCCTTGTTTTTTTTTTTTTTTTTGCTCATGTCTAATGTATTTGTCTATATTTGCCCCGTATTTCACATGTACAGCGCCATGGAATAAATGGCGCTATAAAAATGTATAATAATAATAATAATAGCAATACAGTCACAGGAGAAAAATATATGTTGCCAGAAAAAATAAACAATATTTATTAATAAAATCAATCACTAGATTACATTTAAAAATTTCATAATATTTGCAAAGATACAATATATGGATTTCTTATAGTGACTATATCCATGGATACAAAAAAATGACCCAAAGAAAACAAACCAGGACATATATTGTTACAACAGAGTTAAGGGAATATGCAACGGACATCATGTCCATAACTTACTCCCAATCATTGAGTGCATATGCCTTATACACTCACCGGCCACTTTATTAGGTACACCATGCTAGTAACGGGTTGGACCCCCTTTTGCCTTCAGAACTGCCTCAATTCTTCGTGGCATAGATTCAACAAGGTGCTGGAAGCATTCCTCAGAGATTTTGGTCCATATTGACATGATGGCATCACACAGTTGCCGCAGATTTGTCGGCTGCACATCCCAAAGATGCTCCATACAAGGCAGGATGGATCCATGCTTTCATGTTGTTTACGCCAAATTCTGACCCTACCATCCGAATGTCGCAGCAGAAATCGAGACTCATCAGACCAAGCAACGTTTTTCCAATCTTCTACTGTCCAATTTCGATGAGCTTGTACAAATTGTAGCCTCAGTTTCCTGTTCTTAGCTGAAAGGAGTGGTACCCGGTGTGGTCTTCTGCTGCTGTAGCCCATCTGCCTCAAAGTTCGACGCACTGTGCGTTCAGAGATGCTCTTAGGCCTACCTTGGTTGTAACGGGTGGCGATTTGAGTCACTGTTGCCTTTCTATCAGCTCCAACCAGTCTGCCCATTCTCCTCTGACCTCTGGCATCAACAAGGCATTTCCGCCCACAGAACTGCCGCTCACTGGATTTTTTTTCTTTTTCGGACCATTCTCTGTAAACCCTAGAGATGGTTGTGCGTGAAAATCCCAGTAGATCAGCAGTTTCTGAAATACTCAGACCAGCCCTTCTGGCACCAACAACCATGCCACGTTCAAAGGCACTCAAATCACCTTTCTTCCCCATACTGATGCTCGGTTTGAACTGCAGGAGATTGTCTTGACCATGTCTACATGCCTAAATGCACTGAGTTGCCGCCATGTGATTGGCTGATTAGAAATTAAGTGTTAACAAGAAGTTGGACAGGTGTACCTAATAAAGTGGCCGGTGAGTGTATATGGAAACTTCACAAGTGATGCATTATTAGCAGTAAATTTGTGACCATATCTCTCTGTGCCAATGTGTCAAATATAAAAAGTGTATGATTAAATAAATGGATAATTACCCATAAGTAAAAATGTCCCATCTGGATCCCGGTCTCCTCACCCCAACGTGCGTTTCGCATCAAACTTTCACCGCTTCATCAGGGGGCCAGATGCAGATTGTTATTCTTGGTCTCACATCAGAAGCAACAGAAGCGTGGCATGTCAGTTTACGTAAAGAGACCAGCACCATAAGAAGGCCAGATAAGCCTGAGAGCTGGAAGTGCTGACTAAGCTCCGGCACTTACCGTATAAGCTCATTTGCACAAGAATTCACTGATTCATTGCGAAACAATAACTTGTAATATGAAGGTTTGGAAGTAATCAATACAGGTATTTTACAATGATTGTTACTTTAGGGGTCTAAAAAGCTGCAGACAGCTTTCTTTTAACCATCAAGTGACAACTGCAGCACAAAGCCATGTAATGCATCTTACATTCTATCACAATAATGCTAAAATCAGTAGGAGTCCAGCTGTCAAAATATTTCACAGGGCCCTAATTTGTACAGAGCCATGGTCCCACACCTGTCTATGCGATTGTGTTATAGTCACTTACAGCACATTTGCCATTACTGCTGCATTGGAATACAAAAGTCATGTTATGGCGAGAGTTGTAGGGAGCAGGGAAACAAGACCAATCTAGTAACCATCAGCTAGCCACTGGATAGGTAATTTGGCATTACTGGTTTACACCTCTGGAAGACCAATCTGGTGTGGTTTATTGGTTTTTGGTCCCATTTGATACCAAAAAGTATAAATTATGTGTAAAGTGTGTGAGGTGATGGGGAATATGCTACTGACCGTCTCCTATCATTAACAGTTTGCATTTAATTTGTAGCTGCTGTTGCATTCTGTCATGTAGCGTTGACAATATTATTGCCTGCAGTACTAATCACCAGCCACGGGAGGCCACTGTTTCCCCTGCAACTGCTTGATGACTGACTTAACCACTTAGCATCCAATGATGGATAAATCAGTCATAGGGCGCCTTCCCCTCTTTGGTGCGGGCTCTGGCGATGAGCCCACACCTTTTCTGGCACATGGCAGCTAATCTAATCAGCTGTCATGTGCCCCTAACAGCTGCAGGTGTTAAATGCCACTGTTAAACTCAGACAGCGGCATTTAACATGGAGTCACAAACCACACCCATGTCACATGACCACGGGTCACTGAAGGGTTGGCAGGAGACCCGTGGTTGTCATTGTTGGATCTCTAAGAACGCCACCCAGTGGTCAGTGCTCATAGCAAGTGAGCATTTCTAATACACAGAGCAGGGCTGCAGCGATCAGAAGATCGCAGCTTCTAGTCTCCCATGGAGTCTATTGAAGCATGTAAAAAGTTCAAAAAAGGGTTTTTTAAAAATATATATAAAAAAAAGTTCAACTCACCCTCCTTTTACCCAAATCAAAATAAAAAAAATCGATATATTAAAAAAAATTAATCCGATCGGTAAACGCAGTAACGAGAAAAAAATCAAAATGCCAGAATTACGTTTTTTTGGTCGCTGCAACATTGCAATAATGTGTGATGAAAACACTGTATCTACCCCAAAATGGCATCAACAAAAATGTCAGCTCGGCACACAAATAATAAGCCCTCACCCAGCCCCAGATAATGAAAGTGGGGAACGCTACTGGTCTCGTAAAATGGCGAGTTTTTGTAAAAAAAACACTTTGGATTTTTGAACCACTTAAATTATTATTTATTATTATTATGTATTTATATAGCACCATTAACCCCTTCACCCCCAAGGGTGGTTTGCACGTTAATGACCGGGCCAATTTTTACAATTCTGACCACTGTCCCTTTATGAGGTTATAACTCTGGAACGCTTCAACGGATCTTGGCGATTCAGACATTGTTTTCTCGTGACATATTGTACTTCATGATAGTGGTAAAATTTCTTCGATATAACTTGCGTTTATTTGTGAAAAAAACAAATATTTGGCGAAAATTTTGAAAATTTCGCAATTTTCCAACTTTGAATTTTTATGCCCTTAAATCACAGACATATGTCACGCAAAATACTTAATAAGTAACATTTCCCACATGTCTACTTTACATCAGCACAATTTTGGAACCAAAATTTTTTTTTGTAACGGAGTTATAAGGGTTAAAAGTTGACCAGCAATTTCTCATTTTTACAACACCATTTTTTTTTAGGGACCACATCTCATTTGAAGTAATTTTGAGGGGTCTATATGATAGAAAATACCCAAGTGTGACACCATTCTAAAAACTGCACCCCTCAAGGTACTCAAAACCACTTTCAAAAAGTTTATTAACCCTTCAGGTGTTTCACAGGAATTTTTGGAATGTTTAAATAAAAATAAACATTTAACTTTTTTTCACACAAAATTTATTTCAGCTCCAATTTGTTTTATTTTACCAAGGGTAACAGGAGAAAATAGACCCCAAAATTTGTTGTACAATTTGTCCTGAGTACGCTGATACCCCATATGTGGGGGTAAACCACTGTTTGGGCGCATGGCAGAGCTCGGAAGGAAAGGAGCGCCATTTGACTTTTCAATGCAAAATTGACTGGAATTGAGATGGGACGCCATGTTGCATTTGGAGAGCCCCTGATGTGCCTAAACATTGAAACCCCCCACAAGTGACACCATTTTGGAAAGTAGACCCCCTAAGGATCTTATCTAGATGTGTGGTGAGCACTTTGACCCAACAAGTGCTTCACAGAAGTTTATAATGCAGAGCCGTAAAACTAAAATATCATATTTTTTCACAAAAATGATCTTTTCGCCCCCAATTTTTTATTTTCCCAAGGGTAAGAGAAGAAATTGGACCCGAAAAATTGTTGTGCAATTTGTCCTGAGTACGCTGATACCCCATATGTGGGTGTAAACCATTGTTTGGGCGCAGGGCAGAGCTCGGAAGGGAAGGAGCGCCATTTGACTTTTCAATGCAAAATTGACTGGAATTGAGATGGGACGCCATGTTGCGTTTGGAGAGCCCCTGATGTGCCTAAACATTGAAACCCTGTACAAGTGACACCATTTTGGAAAGTAGACCCCTTAAGGAACTTATCTAGATGTGTGTTGAGCACCTTGACCCAACAAGTGCTTCACAGAAGTTTATAATGCAGAGCCGTAAAAATAAAAAATCATATTTTTTCACAAAAATGATTTTTCGCCCCCATTTTTTTATTTCCCCAAGGGTAAGAGAAGAAATTAGACCACAAAAGTTGTTGTGCAATTTGTCCTGAGTACGACGATACCCCATATGTGGGGGTAAACCACTGTTTGGGCGCATAGCAGAGCTCGGAAGGGAAGGAGCGCTATTTTACTTTTCAATGCAAAATTGACTGGAATTAAGATGGGATGCCATGTTGCATTTGGAGAGCCCCTGATGTGCCTAAACATTAAAACCCCCCACAAGTGACACCATTTTGGAAAGTAGACCCCCTAAGGAACTTATCTAGATGTGTTTTGAGAGCTTTGAACCCCCAAGTGTTTCACTACAGTTTATAACACAGAGCCGTGAAAATAAAAATTCTTTTTTTTTTCACAAAAATGATTTTTAGCCCCCAGTTTTGTATTTTCACAAGGGTATCAGGATAAATTGGACCCCAAAAGTTGTTGTCCAGTTTGTCCTGAGTACGCTGATACCCCATATGTGGGGGGGAACCACTGTTTGGGTGCATGACAGAGCTCGGAAGGGAAGGAGCGCCATTTGGAATGCAGACTTAAATGGATTGGTCTGCAGGCGTCACGTTGCATTTGCAGAGCCCCTGATGTACCCAAACAGTACAAACCCTCCACAAGTGACCCCATATTGGAAACTAGACCCCCCAAGGAACTTATCTAGATGTGTTGTGAGAACTTTGAACCCCCAAGTGTTTCACTACAGTTTATAACGCAGAGCCGTGAAAATAAAAATTCTTTTTTTTTTCACAAAAATGATTTTTAGCCCCCAGTTTTGTATTTTCACAAGGGTACCAGGATAAATTGGACCCCAAAAGTTGTTGTCCAGTTTGTCCTGAGTACGCTGATACCCCATATGTGGGGGGGAACCACTGTTTGGGCGCATGACAGAGCTCGGAAGGGAAGGAGCGCCATTTGGAATGCAGACTTAAATGGATTGGTCTGCAGGCGTCACGTTGCATTTGCAGAGCCCCTGATGTACCCAAACAGTACAAACCCCCCACAAGTGACCCCATATCGGAAACTAGACCCCCCAAGGAACTTATCTAGATGTGTTGTGAGAACTTTGAACCCCCAAGTGTTTCACTACAGTTTACAACGCAGAGCCGTGAAAATAAAAAATCTTTTTTTTCACACAAAACTTATTTTTTGGCCCCCAGTTTTGTATTTTCCCAAGGGTAGCAGGAGAACTTGGACACCAAAAGATGATGTCCAATTTGTCCTGAGTACGCTGATACCCCATATGTTGGGGTAAACCCCTGTTTGGGCACACGGGAGAGCTCTGAAGGGAAGGAGCACTGTTTTCCTTTTTCAACGCAGAATTTGCTGGAATTCAGATCGGATGCCATGTCCCGTTTGGAGAGCCCCTGATGTGCCTAAACAGTGGAAACCCCACAATTATAACTGAAACCCTAATCCAAACACACCCCTTACCCTAATCCCAACAGTAACCCTAACCACTCCTCTAACCTAGACACACCCAACCCTATTCCCAACCGTAAATGTAATCCAAACCCTAACCCTATCTTTAGCCCCAACCCTAACTGTAGCCCCAACCCTAGCCCCAACCCTAGCCCCAACCCTAGCCCTAACCCTAGCCCTAACCCTAGCCCTATCACTAGCCCTAACACTAGCCGTAACACTAGCCCTAACCCTAGCCCTAACCCTAGCCCCAACCCTAGCCCTAACCCTAGCCCAACCCTAGCCCTAACCCTAACCCTAGCCCCAACCCTAGCCCCAACCCTAACCCTAGCCCTAACCCTTGCCCTAACCCTAACCCTAACCCTAACCCTAGCTCTAACCCTAGCCCTAACTCTAGTCCTAACTCTAGTCCTAACTCTAGCCTAAACCAATACCTCATATAGTGTATGTGTTCATCATATACATACATTTTTTTGCACTATATCATATCATCATTTTTTATGCAGGATGTGGCCAGGCCTCTTTACGTTGGTTAGGTTTTTTTGGGGGCGCCTGTCACTGTGTGCTGCATATTATAGTGCTGGGCAGCCCGCCTGTTAATACAAGGGGCGTCATTAATAGGTTGCATACCAGACACTGTGCACCACACCTATCAGTGTGACTGGCGTCCTATGTGAGTCATATCAATGTGCATTTTTTTCTACAAGGCAGGCAACCCCTGCAATGTTTGGAGGATAGGGGTGGTTGTTTTTATCAAGTAGTTTGCACTCGTGCCGCTCCTAGCCTTTATTAGTTGAGGCCTGCTGCATCCTGCTAAGTGTGCATTTGTCATCAGACAGGGTTTTGGGAAGGCTGTATCTCTTGATATGTATTTTTTTCTGAGTTTTTTCTTTGTTAGCTGTTTTATGATATTAGTGGTAGGACCCGCAATATTATGGGGACCCTTGACGTTGGGTTGCGGGCTTACTTTGTTTTGGCCAAAATAATAAACCAATACCTCATATAGTGTATGTGTTCATCATATACATACATTTTTTTGCACTATATCATATCATCATTTTTTATGCAGGATGTGGCCAGGCCTCTTTACGTTGGTTAGGTTTTTTTGGGGGGCGCCTGTCACTGTGTGCTGCATATTATAGTGCTGGGCAGCCCGCCTGTTAATACAAGGGGCGTCATTAATAGGTTGCGTACCAGACACTGTGCACCACACCTATCAGTGTGACTGGCGTCCTATGTGAGTCATATCAATGTGCATTTTTTTCTACAAGGCAGCCAACCCCTGCAATGTTTGGAGGATAGGGGTGGTTGTTTTTATCAAGTAGTTTGCACTCGTGCCGCTCCTAGCCTTTATTAGTTGAGGCCTGCTGCATCCTGCTAAGTGTGCATTTGTCATCAGACAGGGTTTTGGGAAGGCTGTATCTCTTGGTATGTATTTTATTCTGAGTTTTTTCTTTGTTAGCTGTTTTATGATATTAGTGGTAGGACCCGCAATATTATGGGGACCCTTGACGTTGGGTTGCGGGCTTACTTTGTTTTGGCCAAAATAATAAACCAATACCTCATATAGTGTATGTGTTCATCATATACATACATTTTTTTGCACTATATCATATCATCATTTTTTATGCAGGATGTGGCCAGGCCTCTTTACGTTGGTTAAGTTTTTTTTGGGGCGCCTGTCACTGTGTGCTGCATATTATAGTGCTGGGCAGCCCGCCTGTTAATACAAGGGGCGTCATTAATAGGTTGCGTACCAGACACTGTGCACCACACCTATCAGTGTGACTGGCGTCCTATGTGAGTCATATCAATGTGCATTTTTTTCTACAAGGCAGCCAACCCCTGCAATGTTTGGAGGATAGGGGTGGTTGTTTTTATCAAGTAGTTTGCACTCGTGCCGCTCCTAGCCTTTATTAGTTGAGGCCTGCTGCATCCTGCTAAGTGTGCATTTGTCATCAGACAGGGTTTTGGGAAGGCTGTATCTCTTGGTATGTATTTTTTTCTGAGTTTTTTCTTTGTTAGCTGTTTTATGATATTAGTGGTAGGACCCGCAATATTATGGGGACCCTTGACGTTGGGTTGCGGGCTTACTTTGTTTTGGCCAAAATAATAAACCAATACCTCATATAGTGTATGTGTTCATCATATACATACATTTTTTTGCACTATATCATATCATCATTTTTTATGCAGGATGTGGCCAGGCCTCTTTACGTTGGTTAGGTTTTTTTTTGGGGCGCCTGTCACTGTGTGCTGCATATTATAGTGCTGGGCAGCCCGCCTGTTAATACAAGGGGCGTCATTAATAGGTTGCATACCAGACACTGTGCACCACACCTATCAGTGTGACTGGCGTCCTATGTGAGTCATATCAATGTGCATTTTTTTCTACAAGGCAGCCAACCCCTGCAATGTTTGGAGGATAGGGGTGGTTGTTTTTATCAAGTAGTTTGCACTCGTGCCGCTCCTAGCCTTTATTAGTTGAGGCCTGCTGCATCCTGCTAAGTGTGCATTTGTCATCAGACAGGGTTTTGGGAAGGCTGTATCTCTTGGTATGTATTTTTTTCCCTAACCTTAACCCTAATGGGAAAATGGAAATAAATACATTTTTTAATTTTTTAATTTTTCCCTAACTAAGGGGGTGATGAAGGGGGGTTTGATTTACTTTTATAGCGGGTTTTTTAGCGGATTTTTATGATTGGCAGCCGTCACACACTGAAAGACGCTTTTCATTGCAAAAAATATTTTTTGCGTTACCACATTTTGAGAGCTGTAATTTTTCCATATTTGAGTCCACAGAGTCATGTGAGATCTTGTTTTTTGTGGGACGAGTTGACGTTTTTATTGGTAACATTTTCGGACACGTGACATTTTTTGATCGCTTTTTATTCCGATTTTTGTGAGGCAGAGTGATCAAAAACCAGCTATTCATGAATTTCTTTTGGGGGAGGCGTTTATACCGTTCTGCGTTTGGTAAAATTGATAAAGCAGTTTTATTCGACGGGTCAGTACGATTACAGCGATATCTCATTTATATCATTTTTTTTATGTTTTGGCGCTTTTATACGATAAAAACTATTTTATAGAAAAAATAATTATTTTGGTATCGCTTTATTCTCAGGACTATAACTTTTTTATTTTTTTGCTTATGATGCTGTATGGTGGCTCGTTTTTTGCGGGATAAGATGACGTTTTCAGCGGTACCATGATTATTTATATCAGTCTTTTTGATCGCGTGTTATTCCACTTTTTGTTCGGCGGTATGATAATAAAGCGTTGTTTTTTGCCTCGTTTTTTTTTCTTACGGTGTTTACTGAAGGGGTTAACTAGTGGGGCAGTTTTATAGGTTGGGTCGTTACGGACGCGGTGATACTAAATATGTGTACTTTTATTGTTTTTTTTATTTTATTTAGCAAAAGAAATGTATTTATGGGAATAATATTTTTTTTTTTCTTTATTTAGGATATTTTTTTTATTTATTTTTTTACACATGTGGGGAATTTTTTTTTAACTTTTTTACTTTGTCCCAGGGGGGGACATCACAGATCATTGATCTGGCAGTGTGCACAGCACTCTGCCAGATCTGCGATCTGCTGTGCAGGGCTGCAGGCTTACCAAGTGTCTGCTCTGAGCAGGCACTCGGTAAGCCACCTCCCTCCCTGCAGGACCCGGATGCCGCGGCCATCTTGGATCCGGGACCTGCGGCGAGGAGGGAGGTAGGAGACCCTCGGAGCAACGCGATCACATCGCGTTGCTCCGGGGGTCTCAGGAAAGCCCGCAGGGAGCCCCCTCCCTGCGCGATGCTTCCCTATACCGCCGGTACACCGCGATCATGTTTGATCGCGGTGTGCCGGGGGTTAATGTGCCGGGGGCGGTCCGTGACCGCTCCTGGCACATAGTGCCGGATGTCAGCTGCGATATGCAGCTGACACCCGGCCGCGATCGGCCGCGCTCCCCCCGTGAGCGCCGCTGATCGGTGATGACGTACTATCCCGTCGGTGGTCATACGGGCCCACCCCACCTCGACGGGATAGTACGTCAGATGTCAGGAAGGGGTTAATTCCATGGTGCTGTACATGAGAAAGGGGTTAGGGGTTACATACAAAGTTATAGATATCGTTTACAGTAAACAAATTTACAATGACAGACTGGTACAGAGGGCAGAGGACCCTGTCCTTGCGGTCTTACATTCTATGGGATAGTGGGGAAGAGACAGAAGGTCAGGGGTGCAGCAGCTCTGGTGGTGGTGCGGCAGCAGAATGGCTATTGCAGGCTGTAGGCTTTCCTGAAGAGATGAGGCTCCAGGTTCCGTCTGGAGGATCTGAGGGTGGTGGATAATCGGACGTGTTGAGGCGTGGAATTCCAAAGGATGGGGAATATTGGGAGAAATCTTGGAGGCAGTTGTGTGAGGAATTAATAAGTTTGGAGGAGAGTAGGAGGTCTTGGGAGGATCGAAGATTACATGAGGGAAGATTTAAATAATAAGAAACATATACATGTTTGTGCAGTGCCCCAGAGTCCTGGTCGTTGCAGTACTGTTGCTCTGCCACTAAGGGGAGTGATGGTACGTCTGATTGCACTAAAGGAGTTCACCTGACCAGGTAACACACACCCACAATACACTTCACACTCCGGCCACCAGGGGGGGGGGGGTTCTATCTATTAGACCACTCCTCACACTTGGGTAAAACTGGGGGTTGGACAGGAAGTTAGGGAGAAAGGAGCTGGGAAGAGCTCGAGAGAGGACCTGTCAGAGCTGGGATCCTGGCAGAGCCCTAGTGAATAAGAAAGAACGTTACGGAGCCGTGCCTGTGCTTACAGCGGCAGTCTCCTAGGAAAGGACAAGAAGCGAGGGGTATTGTGAAGGAGTGAGAAACAGGAATACAGCGCAGAGGTGATAGGACCAGAAGGAGTCGTGCTGTAAGATCGAGGCAACATCCTTCTGAAGAGTCGGTGGCCGGAACGCCGAGAAAGTAAGAGACTTTAAGCATTACTTCAAACCACGGCCGGACAGCCAATTATAGGTTGGCTGTCTCACTTAAACACCTAAGCAGACAACGAAGGCAGCTGTGGGAGAGGGGCGACTCTGGGGTCCCGGAAGAACTCCAGGCCTACCCCGTCATACGGGTGCGTCCTAACCATATCATCTGGGGGACGGAGAGAACGAACACCAGAGACAGACAGAATCAGTTGTGAGGACTATCCTGGGGTGCTCAGCAGGGAAGGACTACAACACACAGGCGCTAGAAGGTAGACACTGATTCCCACCTGCTAAGGGAACTCCGGATGTGCCGTTGGACCGGCCGGTCTCAGCCAGCCCTGTTAACAGTGCTCTGGATTGAGTATCTCCAAGCCTTCAGTAAAGAGGTAAAGAGACTGCAACCCTGTGTCCTCGTTATTCATCGCGACCTGCACCACACATCATCACTCTCAACTTTTACTGGACGCCCCTCAGCAGGGTCACGGACCGGGTCTAGCCACCGTGACAATCCCAGAACCGAGACAGAAAGGCCCGGTACCGGGTACCCCTCGGCCCTGCGGTGGTGGGGGCGCTCCATTTGGTATCTACAAACTCGCAATGACCTGGGGAATCATAATGGCAGGTCAATATTAGTATTAAGTGAACATGGTAAAAAAATAAAAATAAAATGTTGAATTGCACCTTTGAATTTTTTCCCCGTTTTCCAGTACATGATATAGTAAAATCAATAGTGCTGTTCAAAAGTGCAACTCATCCTGCAGAAAAACCCAATATGGCCATATTGACAGAAAAATAACAAACGTTATGGCTCTGGGAATAAGGGGAGCAAAAAATGGAAATGTAAAAACAGAAATACCCCTGGTCCTTTAGGTGTTAAACTGGTTTGCGCAGGATTTTTATTTCTGAGGCAATGACTCCAGTTCTGTCAGAAATTAAAACAGCTATTCTGTTGGCAGAGGCTTGTGCTTTTAAATGGACTCTGTTCTGCTGGTGTGAACTGCAGAGTGGACCGAACCAGACAGAGACCCAGGCCAGTACAAGCAATTGGGAAGAAATGCCTGACAGGAAGAGGTTGGTTCAGTGGCCATCTTGAGAAAGGAGGATATGTGACGTCTCCATCAAGTGCCATCCATGGAGTCAAAATTCCCCGGATGCGACATCCGTGACACACCCTGAGTCAGCTGTGGTACCACGCACCGGAGAGAAACACGGATATTACTAACTGGTAATGTGTTTTTTCATTACCCATGATGGCACCACGAGAAAGGGGATCCGCCCTTCAAGGACAGGAAACATTCAAGATATAAAAGGTGGCTCCTCTCTCCTCATCAGTTGGTTTACAGAGCATGAGAGGAAACTCCCAGGTTAGTGTACACACATAAATCTTACATATATAAATCTTACATATCACACATAGAGGTGCATCTCACAAAATTAAGAATATAATCAAAAAGTTAATTTATTTCAGTTCTTCAATACAAAAAGGAAACTCATATATTATATAGAGTCATTACAAACAGAGTGATCTATTTCAAGTGTTTATTTCTGTTAATGTTGATGATTATGGCTTACAGCCAATGAAAACCCAAAAGTCATTATCTCAGAAAATTAGAATAGTTTATAACATCAGCTTGAAAAAATGATTTTAAAATCCGAAATGTTGGCCTTCTTAAATGTATGTTCAGTAAATGCACTCAGTACTTGGTCGGGGCTCCTTTTGCATCAATTACTGCATCAATGCGGCGTGGCATGGAATGGAAGCGATCAGCCTGTGGCACTGCTGAGGTGATATGGAAGCCCAGGATGCTTTGATAGCAGCCTTAGGCTCGTCTGCATTGTTGGGTTTGGTGTCTTTCATCTTCCTCTTGACAATACTGCATAGATTCTCTATGGGGTTAAGGTCAGGCAAGTTTGCTGGCCAATCAAGCACAGTGATACTGTTGTTTTTAAACCAGGAATTGTGCAGTATTATGTATGGTGTAAGGGTGTTATACTATAAAGAGGAAGATGAGAGATACCAGACCCAACAGTGTAGACGAGCTGAAGGCAGCTATCAAAGCAACCTGGGTGTAACACCTCAGCAGTGCCACAGGCTGCTCGCCTCCATTCTACTCTGGATAATCCGTTCACCCAGGGAACTCCCCTGGATGTTGAGTCAATCCTTAGCCACCATTAGAGGGAATGGATCACGGTCTCTGGAAGGATTAGGTTGTCTTCCAACCGCTCCTGCAAGATTACAGGTCTCATGTGTGGAACTGTGCACATTTGACTGCTGGTATACCCAACGAGGTCATCACTCTCCTGTGGGACATTTTTGGACTTGTTACAGTTGATGAGATGAGGCTTTTGATATTTCTTTCCTTCTCCTTCTGGAGGCAGCATTCCTGTCTCACCGAGTCGATCACCAGACCAAGAAAGCCCTGTGATGTTACCCGTTCTAGCCTGGATTATTTCAGGTTCAGAATGCATTCCAACGCCTCTGAGGTGTCTCTGACCTTTTTAACCGATTCTTGACACTGGAGAAAAGAGTCCCCCATGATCAGAAAATCGTCCAGATATGGTATAACCCGTATTTTTTTTCCCAATGATGAGCTGTCACTTCCGAAGTCGGTTTTGTAAATATCTGGGGGGCTGTTAGTCCAAAGGGGAGAGCCCTGTAATGGAAGTGCCTGATTTGTGGCTGTGTCCAGTAAGGCTAGGTTCACATTGCGCTAGATGAGTCCGTCTAACGGACACGTTTTTAAGTACTCAAAACGCAATATAACGCACATACTAACGCAGCCATAGACTTGCATTGTCTGACGCATCGTGACGCATGCCAAAATTGGCATGCGTTTGTCCCATAACGTTTTTTTCTGACGGACCTTTGAACGCGGCTTGCAGCGTTTTCGGGTCCGGCCAAGCTAACGCAATACTAACGGAAGCGTTAATTCTGCCATTGATGGCTATGGCAAACGCAGCCAGATGCAAATCTTGAAAAATTTCCAAATAGAACCACATGTTTTAAAAGCGTTTGAAGGTGGTCCATGTGGTCATGTGACAGGAAACATGATTTCTGCCATTAATGTCCCTAGCACACATTTTTCCTGAGGCCTGCTGCACGTGAGAAAGTGTATAGCAAGAGATCACAGGAAATGTAAATACAATTGTATAAATATATATATATATATATATCTCTGTATACATCATGGGAGTCTGTATTGTCCGTCAGATGTGTGTGTACTAAAAATGTATTGCTTTGTTGCAGATGTCGGATAGTGAGGGAAGCAGCAGCAGCAGCAGCGTGTCTGCGGTTTTTTCTTCCCAGTCGGTAGGCTTGCACTTTAAAAAACCACTAAAAGTTGTGTGAAACTCCAATGTATTGAGCTAAGCTCGTGTAAAATCATGTTTTTATTGCAAATAGGAGTCTTCAGAGCCCGAGGCTGCTAGGCCCCCCCAAAAAAACAGGCAAAACCCACAAAGGTACATGGCAGACATTTTTAGTTTTGCAAGCATAAATTTATTGATTCAAGAAATGTAATTTTATTTATTTCCATTTACATACACAATAGGTTGTGGCACACGGAGGACACAAGAGAAAGAAGGTTCCTCGCCGTCTGTCGTCGCCACAACTGCCAGTGGTAAATATAAAACTAGAAATTTTCTATCCAATATTTATCAACAATGTATCTATCTATTCACTTTCTATCTGCTATATCTATAAAGTGTCTGTCCACTATCTATCTCGCTCTCTCTATCTTTCGCTCTATCTATCTATCTATCTATCTATCTATCTATCTATCTATCTATCTATCTATCTATCCATCTATTATCTATCTATCTATCTATCTATCTATCTATCTATCTATCTATCTATATGAGAAAAAAAGGAAAACAGCACAAAAAATTGTTACAATTTTTTGTGCTGTTTTCCTTTTTTTCTCATATTGTTGGAGCCGTTTGAACACTGGCTTGAAAAGCTTTGCACTGCAAGTGTGGTAATATGATGCTGTTCTAATTTTTTCTATATCTATCTATCTATCTATCTATCTATCTATCTATCTATCTATCTATCTATCTATGTACCTATCTATCTATCTATCTATCTATCTATCTATCTATCTATCTATCTATCTATGTATCAATCTATCTACCAATAAAGTGAAATTGAACCTTTCGACATAACGTTTTGTGTTTACATAGTCCAAGTCAGCGAGCCAAAAAAGAAAAGGATTGTGGTTGACGAAGAGCCGTTGACCATTCACAACGAGACACTGATCAACCTTGTGGAAGCCAACCCCTCAATATGGGACCAAAGCGACAGCTCCCACCATGACATCGTGAAGAACCGCAAGTTGTGGGATCAAATTATCTCTCACTTCGATCCCCGATACATGGAGAAGTCGTCAACCTCAAAGAAAAAAATTGGTAAATATTGTTGATGTTAAATTGTCTACTATCTATGTCTCAACTCTCAACTACAGTATCTATACACTATTTCTTCAACTATTTCTCTATCATCTATCTAATAACTACTATCTATCAACTATCTATCTACTATCTATATATTAACTATCTTAACTAACTATACACAATTTTTAAACTATCAACTATCAATATAAGAACTATCTATCTACTATTTATATATTTTTTTAATTTTTTTTTTTTAAATTTAAAGCGGATGCGGTCCATACCCGTTGGAAATCAATAAGGGACCGCTTTGTTCGTGACTACCGGAACAGTCAAAATCCACCAAGCGGATCAGGTGCCAAACGGGTGACCCCGTATGTGCATTACGAGCAATTGCTCTTTCTGCAAAAAACAGTGTCTCAGCGCTCGTAAGTACAAATAGGTCTGTGTGCGAGACAAAATTTATTAATTCAAGCAAAATAATTTTATTTTTTTTGTGGGTTACAGCATGATATGCAGTACCGCCGCGCCTAGACAGGCAGAGGAATTGGAGCCATCTCCACTGGAACCAAGCCAGCAGACGGGCGCTGAAGATGTGTCTGGCATCAGTGAGCCACGATCTGGGGAGAGAAGCACTGTAGCTTCAGGTGTGAGTGCCCAGTTGCAATCGCAGCGTGGACGCAAGCGAGCATCACAAAAAGATGAAGCTGATGCCATTATTGTCGATGGACTCCAACGGGTTGAGGACATGTGTCGTAGTGAACTCAAAGACCTGAGGCGGGAAATAACCGACTTGCAATCACGCGAGTCTGTCTATTCTGCAAATGAGTGGAAGCTACTTTTTTTGTCCTATGTGCCTGTAGCACAAAATATCCCGGCACACAGAAACCTTTTGTTTAGGCAAAGACTGAATGACCTTCTTGAGGAATTTGTGGGCCCCCAGGAACCCGCCCCATCGAGAACAAGAAGCATAGACCTGCCGGCCTACAACCCTCAATATAGAAGCCGGGGTGAAACGAGCATGGAACATCAGAGACAAAGTAGCAGTCCATCATACAGTTGGGCAGACAATACGCCCGCGCAATACCAGAGTCTATAGGACAGCTCACTGTCCCCAGCAAGGTGCAATTACTGCGTTTCACGTTTTGTTGGTGAATTATTTTTTTTGCACCCAAATTCGTGTGTGTTTTTTACATCCCTATGGGATATAATATGTTAAACATGTCTAGCAACAGTTCTTTCATGCAAATTCGGAAACTTTAGTAAACTGTTTAAAATTTACGATTCTTGTATGAATTTAACTTTTAGCACAACATAACAACATGAATGTAACTTTGTACAAGACATAAGGTTGTGGGAAATACAACAAACAAAAAAAAAACCCAAACACTTTAAACAAAACATCAGGACACAACTTCAGACTTTAAATAATTTTCACACGTGTCTGTCTTGCCATGGAACATGCCCTTCATGTGTGAAGTACTGTGCAAATTGGTCACGAATCCTCATTATTTGAGCTGTAGACAGAACAGCAGTAGATTCAATGCTAATGAGGTTCGACTCACATTCATCGGGGTCAACCACCTGGGGTTCATGTCTGGCAACAAAATTATGCAGACAGATGCATGCCTTCACAACACGGTCCACATTTTCTGGTTGCAGTTGCATGCAAGTTAGTAAAATTCGCCATTTTAAGGTCAAAATACCAAAGGCACACTCCACATAACGTCTTGCGCGACTCAAGCAATAATTAAAAATGCGCCTGGTGGAGTTCAGACTACGGCTTGAGTACGGCTTGAGGAGATTTTGTCCAAGTTGGAATGCCTCATCACCAACTAAAACAAAGGGCAAACTTGGATCTTCCATCCCCGGTAGAGATCGTGATGAGGGTATGTTAAAATTGTTGCTGTACAAACATCTCCCCATGTTGGAGTCTCTGAAGACTCTGGAATCAATAGTCCGGCCATACGCACCAATATCCACAGCTACAAAACGGTATCTTGCATCCGCAATAGCCATCAATATAATAGAAAAGTATTTCTTATAATTATAATAGAGGGACCCACTATGCGCTGGTTTCTGAATACGAATGTGCTTGCCGTCCACGGCACCAATACAATTGGGGAAATTAGCCACATCCTCGAACTGTTGGGAAATCGCTAGCCACATTTCTGATGTCGGGGTTGGTAGCACAAGTGGTTGCAAGTTGTTCCAAATGGCATCACAAGTTTCCCGAACCAGTTGGCAAATTGTTGACTTCCCAAGTCTAAATTGGTAATGCAGTGACGCAAAAGATTCTCCGGTAGCCAGATATCTGTCGGCATTGAAAAAGAAAAAAAAAAAAAATTGTTAGGATTTTAAAGGACAACTAAAAGGCTACATACAATAGCATATACTATTGCTTAAATGAACATTATGCCCCACGATACCTACATCTAGTGTTTGTCAATAGAATGATTAAAAAATGTATAATTACCTCACAGTCACTACTAAACGTTCCTCCGCACAGATGCTTTCACGGAAAGTGCTGCGATGATGATGTATCTCATCCTTCACATGTGAGAGCAGAACATCAAAGGTCTCAATGGACATCCGTAGATAGCGTTGGAATTTGGAGGGGTGATCCCGAAGCTGAAGATACAGGGTGTGAAAGGCACCATATGTATTCCGCAAGAAATTCACTTCGTGGATCCAATATCTCCTTTGCGAACTACGCTTTCTCTGCCGAAGTCGCAACCGCATCAGGCGAAATCGAACGAGCTCAGACACAAACATCTTGCTAGCAGAAGTTCACTCAACGCTTTCAAAATGGAGAATGAGTCTGCACCCACACCCCGACGATGACAAAAGGAGAAAAAAAAAAAAAGTAAATAAACTTTATTGACAGTGACAAACGCAGACAAACGGATACTTCGCGAACGGACATCTAAATGAGAAAAACGCGGTCACCTGCGTTAACGCAAGCGTTAACGTGATGCCGATTTTTCGACAAATTGGATCCTTTTCTGTACATGCGTTTAACGGATCCGTTTAACGCCATGTACTTGACGCAATGTGAACCTAGCCTAAAAGAAAAAAATCGGCACCGCTGAGACCCAGAGTCTATACCTCGAGCGCTTAATGTCGCTGCTATTGCCACAACTGCCTGAACAATCAAGACCCTCGGGTGCAAAGATCCAGAGATAATGTAAAATCCAATACAAGAAAAAATAGGAATGCACTCATCGGTCTGTTGAAGCAAAAAAAATTTCCTTTATTGGGGCATGTGCAGGAGACGACAGGGAGAACGTGGAATGAAAGGACAAAAGGTACATGATAATAGACATAATTGAGGTCCAGGACTGCCATATAACAGTCTGGAAAGAGACCCTTTACTGCTGTCCTCACCGACTCCATCTTGAATGAAGGGACGACTAAGAACTTGTTTAATGTCTTTAGGTTTATAATGATTCTCAAAGATGTGTCCGCTTTTTTTTAAAATCAGAAATAGGGTGAGGGGGGGGTAGAACCTCTTTATTTCCATTGGGGGAATTTCTTCCAATACATGCTTTTCTTTGAGAGGGAGTACCTCGCTTTCCAGCACCAATTGTTTGTACGAAAATGGCTACACAGGGGTCTCCATATATCTCTCTCAAGGTGGGATCTGGAATCTTAAGTTTAGGCCTGATCCTATTATGTGAAGGATCCAGGAAGAAAAGTTCCCTCCCACCTGGGAAAACGAGTCACTGGGGGGCATTTTGGTCTCCCCCTTTAGGCCGCACCTCCTGTTTGTCCTGGTCTCTGAACGGTTTCTTGCAAGAATAGCGACCCTTCCAAAAGGACTGCCAAAAGGATGGAAAGGGTGCTCTAGGGAAACCTTTTTTCCTATGCCCTGCTTTCTTGAGAATCTCATCGAGGGCTTGTCCGAACAGGAATTTCCCTTCACAGGGGAGAGAAGAAAGCTTAATCTTTGCCTGCATGTCCCCTGCCAACATTTTAGCCAGACCGCAATGCGGCCTGCATTGGACAACGCAGTCGATATGGCTGCCAATCTCGCTGAGGCGTCTGCTAGGAACGCTGCTGCTCCTTTGATAGTTGGAATCGACACCAGGAAGGTATCCCTCGGTACTTGCTGCTGTAACTCCTCCTCCAAGTTGTCCAGCCAGATCTTCAATAATCTGGCCGTACAAGTGGCCGCAATTGCCGGTATTAGGGCCCCCAATGAGGACTCCCAGGCTGCCTTAAGGAAGCTGTCAGTTTTCCTGTCCAATATCTTCTTTAATGACCCCAAGTTTTCAATCGGCAGGGAAAATCTTCTTGAAATCTTGGATACTGCTACGTCCAATTTTGGGGCTTTATCCCAAGAGGAGGATGCTTCCTCTTCAAAGGGGTACTTTCTTTTAAAGGAATTTAACCTTGTCCCTTCCTATCCAGCTTTTCCCATTCCTTTTTAATTAGGTTTTGTATCTGCTCATTTACTGGGAAGGTGCTACGTTTTTTTCTGCTCTAGGCCTCCGAACCTGAATTCCTGAGCTGATATCTTAACTTTTTGGTCCATCAGACCCATTGTTTATCGTATGGCCTTCACCAGCTTATCAGTTCCTTCTATGGGGAAGCAGTGACGATCCTTTGTGCTGCTATCTGAGGAGATGATCGTCTGGTCAGACTCCTACGGGTCCCCTTTCTCTGACCCTGTAGAATCCTCGGGTGTTGAAGGTGATGGTTTGGATCTTCTTTTTCCCTTACCACCTCTATCCTCTGAAGGGGCTAGTGCACTACTAGTTTTCGCACCTCTGATTTAATTAAGGACCTCAGGCTAGCAGCGAAATTAGGGGACTCTGAGATCATCCGCTCTATTCAAGCCTGGCAGTCTCTTTGTGCATGTCCTCAACAAATGTTGTCCACAGAGGGGGCACTCCCAATGGTTTGACTAAGGGCTCATACCCATATATGAGAAAAAAAATGGTCCAATTTCCGGACCGAAAAAACAGACGAGTGCTATGCGAGTGCCATGCGAGTACAATGCGATTTTCACACCTAGCATCCGATTTACATCCGAGTGCATTGTGATTGCTATCCGACTGCAATGCGATTTTAACATGAGCTTTTACATAGACCAGTTCTCTGTATATAAAAGCTCATGTATAATCGCATTGTAATACTCAACTGTACACATTCTTTTAAAACCAAATATTCTTCAAAACATAGATATATATATATATATATATATATATATATATATATATATATATATATATACAGTGCCGTATTTGGCATTCATGCTGCCCTAGGCACTGTAAGTAGTCACTCCCCCTATTGGCTAGTCAGACAATGTAAGTCTGACTAGCTGTAGAATGTAAGTCCGCAAGGACAGGGTCTTCTCCCCTCTGTACCAGTCTGTCATCTTAAATTTGTGTACTGTAAACGATATCTATAACCCTGTATGTAACCCCTTTCTCATGTGCAGCACCATGGAATTAATGGTGCTATATCTATATATATAATTGTCAAAGGGTCTGTTTGTCTGCAACCAAAATCCCGCGTCGCTGATTGGTCACGCCTGGGCGGCCTCGACCAATAAGCGTTCATAAATAAACTACATACATATACTAGAACGAGAACATGAAGGGCAGTCTATGAGGGAGAGAATAACATGGAGGACAGTCTGTGAGAGAGAGAATAACATGGAGGACAGTCTGTGAGGGAGAGAATAACATGGAGGACAGTCTGTGAAGGGGAGAATAACATGGAGAACAGTCTGTGAGGGAGAGAATAACATGGAGATCAGTCTGTGAGGGCGAGAATAACATGAAGGACAGTCTGTGAGGGAGAGAATAACATGGAGGAAAATGTGTGAGGGAGAGAATAACATGGAGGACAGTGTGTGAGGGAGAAAATAACATGGAGGACAGTCTGTGAGGGAGAGAATAACATGGAGGACAGTCTGTGAGGGAGAGAATAACATGGAGGACAGTGTGTGAGGGAGAAAATAACATGGAGGACAGTCTGTGAGGGAGAGAATAACATGGAGGACAGTCTGTGAGGGAGAGAATAACATGGAGGACAGTCTGTGAGGGTGAGAATAACATGAAGGACAGTCTGTGAGAGAATAACATGGAGAACAGTCTGTGAGGGAGAGAATAACATGGCGGTCAGTCTGTGAGGGAGAGAATAACAGGGAGGACAGTCTGTGAGGGAGAGAATAACATGGAGGACAGTCTGTGAGGGAGAAAATAACATGGAGAACAGTGTGAGGGCGAGAATAACATGAAGGATAGTCTGTGAGGGAGAGAATAACATGGAGGACAGTGTGTGAGGGAGAGAATAACATGGAGGTCAGTCTGTGAGGGAGAGAATAACATGGTGGACAGTCTGTGAGGGAGAAAATAACATGGAGGACATTGTGTTTTTGATAGAATAACATGGAGAACATTCTGTGAGGGAGAAAATAATATGGAGGACAGTGTGTGTTTGAGAGAATAACATGGAGGACAGTCTGTGAGGGAGAGAATAAGGCCGGAGACACACTGGTGCGAGAGACGGCCGAGTCTCGCTGGTTAAAAGCAAGCTGTGGCACCTGCATTCCGGAGCGGAGCGTGCGGCTCCATGTATTGCTATGGAGCCGCACGCTCCGCTCCGGAGTGCAGGTGCCACAGCTTGCTTTTAACCAGCGAGACTCGGCCGTCTCTCGCACCAGTGTGTCTCCGGCCTTACATAGAGGACAGTGTGTGAGGAGCAATGTCACTTTCTATTTTTCTATTTGCACAATAATAGGGTCCAGAATTATCTACTATATAATTATCTAAGGGGTACTTCCGTCTGTCTGTCTTTCTGTCTGTCTGTCCCGGAAATCCCGTGTCGCTGATTGGTCTCGCCAGCTGCCTGTCCTGGCTGCCACGACCAATCAGCGATGGGCACAGTCCGGCCAAGAATTAGTCCCTCCCTACTCCTGTCCAGTCAGTGCCCGGCGCCCGCTCCATACTCCCCTCCACTCAGCACTCACACAGGGTTAATGACAGCGTTAATGGACCGCGTTATGCCGCGGGTAACGCACTCCATTAACGCTGCTATTAACCCTGTGTGACCAACTTTTTACTATTGATGCTGCCTATGCAGCATCAATAGTAGAAAGATCTAATGTTAAAAATAATAAAAAACCAAAAAACCTGCTATTCTCACCTTCCGTCGCCCCCTGAGGCGCATGCAGCTGCCGCCAGCTTCTGTTCCCAGAAATGCATTGCGAAATTACCCAGAAGACTTAGCGGTCTCGCAAGACCGCTAAGTCATCTGGGTAATTTCACAATGCATCGCTGGGAACAGAAGCTAGCGGCAGCCGTGTGCGTATCGACACAGCTTTGCTGGACGACGGAGGGTGAGTATAGCACTATTTTTTATTTTAATTTTTTTTTAACAGGGATATGGTGCCCACACTGCTATATACTACGTGGGCTGTGTTATATACTGCGTGGCTGCCATATACTACATGGGCAGTGTTATATACTGCGTGGCCTGTGTTATATACTGCATGGGCTGTGCTATATACTACGTGGCCAGTGTTAGATACTGCGTGGGCTGTGTTATATACTATGTGGCCTGTGTTATATACTGCTTGGGCTGTGCTATATTTTACGTGGGCAGTGTTATATACTGCGTGGCCTGTTATATACTGCGTGGGCTGTGCTATATACTACGTGGGCAATGTTATATACTGCGTGGGCAATGTTATATACTGCGTGGTCTGTGCTATATACTACGTGGGCAGTGTTATATACTACGTGGCTGCTATATACTATGTGGGCAATACTATGTGAGCAATGTTATATACTGCATGGGCTGTGTTATATACTGTTTGGTACATGGCCTGTGCTATATACTATGTGGCTGCTATATACATACATACATACATATTCTAGAATACCCGATGCATTAGAATCGGGCCACCATCTAGTCAATGCATAAGCGGCTTAATCATGTTTTTATGTTCTATTTCTTTATCCTTTTTTGGCACTTACTTCAGTGTTATTTATTTTTTCTATATAACTTGAGGTTCACACACATGGTCAGTGTCTATGGATCTCTTAGGCTACTTTCACACTAGCGTCGTTTGCAATATGTCGTCAGGAGAAAAAACGCATCCTGCAAAGTTGTCTGCAGGATGCGTTTTTTCCCCATAGACTAACATTACCAACGCATTGCGACGTATTGCCACACGTCGCAACTGTCGTGCGAAGGTTGCGTCGTGTTTTGGCGGACCGTCGGCACAAAAAAGTTACATGTAACTTTTTTTGCACGTCGTGTCCGCCATTTTCGACCGCGCATGCGCGGCCGAAACTCCACCCCCTCCTCCCTGGACATTACAATGGGGCAGTGGAAGCGTCATAAGACGGCTTCCGCTGCCCACGTCGGGCATTTCTTTCACAGCATGCGTCGGTACGTCAGCCCGACGCACTGCGACGGGCCCTTACCGACGCTAGTGTGAAAGCAGCCTAATTCATACGCTTGCTCCGTTTCTACAGAGCAGGCTCTATCTCACACATTCCAGTTGTACGCATGTGGGCTCACCTCCCCCTCCTATCTCCCGACGCGTCATTGTTGCCATCCCAGTCTCCTGGCCTGCAGTCCGCTCACATGACCTGTGGGCGTTCCTCTGGGTCAGCTGACCGTGATGTCTCCATGACGCTTCGGTGGATGGGGGCGACGGGCGGGTAGTGGGCGTCCACATGCGTCAATCATTACTGGCTTCTTATACAAGTCTCTTTTAACACCCTTTTCTATTGGCTATATATGAGTATATATAGAGGTCATTTCCACACTTTAGACACTCACCCGGAAGAAGGCTCATTCAGCCGAAACGTACGTAGGGATTCTTTGGCGCCACAGCAGGTCATCGGTAATTACTTTACTTCACTGGCATTTCCCTGTCTCTGTTTTGTGACTATTCACTTGACTGATTGCTAGTTTTTTGATACTTTTTACCTCTAGTAATTATTTCAGTCACATTACGTTAGCAGGAGTTTTTTCATTTCAATTACTTCTACAAATACCTTGTATCATTGCTGTTGGCGCTATCTTGTGGCTAGCACTGGTATATACATATATTTTTACCTTTTATTTTTGGTATTTATCTTATTTACCTCAATAAAAATATTCTTTTAATACATTCTATTTGTGATTTGGCTTATTCACACCTCTTTTTTTATATGATTTCCCGGTAACCATTAGGGTATGAGTCCACGTTCAGGATTGCATCAGGATTTGGTCAGGATTTTTCATCAGTATTTGTAAGCCAAAACCAGGAGTGGGTGATAAATGCAGAAGTGGTGCGTATGTTTCTGTTAGGGCTCATTTCCACTGGCGAGAGACAAATCGGTCCGTAATCTGGACCGAAAAAAGGGATGTAGCGTATGCGATTGTCATGCGAGTGTAATGCGAGTGCAATGCGATTTTTAATCGCACCATCCGTTTTACATCCGTATGACATCCGTATGCAATCCGTTTTATTTCTCTGCAACTATTTTTATACAGTAATTTACAGGACCATGGACAGTGTTCTAGGCCACAGAATGGTGATGTATCCATAAAAAACGGACGGAATACGGATGGTCCTTATTCCGTCCGTGTTTTTTCTCGCACCCATTGACTTGCATTGGCGAGTCTCGTCCGAGAATCGCAGCAATACGCAGCATGCTGCGATTTTTTTCTCAGTCCGATTTCAGCTGAGAAAAAAATCGCAAATGAAAAGACACCTATTGAATAACATTGGTCCGAGTGCAATCCGATTTTTTATCGGATTGCACTCGTCCGTTTTCCTCGCCAGTGGAAATGAGCCCTTATACTTTTCCTCTAATTGTTCCACTCCTGGTTTTGGCTTACAAAAACTGCTGAAAAATCCTGACGCAATCCTGAACGTGGACACATACCCTTATAGTCTATGAGGCAGTCCACATATCCGTGATCTTTCACAGACTGTGTGCCTGTGCAAAACTTACGGAGATTTGTCCGTTTTTTTTTACAGTGCAACATATGAAAAGTGCTAATACAAGTCTATGGGTCCAGAAAAAAACCCATATCACACAGGTAGTATTAGTGTACAGCCTGTGCGCCATCCGTGTGCTGCCTGTGATTAACATTTCAAAGTATAGCAGAGGCTTTGTCATTTATTTATCCATCTGTGAAAACCACCAACGATAACTGATGGTAAAAACGGGCACACAGGTCACACACTGATGATACACGGATTGTACACTGATGACACACAAACCATAAACTCAAGACGCACGGACTGTACACTGATGACACACAGACTGTACACTGATGACACACGGATCGTACACTGATGACATACAGACCGTATACTGATGATACATGGACTCTACATACACTGATGATGCACAGACCGTACACTGATGACATACAGACCGTACACTGACGTACGGACCGTACACTGATGACGCTTGGACCATATGTACACTGATGACAAATGTCCGATTAGAAAAAAACGTACACAAGAACCAATTATAAAAATACTAAATTTATTAACAAGAAACAAAAATCACAAGACAACATACAAGGCATTAAAAAAGTGGGAAACCAAAAAGAATGGCAGAGGCACCAACCATGCTTTGTACAGAGGCACTACATAGAAACTAAACACGCTAGTATATTGCACATAGTTACTACTCTACTATATAATCGTCTAATTCTGTCTGTAACGGAAATCCCTCTTCGCTGATTGGTCTTGCCAGCTGCCCGCGACCAATCAGCGACAGGCGCAGTCCGGCCGCGAATTGGCCCGGGATATGAACCACGCTTTGCTGATTGGTCGCGACCGCGACCAATCAGTGATATTGGTGCGGGATTTAAACACTGATTCACTGATAATGTATATATTTTACCCAGGAAAATCCTGTGTACTCATTGCATTATTCTTAAATCTTCATAAATAAACTACATACATATTCTAGAATACCTGATGCGTTAGAATCGGGCCACCATCTATTATATATATATAAGTACTCAGTACAAAATTATTCTATCCATAGATGTAAAAAGATCACCAGCAAAAGTATACAATGGTAGTGTAAAAATTACCTCTAGTGGGTGCCACTGCCTGCCCCTACACACGTTTCGGCGAACTGCCTTCTTTTTTTTTTTTTACTGATGACAAATGGACTGTACACTCATGACATATGGACCATACACTGATGACTCACGGACCGTACACTGATGACTCACGAACCATTTTACACGTACGGGTTTAAACACAGACGAGTGAAAGATGCTGAAAAGTGCCCATTACCATTAAATAGTAGTTAATGTACCCATACACATTAGACTAAGGTCAGCCAAACCCGCAGATATCAATGTGCACAGCCGACTATCTGATCCTAGATAAACACATCCTTATTTTACAATCTGAGAGAAGCCGAATAATTTTTTCCTCAGTGGTCATCCAGGTTGCTTAAATTTTTTTCTTCCGTTTTGTTTCACTGAGAGGCTCTCACTTCCAGCCAATACAAAACCCTTGGAAGGTCACATTTTTATTCAAGTTTATCACTAAGAAACAAATGCAATCAACTCACTTTTATTGAGAGAAGCCTAATACATCGAATTGGCATGTGACCCCAGGTATGCAAGTCACATGCATAAGGTCACGGGATCACTTTCTTGCATCAGGGAATCGTAATAACGTGAATACAGACTCTTTTTCTAAGTCTGGACTGTCCCTTTAATGATATTGGCTATATGTTTGGGCTGGTTGTCCTGCTGCAAAATTTGGAGCCAGATACATCCTTGCCACTTGCCTGAACTAGGCATATACTGTACAGTTAGGTCCATATATATTTGGACAGAGACAACATTTTTCTAATTTTGGTTATAGACATTACCACAATGAATTTTAAACAAAGCAATTCAGATGCAGTTGAAGTTCAGACTTTCAGCTTTCATTTGAGGGTATCCACATTAAAATTGGATGAAGAGTTTAGGAGTTTCAGCTCCTTAACATGTGCCACCCTGTTTTTAAAGGGACCAAAAGTAATTGGACAATTGACTCCAAGGCTATTTCATGGACAGGTGTGGGCAATCCCTTCGTTATGTCATTCTCAATTAAGCAGATGAAAGGCCTGGAGTTGATTTGAGGTGTGGTGCTTGCATTTGGAAGATTTTGCTGTGAAGTAAACATGCGGTCAAAGGAGCTCTCCATCACTCTCCAGGAGGTCGGCGTATCAATATCCAAATCTACCATGAAGAGAAGACTGCATGAAAGTAAATACAGAGGGTTCACTGCACGGTTCAAGCCACTCATAAGCATCAAGAATAAAAAGGCTAGACTGGACTTTGCTAAAACACATCTAAAAAAACCAGCACAGTTCTGGAAGAACATTCTTTGGACAGATGAAACCAAGATCAACCTCTACCAGAATAATGGAAAGAGAAAAGTATGGCGAAGGCGTGGTACAGCTCATGATCCAAAGCATACCACATCATCTGTAAAACACGGTGGAGGCAGTGTGATGGCTTGGGCATGCATGGCTGCCAGTGGCACTGGGTCACTAGTGTATATTGATGATGTGACACAGGACAGAAGCAGCTGAATGAATTCTGAGGTATTCAGAGACATACTGTGTGCTCAGATCCAGCCAAATGCAGCAAAACTGATTGGTCGTCGTTTCAGGCTATGTGCACATGTAAGAGTGTGGTGCTGTTATGGACAGTAACACGCTGCCACTTTAAGAGACAGCACCCCCTTGTCTGGTGTGATGGAATGTCCTGCTTCCCCCTGCTATAGGCTGTGAAGATGAACTGCCCTAGAATGAGGGGAGGAGTTGAGCCTGAACTGTGTGTGTGAGCTGAAGCTGCTAGAGAGAACTTTGTGCTGTTTGCTACAAGGAAGGTCCCACAGCCTGGGACGGAGTGTACGTGTGAAATTTGCAAGACTTTTCCAGGTACAGCAAAGGTGGCTGTTCTGTGATAGCTCGTGAAGCCACGATGATACTGAGAAAGGGACTTACAGTTTCCAGGAGCATCCCTAGGACCCAGAAGCAAGGAGAAGACCACGTTTCACAGAGCTGACAGAAAGCCGTGCGCACCGCCATATTAGACAGCTGGGGGCCCCCCTGGGACTGGACCTGAGTCCCCAACATCACTGTGAGTCTGTTCCTGTTTGGTGCAGCTGTTAGGGCCTAGTGTAGGCTTCAGTAGTCAGTACACGGGAGCCGTGTG
Organism: Ranitomeya variabilis; assembly: GCF_051348905.1. Classification (NCBI taxonomy): domain Eukaryota; kingdom Metazoa; phylum Chordata; class Amphibia; order Anura; family Dendrobatidae; genus Ranitomeya; species Ranitomeya variabilis. The sequence continues at coordinate 323,175,170 of NC_135234.1, forward strand.
GCCTGCTTAGTAAGGGCCAGGGAGGTTATACGTAGAGTAGCATCGTTATTTGTGTATTGTTTAAAGTTGCTTGTGAGACATATTCTGAGTCTGTAATAGTTGGAGCTCCGTGCTATTTTACGGACAAGATAAAGTTTATAACTCTTGTAAAGTGTCTCTTGCCATTGCATACCCCTGTTTGCATCTTCCTCACCCACTTCATTCCTTGCCTCCCAATAAATCTACCCTTTGTTGTTTGCACCTCATCTTGTGTACAGTAGTCTTCCTGCACCGTGGTGGTCCCCCGGCCATCGCTTCAAGTGGCACTGCGAGCAGGGTACTGTCACCAAGATGGAGGCAGAAGACAGCAATGGCGGGAATGCTAATGTTAATGGAGATGCCGTGGGCATTCGTGGAACCCCTGCAAGGACACTCCCTATGGGCACCATATTTAGTGTGCTACCAAAGTTTGACGGCAAGAATATGCCACTGCCCGACTGGGTGTCCCGGCTGCAAAGCACCCTGAGGATTTATAACATCAGCCCAGACCTTGAGGTGGACATTGCGTTAACTGCCCTAGAGGGGGAAGCCCGTAGAAACATCTGCCTACAACCAGAACTCACCCGCAGTACCCTGAAGGAGCTAGTGAAGTTCCTGGAAGAGATCTACGGCGAGACTGCTAGTGCCGGACACCTTCGCGCAAAATTTTTCTCTAGGCTGCAGCGGGAAGAAGAAGGAATTTCTCAGTATGCAACAGCACTACAAGAAGTGTTAGCAGAGGTGCAGAAAAAGGAGGCGGATGGATTTGGCGGCATGGGCTCTAAAGACCGGATACTCCGGGAGCAATTCATTCTGGGACTGCACAGCACATCCTTGAGGCGAGCACTGTCAGAACGGGTCCGGGCAGATCCGGCTCTTACGTTTCGTCAAATCTTGGCGGAAACAGTGGCCCGAAGTAAAGAAGAGAGCTATGTGTCTGGGGTGATGCATGTCCAGGGCGCCAATACCAGAGGGGACTCAAACCATCATGAGGTGCTGGTCCAGGTGGTGCAAGACTTGCAGCGGTCCCTTGTCAACGTGCAAGAGAAACTGACCCAGGTGGAGCGAAGAGTGGAGGAACTGCAACAGTCTGACCCACCGTGCTCATGCAACCATTTTTCAGCCCGACCGATAAGGGATCAGTGGGAGCAAGCCCCCTCCCATCAGGCATCGGAGGCACGAGGACAGGCTCGAAGTACCCCCCAACGAGGAGGAGGCATCCAATGCTGGGAATGTGGAGGATGGGGGCACCTTGCCAGAGACTGTCGGAACTATACTCAAGGCCAGTGGAAGCCGCCGTTAAACTACCAACCCCCGCAGTAGTGCGGCACTCTGTGGGGGAGGCAAGAAGAGAGGCCGCTCCATATCATAACGAACACTTGATTGCTGGGAGCCCCATCCTACGTGCTGAATTCGAAGGAGTTCTAGTGGATTGCCTGATAGATACCGGGTCACAAGTGACAACGATGCCAGAAGCGTACTTCAAGCAGCATTTCCAGGACCTGGCCAAGCCAGAAAAAGAGACATTGATCCGGTTGTTTGCTGCCAACCAACAACCGATCCCGGTCACAGGGGTCGTGTGGATGAATATTTGAATCTGTGGGCAAGAAGTTGGGAGAAAAGGGATCCTGCTAGTCCCTGAGCCTATCAAGGAAGATGTGCCTGTAGTACTGGGAATGAATATCCTACATGAACTCGATCAGATTATGTTTACCAAATGGGGGCCTGGATATTGGAAGAAGGCTACTACACATAAGCCTACTCAAGAAGCCCTTCAACGACTGATCCGCATCTGTGGGACGCAGAAGAGTGTGCCATCTTATCAGACGGTAGGGGTCATCCGGGCTCCTGGTAAAGAACCTGTAATCCTACCTCCCGAGCGAGAAACTATAGTATACCTTCCAGTGGGGACTCACCACAACCTTGATGGGTTGGAAGTGGTTGTTCAGCCTGTGGTAGGCAGAGGAGTGGACCAAGAAGTCATGATAGCTCGTATGATAGCTGTGGTCCAGCAAGGACATGTCCCCATAAGGGCTTTGAATGTGGGCCCCGGGGAGGCCACCTTGCCATGAGGGACAGATCTGGCCCTGGTGTACCTACATAAGGGTGAAGTGGTGAGTCAGAAGGAGATGTCTTTATCACCGAGAGAAGGCGTGGGATGGACCCTAGCAGTTGCTGCGGGGGACGAAGAGACGCCATCCCCAGAGTGGAGTGGACAGGTCATCCTTGATCAAATGGAAGTGGATGTGAAGGCTCTGGGCCCTGAGCGTGTGCAAGCAATAGAAACTATGTTGTGGGAAAATCAGGCCGCATTCGCCATCACGCCGAAGATTTCGGCTGCACTGAAGCCATCACGCATGAGATACCGACTGGGGAAGCTCGTCCAATTCGAGAACAATACCGGCAGATCCCGCCCAAGATGTATCAAGAGGTGAAAACATTACTGAGGCAGATGCTGGATTCAGGAGTGGTGCAGAGTAGTCAGAGCCCTTGGGCAGCCCCGGTGGTGCTCGTCAAGAAAAAGGATGGGACCATCCGGTTCTGTGTAGATTACAGGAAACTCAATGCCTGCACTGTTCGAGACTCGTATCCGTTGCCCCGCATTGAGGAATCCTTGACTGCGTTGGGGAAAGCCAAGTACTTCTCCACCCTGGACCTAGCAAGTGGATACTGGCAAGTAGCTGTGGCAGAGAAAGACAGAGAGAAAACCGCCTTCATCCTCCCTATGGGGCTGTTCGAGTTCAACCGGATGCCCTTCGGGCTCTCCAATGCTCCAGGCAACTTTCAACGGCTGATGGAAAAGTGTTTGGGAGATTTAAATTTTGAGGCTACCCTGATCTATCTGGATGACATCATTGTGTTTTCAGCCTCATTCGAAGAACACCTTGCCCGGCTTGGACAGGTACTCGGAAGACTGCGGGCCGATAACCTGAAGGTGAAGCCAAAAAAGTGCCACCTCTTCAAGAGAGAGATCGAGTACCTAGGCCACATAGTGTCACAAGATGGAGTTCTACCCTCGCCAGAAAAAGTGGCTGCTATCCAGAAGTGGCCAGTCCCTCGAACCGTGAGAGAACTCCAGGCCTTCCTGGGACTCGCTGGGTACTACCGCCGGTTTGTTAAAGACTTCGTGAAGGTGGCAGGTCCTCTCAATGAGTTGCTGAGGGGGACCGCTGGAGTGCCAAAGACCCAGCGCATCCCCTGGGCACAGGGAAAAGACGAGGCCTTCCAGGCTATAAAGAATGCCCTTACTTCAGCCCCGATTTTGGCCTACACAGACTTCGATCAACCGTTCCTGTTGTACACAGATGGTAGCCTTCATGGACTCGATGCAGTACTTTCTCAGATACAGGATGGACATGAGAGAGTCATCGGGTATGCCAGCCGGTCCCTGCGAGACAGTGAAAGAAACCCTCACAATTAGAGCTCCTGGCCCTGGTGTGGGCCATGACAGAAAAGTTTGCAGGCTTCCTGACAAGTACCAAGATTCAAGTTCGAACAGACAATAATCCCCTGGCCCACCTTGAGAATGCTAAATTGGGGGCCTTAGAACAACGGTGGATGGCTCGCCTGTTATGACCCCAATGGCGAGGGTCTCAGAGGAACGTGGAAGTCTGCAGAATACAAAAATCCAGCTCATAGGGCAGTGGTAACTGGGTTGACCATATATCTACTCCTAACGCCAACACTAGAAGTAGCCGGGGATCATTCCTACGTTGATTCTAGATGACACGCGCCAGCCGGAGAATCTAGCTACCCCTAGTAGAGGAAAACAAAGACCTTTCTTGCCTCCAGAGAAGGGGACCCCAAAGCTGGATAGAAGCCCCCCACAAATAATGACGGTGAGGTAAGAGGAAATGACAAACACAGAAATGAACCAGGTTTAGCACAGAGAGGCCCGCTTACTGATAGCAGAATAAAGAAAGGTAACTTATATGGTCAACAAAAACCCTATCAAAATCCACACTGGAAATTCAAGAACCCCCGAACCGTCTAACGGTCCGGGGGGAGAACACCAGCCCCCCTAGAGCTTCCAGCAAAGGTCAGGATATAGATTTGGAACAAGCTGGACAAAAATACAAAACCAAAACAAATAGCAAAAAGCAAAAGGCAGACTTAGCTGATATAACTGGAACCAGGATCAGTAGACAAGAGCACAGCAGACTAGCTCTGATAACTACGTTGCCAGGCATTGAACTGAAGGTCCAGGGAGCTTATATAGCAACACCCCTAACTAACGACCCAGGTGCGGATAAAAGGAATGACAGAAAAACCAGAGTCAAAAAACTAGTAACCACTAGAGGGAGCAAAAAGCAAATTCACAACAGTACCCCCCCCTTAGTGAGGGGTCACCGAACCCTCACCACGACCACCAGGGCGATCAGGATGAGCGGCATGAAAGGCACGAACTAAATCGGCCGCATGAACATCAGAGGCGACCACCCAGGAATTATCCTCCTGACCATAGCCCTTCCACTTGACCAGGTACTGAAGCCTCCGCCTGGAGAGGCGAGAATCCAAGATCTTCTCCACCACGTACTCCAACTCGCCCTCAACCAACACCGGAGCAGGAGGCTCAGCAGAAGGAACTACAGGCACAATGTACCGCCGCAACAAGGACCTATGAAATACATTGTGAATAGCAAACGACACAGGAAGATCCAGACGAAAAGATACAGGATTAAGGATTTCCAATATCTTGTAAGGCCCAATAAAACGAGGTTTAAATTTGGGAGAGGAGACCTTCATAGGAACAAAGCGGGAAGAAAGCCATACCAAATCCCCAACGCGTAGTCGGGGACCCACACCGCGGCGGCGGTTGGCAAAGCGCTGAGCCTTCTCCTGTGACAACTTCAAGTTGTCCACCACATGATTCCAGATCTGCTGCAACCTATCCACCACAGAATCCACCCCAGGACAGTCAGAAGGCTCCACATGACCCGAAGAAAAGCGAGGATGGAAACCAGAGTTGCAGAAAAAAGGCGAAACCAAGGTGGCGGAACTAGCCCGATTATTAAGGGCAAACTCAGCCAACGGCAAGAATGTAACCCAATCGTCCTGATCAGCAGAGACAAAACACCTCAAATAAGCCTCCAAAGTCTGATTGGTTCGCTCCGTCTGTCCATTAGTCTGAGGATGGAAAGCAGACGAAAACGACAAATCAATGCCCATCCTACTACAAAAGGATCGCCAGAACCTGGAAACGAACTGGGATCCTCTGTCTGACACAATATTCTCAGGGATGCCGTGCAAACGAACCACGTTCTGGAAAAACACAGGAACCAGATCGGAAGAGGAAGGCAGCTTAGGCAAAGGAACCAAATGGACCATCTTGGAGAAGCGATCACATATCACCCAGATAACGGACATGCCCTGAGATAGCGGAAGATCAGAAATGAAATCCATGGAGATATGTGTCCAAGGTCTCTTCGGGACAGGCAAGGGCAAGAGCAAACCGCTGGCACGAGAACAGCAAGGCTTAGCTCGAGCACAAGTCCCACAGGACTGCACAAATGACCGCACATCCCTTGACAAGGAAGGCCACCAAAAGGACCTGGCCACCAGATCTCTGGTGCCAAAAATTCCCGGGTGACCTGCCAACACCGAGGAATGAACCTCGGAAATGACTCTGCTGGTCCACTCATCCGGGACAAACAGTCTGTCAGGTGGACAAGACTCAGGCCTATCAGCCTGAAATCTCTGCAACACACGTCGCAGATCCGGAGAAATAGCTGACAAGATAACTCCATCTTTAAGAATACCAACAGGATCAGCGACTCCAGGAGCATCAGGCACAAAGCTCCTAGAAAGAGCATCGGCCTTCACATTCTTTGAACCTGGTAAATACGAGACAACAAAATCAAAGCGGGAGAAAAACAATGACCAGCGGGCCTGTCTAGGATTAAGGCGTTTAGCAGACTCGAGATACATCAGATTTTTGTGATCAGTCAAGACCACCACACGATGCTTAGCACCCTCGAGCCAATGACGCCACTCCTCAAATGCCCATTTCATGGCCAACAACTCCCGATTGCCCACATCATAATTTCGCTCGGCAGGCGAAAACTTCCTAGAGAAAAAGGCACAAGGTTTCATAACAGAGCAACCAGGGCCTCTCTGCGACAAAACGGCCCCGGCCCCAATCTCCGAAGCATCCACCTCAACCTGAAAGGGAAGTGAGACGTCAGGCTGGCACAAAACAGGCGCCGAAGTAAACCGGCGTTTCAACTCCTGGAAAGCCTCCACGGCAGCAGGAGCCCAGTTAGCTACATCGGAGCCCTTCTTGGTCATATCCGTCAAAGGTTTCACAATGCTAGAAAAATTAGCGATAAAACGACGGTAGAAGTTAGCGAAGCCCAAGAACTTCTGAAGACTCTTAACTGACGAGGGCTGAGTCCAATCAAGAATAGCTCGGACCTTGACTGGGTCCATCTCCACAGCAGAAGGGGAAAAAATGAACCCCAAAAAGGGAACCTTCTGTACACCAAAGAGACACTTTGAGCCCTTGACAAACAAAGAATTTTCACGCAAAATTTTAAAGACCAACCTGACCTGCTCCACATGCGAATCCCAATTATCAGAAAAAACCAAAATATCATCCAGATAAACAATCAAAAATTTATCCAGATACTTCCGGAAAATGTCATGCATAAAGGACTGAAAAACTGAAGGCGCATTGGAGAGCCCAAAAGGCATCACCAAGTACTCAAAATGACCTTCGGGCGTATTGAATGCGGTTTTCCATTCATCACCTTGCTTAATGCGCACAAGGTTGTACGCACCACGAAGGTCTATCTTGGTGAACCACTTGGCACCCTTAATCCGGGCAAACAAGTCAGACAACAGCGGTAAAGGATACTGAAATTTGACAGTGATCTTATTTAAAAGCCGATAATCAATACAAGGTCTCAAAGATCCGTCCTTTTTTGCCACAAAAAAGAATCCCGCACCAAGAGGGGAAGAAGACGGACGAATATGTCCTTTCTCCAAAGACTCCTTGATATATGAATGCATAGCGGTATGTTCAGGTACCGACAGATTAAACAGTCTTCCCTTAGGAAATTTACTGCCTGGGATCAAATCTATAGCACAGTCACAGTCCCTATGAGGAGGCAGTGCACTGGACTCAGACTCACTGAAGACATCCTGATAATCAGACAAATACTCCGGAACTTCCGAAGGCGTAGAAGAAGCAATAGACACAGGCAGGGAATCCCCATGAATACCACGACAGCCCCAACTTGAGACTGACATAGCCTTCCAGTCCAGGACTGGATTATGGGTCTGTAACCACGGCAGCCCTAAAACAACCAAATCATGCATTTTATGTAAAACCAGGAAACGTATCACCTCGCGGTGTTCAGGAGTCATGCACATGGTAACCTGTGTCCAATACTGCGGTTTATTTGCTGCCAATGGTGTAGCATCAATACCCCTAAGAGGAATAGGATTTTCTAATGGTTCAAGAGTAAAACCACAGCGCTTAGCAAATGAGAGATCCATGAGACTCAGGGCAGCACCTGAATCTACAAACGCCATGACAGGATAAGATGACAGTGAGCAAATCAAAGTTACAGACAGAATAAATTTAGGTTGCAAATTACCAACGGTGACAGGACTAACAACCTTAGCTATACGTTTAGAGCATGCTGAGATAACATGTGTAGAATCACCACAGTAGTAGCACAAGCCATTCCGGCGTCTATGAATTTTCCGCTCATTTCTAGTCAGGATTCTATCACATTGCATTAAATCAGGTGTCTGTTCAGACAACACCATGAGGGAATTTGCGGTTTTTCTATCACATTGCACCGAATTAGGTGTCTGTTCAGACAACACCATGAGGGAATTTGCGGTTTTGCGCTCCCGCAACAGCCGGTCAATTTGAATAGCCAGTGCCATAGTATCATTCAGACCTGTGGGAATGGGAAAACCCACCATAACATTCTTAATGGCTTCAGAAAGGCCATTTCTAAAATTAGCGGCCAGTGCACACTCGTTCCAATGTGTCAGCACGGACCATTTCCGAAATTTTTGGCAATACACTTCAGCCTCGTCCTGCCCCTGAGACATAGCCAGCAAGGCCTTTTCTGCCTGAATCTCAAGATTGGGTTCCTCATAAAGTAAACCGAGCGCCAGAAAAAACGCATCAAGATCAGCCAATGCCGGATCTCCTGGCGCCAGCGAAAAAGCCCAATCCTGAGGGTCGCCCCGTAAGAACGAAATAACAATTTTTACTTGCTGAGCAGAATCTCCAGATGAACAGGGTCTCAGGGACAAAAACAATTTACAATTATTCACGAAATTCCTAAACTTAAACCTGTCTCCGGAAAACAGTTCAGGAATCGATATTTTAGGTTCTGACCTAGGATTTCTGATAACATAGTCTTGTATGCCCTGCACACGAGTAGCCAGCTGGTCCACACTTGTAATCAAGGTCTGGACATTCATGTCTGCAGCAAGCATAGCCACTCTGAGGTAAAGGGGAAGAAGAAAAAAAAAACTCAGAATCTTCTTTCTTATAATCCCTCTTCTGCAATGCATTAAACATTTAATACTGGCCTGGCAAACTGTTATGACCCCAATGGCGAGGGTCTCAGAGGAACGTGGAAGTCTGCAGAATACAAAAATCCAGCTCATAGGGCAGTGGTAACTGGGTTGACCATATATCTACTCCTAACGCCAACACTAGAAGTAGCCGGGGATCATTCCTACGTTGATTCTAGATGACACGCGCCAGCCGGAGAATCTAGCTACCCCTAGTAGAGGAAAACAAAGACCTTTCTTGCCTCCAGAGAAGGGGACCCCAAAGCTGGATAGAAGCCCCCCACAAATAATGACGGTGAGGTAAGAGGAAATGACAAACACAGAAATGAACCAGGTTTAGCACAGAGAGGCCCGCTTACTGATAGCAGAATAAAGAAAGGTAACTTATATGGTCAACAAAAACCCTATCAAAATCCACACTGGAAATTCAAGAACCCCCGAACCGTCTAACGGTCCGGGGGGAGAACACCAGCCCCCCTAGAGCTTCCAGCAAAGGTCAGGATATAGATTTGGAACAAGCTGGACAAAAATACAAAACCAAAACAAATAGCAAAAAGCAAAAGGCAGACTTAGCTGATATAACTGGAACCAGGATCAGTAGACAAGAGCACAGCAGACTAGCTCTGATAACTACGTTGCCAGGCATTGAACTGAAGGTCCAGGGAGCTTATATAGCAACACCCCTAACTAACGACCCAGGTGCGGATAAAAGGAATGACAGAAAAACCAGAGTCAAAAAACTAGTAACCACTAGAGGGAGCAAAAAGCAAATTCACAACACTCGCCTAGCCAAGTTCGACTTTACCATCTGTTATCGCTCTGCTACCAAAAACGCAAATGCTGATGGGCTGTCAAGAGTGCCTGTGGAGACTCCAATGGGGGATCTTGATGAGCAACTCGAAGAGGAGGAAACCCCAGACTTTAATAAGTTTAAGTCCCCAATGGTTGCGGCCCAGTCAAGAAGGGAGGCCTGCGCATTACCCTGGTCCCTGGGGAGAACCAATGAGGAATGGGGACACGTTCAGGATGAAGACGAAGGGCTGAGACAGATGAAATGGTGGGTAACGCAAAAGCGGAAGCCTGGCAAACAAGAGAGAGATGATCTGGACTCTGAAATGAGGAGTGTGTTGCACCAGTGGGATAGACTGGAAGTGCGAGAGTCAGTGCTATATCATAAGAGGCAACAGCCAAAAAATATGGAAGTAAGGTGGCAAGTGGTCATCCCAGGAAGAATGGCTCAAGACGTAGCTAAAGAAGCCCACGAATTCAGAGCGCACTTCAGCCCCACAAAGACCTACCAATGGTTACAGCGGTATGTGTATTGCCCCCGGTTGGAGCTTGTGGTGGAAGAGGTTTGCTGGCAATGTCGAGTATGTGACCTCATTAAGAGTACTGAACAGAGGGCACCCATCCAGACCATACAAACTAAGGAACCGCTAGAAGTCTTGATGATTGACTATCTCCTCGTGGGACACTCGGCCCGGGGGCTGCAATACTGTTTGGTGATGACCGATCATTTCTCTAAGTTCGCAGTAGTCACTCCAGCTAGAGATCAGACTGCGGAATCGGCGACGCGAGCCATCTGTCAAGACTTCATCCTGGGGTATGGGTGCCCAAAGCGCATCCACTCCGACCAAGGCGCATGTTTCCAAGGCAAGGTGATGGAAGAATTGTATAGCATCGAGCGGTCCCGGACCACCCCTTACCACCCTCAAGGCAACGGAGGTTGTGAACGCTTCAACAGAACCTTACTTCAAATGCTGAGAACGTTGGAGGAGGATAAGAAGGCGTGTTTGCCAGACTATCTGCCAGAATTGGTCTGGACCTACAACAATCGGGTCCACTCCACCACGTGTTATACCCCCTATCTACTGTTGTTTGGAAGAGCTGGACGAGAGATCATTGAGCTGAATTTGGAACAGTCAGAGGAGCTGATGGAGCGAACTGTCACCTCATGGGTGAAAGAGCATCGGCTACAATTGCAAGCAATACGGCGGTTGGCGGGTCAGCAACTGCAAGAAAAAGAACCTACGGGCCGCAAACCGACTCAAGAGTTACCGCTCCAACCTGGAGACCGAGTATTAGTCAGAGAGAAACGCCCTATGGGAAAACTAAGTGAGAGATTGGAAGTACAGCCGTACAAGGTTATCTAGCGAGTGTATGCTAACGGCCCTGTCTATAAGGTACAGATTGAGAATGGGGCATCCGCCCCTAGAGTACTTCACAGAAATATGCTGCGGCCTGGCCGGTCTGGGGTCTGTTCTACGCCATTGTCGCCTGAAGGCGCCACTCCACTTCCTGAATCTGTCATGCCTGGTGGTGAAATTGATGATAAATGGTGGACCGTCCCTGACACAGTAGGGAGTCCTCAGCCGCACAGAGACGGTAATTCCATGGATGTACCAGTACCGCCATGCGAGGACGAGACCAGACAAGAGCTCACAATGTCTCCTGCAACAAGTGTTCCTCTGGAAGATAGTCAAGCCTTGCCTGACAGCAAAGAGCTTCGGAGATCCCAGAGGTCTAATGCAGGGGTTCCACCAGTCCAATATGTAGAACAGTGTGCTCTGTCTGTTTGTACATCTTTGTTGCCTCCTCTATAGGTGCTGTTCTGCATTGCACGTTCCTTCATTACGCTTCAACCTTGATTTTGTGATGGTCGAGGACAACCATCATTAAGAAGGGAGGCATGTAAGAGGGTGGTGCTGTTATGAACAGTAACACGCTGCCACTTTAAGAGACAGCACCCCCTTGTCTGGTGTGATGGAATGTCCTGCTTCCCCCTGCTATAGGCTGTGAAGATGAACTGCCCTATAATGAGGGGAGGAGTTGAGCCTGAACTGTGTGTGTGAGCTGAAGCTGCTAGAGAGAACTTTGTGCTGTTTGCTACAAGGAAGGTCCCACAGCCTGGGACGGAGTGTACGTGTGAAATTTGCAAGACTTTTCCAGGTACAGCAAAGGTGGCTGTTCTGTGATAGCTCGTGAAGCCACGATGATACTGAGAAAGGGACTTACAGTTTCCAGGAGCATCCCTAGGACCCAGAAGCAAGGAGAAGACCACGTTTCACAGAGCTGACAGAAAGCCGTGCGCACCGCCATATTAGACTGCTGGGGGCCCCCCTGGGACTGGACCTGAGTCCCCAACATCACTGTGAGTCTGTTCCTGTTTGGTGCACCTGTTAGGGCCTAGTGTAGGCTTCAGTAGTCAGTACACGGGAGCCGTGTGGCCTGCTTAGTAAGGGCCAGGGAGGTTATACGTAGAGTAGCATCGTTATTTGTGTATTGTTTAAAGTTGCTTGTGAGACATATTCTGAGTCTGTAATAGTTGGAGCTCCGTGCTATTTTACAGACAAGATAAAGTTTATAACTCTTGTAAAGTGTCTCTTGCCATTGCATACCCCTGTTTGCATCTTCCTCACCCACTTCATTCCTTGCCTCCCAATAAATCTACCCTTTGTTGTTTGCACCTCATCTTGTGTACAGTAGTCTTCCTGCACCGTGGTGGTCCCCCGGCCATCGCTTCACACACGTTGCAGATTTTCCTGCAGATCCGCAGCGGATCTGCAGCTGCGAGTCCGCAGCAGCTTTCCATGTGTTTACAGTACAATGTAAACCTATGAAAAGCGCAATCCACAGTGCCCATGCTGCGGAAAAAAACGCGCTGAAATGCTGCGGGTTACATTCTGCAGCATGTCAATTCTTTGTGCGGATTCCGCTGCGGTTTACACCTGCTCCATAATAGGAATCTGCAGGTGTAAAACCGCAGGTGGAATCTGTCATGAATCCCAATGGCTAGGGATAGCAAGGGACAAGCAAAGTAATACAAAATATCGGACGAGCTCTAGGGTGATGGAACCTGGGCTAACCGCTGCCCTACGCCTGACAAACGCAACTAGAGATAGCCAGGGAGCGTGCCTACGTTGGTTCTAGACGCCACGCACCAGCCTAAGAGCTAACTAGTACTGCAGAGAAAATAAAGACCTCACTTGCCTCCAGAGGAATGAACCCCAAAAGGTATAGTTGCTCCCCACATGTATTGACGGTGAAATGAGAGGAAGGCACACACATAGAGATGATATATATAGGTTCAGCAAATTGAGGCCCGCTGTAAACTAGAAAGCAGAACGATACAAAAGGGGTCTGAGCGGTCAGCAAAAAACCCTAATCAAAAAAACCATCCTGAGATTACAAGAACCCATGTGCCAACTCATGGCACATGGGGAGAACCTCAGTCCACTAGAGCTACCAGCTAGCATAGAGACATAATAAGCAAGCTGGACAAAAAAACCAACAACTGAAAATCAGCACTTAGCTTATCCTGAAAGATCTGGGAGCAGGTAGGCAGGAACCAAACAGAGCACATCTGAATACATTGATAGCCGGCAAGGGAATGACAGAAAGGCCAGGTAAAATAGGAACCACCCAGCCTCTGATGGACAGGTGGAAACCAAAGGCCGCAACCCACCAAAGTCACCCAGTACCAGCAGTAACCACCAGAGGGAGCCCACAAACAGAATCCACAACAGTACCCCCCCTCGAGGAGGGGTCACCGAACCCTCACGAGAACCCCCAGGGCGATCAGGGTGAGCTCTATGGAAGGCGCGGACCAAATCAGTCGCATGAACATCGGAGGCGACCACCCAGGAATTATCCTCCTGACCATAACCCTTCCACTTAACCAAATACTGGAGTTTGCGTCTGGAAACACGAGAATCCAAGATCTTCTCAACAACATACTCCAATTCTCCCTCCACCAGCACCGGAGCAGGAGGCTCAACCGAAGGAACAACGGGCACATCATACCTCCGCAACAACGACCGATGGAACACATTATGAATAGCAAACGATGCTGGGAGATCCAAACGAAAAGATACAGGGTTAAGAATCTCCGAGATCCTATAAGGACCGATGAACCGAGGCTTGAACTTAGGAGAAGAGACCTTCATAGGGACAAAACGAGAAGACAACCACACCAAATCCCCAACAAGAAGTCGGGGACCCACGCGGCGACGGCGATTAGCAAACTGCTGAGTCTTCTCCTGAGATAACTTCAAATTGTCCACCACCTGATTCCAAATCTGATGTAGCCTGTCCACCACCACGTCCACTCCAGGACAATCCGAAGACTCCACCTGACCAGAGGAAAAACGAGGATGAAACCCCGAATTACAAAAAAAAGGAGAGACCAACGTGGCAGAACTAGCCCGATTATTAAGAGCAAATTCGGCCAGTGGCAAAAAAGCAACCCAGTCATCTTGATCAGCAGAAACAAAACACCACAAATAAGTTTCCAAGGTCTGATTAGTTCGCTCCGTCTGGCCATTCGTCTGAGGATGGAATGCAGACGAGAAAGACAAATCAATGCCCATCTTGGCACAAAACGTCCGCCAAAATCTAGACACAAACTGGGATCCCCTGTCAGAAACGATATTCTCCGGAATCCCATGCAAACGAACCACGTTCTGAAAAAATAAAGGGACCAACTCAGAGGAGGAAGGCAACTTAGGCAAGGGCACCAAATGAACCATCTTAGAAAAGCGGTCACACACAACCCAGATAACGGACATTTTCTGTGAAACCGGGAGATCAGAAATAAAATCCATGGAAATGTGCGTCCAAGGCCTCTTCGGGATGGGCAAGGATAACAACAACCCACTGGCCCGAGAACAGCAAGGCTTAGCTCGAGCACACACTTCACAAGACTGCACAAAGGTACGCACATCCCTAGACAAGGAAGGCCACCAAAAAGACCTGGCCACCAAGTCTCTAGTACCAAATATTCCAGGATGACCAGCCAACACAGAAGAATGGACCTCGGAGATGACTCTACTGGTCCAATCATCCGGAACAAACAGTCTTTCTGGTGGACAACGATCCGGTTTATCCACCTGAAACTCCTGCAATGCACGTCGCAAGTCTGGGGATACGGCGGACAATATTACCCCATCCCTAAGGATACCAGTAGGCCCAGAGTCTCCAGGAGAGTCAGGCACAAAACTCCTGGAAAGAGCATCTGCCTTCACATTCTTAGAACCTGGCAGGTATGAAACCACGAAATTGAAACGAGAAAAAAACAACGACCAACGAGCCTGTCTAGGATTCAAACGCCTGGCAGACTCAAGGTAAATGAGATTCTTGTGATCAGTCAAGACCACCACACGATGTTTAGCACCCTCAAGCCAATGACGCCACTCCTCAAATGCCCACTTCATGGCCAAAAGCTCCCGATTACCCACATCATAATTGCGCTTGGCGGGCGAGAATTTTCTAGAGAAGAATGCACATGGCTTCATCACCGAGCCATTAGAACTTCTCTGTGACAAAACCGCCCCCGCTCCAATCTCGGAAGCATCAACCTCAACCTGAAAAGGAAGTGAAACATCTGGTTGACACAACACAGGAGCAGAAGAAAACCGGCGCTTAAGTTCCCGAAAGGCCTCCACGGCCGCAGGAGACCAATCAGCAACATCAGCACCCTTTTTAGTCAAATCAGTCAAAGGTTTAACAATACTGGAAAAATTAGCAATGAACCGACGATAAAAATTAGCAAACCCCAAGAACTTCTGAAGGCTCTTAACAGATGTAGGTTGTGTCCAGTCACAAATTGCCTGAACCTTGACGGGATCCATCTCAATAGTAGAAGGAGAAAAAATGTACCCCAAAAAAGAAATCTTCTGGACTCCGAAGAGACACTTTGAGCCCTTCACAAACAGAGAATTGGCCCGCAGAACCTGAAACACCTTCCTGACCTGTAAAACATGAGACTCCCAGTCATCAGAAAACACCAAAATATCATCCAAATACACAATCATAAACTTATCCAGATATTCACGGAAAATATTGTGCATAAAGGACTGAAAGACTGACGGAGCATTGGAGAGTCCAAAAGGCATTACCAAATACTCAAAATGGCCCTCAGGCGTATTAAATGCGGTTTTCCACTCGTCACCCTGTTTTATCCGCACCAGATTATACGCACCGCGAAGATCTATCTTAGTGAACCACCTAGCCCCCTTAATGCGAGCAAACAAATCAGTCAATAATGGCAGTGGATACTGATATTTGACTGTAATCTTATTCAGAAGGCGATAATCTATACAAGGCCTCAGGGAACCATCTTTTTTGGCCACGAAAAAAAAACCTGCTCCCAGAGGGGACGAAGATGGACGAATATGTCCCTTTTCCAAGGACTCCTTAATATAATTCCGCATAGCAGTATGCTCTGGCAGTGACAGATTAAATAAACGACCCTTAGGGAACTTACTGCCAGGAATCAATTCTATAGCACAGTCACACTCTCTATGAGGAGGGAGCGAATTGAGCTTAGGCTCCTCAAAAACATCCCTATAGTCAGACAAAAATGCAGGGATCTCAGAAGGAGTAGATGAAGCGATTGAAATCGGAGGTGCATCATCATGAACCCCCTGACATCCCCAGCTTAACACAGACATTGTTTTCCAGTCCAGGACAGGATTATGAGTTTGTAACCATGGCAGACCAAGCACTAGTACATCATGTAAATTATACAGTACAAGGAAGCGAATCACCTCCTGATGAACGGGAGTCATGCGCATGGTCACTTGTGTCCAATACTGCGGCTTATTCATAGCCAATGGTGTAGAGTCAATTCCCTTCAGAGGGATAGGAACTTCCAGAGGCTCCAGACTAAAACCGCAGCGTTTAGCAAATTGAGGCCCGCTGTAAACTAGAAAGCAGAACGATACAAAAGGGGTCTGAGCGGTCAGCAAAAAACCCTAATCAAAAAAACCATCCTGAGATTACAAGAACCCATGTGCCAACTCATGGCACATGGGGAGAACCTCAGTCCACTAGAGCTACCAGCTAGCATAGAGACATAATAAGCAAGCTGGACAAAAAAACCAACAACTGAAAATCAGCACTTAGCTTATCCTGAAAGATCTGGGAGCAGGTAGGCAGGAACCAAACAGAGCACATCTGAATACATTGATAGCCGGCAAGGGAATGACAGAAAGGCCAGGTAAAATAGGAACCACCCAGCCTCTGATGGACAGGTGGAAACCAAAGGCCGCAACCCACCAAAGTCACCCAGTACCAGCAGTAACCACCAGAGGGAGCCCACAAACAGAATCCACAACAGGAATCCACACAAAATCCAAATAAAAACCGAGGTAAATCTGCAGGTAAAACGCAGTGCCTTTTGCCTGTGGATTTCTCAAATCTGCTGCAGAAATATCCACAGAGCACCTTTCTACGTGTGCACATACCTTATACTACAGATGGACAATGGCCCAAAACATAAAGCCAAAGCAACCCAGGAGTTTATTAAAGCAAAGAAGTGGAATATTCTTGAATGGCCAAGTCAGTCACCTGATCTCAACCCAACTGAGCATGCATTTCACTTGTTAAAGACTAAACTTCAGACAGAAAGGCCCACAAACAAACAGCAACTGAAAACCACCGTATTGAAGGCCTGGCAGAGCATCAAAAAGGAGGAAACACAGCGTCTGGTGATGTCCATGAGTTCAAGATTTCAGGCAGTCATTGTCAGAAAAAAGTATTCTTGCTATATGTCTGGATTAGTATAAACCACGTCTTACAAAAAACAAAACTAATACCATAAAATCACTATTTTATTAAATTGATTAAAATGTAACAGTGTCCTAAAACTTTAACACCAGGCAACAATATTACTACACTAAATCCACTCATATGAAATGGTAGGGGGAGGGAGGGGTATGGGTGTCCCTATTGTGTCCTACCCGTCCCTTCCTAATCAATGCCTACCTGCGGAGGTTGGCACCCTCTTGAACCCTCGGCGGCTCAGGCAGTCATTGCCAACAAAGGGTTTTCAACCAAGTACTAGAAATGAACATTTTATTTTAAATTATTTAATCTGTCCAATTACTTTTGGTCCCTTTAAAAACAGGGTGGCACACGTTAAGGAGCTCAAACTCCTAAACCCTTCATCCAATTTTAATGTGGATACCCTCAAATGAAAGCTGAAAGTCTGAACTTCAACTACATCTGAATTGTTTTGTTTAAAATTCATTGTGGTAATGTCTAAAACCAAAATTAGAAAAATGTTGTCTCTGTCCAAATATACACTCACCGGCCACTTTATTAGGTACACCATGCTAGTAACGGGTTGGACCCCCTTTTGCCTTCAGAACTGCCTCAATTCTTCGTGGCATAGATTCAACAAGGTGCTGGAAGCATTCCTCAGAGATTTTGGTCCATATTGACATGATGGCATCACACAGTTGCCGCAGATTTGTCGGCTGCACATCCCAAAGATGCTCCATACAAGGCAGGATGGATCCATGCTTTCATGTTGTTTACGCCAAATTCTGACCCTACCATCCGAATGTCGCAGCAGAAATCGAGACTCATCAGACCAAGCAACGTTTTTCCAATCTTCTACTGTCCAATTTCGATGAGCTTGTACAAATTGTAGCCTCAGTTTCCTGTTCTTAGCTGAAAGGAGTGGTACCCGGTGTGGTCTTCTGCTGCTGTAGCCCATCTGCCTCAAAGTTCGACGCACTGTGCGTTCAGAGATGCTCTTAGGCCTACCTTGGTTGTAACGGGTGGCGATTTGAGTCACTGTTGCCTTTCTATCAGCTCGAACCAGTCTGCCCATTCTCCTCTGACCTCTGGCATCAACAAGGCATTTCCGCCCACAGAACTGCCGCTCACTGGATTTTTTTTCTTTTTCGGACCATTCTCTGTAAACCCTAGAGATGGTTGTGCGTGAAAATCCCAGTAGATCAGCAGTTTCTGAAATACTCAGACCAGCCCTTCTGGCACCAACAACCATGCCACGTTCAAAGGCACTCAAATCACCTTTCTTCCCCATACTGATGCTCGGTTTGAACTGCAGGAGATTGTCTTGACCATGTCTACATGCCTAAATGCACTGAGTTGCCGCCATGTGATTGGCTGATTAGAAATTAAGTGTTAACAAGAAGTTGGACAGGTGTACCTAATAAAGTGGCCGGTGAGTGTATATGGACTTAACTGTACAGCCAAAAATGATGCATGACAGAGTATGTGCTGACTCTGCATCAATGACCCCATCAGCGCATATCACTGAACCTTTTGTGGAGGTTCAGATCTACGCCCGACAGAGCCACCGAATGCATTGACACAGAATAGACGGTCAATCACTAGTGTTGAGCGATACCTTCCGATATCCAGAAGTATCGGTATCGGATTGGATCGGACGATATCCAAAAAATATCGGATATCAACAATACCGATACCCGATACCAATGCAAGTCAATGGGACACAAATATCGCAATATAAATAATCCCTTTCTGTCCTTCTACATCCTGTTCTGGAGGGGGGAAGAGTGTGGGCGGTGCGTGGGCGGACACTGTGCGTGTCTGTGTGTGCGGGCGGGGTCTGTGCGGGCCTGCCGGGGCTCTGTGTGGGCTGCCGGGGCTCTGTGCGGGCTGCCAGGGGCTCTGTGCGGGCTGCCGGGGCTCTGTGCGGGCTGCCGGGGCTCTGTGGGGCCTGCTGGGGGGTCTGTGCGGCCTGACGGGGGCTCTGTGTGGCCTGCCTGGGGCTCTGTGTGGCCTGCCGGGGGTCTGTGCGGCCTGCCGGGGGCTCTGTGCCCACACAGGTTCACAGGAGCAGGTGTATAGCCAGGGAGTGATCAGAGGTCAGGAGCTGGATGCAAGGCAGAATACTCTAGCACAGACTGAAGGCTGGGGTGGAGTTTTATAGCAGGAAGACACAGTGCACATGAGACCAAAGACGCCATCTTGGAAAAGGGCAGTAATGCACAAAAGGTAATAAAAAATGTTCAGAGTCCTGACATTACTCCCTACTTAGAAGCGGCCTCAGGATGATCCTGGACCTGGTTTCTCAGGGAATCTCTGATGAAAACAAGACATCTTCTGTTGGGCATTGATGGTTTCCACAGGTTCCCAAGAGTCTTCCTCAGGGGGATATCCCTGCCATCTTATCAGATATTGGAGCCGATTCCTGAAAATCCTGGAATCAATAATTTCCTCCACCACGAATTGTTCTTGCCCATCAATCACCACAGGCTGCGGAGGTGGCACAACACGTCCCTGGAAGGTATTAGGAGATACAGGCTTTAGTAAAGATACATGAAAAACTGGGTGTACCTTCATTGTCCTAGGCAGCTTCAGCCGGCAGGCCACAGAGCTCACAATACTTGAAAGGGCCAATGAATTTCTGTCCAAGTTTTTGTGAAGGAACGTTTAACTTCAGATTCTTAGTTGCTAACCACACGGAATCTCCTACCTTGAACATGGGTGAAGGTTTACGGAATCTATAAGCCGATCTCTTAAAATGTTCTTGAGCTGTGGTCAGGGATTCCTTCAGAACCTCCAGATTCTGTCTCATCGCAGTCAGCCTTTCCTCCACTGCCGGAACCGGAGAATTAATTGGAGACCTAGGTAAAATACACGGATGATAACCCAGATTGGCAAAGAAAGGTGTAAATTTAGTGGAGGCGCTCTGAGAATTACTATATGAAAATTCGGCTAACTTCAACAACTCCAACCAATCATCCTGGAGATGGCTGACATAATATCTTAGATATTGTTCCAGCGTCTGGTTGGTACTCCTAGTCTGACCATTTGTCTGGGGATGGTAAGCAGAAGAGAGACAGACATTAATATTGAGTGCAGAGCAAAACCCCTTCCAGAATCTTGAAGTGAACTGTACTCCACGGTCAGAGATTATCTCATACGGAAACCCGTGCAACCGAAAGACATTCTGTATAACCAAGTTCACTGTATCTTTAGCTGAGGGGAGGCCGGTGCACGGAACAAAATGAGCAGCTTTAGTCAGGCGATCAACTACCACCATGATTGTATTCATGCCCCCCGATGTAGGCAGCTCCACAATAAAGTCCATTGATATAGACCCCCAAGGGCGGGACGGAACAGGCAATGGTTGTAGAAGGCCCGTAGGTGCCACATGAGGAGTCTTGTAACGGGCACATACCTCGCAAGAGAGAACATAGTCCTTGGTATCCTTCAGGCAAGTTGGCCACCAGAAGAATCGGCTCAGGAACTCTTGTGTCTTCTGTACCCCCCTGTAACCAGCCAACTTGGGGTTATGTACCAACTTGAGGATCTGCAGACGGACGACCTCCGGGACGTAGATACGTCGATCTCTGAACCACATGCAACCCTTAAAGACAAGATTAATATCCACAGGTGGGTTGGCCAGAAATACATCACCTTCATAGGCCTCCCTGCACTCCTTCCACAAGTCCTGATCGTGGATAACTCCGATGAAATTGGCATCAGATAGAATGGTCTTGGACGGGGCTCCAGGTACGGAATCCGCAGCATGATTTGGGATAAAGCATCAGCCTTCCCATTACGAGAACCTGGATGGTACGAGATAACAAAGTTGAATTGATTTAAAAATAAGTTCCAACGAGCCTGACGAGGAGAAAGACATCTAGCGGATCTAAGGAACTCTAGATTGCGATGGTCAGTTAGCACTATGATCTGGTGTGCAGCTCCTTGCAGATGATGCCTCCATTTTTTGAAAGCCGCAATAATAGCCAGCAATTCCTTGTCTTCCACGTCGTAATTCTTCTCTGCTGAGGTTAGTCTACAGGAAAAGAAAGCACAAGGATGTAGCAGACCCTTCTCTCCAGTTCTTTGGGAGAGAATAGCCCCCAAAGCATTATCAGAAGCGTCCACCTCCACAATGAAAGGAAGTGTTGGATCTGGGTGTATCAACAGCTGTGCTGATGTGAAACAGATCTTAAGCCGATCAAAAGCTTCTTGAGCCTGTGATGACCACTTAAAGGGCTTCTCCTTCTTTGCTCACCGTATATGACACTATAACAAATGCTATAAATGACACCAATAAAACTTAACATTCACTGAATTTAATAATAAAATAATACAACATACACGACCTAAAAACCATATATGTCTGCTAACAAAGGTACAAGGTGCACCCGTTCCCTGTGGGACCAACTATCTGTTTCCTACCTTGCAGCGGAGGTTGGCACCCTATAATACCTGCGCATTGGCGCCCCCGCTCAACGTTGACTAACCCCAACTGACCCTATTAGGCCCTATCGTGAGGAAAAAAACACAATCAGCAGACCATACAGACAGACAAGACAAAAAAACATAAATAGAAAGCCACTTAGGAAAATATTGCACTTATTAGAGAGATACTATTGCACTTATGATTCAGTGCAAAGGCCGTGCAACGAGTACTGACTCGTATATTGTATTGCACACTCTAAGCCTAAACTGCACCTAAAAAGTCCACCCTACCTACCTGCGGGGGTTGGCACCCTACAATCCTGCGCAAATGGCGCCCCCGCTCTCGTCGTCTGTCCCTATTACACCCTCAAATAGGTATTAGATTTTCATATAAAGGCAGGCAAGATAAAGTGAAGTAACACAGTGCAGGCAGAATAAAGTGCAAAAAATAGTGCATATAAAGTGCAAAAATTGCCGTTAACCCCGTGACTTTAGATATGACCAAGTATGTAAGAGCATTTAATTATGCTTAGCTTATAGCCTTGAGTATGCTTTGCTCGACGCGTTTCCCCTTTGTAGGTTCATCAGGAGACATACCCATATCATAGCTGAACAAAATAATGACTTATCTGGCTATATTCTGAGGAGCGATAAAACCTCTAACGCAGTGGGGAGCAATGTCCGTCCAGTCTCTGTCAGCCTTGTGGTAAGTGTGGTTACCCGCTTTTTATAATCTCTTGCGGTCTCTACATACCGCCATAGTAAGACTTCCGGGTTGAGCACGTAATCCCCTTAGCTGGCTTATGAGCAGGCGCTCAAAAATATATGACTACGCATGTCCGCGGTGAAGCGCTAATGCGTTCCACCATGCGCCTGCACAGCCGGTATAGTGAAAAAAAGTGTGTCCTGCGCAGGCTCAGTAGTAAGTAGTAAGTAGTCAATGCGTCCCACTACTCGTGCTTTCTAATAATATAATGCGCTCCCACCTCCCACTTATTAAGGAGCTCTACAGATCTTGCTCGTCTTGCTGGAGTAATAGAAAGTCTGAGGCCTTTGGGTACTATCCTATTTTTTATGTAGTTCTCCAATGATTGTGTTTCCCACCAAGAACGAATATTATCTTTATAGGATGCAGTTAGACTATTAAATAAACTCCTCAGATCAGTATTTTTTGATGTTGTGCTCCCTTTCTCTGTCTCAGAGAAGGCATCAAGAGCATCTGCTGCCCATGTTTCCCTATCAATTGTCCCGGATAGAAAACCCGCCATCAAAAAACTTTTTAAAGAATATCTCACAGAACATCAATAAACGTGTCCTATAGTAGTGGGACGCATTGACTACTTACTACTTACTACTGAGCCTGCGCAGGACACACTTTTTTTCACTATACCGGCTGTGCAGGCGCATGGTGGAACGCATTAGCGCTTCACCGCGGACATGCGTAGTCATATATTTTTGAGCGCCTGCGCATAAGCCAGCTAAGGGGATTACGTGCTCAACCCGGAAGTGGTAATTTGGCGGTATGTAGAGACCGCAAGAGATTATAAAAAGCGGGTAACCACACTTACCACAAGGCTGACAGAGACTGGACGGACATTGCTCCCCACTGCGTTAGAGGTTTTATCGCTCCTCAGAATATAGCCAGATAAGTCATTATTTTGTTCAGCTATGATATGGGTATGTCTCCTGATGAACCTACAAAGGGGAAACGCGTCGAGCAAAGCATACTCAAGGCTATAAGCTAAGCATAATTAAATGCTCTTACATACTTGGTCATATCTAAAGTCACGGGGTTAACGGCAATTTTTGCACTTTATATGCACTATTTTTTGCACTTTATTCTGCCTGCACTGTGTTACTTCACTTTATCTTGCCTGCCTTTATATGAAAATCTAATACCTATTTGAGGGTGTAATAGGGACAGACGACGAGAGCGGGGGCGCCATTTGCGCAGGATTGTAGGGTGCCAACCCCCGCAGGTAGGTAGGGTGGACTTTTTAGGTGCAGTTTAGGCTTAGAGTGTGCAATACAATATACGAGTCAGTACTCGTTGCACGGCCTTTGCACTGAATCATAAGTGCAATAGTATCTCTCTAATAAGTGCAATATTTTCCTAAGTGACTTTCTATTTATGTTTTTTTGTCTTGTCTGTCTGTATGGTCTGCTGATTGTGTTTTTTTCCTCACGATAGGGCCTAATAGGGTCAGTTGGGGTTAGTCAACGTTGAGCGGGGGCGCCAATGCGCAGGTATTATAGGGTGCCAACCTCCGCTGCAAGGTAGGAAACAGATAGTTGGTCCCACAGGGAACGTGTGCACCTTGTACCTTTGTTAGCAGACATATATGGTTTTTAGGTCGTGTATGTTGTATTATTTTATTATTAAATTCAGTAAATGTTAAGTTTTATTGGTGTCATTTATAGCATTTGTTATAGTGTCATATACGGTGAGCAGATTTGAATAGGACACGTTTATTGATGTTCTGTGAGGCTTCTCCTTCTTTGTCAAGGAAGTAATGGGACGGACAATATCAGAAAAATTTCGAATGAAGCGTCTGTAAAAATTTGCAAAACCAATAAAACGTTGGACCTCCTTAACGTACTTGGGTACCGGCCAGTCAAGGATAGCCTGAATCTTACCAGATTCCATGTTCAGCCCCTGGGGAGAGATGATATAACCTAAGAACTGTATCTCAGAATGATGGAACTCGCATTTCTCCGGCTCAATATACAGATGGTTCTCTTTCAGACGTCTTAAAACAGTTTTGACATGTTCTTCATGTTCCTGTAGAGAGTCAGAAAAGATTAGCATATCGTCCAAATAGATCACTACAAACTGGTCCAACAAATCTCTGAAAATGTCATTAGCAAGGTGTTGAAATGTTGCAGGGGCATTACAAAGCCCGAAGGGCATCACAAGAGATTCAAAGTGTCCATACCGGCATCTGAATGCTGTCTTCCACTCATCCCCTGGACGAATACGCACCAAATTATAAGCCCCACGAAGATCCAGTTTAGAGAACACCTTAGCATGGCGGACTCTTTCCAGTAATTCGGGAATCAGAGGCAAAGGGTAACGGTTACGTACGGTTACCTTATTGAGTTCTCGATAGTCAACACAGGGTCTCAGGGTCCCATCCTTCTTCTTTACAAAAAAGATAGGTGCCCCTGCTGGTGAGGAAGAAGGACGTATGAAGCCTTTGGCCAGATTTTCATCAATATACTCTTTTAAGGCTTGAAGCTCAGGTGCCGCCAAAGGGTATACGTTACCAAAAGGAATGGCTGCCCCGGGAAGTAGCTCAATGGGACAGTCATAATGCCTGGGTGGAGGAAGCTGATCTGAATTCTTCTTGTCACAGATGTCAGAGAACTCTTTATAAGCTGGAGGTAAAGAAAATACCTGTACATGTGGTTCCGTATCCGTGGACTCAGGGACAGCTTCTGTTAACGCTGAGTTGCTCCTTGTTGGGAAGATAATCTCCTTGGTCTCCCAGTTGATAATTGGGTTCTGAGAACGCAACCAAGGAATGCCTAAAATCACAGGAAAATGAGGAGAAGAAATTAGCAAGAAAGAAAGTTGCTCCTGATGATTAGGCTCCAACAAAATTTCAAGGGGTACGGTCTCCTGATCCACAGGCCCAGAGATTAAAGGTGACCCATCCACTGTTTGCATGGTAATTGGTGAGGCTCTTTGCTGAATTTTAATACCATGTTCCTTGGCAAATGCGATATCCATGAAATTGCCACCTGCACCAGAGTCAATCATAGCTGAACTGGAAATCCACTGTCCTGAACACAGGATCTTAATAGGGAGAAAACAGTGAGAGTTCTTTTCCTTCAGCGCCTTGGGGGGTGAAGTCATAGAAAGTGAATGGAATACAGCGTTTAAAGGCAGGCTACATTCAGAGATGTCAGATTCATCATCACAGTTGTCATACTCCCCTATTGCTGCTAGCACCTTATTAGGCCATCTAGGACACTTAGGACAATTGATCAAGAAGTGGTCAGACTGTCCGCAGTAGAAACATAGACTTTCACGAAGGCGATGCTCCCAGCGCTCATTGATCTCGCGCCTCTGAACGGAATCAATTTGCATGGCCACCTCCTCCACCTCCCGAGAGGTTTTACCTGCAGGCTCTTTGGAAGCAAGGGAAAAGTTAGAAACACGGTTATATGCAGCAAATTTCTCCTGCCTACGCTCAGTAAGGCGAATGTCTACGCGCACACAATGCTGTATAAATGTCTCTAGCTCTTGTGGTGACTCAGAGCGGGCTAGTTCATCTTTTACAATAATAGACAGACCCATTTTAAAAATAGGCAATTGTGCATAACTGTCCCAATTGGTATCTACCGTCAATCTCCTGAATTCAGTGGCATACTCAATAACAGAACATTTAGCCTGGCGTAAAGACAACAAAGCAGATTCAGCGGTTGCACGGCAATCAGGGTCATCAAACATTAATGCCATAGCGGCCAAGAAATCATCCAAGTTATTTAACCGTGGGTCACGAGACTCAATCATCGGATTCGCCCAGGCGAGCGCTCGTGAGGTCAGTAGCATTATTACACACAATACTTTGGATCTATCAGTAGGAAAACGATCAGCATGCACATCAAAACATAGCATACATTGATTCACAAAGCCACGAAATTTGTCACGATCACCATTAAATCTGAATGGGGGCAACTTAGGTGGGCCAGCTGGTGGCGGTTGCCCAGAGGGTAAAGTCACTTGTGCAGCTATTTGCGTTCTTATGTCCTGAAAAGCCCGTCCATACTGGGACTCTATGCCAGCAAGTTTGTTTTCCTGGGCTGCCATGCGGTTGCTCAAGTCCTGCAAAGTTTGTCCAAACACTTGTTGATTGTGTTCAAAGCTTCCAAACTTCTTTTGCAGACCTTCCACATCTTTCTGCAGTGATCTAATTATGGAAAACACCTGCTCTAATTTGCTTTCTGCAGTCATTGTTCCAGCAGTCTCCTTTTTTTTAGGCTAGAGTATCCTGTAATAATTATAGGGGATAACTCGGGAGACTCTTTGCGTGGAACAAGACAACTACAGGACACAGTTTTATAAGTCCACAACACTTGGTGCAAATAATGAGCGCACCTTAGCAGTCTATATGAAACTTCAGAGGAAAATGCAATCAAGCAGAAAGTCTATGAAGCACAGTTATTCTTGAGGATACTTGACACGAATAAATCTTTGTCTTAGTCCAGGCACAGATAGATATGCTTATTAGGCAGTTCAAATCATAACTTAGCTCAACCAGGGAGGCCTGGTTAATAGTCTCAGGTTATTGCAAAGCAGAAACAGCTTACATGTCCAGCAAATGCAGATGGAAGTAAACATGAACAGCAGATGAAGGAGGATTACTGGAAACTTGTGTATGCAGCAGGAACTCAGAGCTGAGTAGCAGGATCACCACACAGGTTCACAGGAGCAGGTGTATAGCCAGGCAGTAATCAGAGGTCAGGAGCTGGATGCAAAGCAGAATACTCTAACACAGACTGAAGGCTGGGGTGGAGTTTTATAGCAGGAAGACACAGTGCACATGAGACCAAAGACGCCATCTTGGAAAAGGGCAGTAATGCACAAAAGGTAAAACATGTTCAGAGTCCTGACAGCCGCACCAAAAACTGCATCAAAAACAGCATCAAAAACAGCACCAAAAACTGCCTCAAAAGTGCATCAAAAACGCATCAAAACGGCACCAAAAACTGCATCAAAGCCTGCATCAAAAACTGGTGCAGTTTTGATGCTGTTTTTGATGCAGTTTTTGGTGCAGTTTTTGATGCAGGTTTTTGGTGCGGTTTTTGATGCAGTTTTTGGTGCAGATTTTGATGCAGATGTTGATGCAGTTTTTGGTGTGGTTTTTGATGCTGTTTTTGATGGTGTTTTTGATGCAGGTTTTTGGTGCGGTTTTTGATGCAGTTTTTGGTGCAGTTTTAATGCAGTTTTTGGTGGTTATGATGTAGTTTTTGATGCAGTTTTGATGCAGTTTTTGGTGTGGTTTTTGGAAATAAATAAATAAACAAACAGAAAATGTGCATGATTTGAATGGAAACATGCATGAAAAAATGGATTCGGAGGCCGGATTCATCATTCCACATCACAATTTCATACGTTTTTTGCCGGATCCGTCGCTGTGCGTTTTTTCGCCGGACAGGAAAAAGTTCCTCTGTATGTGTTTTCCTTCCGGCGGAAACAGCTTTTTTGACGGATCCGGCAAAAAACGGATGAAACGTGTGGCCATCAGGCGCAATCCGGCGCTATTACAACTCTACGAGAAAAAAAACGAATCCGGTGGGAAAAAATGGATCCAGCGGAAAAAAACAGATCTGGCGGAAAAAACGGATTTGGTGGAAAAAAACGGATCTAGTTGCAAAAACGGATCTGGCGGAATAAAAAAAAGGATCCGGCAGAAAAAAACGGATCCGGCGGAAAAAAACGGATCCTGCAAATGTGCTCGCAGGATGCGTTTTTTACCCATAGACTTGTATTGCCGACGGATCGCGACGTATGGCCACACGTCGCGTCCGTCATGCAACGGATCCGTCGTGCTTTGGCGGACCGTTGGCACAAAAAACCGTTCAAGTGAACGTTTTCTTGTCCGTCGCGTCCGCCATTTTCTACCACGCATGCATGGTTGAAACTCCGCCCCCTCCTCCCTGGACTTCAGAATGGGCAGGGGATGAGTTGAAACACTGCATCCGCTGCCCACGTCGTGCACAAATTTCACAACGTGCGTCGGTACGTCGGCCCGACGCATAGCGACGGACCCGTACCGGCGCAAGGGTGAAAGAGGCCTTAATGAGCGTTGAATTTAAAAAAAAAATGGAAAAAAACGGTGTGGGCTCTCGCGCAATTTTCTGTGCCAGAGGGGGAAGCCGACGGCCGGGGGCCAATATTTGTAGCCTGCTATGAATATCAGCCCGCAGCTGTCTGCGAAGCCTTTACTGGCTATTAAAATAGGGGGACCCCCAAAAAAAATGACGTGGGGTCCCCCTATATTTTATAGCCAGAAAGGCTACGCAGACAGCTGCGGGCTGATATTCAAAGCCTAGAGAGAGGCCATGGATATTGGCACCCCCGGCTACAAATACCAGTCCGCAGCCGCCCCAGAAATGGCGCATCTGTAAGATGCCCCAATTCCGGCACTTAGCCCCTCTCTGCCCACTCTCGTGTAGCGGTGGGATATGGGGTAATAAGGGGTTAATGTCACCTTGCTATTGTAAGGTGACATTAAGCCCTGTTAATAACGGAGAGGCGTCAATAAGACACCTATCCATTATTAATCCAATACTAGTAAAGGGTTAATAAAACACACACACATTAGGAAAAAAGTATTTTAACCCCTTTCTGACCTTAGACGTACTATCCCGTCGAGGGATATGTGTCCGTAGTGACCCGTCCTATAAAACTGTCCCACTAGTTAACACCTTCAGTGAACACCGTAAAAAAACCACAAAAAAAACCGAGGCAAAAAACAACGCTTTATTATCATACCGCCAAACAAAAAGTGGAATAACACGCGATCAAAAAGACGGATATAAATAAAAATAACCATGGTACCGCTGAAAACGTCATCTTGTCCCACAAAAAAAGAGCCACCATACAGCGTCATCAAAGAAAAAATAAAAAAGCTATAGTCCTCAGAATAAAGCGATGTAAAAATAATTATTTTTTCTATAAAATAGTTTTTATCGTATAAAAGTGGCAAAAAATAAAAAAATGATATAAATGAGGTATCGCTGTAATCGTACTGACCCGAAGAATAAAACTGCTTTATCCATTTTACCAAACGCGGAACGGTATAAACGCCTCCCCCAAAAGAAATTCATGAATAGCTGGTTTTTGGTCTTTCTGCCTCACAAAAATCGGAATAAAAAGCGATCAAAAAATGTCAGGTGCCCGAATATGTTACCAACAAAAATGTCAACTCGTCCCGCAAAAAACAAGACCTCACATGACTCTGTGGACCAAAACATGGAAAAATTATAGCTCTCAAAATGTGTTAACGCAAAAAATATTTTTTGCAATAAAAAGTGTCTTTCAGTGTGTGACGGCTGCCAATCATAAAAATCCGCTAAAAAACCCGCTATAAAAGTAAATCAAACCCCTCTTCATCACCCCCTTAGTTAGTGAAAAATTAGAAAATTTCCATTTTCCCATTAGGGTTAGGGTTAGGGCTAGGGTTAGGGCTAGGGTTAGGGTTAGGGCTAGGGTTAGGGCTAGGGTTAGGGTTAGGGCTAGGGTTAGGGCAAGGGTTAGGGCTAGGGTTAGGTCTAGGGTTAGGTTTAGGGTTGGGGCTAGGGTTAAGGCTACAGTTAGGGTTGGGGCTAAAGTTAGGGTTAGGGTTTGGATTACAGTCACGGTTGGGAATAGGGTTGGGATTAGGGTTAGGGGTGTGTCAGGGTTAGGGGTGTGGTTAGGGTTACGATTAGGATTAGGGATGTGTTTGGATTAGGGTTTCAGTTATAATTGGGGGGTTTTCACTGTTTCGGCACATCAGGGGCTCTCCAAACACGACATGGCGTCCGATCTCAATTCCAGCCAATTCTGCGTTGAAAAAGTAAAACAGTGCTCCTTCCCTTCCGAGCTCTCCCGTGCGCCCAAACAGGGGTTTACCCCAACATATGGGGTATCAGCGTACTCAGGACACATTGGAAAACAACTTTTGGGGTCCAATTTCTCCTGTTACACTTGGGAAAATACAAAACTGGGGGCTAAAAAATAATTTTTGTGGGAAAAAAAGGATTTTTTATTTTCACGGCTCTGCGTTATAAACTGTAGTGAAACACTTGGGGGTTCAAAGTTCTCACAACACGTCTAGATAAGTTCCTTGGGGGGTCTAGTTTCCAATATGGGATCACTTGTGGGGGGTTTCTACTGTTTAGGTACATTAGGGGCTCTGCAAACACAATGTGACGCCTGCAGACAATCCATCTAAGTCTGCATTCCAAATGACGCTCCTTCCCTTCCGAGCTCTGCCATGTGCTCAAATGGTGGTTCCCCCCCACATATGGGGTATCAGTATACTCAGGACAAATTGGACAACAACTTTTGGGGTCTAATTTCAACTGTTACCCTTGGAAAAATACAAAACTGGGGGCAAAAAAATTATTTTTGTGGAAAAAAAAGAATTTTTATTTTCACGGCTCTGCGTTATGAACTGTAGTGAAACACTTGGGGGTTCAAAGCTCTAACAACACATCTAGATGAGTTCCTTAGGGGGTCTACTTTCCAAAATGGTGTCATTTGTGGGGGGTTTCAATGTTTAGGCACATCAGTGGCTCTCCAAACGCAACAAGGCGTCCCATCTCAATTCCTGTCAATTTTGCATTGAAAAGTCAAATGGCGCTCCTTCGCTTCCGAGCTCTGCCATGTGCCCAAACAGTGGTTTACCCCCACATATGGGGTATCGGTGTACTCAGGACAAATTGTACAACAACTTTTGGGGTCCAATTTCTCCTGTTACTCTTGGTAAAATAAAACAAATTGGAGCTGAAGTAAATTTTTTGTGAAAAAAAGTTAAATGTTCATTTTTATTTAAACATTCCAAAAATTCCTGTGAAACACCTGAAGGGTTAATAAACTTCTTGAATGTGGTTTTGAGCACCTTGAGGGGTGCAGTTTTTAGAATGGTGTCACACTTGGTTATTTTCTATCATATAGACCCCTCAAAATGACTTCAAATGAGATGTGGTCCCTAACAAAAATGGTGTTGTAAAAATTAGAAATTGCTGGTGAACTTGTAACCCTCCCTAACAAAAAAAAATGTTGGTTCCAAAATTGTGCTGATGTAAAGTAGACATGTGGGAAATGTTACTTATTAAGTATTTTGTGTGACATATCTCTGTGATTTAATTGCATAAAAATTCAAATTTGGAAAATTGCAAAATTTTCAAAATTTTCGCCAAATTTCCATTTTTTTCACAAATAAACGCAGGTAATATCAAAGAAATTTTATCACTATCATGAAATACAATATATCATGAGAAAACAGTGTCAGAATCACCAGGATCCGTTGAAGCGTTCCAGAGTTATAACCTCATAAACGGACAGTGGTCAGAATTGTAAAAATTGGCCCGGTCATTAACGTGCAAACCACCCTTGGGGGTAAAGGGGTTAATATTCTTCATTGATGAATACATGATCATGATGCTGTCGCAGGTCCTGTACCATTCAGATGTAATTTCTTCCGTTTAGGCAGGGAGCTGATTAGTGGTCCCCATCCGCTGCCGTGCGCTCACATATGGAAATACCCCCCTTAAAAAAACTTGGCCCGCCCCTGAAACCTGCTGGACTTAAAAAACAAACAAACAAAAACCTTGCTCAGGTGCTGCCCCCCGCATGCTGGCACCCTAGGCACGTGCCCTCAAGTGCCTAGCGGCAAATACGGTCCAATATACTGTATATAGAAAGAAAAAAATGGAATAGCACATACAATTAAATGAGTGCACAGGCCTCCAAGCAACTAATCCATATACTTGCCAAATATAAAGGGACCCAAAAAAAAAAAATGGAAGGCAGTACTCCAGGTTTTAGCAAAAAATATAAGTGGACTTTATGGGGTGGTGCAACGTTTCGGCTTCCAAAAGCCTTTCTCAAGCAGTGGACTACAAGTGCATACAAGCATATATAGAGGTACATATCAATTAAGTGCAATTAAAGGGAATCTGTCATCCCATTTTTCACCTATAAGCTAAGGCCACCACCATCAGGGGCTTATCTACGTCAGGCGCCAGGCCTCTTTGACCTTTCCCAGGGCCTGCGCACTGTAGTAATTTGCTCTGTCCTCAACAGGTCAGATAAAGTACGCCTGCGCAGGAGCCGCAGCAGGAAGACAAGAAGAGGACGTCATCGTATGAAGATGGGAGGCGCTGGACCCGGACCGCGACTCCCATCAGATCGGACCACACCGGACCGCCCCTGGGTGAGTATAATATAACCTGTTTTTCTTATCTTTCAGGTTACATTGGGGGCTTATCTACAGCATTACAAACTGCATTACAGAATGCTGTAGATAAGCCCCTAATGGCGATGGCCTTAGCTTATAGGCGAAAAATGGGGTGACAGATTCCCTTTAACATTTTAGTCAAACAATATCTTTGTATACTTAAAAAAATTATTTTAATTTCATACAATCGGTGTTATCTATACAATTAAAAGTAGTGCATTTGCTTTATTAATAATAATAATAATAATGATAATAATAATAATCTTTATTTATATAACGCCAACATATTCCACAGCGCTTTACAGTTTAATAATTTCCAACACAACAGTCATAAGTAACAGCGTTAACAATACAATAATTAAAGCAAAATAAGATGACCCTGCTCGTGAGAGCTTACAATCTACAATGAGGTGGGGGAGATACAAAGTACAGGTGTGTATTTACAATGTCGTATTAACAATGATGGTCCAGCCATCTTCAGGGGTGGGGGATAGATAGAGATAGTGAATGGGCTACACACAAACATAAAATGACTGATTAGGGAACGTGATAGGCCGCTCTGAACAAATATGTTTTGAGGGAGCGCCTAAAACTATGCAAATTGTGGATGGTCATAATATCTTGGGGTAGAGCATTCCAGAGGATTGGCGCAGCACGGGAGAAGTCTTGGAGTCGGGATTAGTGCAGAGGTTAGTCGAAAGTCGTTTGCAGAGAAATGAAGGAGGACATGTAAGGGGGTGCCGCATTGTGGAGAGCTTTGTGGGTGAGAACAAGTACTTTGAATTGGATCCTGTAGTGAATGGGCAGCCAGTGTAACGACTGGCGAAGAGCGGACGCGTCTGAATACCGATTGGCTAGATGGACAACCCTGGCTGCTACATTAAAGATAGACTGGAGAGAGGAAAGTCGAGTGAGGGGGAGGCCAATTAATAGAGCATTACAGTAGTCCAGGCGGGGGTGGATCAGGGTGACAGTGAGGATTTTTGTTGTTTCCATGGTGAGAAAAGGGCGGATTCTAGAGATGTTCTTTAGGTGTAAGCGGCACGAGCGGGCAAGAGATTGTATATGGGATGTGAAGGAGAGATCGGAGTCAAATATAACACCCAGACAGTGCGCCTGCTGCCGGGGTGTTATTATGGTGCCACCCACGGAGAGGGCAATGTCAGATTTAGGGAAGTTGGTAGACGGCGGGAGCAGAAGAAGTTCAGTTTTGGAAAGGATGAGTTTCAGATAGAGGGCGGACGAGATGTCGGAGACACGGCCCCCTGAGGAAGCCCACGTGAAACGCGCGTTGGGGCTGCATTGTCTGACCAGTGCAAGGACTTACTTAAGTGAGATATGACGCTCTGTATTTGATTTATATTATCTGGGTATCGCTACATAGGGCCATGGTCATGGTGATGATGTGGTTTTGATTAAATATATATGATACCCTGTACTCTGTGACAGTGTTGCAGTATACATATTACGGCTGTTGTAACTCCCGGTCCTTTTTACATACATGTGACTGTTTCGGTCTTGTTTGTGTCCTTCACGATACAACTGTTTGTCCATTTATAACTTTTTAGCATTGTGTATTAAATATTATCTTTTATATTGATTACTAATAAATATTTGATATATATTATATGGGTAGTCTGGTACTCCTTTTTTGTTTGTTTATAGTCACTGGCGTTCTGTAGTACAGTGGGGGTAAGGTCAGGGGATGATGTGTATAGTTGTGTGTCATCAGCATAAAGATGGTACTGAAAGCCAAATCTGCTGATGGTCTATCCAATTGGGGTCGTGTAATTAAGGTGCTCAGTGACAATTAGACATACAGTAAAAAGGCATACATAGCTTATTATAAATCAAGTGGTATCATGTGCATCACATTGATGTATTATCACTCACCCAGGTGTGCATTGCTATAATCGCTATTGCATTTAGCATACAAGCCATAGTCAGCATGTTTAGGGTGTAACCTCATGCACAATGGGCGTCATTCCCCTGTCACTAGCTGCATACAACAAAGAATCAGATGCTTGTCAGAGACATGTTTAGTGTGGCATATTTTATTAGCAATACTGTGCATGCGTAGCTCCCAATGGCTGTACTATACACGGCTGAAACTGTTACAATAACATCTGTTAATACTATAATGGCACAAAAAAACATTATATACTTAAAAAAATTATCTTTATATCAAATATTAGTGCCAGATTATTACTTTAGTTCATTATACCTGAGTATTACGATTATGGGGTAGTGGGTAAAACACCATTACCTTGGTACCACAGAGAGACCACTATCAGGAGTTAGTTCTGATGACTAGGGTTGAGCGACTTTTATTTTTATAGGATCGGGTCGGGTTTCACGAAACCCGACTTTCCCAAAAGTCGGGTCGAGTGAAATCGGCTGATCCTATAAAAAAGTCGGGGTCGGCCGAAACGCGAAACCCAATGCAGTGCAATGGGATACTATGGTTCCCAGGGTCTGAAGGAGAGGAAACTCTCCTTCAGGCCCTGGGATCCATATTTAAGTGTAAAATAAAGAATCAAAATAAAAAATATTGATATACTCACCCTCTGACGAGCCATGGTAGTAATCGGCATCTTCCGTTCCTAAGAATGAGCGCGTTCAGGGCCTTAGAAGACGTCACGGCTTTGTAATTGGTCGCGGCGGCCCACGTGACCGCTCAGCGACCAATCGAAAGCCGTGACGTAATTCTCTCAGGTCCTAAATTCCTCATTCTAGGAATTTAGGCCATGAGAATTACGTCACGGCTTGCGATTGGTCGCTGAGCGGTCACGTGGGCCGCCGCGACCAATCACAAAGCAGTGACGTCATCTAAGGCCCTGAACACGCTCATTCTTAAGAAGGAAGGCTGCCGGAAAGAAGCAGGGCACGTACGAGGGTGAGTATATACCTAATAGGAATATACTCACCCTCGGCTTCTTTCCGGCAGCCTTTCTTCTTAAGAATGAGCGTGTTCAGGGCCTTAGATGACGTCACTGCTTTGTGATTGGTCGCGGCGGCCCACGTGACCGCTCAGCGACCAATCACAAGCCGCGACGTAATTCTCATGGCCTAAATTCCTAGAATGAGGAATTTAGGATGTAACAACTCTGCTGGCATCACGGCATGGCCTCGCATTTCTCACACTATCTTACCCACTGCTCCAGGCCATGATGTGGTTTCTGTTTCTTGCCAGCTCCATGTTCTGTGTCTCTGCTCTCTGCATGCCTCATGGTTCTGTGTATAGAGGGGCGGCGCCTGAACTCTCTGGTTCTTATAGGAATCAGGTGCATCTGTCCAATCTGTTCCTGACCAATTGCCAGGAGACCTCCAGTATTTAGTTCAGCTCCACCCAGTGGTCTGGGCCTGTGCAATGTGTTAGCTCAGTTAGTGTCTTGCTTCTGAGTTACTCCCTCTCTGGAGGATTTTCTGTGTTATTTCCTTGGTCTTGTTGTCCGCCCACCAGGAGGCAGTATATCCTGGTCCCAGTGTCTTTGTCCTTGTGTCTTGTTCCATTGCCTTGTCTGCACTTAGTCTTACCTCGGTCTCCTAGTCTTTGGCTTCCTTCCCTGTTGTCTTTCCTTGTATTCTCAGTCTGCTTACACTCCTCACTCTTGCAGCTCTGCCTGCTCTGAACCTTTGTTACTTTACCTCTGCTCCTCACTTCTGCGTTTCTGCTCCTTTCTTCTCAGCTTATCTTCTGCTGTTGCAGTTATCCCTTGCTGCAGCTTCTCTCCACATTCCTTGTGGCTCTGCTCAGCTTTGCTGCAGAGACCTCTCCCGCAGCTCCTCTCCGCTCCTTGCGGTTCTACCTGGCTCCGCTCCTTGCGGTTCTACCTGGCTCCGCTCCTTGCGGTTCTACCTGGCTCCGCTCCTTGCGGTTCTACCTGGCTCCGCTCCTTGCGGTTCTACCTGGCTCCGCTCCTTGCGGTTCTACCTGGCTCCGCTCCTTGCGGTTCTACCTGGCTCCGCTCTTTGCGGTTCTACTTCTCCTGCACTTGGCTCTGCCGCCAGCTCTTGGCTCTGCCTCCTGCCTGTCTGCACTTGGCTCCGCCTCCAGCTCTTGGCTCCGCCTCCTGCCTGTTTGCACTTGGCTCCGCCTCCAGCTCTTGGCTCCGCCTCCTGCGGTTTTGCACTTGGCTCCGCCTCCTGCTCTTGGCTCCGCCTCCTGCACTTCTGTTCTTGCCTCCAGCTCCTGTGCTTTCGCTCTGCATCCGCTCTTGCGGTCTTTTTCTACTTATTCCTAAGTCCTCGTGTCTGAACAGGTTCTTACCCGTTCTACATACCTGCCTGCAGACCGGTCCCTACCGGTTCTTCCAGTGTGCCAGTCTTGTCCACCAGTCCTGCCAGAGAGCCAGCCGTGCCTGCCTACCTGAGAGCCAGCCGTGCCCGCCTGCCTGACAGTGTTCCTGTTGTACCCGTCTGCCTGCCTATGTGCCAGCCGTGCCCGCTTGCTTGTCTATGTTCCGTTCCCCGGTGGGATCAGCAGCCACAACCAGACTCCACCCTGGAGTGGTACCTGGTAGCTCCCTATTGCACAAGTCTGACCTCACCATCAGAGGCTCCAGCGAACACCTAGGAAGCTACTTAGTTACGCCCCTTCCTGGGAAGTTTGGTCTGTGGTCCAGTGGGGCCACTCCCCTGCACGCCCATGCCAACCAGTCTGGGCGCGAGCATGACAGTTTGCACAGGCCATGGCCTCCGCTGCATCCCATGTCCTACCACTCGCAGAGCATGATGAACTTTTTTCCTGCCCGTATGAGCAACCTGATAAATTTGTTCCACCAAGGGTGGTTCAGATTGAAGAGACCTATGACCCAATTATAGTCTCTAATGCTCTCTTCAAGCAACTTCAGGCCTATGAGGAGGAGCACTACCCAGCTGACCCACCTAGGTTCTATGGGAATCCTGAAGAATGCCAGGGGTTCCTGAAACAGTGCTTACGCTACATCCTGCAGAATGCAGCTTGTTTTCCCTCTGACTGGGTCAAGGTGGGTTACATCATGTCCTACCTGGCCGAAGATGCTCTAATATGGATAACTCCCCTCTGGGAAGCAGGGGATCCAATCGTCATGAACCTAGGGGCCTTCCTGGTGGCCTTCCGTAAAGTCTTTGACAAGCCTTGTCCTGCTGCTCCTGTGAAGTCTTCCCCATCTAGATCCGAGAGGCGCTCCAGACGGGCGAAACCCGTGAAGAAACCCCCACGTCAAGCCATGACCGTCTGTGACCCTCCAGTTCCTCTACCCGTTAATGCAGCTACCCGTGTGAAGCCTAAGAAGGTTGATGAGAGTGGGCTGGCAAAGCAGCAGCCCGAAATCAGCCATAAGAAGGGCATACAATGTCGCTGCTGTTGTGAGGAACACCTAGATGGCCTCTGTCCAGGGGATGTAAAGCTCCAAAGCCCTGGACCAGTAGGGGAGGCTGCCCCTGGCGAGAGTACTTCCTCTCCATCTAATTTAATGACTGTTTCTCTGCCTTCTGGGAGCTTTGGTGTGTCTAAGCCGCCTGTCATTCTGAGTCGGTGTATGGTCTCCGTTCTACAGCTCCAGAACCCGGTGTGGGCGTTGCCTGATAATGGCCGAGCCCTGCTAAAGAGCAGTCTAGTCCTGCAAGGACAACTACAGCTCCAAGTTGGAGCTTTATACACGAAGAAGTTTGTTTTCTGTATGCTGTCTGTTATGCCCATGGGTCATTCTGAGCCAAGGACTCTACCACCCGCTCTGGTCAAGGGTTCCAGTAAAGTGCTTCATTTGAACTTACCCAGTCTTGAGAACTGTCTGGTTCCCATGCGTCAAAAACACTCAGCAGTGTCATCTTCTTCAGCTGGTCTGCTAGTCGACGAGTCAAGGTGTGCTGACGTCACCGAAGATGGGGAAACGGTGACGATGTCTCCACACATCTCCAGCGACTATACCAGTAAACACTTAGTAGTCGAGTCAAGGTGTGCTAATGTCACCGAACATGGGGAGGCGGTGACTATCTCTCCATACATCTCCAACGACTATACCTGTAATCCATTCCTAGGAACATCCCCGCCGCTTGGACGATTTCTTCTGGATAACGGGCACAAGATGGTTCCTATGTTTATACCTTTTGCGTCCTTGTGGCCGGCTGGTGAAGATTTCAAAACAGAAGTTTGTTCACCTCAATTTTTCTCTGACCCGGTGGAGCTGATGCTCTCCACACTCATCTCTAATGACTTTTCCTATGTTCAGTATCCAGGAACTTCTCTGCTACCTGTTGGGCTAAAGTTGAACCCCGTGGGAGGGTTTCCAGTTTCCAAGTGTCTGGCTGGTGAAGATGTTAAGTCGGTAGCTTCCAAGTCCCTGCTTCTTGTCTACCCTGAGGAAATGGTCCAGTTCATTGAGAAAGCTAACCCCATTGGGTACAATGAGACTTTGCTATCCAAGATTTCTGATGAAGCTAACCCTGCAGAGCACAAAGAGACTTTGTTTTCTGAGATTCCTGGTGGCCCGCCTGCCGCCTTCTACCCTGAAGATGTCATGTTGGCCTGGACTATGTGTGCTCCCATCCTTCTTCTACAAGTTATTCTGGCGGGCTTGAAGAGGGGCCGTAAAGGGGTGGGGGGTACTGTAACAACTCTGCTGGCATCACGGCATGGCCTCGCATTTCTCACACTATCTTACCCACTGCTCCAGGCCATGATGTGGTTTCTGTTTCTTGCCAGCTCCATGTTCTGTGTCTCTGCTCTCTGCATGCTTCATGGTTCTGTGTATAGAGGGGCGGCGCCTGAACTCTCTGGTTCTTATAGGAATCAGGTGCATCTGTCCAATCTGTTCCTGACCAATTGCCAGGAGACCTCCAGTATTTAGTTCAGCTCCACCCAGTGGTCTGGGCCTGTGCAATGTGTTAGCTCAGTTAGTGTCTTGCTTCTGAGTTTGCCTGGCCTTTCTCTGAGTTACTCCCTCTCTGGAGGATTTTCTGTGTTATTTCCTTGGTCTTGTTGTCCGCCCACCAGGAGGCAGTATATCCTGGTCCTAGTGTCTTTGTCCTTGTGTCTTGTTCCATTGCCTTGTCTGCACTTAGTCTTACCTCGGTCTCCTAGTCTTTGGCTTCCTTCCCTGTTGTCTTTCCTTGTATTCTCAGTCTGCTTACACTCCTCACTCTTGCAGCTCTGAACCTTTGTTACTTTACCTCTGCTCCTCACTTCTGCGTTTCTGCTCCTTTCTTCTCAGCTTATCTTCTGCTGTTGCAGTTATCCCTTGCTGCAGCTTCTCTCCACATTCCTTGTGGCTCTGCTCAGCTTTGCTGCAGAGACCTCTCCCGCAGCTCCTCTCCGCTCCTTGCGGTTCTACCTGGCTCCGCTCCTTGCGGTTCTACCTGGCTCCGCTCCTTGCGGTTCTACCTGGCTCCGCTCCTTGGGGTTCTACCTGGCTCCGCTCCTTGCGGTTCTACCTGGCTCCGCTCCTTGCGGTTCTACCTGGCTCCGCTCCTTGTGGTTCTACCTGGCTCCGCTCTTTGCGGTTCTACTTCTCCTGCACTTGGCTCCGCCGCCAGCTCTTGGCTCCGCCTCCTGCCTGTTTGCACTTGGCTCCACCTCCAGCTCTTGGCTCCGCCTCCTGCGGTTTTGCTCTTGGCTCTGCCTCCTGCACTTCTGTTCTTGCCTCCAGCTCCTGTGCTTTCACTCTGCATCCGCTCTTGCGGTCTTTTTCTACTTATTCCTAAGTCCTCGTGTCTGAACAGGTTCTTACCCGTTCTACATACCTGCCTGCAGACCGGTCCCTACCGGTTCTTCCAGTGTGCCAGTCTTGTCCACCAGTCCTGCCAGAGAGCCAGCCGTGCCTGCCTACCTGAGAGCCAGCCGTGCCCGCCTGCCTGACAGTGTTCCTGTTGTACCCGTCTGCCTGCCTATGTGCCAGCCGTGCCCGCTTGCTTGTCTATGTTCCGTTCCCCGGTGGGATCAGCAGCCACAACCAGACTCCACCCTGGAGTGGTACCTGGTAGCTCCCTATTGCACAAGTCTGACCTCAACATCAGAGGCTCCAGCGAACACCTAGGAAGCTACTTAGTTACGCCCCTTCCTGGGAAGTTTGGTCTGTGGTCCAGTGGGGCCACTCCCCCGCACGCCCGCGCCAACCAGTCTGGGCGCGAGCATGACATAGGACCTGAGAGAATTACGTCACGGCTTGTGATTGGTCGCTGAGCGGTCACGTGGGCCGCCGCGACCAATCACAAAGCCGTGACGTCTTCTAAGGCCCTGAACGCGCTCATTCTTAGGAACGGAAGATGCCGATTACTACCAGGGCTCGTCGGAGAGGTGAGTATATCAATATTTTTTATTTTAATTCTTTATTTTACACTTAAATGTGGATTCCGATACCGATTTCCGATATCACAAACATATCGGAACTCGGTATCGGAATTCCGATACCAGATTCAGAAGATCGCCGACCTC
The DNA here is from genome assembly GCF_051348905.1 of Ranitomeya variabilis. Taxonomy (NCBI): domain Eukaryota; kingdom Metazoa; phylum Chordata; class Amphibia; order Anura; family Dendrobatidae; genus Ranitomeya; species Ranitomeya variabilis. The sequence goes on from NC_135234.1 coordinate 323,216,078, forward strand.
ATGGCCGACCCCACACAGGGGTCGGGTCGGGTTTCATGAAACCCGACTTTGCCAAAAGTCGGCGACTTCTGAAAATGGTCGACCCGTTTCGCTCAACCCTACTGATGACCAATGGTCCCAACAGGGGGGGGGGGGACACACACCTCCGGGTATCCTCGCCCCTACCACAGGGGCCATATGGGCAATATACGGTGTATAATACCACTCTATACCCCTATCTAGTCCTCAGTATTTGTTTACAGCCAATCAAATATCAAATTTAACACAATCTTTATTAGTGAGCAAGCTAAAGTGACATAACTATTTTATAAATGAAAAAAAGAGAAACTTTAATAAATATATATTATCAAAAGTAAAAAGTTATTTTATCAAGGGTGATATAGCAATGCAATTGCTCGGATGAGTACCGTATATACTCGAGTATAAGCCGATCCGAGTATAAGCCGACCCCCCTAATTTTGCCACAAAAAACTGGGAAAACTTATTGACTCGAGTATAAGCCTAGGGTGGAAAATGCAGCAGCTACCGGTGAATTTCAAAAATAAAAATAGATGCTCCATACCATTCATTATTGCCCCATAGATGCTCCATATAAAGCTGTGCCATATATAATGCTCCATACCATTGATTATTGCCCCATATATTATCCATATATAGCTGTGCCATATAGAATGCTCTGCACCGTTCATTATGGCCCCATAGATGCTCCATATAAAGCTGTGCCCCATATACAATGCTCTGCACCGTTCATTATGGCCCTATAGATGCTCCATATAAAGCTGTGCCATATATGCTCTGCACCGTTCAGTTTGGCCCCATAGATGCTCATTATAAAGCTGTGCCCTATATGCTCTGCACCGTTCAGTTTGGCCCCATAGATGCTCATTATAAAGCTGTGCCATATATAATGCTCTGCACCGTTCATTATGGCCCCATAGATGCTCATTATAAAGCTGTGCCATATATGCTCTGCACCGTTCAGTTTGGCCCCATAGATGCTCATTATAAAGCTGTGCCCTATATGCTCTGCACCGTTCAGTTTGGCCCCATAGATGCTCATTATAAAGCTGTGCCCTATATGCTCTGCACCGTTCAGTTTGGCCCCATAGATGCTCATTATAAGGCTGCCCCATATGGAATGCTCTGCAGCGTTCAGTTTGGCCCCATAGATGCTCCACATAAAGCTGTGCCATATATATAGTGCTCTGCACCGTTGCCCCATAAATGCTCCACATAAATCTGTGCCATATATAATGCTGCTGCAATAAAAAAAAAAACACATACTCACCTTTCTTGCTTGCAGCTCCCGAGCGTCCGGTCTCGGCGTCTCTCCGCACTGACTGATCAGGCAGAGGGCGCCGCGCACACTATATGCGTCATCGTGCCCTCTGACCTGAACAGTCAGAGCGGAGAGACGCCGGGAAGATGGAGCGGCACCCGGCGTGTGGATCGTGGACAGGTAAATATGCGATACTTACCTGCTCCCGGCGTCCCGCTCCTTCCCCCGGACAGCTGGTCTCCGGGTGCCGCAGCCTCTTCCTCTATCAGCGGTCACCGGCACCGCTGATTAGAGAAATAAATATGCGGCTCCACCCCTATGGGAGTGGAGTCCATATTCATAAGTTTAATGAGCGGTCCCACGTGACCGCTGTACAGGGGAAGAGCTGCGGCACTCGAAGACAGTGTGACGGGCAGGGGGAGCGTCAGGATCGCCGGGACTAGGTAAGTATGCCTCAGCGCCCTCTCCCCCTCACCCGCCGACCCTGCCGCCGACCGTGACTCGAGTATAAGCCAAGAGGGGCACTTTCAGCCCAAAAATTTGGGCTGAAAATCTCGGCTTATACTCGAGTATATACGGTAGATTTCTTCAACAGTGGTATTCATATAGTAGCAAAGTATCTGTGAAGACAAAACACAGTAAAAAAATCTTTTAAAATTATTTCAATAGAAATAGAAACAATAATAAAAATACAAATACATAAATTGATACCAAATATATCTAATGTCCTTGGGAACCATACGGTCCCCACTACACCACCAAAGTCCGAATAAGCCGAATGAGGAGAAACCAAGGGACAATGCAACCTCTTCCAATCTCACAATATTGGATTTATTTTAAATTCAAGATTTAGACCCGCTGATTTAAGTGTATTTAATCTATAAATCCACTCCAGTTCTTTCCGTTTTAAGGCCAGTCTCACACGTCCAGATTTTTCCGGTACGTGAAGAAACGGTCCCGGAGCTATCCATGTTCGTGTGTCAGGGTCTGCACATAGGCCATCCGTGTGTCATCCGTGTGCTGTCCGTGTGTCCCTGTTTCTCGTCCATGTGAATACGTATCACTTACAATGATTTTGAGGTCCATATGAGGTGTTAAGGCATTAATTAGAAGCTTGGAACTTGCAAAGGTGTGATCCATTAATGATTATGTGTTAAAACAGTTCCTAAAAGTTTTTGGACAATGACATATCATCTTAGGGGTGTGTGCTAGGACTCCTTTGTTGTCACAAATATGTCTACTGACAATGAGGCGTTGTAGTCATTGGAATGGCTCGTGTCACGTCGCTTTTGGGTTCGCCACCATATGCTTGAACCACAGCTGCAAAAGAGGCTATGGGTTCACCCTCTACTCTTGCTACGTGGGGCATATGGTAATTTTACAAAATTCTATAATGAACTTCGCAGATACCCTGTGAAGTTTGTTGCTTTTTGTTTTTCCATTCCCGGCTTTGACAACATACTTCATGTTTTGCAGTCTTACCTTCTCAGACAAGACACCTGCATGCAACTCAGCATTTCTCCGGAGGAGCGTTTGCTAGTAACCTTGAGGTAATATTTTTGCGCAAAACTTGATATTGTGACCAATAACATAAAAACCATCGTAATGGGTTAAGTGTTTCAATTTCTAGTGAGTAATGTTCGAGTTCACTAGGTTATACGATGACCATAATCGTAAGTGCCAAACATGTCTTTGTTAACCATTGGCATAGAAATAAAGCCATACAGTGTGTTGTGGGCACTACTATTTGATTGTTAGTAAGAATACATATCCAAACTCTTAACATGGCCACTTTGTGAAATGTACAGTATAAGTGACACCTGTGTGGTGCATTAATGGGTGTGGGTTATATTGGACTAAACATATTTTTTTATGTTGATCTGTGCTGTATTACCTTCACTATGTAAAAATTGTTTGATTTATTAACATAATCCACAATTGATGGCGAATGTTTCACATCCAAACTATGGTTAGGTTAGCAGATTCTTGGCTACTGGCAATTCATATTCTTCAATTCATTTTGAGTTCCTCCTTGGCATGTCAACCATATCCGGGATTGTGCACTTAACCTGTGATCTGATTTGGGACCAGTTAAAGAGCCGCCTCATGCCTCAGCCAAACACACAAGACTGGTTGCGGATTGCCCAGGGTTTCTTGGAAGCCACTGAGTTCCCAAACTGCATTTGTGCCCTGGATGGTAAACACATTCGTGTCAAGAAGCCGACAAACTCTGGTTCTCGTTATTTTAATTACAAAAAATATTTTTCCGTTGTGCTGCTGGCTGTAGCTGACATCAACTACTGTTTTGTTCTTGCTGACATTGGGGCATATGGGAGTGACTCTGATGCTCGCATCTTTAGAGCATCCAGATTAGCTTGGCGAATTGCGACAATAATTTAAATCTGCCACTACCATGTGTGCTTCCTGGTGCGTCAGGCCCACCTGCACCATTTATCGTGGTTGCTGATGAGGGTTTTGCGCTCTCAAGGTATTTTCTTCGACCATTTCCACGTCGAGGTATGGACAACCGGAGAATTTTTAACACTCGACGGATGAAAGCCCGTCGATTGGTTGAGTGTGCTTTTGGAATCTTGACTTCAAGATGACATATTTTTGAAACTCAAATCCAAATGCATCCAGAAAATGTCCAGCCAGTCATAAAGGCTACCATTATTTTGCATAATTTCTGCCGACAACAAGAACCATCCACGAATGATGTTGATGATTGGGAGAGTGGTTAATGTGACATTACCAGAGGAAAGACAGCATGCTCCCCGAGTAGCTCACTCTGCCCTTATAGTCAGGAATATTTTTGCTGATTATTTTTTGACACCAGATGGTAGTGTGCCATGGCAAATGGAGGAGCCCAACTAATGTTACACTTAAATATGTATTCTGTCCAAAAGTGTATTTTTTTATACCTTTTTTTTGGTCCCTTTTCTAACAAATTGGTTAGGGACTCGCAAGGTAATGAGGACCCTTGACGTGGGTTGCGAGCTTACATTTGATGTGGGTAATTGATACATGGTCGTATCAAAGCCCCATTGCTACCTGTAACAAGTAACTAATACCTCATTATAATGTGTTTACTGTGGGTGTGATAAATATGCCATGTACTAAAGTATGTAGTTGGTCTGATAATTGTAGACTAACACCAAATTTCTAAGACCCTCACTCATTGACTGTGTTCTGGAAGGAGAGTGGGTCACCTTGCGATCATGTTGTTCAGACATACTGAACTTGAAGTGTACAATTTCACTGCCATTTGACCACGGTCAATAGTTCGACGCAGTTGAGGCTGTGAGGCAGCGCAGCTTCAGTGACCTCACTGCTAGTCAATGAAGCTGTGTGCACCACCACCATCTCCTCCTTTCCACTTATTTTTAATCTGTGACAGATTAATATTACCCCCATCCTGGTTGTAAATTGTGTATGGGCCAGATATGGATGACTTTGTGGGACATAACGGTGGACAGGTATGGTATATTGCTTATTTGTTTTGGAATTTTTTTCTTTCGGTCATATCAATTAACTATTGTAACAATTATATAGACTTTGACAAATAAACAGGACATATTAACACTAGGGTTGAGCGAAACGGGTCGGCCATTTTCAGAAGTCGCCAACTTTTGGCAAAGTCGGGTTTCATGAAACCCGACCCCTGTGTGGGGTCGGCCATGAGGTCGGCGATCTTCTGAATCTGGTATCGGAATTCCGATACCAAGTTCCGATATGTTTGCGATATCGGGAATCGGTATCGGAATCCATATTTAAGTGTAAAATAAAGAATCAAAATAAAAAATATTGATATACTCACCCTCGGACGCGCCCTGCTTCTTTCCGGCAGCCTTCCTTCCTAAGAATGAGCGCGTGAATGACCTGCGGTGACGTCGCGGCTTGTGATTGGTCGCATGAGCGGTCACATGGGCGGTCACGCGACCAATCACAAGCCGTGACCTCATCTAAGGTCCTTCACTCGCTCATTCTTAGGAAGGAAGGCTGCCGGAAAGAAGCAGGGCGTGTCCGAGGGTGAGTATATACCTAATAGGAATATACTCACCCTCGGACGCGCCCTGCTTCTTTCCGGCAGCCTTCCTTCCGAAGAATGAGCGCGTGAAGGACCTTAGATGACGTCGCGGCTTGTGATTGGTCGCGTGACCGCCCATGTGACCGCTCACGCGACCAATCACAAGCCGCGACGTCACCGCAGGTCATTCACGCGCTCATTCTTAGGAAGGAAGGCTGCCGGTTAGTACCAGGGCGCGTCCGAGGGTGAGTATATCAATATTTTTTATTTTGATTCTTTATTTTACACATTAATATGGATCCCAGGGCCTGAAGGAGAGTTTCCTCTCCTTCAGACCCTGGGAACCATAGTATCCCATTGCACTGCATTGGGTTTCGTGTTTCGGCCGACCCCGACCCCGACTTTTTTATAGGATCGGCCGATTTCACTCGACCCGACTTTTGAGAAATTCGGGTTTCGTGAAACCCGACCCGATCCTATAAAAAAAAAAGTCGCTCAACCCTAATTAACACTTTACCAATGTGTTTTATTTTTCTTACAACACATGTATTCATCCGAGGGTGTAGCAAAATTAAACCACATTTTTTGACAACATGATGAAGGTAACCTACTTAGTGCTGTTACAGATGTAGATGGGGATAAGGTTGTGTTTTGTAAGACTCATCCAAAATTGTTTGTGAAACACTTTGTGGCTGAGGCAAAGTAGGTTACGAGTCAACATTCTGGCTCAGATATGATTGCGAACTACTATAGGTATATCACCTCCTGGCATACGGTTGTGCAGACCAAATTGGCTTACCACAGGTGTCTGGTGCCTTGATGGTAGATTGTAGGGTTGTGGCATAGCAAAATGAGCACCACTACTATCACCCACAGACATGCTGGAGGACATTGCTTTACAATGTGGGCTGTAGGTCATGCTTGGATCAGACATTTGCCCATATTGCTGACTACTGGCATGGGCATGAGGCACAGAGGCTGGATCAGACATTTGCACATATTGCTGACTAGTGGCACGGGCATGAGGCACTGAGGCTGGATCAGACATTTGCACATATTGCTGACTACTGGCACGGGCATGAGGCACTGAGGCTGGATCAGACATTTGCACATATTGCTAACTAGTTGCACGGGCATGAGGCACTGAGGCTGGATCAGACATTTGCCCATATTGCTGACTACTGGCATGGGCAGGAGGCACTGAGGCTGGATCAGACATTTGCCCATATTGCTGACTACTGGCACTGGCATGAGGCTGGATCAGACATTTGCACATAATCATGGATGTAGCAACGGGCAGGAGGAAAACAAACAGGAGCATACATTTGTGGATAACGATGTGTGGCGGCAGGAGGTGGAAGCATGGACGAGGGTGCAGGCATTTGCTGTGATTGTTGTGTTTCTGCCCCAGGATTGACCCCTGAAGATAGTGTGCCTACATTTTATGCATGTGTTATGTTGGTAGCAGAAGGCATTTGTATTTGATGCTGGGCAACTCGCCCTTATTCAATGGGCCCTAGCACAGAGTTTGGGTCCTGCTCTCCTTGGCTTGCAGCAATGAGGGTCAATATTGCAGCCCGTACCTGTTCCTGCCGTTCATCAGAAACTTTGGCTAGGCAAGGACAGAGGGAGCGACAAAACCGATCTGCTGAATTTTCAGGTGTCATGGAATTTAGTATGAATAAAACTCGAGCATCAATGAGCTCGGGCAGCATAAGTGGCTCTTCATGTCTCCTGGTTCATCTATCTTGAAGCGTGTGTGAAAGATAATGAGGTAGATTGGATGTTGATGCTGCCTGTGGTGCTGGGGCTGCTGTTTGTGATGTTGTTGGGGCTGTTGGTTGGGTGCTTCCAGGACCAGCATCAATGGAGGTTTCAGCAGCATCAGAAACCTGTTCATCAGGCTGTGCTGATGGAGTCGGGTCTGCTGGGGCTTCGGTCTCCGATGCCGAGGTACATGGCACTGATCTTGCTGTTGTTGGCGATTCATCAGAGTCTTCAAGGTTGTCATCAGTTCTAGGATAAATAACATTGTGACAAACTGTTAATGTTATAAGTAATCCAAAATAACATAAAAAACCTAGTTTTTGAGAAAAAATGAAGTCATGTGTCGAGCATGTTGCTTTTTGTTAATTGAACATGTAAACACGAGTATTATTTAAAACACAAATGTACTTATGAAAGAGAACTATTGAACACAGATTTACATGAATGTTTCCAAATGTTTAATATTCAGAAATATGGTAAAATACAGTGTAGTTAGTGTAATATGTTGGTAAAATCGTATCCAGTGACTTACGGATTTAGTTCCAGGATTGGGCGAAGAAAGGCTAAGTTTCTGTAGAACACATATTGACGCTTTTTGGAAGCACCTGCCGTGGAGGGGATTACATTCCCGCCTAAACTGGTCCCTCGCTGAGCACCATCGATTTAACCAAATCAACTGTTGGGAAAGTTTAAAAACAACAAGTCACATTCCTGCAAATAACAAAATATTCATTAAACAACAACACAATGTGTTCAGCTATGTTAGATTTAAAAAGTAGTATGATTTTGATCATCATGCCTGGTCCCCAAAAAATAAAGAAAAATAGAATTAGACTTACCGGTAATTCGGTTTCTAGGAACCTTCCATGACAGCAGTATCGGAGGATGTCTCCCCACCCTAATAGGGGACAGGAAATAAAGAGGTTAAATACCCCTCCCCTTCCTGCAACCACCAGTGTTTTTTCTGGACACAGTAGCATTTATAGTTACCACCTAAGTGCAGGAATCACCCAATAAGAATATCAGATAGGGAGGGAAATTAGTGCTGTCATGGAAGGTTCCTAGAAACCGAATTACCGGTAAGTCTAATTCTATTTTCTCCAGTCACCTTCCACGACAGCAGTATCGGAGTAATGCCAACAGCTAATTTCTTAGGGAGGGACTACTGCCTGCAGAACGCGTCTGCCAAACGATAGGTCCCTATTGAAATTTAGTCTGTAATGCCTGGTGAATGTATGGACTGACAACCAAGTGGCGGCTCTGCATATCTGCTCAGACGCTGCGTTCCCGCTCTCTGCCCAGGAAGTCGAAACTGAATGGGTGGAGTGGGTTTTCAGCGATGCCGGGGGTGCAAGCTTCTGGGATGAATATGCAAGTTTGGCCTGTTTGATCCAGTTAGCAATCGTACTTTTAGCTGCTTTTTTGCCTTTATTCCGTCCTGTCAACTGGGCGAATAGGTTTTGGTCTATCCTCCAACCTTCCGTCTGTTAGAGGTAGAAAAGGACCACCCTGCGGACATCCAGGGTGTGAAAGGCTTCTTCCTCCGGGTTAGAGGGATTTGGACAGAATGAGGGTAGAACGATATCCTGACTTCTGTGGAAGTCTGAGACCACTTTAGGCATAAAGGAAGGGTCTGGCTTAATGATTATGCTATCCATGGTTATGGTTAGATATGGCTCCTGAACTGACAAAGCCTGTAGCTCTCCTATACGCCTAGCGGTAATGATTTCTACTAGGAAGACAGTCTTAAGGGTCATAATTTTTAGGCTGATGGCTGATAAGGGTTCAAAGGGGTCCCCGGTCAGACTATTTAGGACAAGGTTCAAATCCCAAGGAGGGGTCTGGACATAGAGCCTAGGGCGAATCCTAGTTGCAGATGTCATGAAACGTCTAACCCAATGGTGGCTTGCTAAATCCTGATCAAAGAAAGAACTAAGTGCTGACACCTGAACCTTTAGGGTACTAGGTGAGAGCCCTAGATCCAGTCCCTTCTGGAGAAATTCTAAGATTTGTGCAATATTGGGATTGAATGGATCGGGTTTGTTTGGGAAACACCAGGATGAAATTTTTTTCCGAACCTTGCCATAGATGGCTCTGGTTATTGGTTTCCTACTTTTTTGTAGGGTCTGAATTACGTCATCTGAGAGACCTCTGGCTCTCAGAATCTCGGCCTCAGTAACCAGGCCGCCAGTTTCAACTTGTGTAAGTCTGGGTGTAGCAGGGGTCCCTGCTGAAGAAGGTCGACTATCTGGGGCAGAAGTATCGGGCCTTCTAGAGGCATGTCTGTCAATACCAGCTTCTTCCTGGCCACATCGGTGCTACCAGAATCATTGTGACTCGGTCTGCCTGGATCTTTTGTAGTGTTCTTGGTAACATAGGAATTGGTGGGAAGGCGTATGCCAGAGCAAACTTCCAAGGATGAGAGAAGGCATCCAGTCCCTGAGCTTCGCTTGAGGGGCTGAGGGAGAAGAAAGTGCTTGACTTCGTGTTCTGACTGTTGGCAAACAGATCCACGTTGTGACTTCTCCACCTCCGGACCAGGGGTAGGAATACCTCTTGGTTTAGAGACCATTCTCCAGGATGGAAATCTCACCTGCTGAGGAAGTATGCCTGGGCATTGTCTAATCCCTTTATGTGCACTGCCGTGATGGACAGGAGGTGTTTTTCTGCCGAGGAAAAAATCCTTGCAGTGGTTAATTTCAAGCTGGTGTATGTCGTGCCTCCCTGGTGTCGGAGGTAGGCCACTGTTGTCGTGTTGATGGACATTACACGTACATGGTGACCTTGGATGAGGATAGATGCAGCTTTTAGCGCCTCCTCCACCGCTTTTAGTTCCCTCAGATTTGAGGAGCTGGACCTGATGTTTGGGGCCCAGAACCCCTGGAAGTGGGAACCTTCTACTATGGTGCCCCAGCCTCTCTGGCTTGCATCCGTTGTGAGCACCTTCAGAGGAAGTTGATCCCAGCTGACTCCCTGTTGAAGGTTCTGGGAGTTCAGCCACCATGAAAGGGAGTATTTTACGTGAGTGGGGAGAGGAATCCTCCTGGTTAATGCATTCTGGCGTCCTTTTGAATGCATCAGGATGTGGGACTGAAGGACTCTTGTGTGGGCCTGGGCCCAGGAGACTGCTTGGATGCATGACGTCAATGAACCCAGGATTGACATCGAGTCTATTAAGGTCGGGGTCCTCTGATTCCGGAATCTGGAAATCCTGTTGAGGAGATCGAGTTGACGGTCCCTGGGTAAGAAGGACATTCTTTCCCCTGAGTCCAGAAGAACTCCTAAGAATTTTTTCCTCGAAGATGGATGGAGATCCGACTTCTCCATGTTTGGAATCCACCCCAGGGATCTCAGGATATCCAGGACCTTCGTCACATCCAGATTCAGACGAGGAATGGATGGAGCGACAATAAGAAAATCGTCCAGATACGGGATGATACAGATCCCCTGTTGTTGGATGAAGATCACTGCTTCTGACATGATCTTGGTAAAGACCCGTGGAGCTGACGAGACTCCGAATGGAAGGACATTGAATTGATAATGGCTGACTCGATGGTCTTGGGCCACTGCAAATCTGAGGAACTTCCTGTGGTCGGGATGTATCGACACATGATAGTATGCGTCTCTCAGATCTAACATAGCCATTACCCAGTACTGACCAATAAGCGGGATTGCTGATCTGATCGATTCCATTTTAAATCTTCGATATTTGATCACCTGATTTAGAGGTTTCAGGTTTATGATGATCCGGTGTTTCCCACAGGGCTTTTTTTTTTACCAAAAATAGGTGAGAGTAGGGACCCTCTCCCATTTCCTGATACGGTACCCGGGAGATTACTCCTGCCTGAAGCAGACTGAGAAGATCTGCAATCAGGGATTCTCGAAGGTGTGGGGACTGTAGGGAGGTAATTGTTAAACGGGGAGGAGGAGGACTCTCGAATTCTAACCTCAGGCCTTCCTGTATGGTACACAGGACCCACTGATTTGTGGTGATGGCCTGCCATTGGGAGAGAAAGCCCGAGAGCCGGCCCCCGACCGGAGAGCAGTCATTGCTTCTCAGGGGTCTGCTGGGTTTTGGGGGACAAGGATGTTCCTGGTTTTACCCCCTTTGGGGTAGCTCCACTGACCCGTTTTACCTTTACCCCTGTAATCTCTCTGGGGAACTTGCTCACGGGGGGACGAAAAAAGCGTTTCTTGGAGCTTCTCTGCTCCGGAAGAGCTTTTATTTTTATCTGTAGCCTTGTCTAAGATCTCATCAAGGGGCGGCCCAAACATATAATGTCCCTGAAAGGGAATACCACACAATTTGGATTTGGAGGTAATGTCACCCCCCAGGATTTAAGCCATAGAGCTCTCCTAGCTGAATTGGAGAGAACTGCAGACCTAGCGGCTACCCGTACAGACTCAGCGGAAGCATCCTCAAGGAACCCTGTTGCCTTCTGAAGAAGTGGTAGAGAGTTTAATATCTCTTCCCTTGATGTCCCCTGTGAAAGGTGATTCTCTAAAGTACGTAGCCAGAGAAATAGGGATCTGGCAACACATGTTGAGGCCACATTTGTTTTCAGTAGATTAGTAGATGTGTCCCAAGATTTCCTTAACAAGCTCTCGATTTTCCGATCCATAGGATCTTTGAGCTGAGAGGAATCTTCAAAGGGAAGAGCTGTTTTTTTGGTTACTCTGGACACCTGTACATCTTCTTTAGGAATTTCCCATAAAGAACAGTCCCCTTTAATTCTGTCGGGACACTCAAACCTTTCTCAGGTAGGCCCCACTCATGAAGGACAAGATTTTCAATGTTTTCATGTATAGGGAACCCCTTCGGGGTCCTGGGATTTAACCCCCCAAACATATCATCCTGAACGGAGTGGCTCGCTACCTCCTCCTCTACCGCTATGGTGCCCCTCACCATGGAAATTAGCTCTTCCATATCTTCGGAAGAAAAAATATATTTTTTATTATCTGATCTGGGGTTGGAAGTAGAACCCTCATTCTCCCAAATGTCCTCCGAACCCGAGGTACGGATCTTGCCTGAGTCAGAGTCAGAATCCACAGGAGCCAACCTCCTTTTCTTAGGAGTAGGGGGCTGTGGTGTCAGGGCCTGGGAAAGCGCCGCCATAGAGGACTGGACCTCCTGTCTGATGAGGGTTCTGATGCTGTCCAGAAGAGAGGGCTGCTCATTACGCAGCACTTCATCCGTGCATGGTTGGCAGAGCTTTTTCTTATAAGTGGAGGGAAGCTTGGACGCACATGCACCACACTTGCGGCTGGGCATCTTATCCATTTTAGAGGCACGGACCTTGTCTCCCTAAAACGAGAAAGGTGAACTAAGACACTTTATAATTAACTGGACAGCAAGGGACCTCATCCACTACTTACAGTAGGAGGATGAACGCTGGGCTCTGCAGAAGCAGAGTGCAGGGGTTTGTCGCCGTCCATATGGTCAGTCAGTCAACAGTCACAGAGGGACATACACAGATGGGCCTTACCTAGAGGCTTTCCCCCCGACCAGGAATATATACGTATCAAGGTCGCCAGCGAGTTTAGTGCTCCTCCTCCCTAGGGTTCGTAGGGGATGATGCAAGCAACGCCCATCATGGCTGCCGCGGGATCAGGACGCCGGCCGGCGCACGCTCCAGTGCATAGGGACGAAACCGGAAGTTCGGATGCGTCACTTCCGGTGCGTGCGCGCGGCCTCCAGCAGCAGAAAGGAGGGAGGAGAAAGCCGGGGAGCTACAGGAGGATCCCGATGCACTTCACCGACCTGCTTTACCTCCCGAGGAGGCACAGGAAGGGCGGGATAGGGGTCCCAAGTCGCGCGGAAGAGCAGAGATGGGAGCAGTCACAGGAGGAGGAGAGCGGAGCCCCTGACCTCGACTGCCCGGCTCATGCAGGTAACAGCGCTCCCGATCGCCGGCCACGGCAGCACTATCGGAAAACCTCTTCATGCGCCATAGGGGACAGGAAAAACACTGGTGGTTGCAGGAAGGGGAGGGGTATTTAACCTCTTTATTTCCTGTCCCCTATTAGGGTGGGGAGACGTCCTCCGATACTGCTGTCGTAGGTGTCTGGAGAAAAATTGGTTATCCCTTGCCATTGAGACTAAGAAGTGTGTGACCACTTAGCGCCATGGTGTAATTCAAAAAATTAAGGATTGTCCACCATGAGCACTGTTCTAAACTGTTTGAACAAACACAGCCTGCAGGACTTTGGCTGGGTATAACAGCCCAAACATTACCACAATTACCAATGAGCATTAGCCATATGTAAGGGCTTGCCTTGTGTGAATAATTTTGTATGATGGCATGAATGAAGTCTAAACATTGGATTTAACTCAGTCACACACAAACTGTGGTGTGGGCAGCAAGAAATGTTTAAAGCAAATACTCCAAGGGGCTACTATGTTTGATTTTTTGTGTATGTTGAATTAAGAATAGCAGGCAGCTATCCTTAAATATTTAAAATTTAAATCTTCACAAACTTTGTTTGGAGCCTGTCATGGTATCCCTCGGATCGTGTGTCCCAAAGATCAGGATGTTGCTCCACCAAACTTATTAGCCACTCTGTGTCCACACGGGGGCCATAATATTATCCAAAGTCACCAGAGTTGAAAGATGCCAGCATCATTCTGATAACTTGCCAACTTCACCTCAGAACTTAAAATGGTGTCTAGACTTATGGCAAACTTTGGCCCAAATAATGTCTAGACACCTGTCTGGTATTGATACAATTGCTTAGAATGTTAACCCTATAAATTTTAAAAAGCACACGGATGTGATCCGTGTGCGGTACGTGTTTACACGCACCCATTGACTTTAATGGGTCCGTGTGATCTGTGCACTCCCACGAACACTGACATGTCTCCGTGCTTTGCACACGGACACGCGGTCCATGAAGACACGCTGACATGTGCAGACACATTCATTTGAATGTGTCTGCGTGTGTACTGACACGTGACACTGTCACCACACGTACCGGAGCCACTGACGTGTGAAACCGAACTCTATCCCCCTCTCTTCTCTGTGAAGGGACTGTGTCTATAATCCTGAACCATAATTGTTTCTCAGAATGATTAATTTCTACAAAATGTTTAGAAACAGGAAGGTCCAATCTCTTTTTTTTTTTATAGTATAACGATTAGTGTTGAGCATTCCGATACCACAAGTATCGGGTATCGGCCGATACTTGCGGTATCGGAATTCCGATACCGAGATCCGATACTTTTGTGGTATCGGGAATCGGTATCATCGAAACAACATTAATGTGTAAAATAAAGAATTAAAATAAAAAATATTGATATACTCACCTGTCCGGAGGCCCCTGGACATCACCGCTGGTAACCGGCAGCCTTCTTTGCTTAAAATGAGCGCGTTTATGGCCTTCCATGACGTCACGGTTTCTGATTGGTCGCGTGCCGCTCATGTGACCGCCACGCGACCAATCACAAGCCGTGACGTAATTCTCAGGTCCTAAATTCCTAATTCTATGGAATGGCCATAAACGCGCTCATTTTAAGCAAAGAAGGCTGCCGGTTCACAGCGGTAAGGTCCAGGCTGCGTTGGAGAGGTGAGTATATCAATATTTTTTATTTTAATTCTTTATTTTACACATTAATATGGATCCCAGGGCCTGAAGGAGAGTTTCCTCTCCTTCAGACCCTGGGAACCATCAGGGATACCTTCCAATACTTGAGTCCCATTCACTTGTATTGGTATCGGGTATCGGTATCGGATCAGATCCGATACTTTGCCGGTATCGGCCGATACTTTCCGATACCGATACTTTCAAGTATCGGACGGTATCGCTCAACACTAATAACGATGATGATTTATGCAGGTCTTAAAATCACAGGTGGTTTCACCTACATAGAGTAGAGAACATGGGCATTGCAATAAACACCACGCCATGTGGGCCTAATAAAGTCGACTTGTATTATTTTGCTAAAACCTGGAGTGCTGCCTTCCATTTTTTGTCCCTATACATATATATATACACTGCTCAAAAAAATAAAGGGAACACTTATAAACAACAGAATATAACTCCAAGTAAATCAAACTTCTGTGAAATCAAACTGTCCACTTTGGAAGCAACACTGTGACAATTTCACATGCTGTTGTGCAAATGGAATAAACAACAGATGTAAATTATTGGCAATTATCAAGACAAAATAAAAAAATGTCCAGCTTCACCGAATCCGTGAAAAAAAAGTTTTCTTTATTTACAAACTTAAACATGGAGGATACAAACTTCAGCACAAACCATATGGGTACGAATCTCAACGTGTTTCTTGAGACTAAGCTCTCTTAATCATGACATGTTGTCATGATTAAGGGAGCTTAGTCTTCAGAAACGCGTTGAGATTCATACACATGGTTTGTGCTGAAGTTTGTATCCTCCATGTTTAAGTTTGTGAATAAAGAAAACTTTTTTTCACGGATTTGGTGAAGCTGGACATTTTTTTCTTTTGGATTCTACACGCCTGGACCCAGCGGGTCCATGCTCCTGAAACTCAGTTTATTCATCACGTGTGAGCTGGTTTATATTCCTTCTCTTTAAAATTATCAAGACACCCTCAATAAAGGAGTGGTTCTGCAGGTGGGGACCACAGACCACAGCTCAGTACCAATGGTTTCTGGCTGAAGTTTTGGTCACTTTTGAATGTTGGTTGCTTTCACACTCGTGGTAGCATGAGATGGACTCTACAACCCACACAAGTGGCTCAGGTAGTGCAGCTCATCCAGGATGGCACATCAATGCGAGCTGTGGCAAGAAGGTTTGCCGTGTCTGTGTAGTGTACAGAGGCTGGAGGTGCTACCAGGAGACAGGCCAGTACACCAGGAGACGTGAAGGGGGCCATAGGAGGGCAACAACCCAGCAGCAGGACTACTACCTCAGCCTTTGTGCAAGGAGGAACAGGAGGAGCACTGCCAGAGCCCTGCAAAATGACCTTCAACAGGCCACAAATGTGCATGTTTCTGCACAAACTGTTAGAAACTGACTCTATGAGGATGGTCTGAGGGCCCGGGGTCCACAGATGGGGGTTGTGCTCACAGCCCAACACCGTGCAGGATGCTTGGCATGTGCCACAGAACACCAGGATTGGCAAATTCACCACTGGCGCCCTGTGCTCTTCACAGATGAAAGCAGGTTCACACTGAGCACATGTGACAGACGTGACAGAGTCTGGAGACACCGTGGAGAGCGATCTGCTGCCTGCCACACACACTACTGAGCA
This sequence comes from Ranitomeya variabilis, assembly GCF_051348905.1. Classification (NCBI taxonomy): domain Eukaryota; kingdom Metazoa; phylum Chordata; class Amphibia; order Anura; family Dendrobatidae; genus Ranitomeya; species Ranitomeya variabilis. Next base: position 323,232,383 of record NC_135234.1, read on the forward strand.
TCATTTCCTTGTCTTGAGGCATTTCCACTGAAGTTGGATTAGCCTCTAACTTCATTTTCCACTTAGATTTTGAGCATCATTCCAACTCTAGACCTCTGTGGGATATTAGTTGTGATTTACGGTGATTATTTTTAGGTTTTATTGTTCTCAACACATTACACTATGTAATGAATAAAGATTTCCAACTGGAATATTTCATTCAGTGATATCTAGGACGTGGGAGTTTAGTGTTCCCTTTATTTGTTTGAGCAGTATATATATATATATATATATATATATATATATATATTTAGATATATAGATGTGAGTAATCAATACAATTAGTTTAGTGTGTGTGCAAATTATGGGACATGTATTTAATAAATAAAGTTATTGCTTTTAAAAAAATGGCGTGGGCTCTCGCGCAAATTTCAGAACCAGCAGAGGTTCAGTTCAGCACGGCTGCGAGCAGCAGCTACAGTGACTAGTGGTGCCGTCGCTGAAGCAGCGCTCCCTCACAGCCTGAACTGGGATGACCTCTGTAGCATGGAAAAATGCCAGTTCATTTTCCCACGCTCGAGTTCACTGACAGTCAAGCTGGGAGCCAGTGCAGCATCAGTGACATCAGCAGGGCTGCCACTAGGTATTTTGGGGCCCCATACTGGCAACATTTTCGTGGCCCCCTTGATACTCCGCCCAGGCTCCACCCCTCAAACTGTCCACAGCCCCACCGCTCTCTCTCTTGGAAAAACTCCACTTCTCACCAATCACACATTAAGACCGGGTTCTCACTTGTGAGTTAAATTCGAGAAACTTGCGTGAGTCTCTCGCATTAAGTCTCGGCGCTGCCGCCGGCACTCGGGACCGGAGCGTGTGGCTGCATAGAAATACATGCAGCTGCAAACTCCGGTCCAGAGTTCCGGCGGCAGTGCCGGGACTTGATGCGAGTTTCTCACATTGAATTCGCAAGTGTGACCCCAGCCTAACAGTTCCCATCACCAGATCACGTACATATAGCCAGCAGCTTTTGTTTTGGCCAAAAGATTTTTTAAGCCTCCACCACGACAAGGTAGACTCTTTTGGCCCAGCTCTACTCTACTCTAACCTATTAATCATTTGTTATAATATCCAATACAATTTTTGTATATTTTTATTTATTTTTAAATTTTTAAAATGACCAATAATATCATACACAAGGGACAAATACCACCATACCATGACCAGACGCCATATTACCACCATATAGTGACCTATAATACCACATACAAGAAACAAATACCGCCACACCATGTCCAGACCACATATATCCACCACAGTGACCGAATATCACATACAAGGAACAAATACCGCCACACCATGTCCAGCCCACGTTACCACCACAGTGACCGAATATCACATACAAGGAACAAATACCACCACGCCGTGTCCAGACCATCTGTCCCTTGATCCTGCCCCATCGTATCCATCCTGCCCCGTAATCCTGCACCATATGTCTCCATCCTGCCCCAAGATCCTGCCCATCTGTCTCCATTCTTGCCCCCGTGTCTCCATTCTTGCCCCCTGTGCCTCCATTCTTACCTGTGTCTCCATTTTTGCCCCATTTCTCCTTTCTTGCCCCGTGTTTCCATAGTTGCCCTGTCTCCATTCTTGCCCCATAATCCTGCCCCCATCTGTCTCCATTCTTGCCCCGTGTCTCCATTCTTGCCCCCTGTGCTTCCATTCTTGCCCCCTGTGCTTCCATTTTTGCCCCCTGTGCCTCCATTCTTGCCCTGTTTCTCCTTTCTTGCCCCGTGTCTCCATACTTGCTGTGTCTCCATTCTTGCCATGTCTCCATTCTTACCCCGTGCCTCCATTCTTGCCCATGTCTCCATTTTTGCCCCGTTTTTCCTTTCTTGCCCCGTGTCTCCATTCTTGCCCCATGATCCTTCCCCAACTGTCTCCATTCTTGCCTCCTGTGTCTCCATTCTTGCCCCGTGTCTCAACTCTTGCCCCCGTGTCTCCATTCTTGCCTCGTTGTTGTGGATTCTGTTTGTGGGCTCCCTCTGGTGGTTACTGCTGGTACTGGGTGACTTTGGTGGGATGCGGCCTTTGGTTTCCACCTGTCCATCAGTGGCTGGGTGTTTCCTATTTTACCTGGCCTTTCTGTCATTCCCTTGCCGGCTATCAATGTATTCAGATGTGCTCTGTTTGGTTCCTGCCTACCTGCTCCCAGATCTTTCAGGATAAGCTAAGTGCTGATTTTCAGTTGTTTGGTTTTTTGTCCAGCTTGCTTATTATGTCTCTATGCTAGCTGGTAGCTCTAGTGGACTGAGGTTCTCCCCATGTGCCATGAGTTGGCACATGGGTTCTTGTAATCTCAGGATGGTTTTTTTGATTAGGGTTTTTTGCTGACCGCTCAGTCCCCTTTTGTATCGTTCTGCTTTCTAGTTTACAGCGGGCCTCAATTTGCTAAAACTATATATATCATCTCTATGTGTGTGCCTTCCTCTCATTTCACCGTCAATACATGTGGGGGGCAACTATATCTTTTGGGGTTCATTCCTCTGGAGGCAAGTGAGGTCTTTATTTTCTCTGCAGTGCTAGTTAGCTCTTAGGCTGGTGCGTGGCGTCTAGAACCAACGTAGGCACGCTCCCTGGCTATCTCTAGTTGCGTTTGTCAGGCGTAGGGCAGCGGTCAGCCCAGGTTCCATCACCCTAGAGCTCGTCCGTAATATATTTGTACTTTGCTTGTCCTGTGCTATCCCTAGCCATTGGGATTCATGACAGTATAGCCGGACCACAAAGTGTTAATTGTTTGGGCTGAAGCAGGAGAAAGAGAAGTGTTTAAGGGAAATTTTTTTTTTTTTTTTTTTCCCTTCAGAGTTTTGCTGCCTAGCCCTTAATTGCTGTCAAGCTGCTTCTTACCTCCTCTTAACCCTTGAATGGCTCTGATCTTAGCTGTTTAACATGGATGTCCAGAGTTTGGCTTCCAGCCTGAGTAATCTCGCGGCAAAAGTTCAAAACATACAGGATTTTGTTGTTCACACTCCCATGTCTGAACCTAGAATTCCTATTCCAGAGTTCTTTTCTGGAGATAGATCTACCTTCCTGAATTTCAGGAACAATTGTAAATTGTTTCTTTCTTTAAAATCTCGCTCCTCTGGAGACCCTGCTCAACAGGTCAAGATTGTAATATCTTTCCTGCGGGGCGACCCTCAGAATTGGGCATTTGCATTGGCACCAGGGGATCCTGCATTGCTCAGTGTGGATGTGTTTTTTCTGGCATTGGGATTGCTCTATGAGGAACCTAACCTGGAGATTCAGGCTGAAAAGGCTTTATTAGCCCTCTCTCAGGGGCATGATGAAGCGGAAATATATTGTCAGAAGTTTCGGAAATGGTCGGTGCTTACTCAGTGGAATGAGTGCGCCCTGGCTGCAAACTTCAGAAATGGTCTTTCTGAGGCCATTAAGGATATTATGGTGGGGTTCCCTACGCCTACAGGTCTGAATGAGTCTATGGCTATGGCCATTCAGATTGATCGGCGTTTACGGGAGCGCAAACCCGTGCACCAGTTGGCGGTGTCTTCTGAACAGGCACCTGAGACTATGCAATGTGATAGAATTCAGTCCAGAAGTGAACGGCAAAATTATAGGCGGAAAAATGGATTGTGTTTCTATTGTGGTGATTCAGCTCATGTTATATCAGCATGCTCTAAACGCACAAAAAGGGTTGATAAATCTTTTGCCATTGGTACTCTGCAGCCTAAGTTCATTTTGTCTGTGACTCTGATTTTTTCACTGTCTTCCATTTCCGTCGATGCCTATGTGGATTCGGGCGCTGCCCTGAGTCTTATGGATTGGTCATTTGCTAAACGCTGCGGTTTTAGTCTGGAACCTCTGGAAGTTCCTATTCCTCTGAAGGGAATTGACTCTACACCATTGGCTATGAATAAACCGCAGTATTGGACACAAGTGACCATGCGCATGACTCCCGTTCATCAGGAGGTGATTCGCTTCCTTGTACTTTATAATTTACATGATGTACTAGTGCTTGGTCTGCCATGGTTACAAACTCATAATCCTGTCCTGGACTGGAAAACAATGTCTGTGTTAAGCTGGGGATGTCAGGGGGTTCATGATGATGCACCTCCGATTTCAATCGCTTCATCTACTCCTTCTGAGATCCCTGCGTTTTTGTCTGACTATAGGGATGTTTTTGAGGAGCCTAAGCTCAATTCGCTCCCTCCGCATAGAGATTGTGACTGTGCTATAGAATTGATTCCTGGCAGTAAGTTCCCTAAGGGTCGTTTATTTAATCTGTCACTGCCAGAGCATACTGCTATGCGGAATTATATTAAGGAGTCCTTGGAAAAGGGACATATTCGTCCATCTTCGTCCCCTCTGGGAGCAGGTTTTTTTTTTTGTGGCAAAAAAAGATGGTTCCCTGAGGCCTTGTATAGATTATCGCCTTCTGAATAAGATTACAGTCAAGTATCAGTATCCATTGCCATTATTGACTGATTTGTTTGCTCGCATTAAGGGGGCTAGGTGGTTCACTAAGATAGATCTTCGCGGTGCGTATAATCTGGTGCAGATAAAACAGGGTGACGAGTGGAAAACCGCATTTAATACGCCTGAGGGCCACTTTGAGTATTTGGTAATGCCTTTTGGACTCTCCAATGCTCCGTCAGTCTTTCAGTCCTTTATGCACAATATTTTCCGTGAATATCTGGATAAGTTTATGATTGTGTATTTGGATGATATTTTGGTGTTTTCTGATGACTGGGAGTCTCATGTTCTACAGGTCAGGAAGGTGTTTCAGGTTCTGCGGGCCAATTCTCTGTTTGTGAAGGGCTCAAAGTGTCTCTTCGGAGTCCAGAAGATTTCTTTTTTGGGGTACATTTTTTCTCCTTCTACTATTGAGATGGATCCCGTCAAGGTTCAGGCGATTTGTGACTGGACACAACCTACATCTGTTAAGAGCCTTCAGAAGTTCTTGGGGTTTGCTAATTTTTATCGTCGGTTCATTGCTAATTTTTCCAGTATTGTTAAACCTTTGACTGATTTGACTAAAAAGGGTGCTGATGTTGCTGATTGGTCTCCTGCGGCCGTGGAGGCCTTTCAGGAACTTAAGCGCCGGTTTTCTTCTGCTCCTGTGTTGTGTCAACCAGATGTTGAGATTCCGAGATTGGAGCGGGGGCGGTTTTGTCACAGAGAAGTTCTAATGGCTCGGTGATGAAGCCATGTGCATTCTTCTCTAGAAAATTCTCGCCCGCCGAGCGCAATTATGATGTGGGTAATCGGGAGCTTTTGGCCATGAAGTGGGCATTTGAGGAGTGGCGTCATTGGCTTGAGGGTGCTAAACATCGTGTGGTGGTCTTGACTGATCACAAGAATCTCATTTACCTTGAGTCTGCCAGGCGTTTGAATCCTAGACAGGCTCGTTGGTCGTTGTTTTTTTCTCGTTTCAATTTCGTGGTTTCATACCTGCCAGGTTCAAAGAATGTGAAGGCAGATGCTCTTTCCAGGAGTTTTGTGCCTGACTCTCCTGGAGACTCTGGGCCTACTGGTATCCTTAGGGATGGGGTAATATTGTCCGCCGTATCCCCAGACTTGCGACGTGCATTGCAGGAGTTTCAGGTGGATAAACCGGATCGTTGTCCACCAGAAAGACTGTTTGTTCCGGATGATTGGACCAGTAGAGTCATCTCCGAGGTCCATTCTTCTGTGTTGGCTGGTCATCCTGGAATATTTGGTACTAGAGACTTGGTGGCCAGGTCTTTTTGGTGGCCTTCCTTGTCTAGGGATGTGCGTACCTTTGTGCAGTCTTGTGAAGTGTGTGCTCGAGCTAAGCCTTGCTGTTCTCGGGCCAGTGGGTTGTTGTTATCCTTGCCCATCCCGAAGAGGCCTTGGACGCACATTTCCATGGATTTTATTTCTGATCTCCCGGTTTCACAGAAAATGTCCGTTATCTGGGTTGTGTGTGACCGCTTTTCTAAGATGGTTCATTTGGTGCCCTTGCCTAAGTTGCCTTCCTCCTCTGAGTTGGTCCCTTTATTTTTTCAGAACGTGGTTCGTTTGCATGGGATTCCGGAGAATATCGTTTCTGACAGGGGATCCCAGTTTGTGTCTAGATTTTGGCGGACGTTTTGTGCCAAGATGGGCATTGATTTGTCTTTCTCGTCTGCATTCCATCCTCAGACGAATGGCCAGACGGAGCGAACTAATCAGACCTTGGAAACTTATTTGAGGTGTTTTGTTTCTGCTGATCAAGATGACTGGGTTGCTTTTTTGCCACTGGCCGAATTTGCTCTTAATAATCGGGCTAGTTCTGCCACGTTGGTCTCTCCTTTTTTTTGTAATTCGGGGTTTCATCCTCGTTTTTCCTCTGGTCAGGTGGAGCCTTCGGATTGTCCTGGAGTGGACGTGGTGGTGGACAGGCTACATCAGATTTGGAATCAGGTGGTGGACAATTTGAAGTTATCTCAGGAGAAGACTCAGCAGTTTGCTAATCGCCGTCGCCGCGTGGGTCCCCGACTTCTTGTTGGGGATTTGGTGTGGTTGTCTTCTCGTTTTGTCCCTATGAAGGTCTCTTCTCCTAAGTTCAAGCCTCGGTTCATCGGTCCTTATAGGATCTCGGAGATTCTTAACCCTGTATCTTTTCGTTTGGATCTCCCAGCATCGTTTGCTATTCATAATGTGTTCCATCGGTCGTTGTTGCGGAGGTATGAGGTGCCCGTTGTTCCTTCGGTTGAGCCTCCTGCTCCGGTGCTGGTGGAGGGAGAATTGGAGTATGTTGTTGAGAAGGTCTTGGATTCTCGTGTTTCCAGACGCAAACTCCAGTATTTGGTTAAGTGGAAGGGTTATGGTCAGGAGGATAATTCCTGGGTGGTCGCCTCCGATGTTCATGCGACTGATTTGGTCCGCTCCTTCCATAGAGCTCACCCTGATCGCCCTGGGGGTTCTCGTGAGGGTTCGGTGACCCCTCCTCAAGGGGGGGGTACTGTTGTGGATTCTGTTTGTGGGCTCCCTCTGGTGGTTACTGCTGGTACTGGGTGACTTTGGTGGGTTGCGGCCTTTGGTTTCCACCTGTCCATCAGTGGCTGGGTGTTTCCTATTTTACCTGGCCTTTCTGTCATTCCCTTGCCGGCTATCAATGTATTCAGATGTGCTCTGTTTGGTTCCTGCCTACCTGCTCCCAGATCTTTCATGATAAGCTAAGTGCTGATTTTCAGTTGTTTGGTTTTTTGTCCAGCTTGCTTATTATGTCTCTATGCTAGCTGGTAGCTCTAGTGGACTGAGGTTCTCCCCATGTGCCATGAGTTGGCACATGGGTTCTTGTAATCTCAGGATGGTTTTTTTGATTAGGGTTTTTTGCTGACCGCTCAGTCCCCTTTTGTATCGTTCTGCTTTCTAGTTTACAGCGGGCCTCAATTTGCTAAAACTATATATATCATCTCTATGTGTGTGCCTTCCTCTCATTTCACCGTCAATACATGTGGGGGGCAACTATATCTTTTGGGGTTCATTCCTCTGGAGGCAAGTGAGGTCTTTATTTTCTCTGCAGTGCTAGTTAGCTCTTAGGCTGGTGCGTGGCATCTAGAACCAACGTAGGCACGCTCCCTGGCTATCTCTAGTTGCGTTTGTCAGGCGTAGGGCAGCGGTCAGCCCAGGTTCCATCACCCTAGAGCTCGTCCGTAATATATTTGTACTTTGCTTGTCCTGTGCTATCCCTAGCCATTGGGATTCATGACACCTCGTGTCTCCATTCTTGACCCTGTGCCTCCATTATTACCCGTGTCTCCATTTCGCCCCATTTCTCCTTTCTTGCCCAGTCTCCACTCTTGCCCTGTGTCTCCATTCTTGTCCCGTGTCTCAATTCTTGCCCCCTGTGTCTCCATTCTTGCCCGTGCCTCTATTCTTGCCGATTGGCTGGCAGCTTTTAACTATTGCTGTGCGGGCCCAGTGCCCGCAGATCTATAGAGTTTAACTGAACCTGCATCTCGGACGCAGGCTGTTACTAAAGGCTCAGGGCCCTGCCGCTGGGGCTCGGTGACCGGAAGAGAGGGGGCCTGATGTGGGCCCCCTCTGGTCATCGAGCCCTAATGCCAGTCATCGAGCCCTGATGGCGGCCCTGGACGTCAGCACTAGTCACTGATGCTGACGCCGGCAGCTTCTCATTCATTCCCCAGTAGTTTACAGTTGGGCTGGTTGCTTTAGCACCACTCCCGGTTGTAAACTGTATATCCCCTAGATATGGATTACGGCGTGGGACTGACTCAACACCGGACAGGTATGGGTATATTGTTGGTTTGTTATTTTTTTCATTTATTACAGGAGATCGAGGGAGTACATGGATTAGCAGTAACAATAAAATGGTCAAACTGTGTTTAGTGTTTTATTTCATTAAAAAACTTTTCTGGCTGTCTTTTAACCCTTTACCAACTGTATGATTAGTAATGAATAGGTGTCTTATTGACACCTCTCCATTACTAAGCTGGCTTGATGTCACCTTATAATACAAAAGTGACATCAACCCCACAACTATTACCCCACTTGCCACCGCTACAGGGCAAGTGGGAAGAGCGAGGCTAAGTGCCGGAATTGGCCTTTTCTGGGGCGGCTGAGTGCTTCTTTTTTTAGCTGGGGGGAGGGCAATATCCATGGTCCCTTCCTGGGCTATTAATTTCAGCCAGCAGCTGTCTGCATAGCCTTTGCTGGTTATTAATTATGGGGGAACCCCACATCATTTTTTGGTAGGTCCCCCATTTTAATAGCTAGTAAAGGCTAAGTATACAGCTGTGAGCGGATATTGATAGAATGTGAAGCTCCATGGGTATTACCCCTTCCCAAGATTTTAAAATCTGCCCCCTGTTGCTGGCTTTCCCTCTGCTGGTTTTGAAAATTGCACAGGAGCCCACACCATTTTTTTTCTTAAAATAATCATTTATTACATACATGTTCCCTAATTTGCACACACACTGTACTAATTGTATTTGTCATCGACATCTATATATCAACCTATTCTATATGTATTTACTGTATGTAATCCATCTCTTCTATCCTGTCTGCTCCTGCAGTGAATTTACAGAACCCGGCAAATGGATTATCTATATCTCTATGCAATATATATATATATATATGTGTGTTACTGACATGTATATATACACTGCTCCAAAAAATAAAAGGAACACTAAAATACCACATCCTAGATATCTCTGAGTGAAATATTCCAGTTGAAAATTTTTATTCATTGCATAGTGGAATGTGTTCAGAACAATAAAACATAAAAATTATCAATGTAAATCAAAATGAATATCCCATGGAGGTATGGATTTGGAATGATACTCAAAATCAAAGTGGAAAATCAAATTACAGGGTGATCCAACTTCAGTGGAAATGCCTCATGACAAGGAAAAGATGCTCAGTATTGTGTGTGGCCTCCACGTGCCTGTATGACCTTCCTACTGTACGCCTGTGCATGCTCCTGATGAGGCGGCGGATTGTCTCCTGAGGGATCTTCTCCCAGACCAGGACTAAAGCATCTGCCAACTCCTGGACAGTCTGTGTGCAACGTGACGTTGGAGGATGGAGCGAGACATGTCCCAGATGTGCTCAATCGGATTCAGGTCTGGGGAACGGGCGGGCCAGTCCATAGCTTCAATGCCTTCATCTTGCAGGAACTGCTGAAACACTCCAGCCACATGAGGTCTGGCATTGTCCTGCATTAGTAGGAACCCAGGGCCAACCGCACCAGCATATACGCTGACAGACACAGCAAACCTTCTTGCCACAGCTCGCATTGATGTGCCATCCTGGATGAGCTGCACTACCTGAGCCACTTGTGTGGGTTGTAGAGTCCGTCTCATGCTACCACGAGTGTGAAAGCACAACCAACATTTAAAAGTGACCAAAACATCGGCCAGAAAGCATTGATACTGAGATGTGGTCTGTGGTCCCCACCTGCAGAACCACCCCTTAATAGAGGGTGTCTTGATAATTGCCAATAATTTCCATCTGTTGTCTATTCCATTTGCACAACAGCATGTAAAATTGATTCTCAATCCGTGTTGCTTCCAAAATAGAGTTTGATTTCACAGAAGTTTGATTTACTTGGAGTTATATTCTGTTAAGTGTTCCCTTTATTTTTTTGAGCAGTGTATATGTATTCTATGTGTATATATCTATTCTATCTTTCCAGGACGTCACTCCTGACAGCACTATCAGGAGGTTGTCCTCCTTATCCTTGATAGGGACAGGAACACACAAAAGGTTAAAAGGTACCTCCATCCACCACTCTCAGTGTTTTTCCTGTCCCTATCAGGGACTGATGCAGAAGAGGATTACCTTTCATCATCTTAGGAGTAGGAGCAGGAGCTCCGGTGGCCGGACGCAGGAGGATTAGGCTGGGATCCTTGTTATCTCTCCCCTTTATCCTGCCGGAGGCCGACACCCCGCTGATCAAGTGGTCCCTCAGCCTGGTCCACGCCCTGAAGTGAGCCGCTTCCCCTCCTGAGGGGCTCTCGGCTCGCATGACGCGTCCCGGGGTGTATTTCATGGCACAAGAGAGAGAGACTTCCAGATTCGAGGATTCGCAACCTCTAGTGGCCGGTTTCCGCTCCACCATGGAATGCACTTCCGGTCTATTTGAAAAAGCGGCGCCAAACCCTAGGAATTAAAGGGGAACTGCCTTTTTTCCTGATGATTCAGATGGAAGACAGGTGAGACTATTTAAAGGGACACTGTCACCTGAATTTGGAGGGAACAATTTTCAGTCATATGGGCGGGGTTTTCGGGTGTTTGATTCACCCTTTCCTTACCCGCTGGCTGCAATATTGGATTGAAGTTCATTCTCTGTCCTCCATAGCACACGCCTGCGCAAGGCAAGATTGCCTTGTGCAGGCATGTACTACGGAGGACAGAGAATGAATTTCAATCCAATATTGCAGCCAGCAAGCAGCCAGCGGGTAAGGAAAGGGTGAATCAAACACCCGAAAACCCCGCCCATATGACTGAAAATTGTTCCCTCCAAATTCAGGTGACAGTGTCCCTTTAAGGTATGGCAGGTGGGCAAGCTGATGTTTCAGTGCATCAGGTCAGCCAGCTATGGAAGGACAATCCATTAACCGGTCTGATATTCCAACTGAAACTCCAGTACAAGTGAGTTTTTTCTGCGAGTTTGTGCCTTACCCTGTCTCTCTGTCATCTGACCACAACTATTTAAAGGGGGGTATAATTGATAGTATATTCCTTTGTTAAGTTATAGGACAAGAAACCCCTAGGAGGAGTATGGCTACATCTGCACCTAAAAAGAAGGGGAAGAAATGTGCCATGTGTAACGCAAAACTACCTGATGCATATGGGAAGCAATTATGCCCAGAGTGCATCGCGAAAGTGGTAAAAGATGAACGCTCCTCATTTATGACGGACATAAGGACCATAATAAGGTAGGAGGCTCAAAGTACCGTTTCATAGTTTGTTGCTGCTCCGCTTTGCTCCTGGGTGGGCCCTAGACCAAAAAGACCACGGTGGGAGATTGAGTCCAGTTCTGAAGGGGAGGAGGTTTCAATTGACACTGATGCAGAACAGGAGGAAAGCGAGGGATTTGTGTCAGGCCTCCCATAAGAAAAGAAAAAATATCTATTTTCTTGGGAAGATACGGACGCTTAATTATCTGCTGTCAGAAATACTATGGGAGTAGACGATACTTGTCAACCTCCTTCCTCAGAACAGGATGAAATGTTTGGCGGCTTGAGACGCTGTATGAATAAAGTATTTCCTGTCAATATACACATTAAAGCCATGATTCTAGAAGAGTGGGAGGAGATGGAGAAAAAACTAACTATCCAAAGAAGTTTTAGGTCACGTCTCCCATTTGAAACTGAGGACATTAAATTATGGGAAGAAACCCTGAAAGTTGATATCCCAATAGACAGGGTAGCAAAGAAAATGGCTATCCCCTTTGAAGACTTTTCATGCCTTAAAGATCCTATGGATAGGAAGGCGGAGGGTCTTCTAAAGAAGTCATGAAGTCCTCAGCTGCTATAATTAAAGCAAATATAGCCTTAACCTCGGTAGCCAGGTCCATTAATATATGGTTGGAGGACTGAGGGTATGTCTCCACGTTCCGTACGGCCGACGGTATCGCCGCAGCGGCGAAGCCGCTCGGCGCTAAGCCCCGCCCCCTTTCTGGGACGCAATCATGCCGGATGTGTACAGTACACATCCGGGATCATCGCACCCCTCGCCATAGGGCCCTGTGATATGCCTTGCGGGGACGCTGCGTCCCCGCAAGGTGTACGGACATGCTGCGATCTGAAAAGACGCGCAGCATGTCCGGAGTCGCAGGGCCGCCGCGTGCGGGTTTCCACGCATAGTGGAGACGGGATTTCATAAAATCCCCTCCACTATGCTGGAACATCTGGACGCTGCTTGTTTGACGCTGCAGCGTCAAACAAGCAGCGTTTACTTACCGTGGAAACATACCCTTAGAGGCCCATTTAAAGAATAAGACCCCCAGAGAAGAGATCCTGGAATCTATGCTGTTGCTCAAAATGGCAACAACTTTTATGGCGGATGCCTCAGCGGAAACCATTAGATTCGCCGCAAGGAATGAAGCTCTAACAAATACAGCAAGACGAGAAATATGGCTAAAAACCTGGTCGAGGGACTGTAACTCAAAGAATAAATTATGCTCCATCCCCTTTTTGGGCCTTCGAGTTTTTGGTTCAGTAAAGGACGACATGCTGGAGAAAGCTTCAGATGACAAAACTGGTTTCCCAGAAGAGAAACCTAAGAAAGTTGTGCGTTTCGTAGACCATGCACCCATCAGAAACCAGAGTACAAAGGTAAGGGAAAGACGGGTAGATGGAGCTACCCGAAAGGCGGTAAGGGAAGAAATACCCTTTCCGATTCATCAAGTAGTTGTCAAAGGCATTAACGCCAGGTTGGTAGGGGGAAGGCTTCAGAAGTTTCTCCCAGTTTGGTCAAAAATATCCAAAAATCTATGGATATTACAGACGGTAGCGGAAGGCTACAGAATCGAATTCATGCAGTTTCCCCAAGGAAGATGCCATCTAACAGAGGTCCAGTATCCCCAAGTTACCAAAAGACTGCTATCAGACGTAGAGAAATTAATACGTTCAGGAGCAGTGGTTCCGATACCGGAAGCAGACAGAGGTATGGGGTACTATTTGGGCCTTTTCTCAATCAAAAAACCAGGGGGAGATTATTACACGATAATAAACTTAAAATCTCTAAACAGATGGGTTGCATACAAAAGATTCAAGATGGAATCTATAAAAACTTCAACCCCACTAATCAAACAGAACATGTTGATGAGCACGCTAGATTTGAAAGAAGCGTACTATCACGTACCAATTCATCCCCACAGCCAGCGATATTTGAGATTCACACTGATAGAAGGAAAAGTTCGTCATTACCAGTTCAGATGTCTCCCTTTTGGTTTTTCCTCTGCCCCATGCATTTTTTCCAAACTGATGGCAGAAGTGATGACTTTTCTCAGGGAGCAGGGAATAGTGATTGCCTGGCATATACAGGCCTGACAAAGCTTTTTTATATAGCTGTCCAGCAAAAGTGCTGTGCATAAAGCACACTGCTTGTGTTTGGTTTTAGCTGTTTTTTTAACCTAAAACAAAGCACAAAAACCGGGGAAATTCAGCTAGTAGGTGCACATCAAACACTCACCACAGAAAGCTGTCTGGAGGAGTACCAGTTCCAGAGGAGAATCGCTGCGTGACGCTGGGGCACTCGAGTGCTGCCACCCCCGTACCACTCCGCTGCCGCTTCTAGAGCGGCTGCTACAGCTGCCTTTCCTGTGCTGCTCTGGCACCTCCGACACCTGCAGGTCCTCTGTATCCTCCACAGAGGACATCTTGCTGCACACCTTCCACAGCACTGGTGTCGTCCTAAGACGGCTAGACCACGCCTCCTCCCCCGGAAGTACCTGAATCAACTTCCGGGTCACGGGCGCTTTGCCTTCTGCTGCTCCTGGATGAAACACCAGGACCCCCGACAGCGCTGTGCCTGCGCGACACAGGGTGGCCTTCCCCAAACCCTGGGATTGCGACATCCATGCCTCCAGCTGAGGGGTCTGCATGCAGAACACCCCCGACGCTGCCGTTCCCTGACACCGCGCAGAGGCTGTTAGACCTGGGTAAGTTCAACCTGTCTGTTCCCATCTAGGACAGGAACCCAAACTGAGGAGGCGAGGGGGACCACCCCTTTTTAACCTGTAGGTTCCTGTCCCAATGGTGGGCGGATCCCCTCTCTCGTAGGGTGCCAAGCGGCCAATACCTGATTGTAGGCTGGCTGCCTTATCGGTATTATTGCACCTGTGTATTTGCCATCTTTATTTGGGTCCGCTGCACCTTGGTTAGTGCAATTGTTTGGAGGCCCTGGACAGGTAAGCATCTCTGCCTGTGTACTGGTGGGTTTTTTTTAGATTAGGACCGGCAATATGTAAGGACCCTTGACGTGGGTTGCCGGCTTAAGTATTGTGGCCATAATATCAACCAATACCTTGCATACGTTGTTATGTTTTTGTGCACTTTATATTTTTTCAGGGTGCAGCTGGGCCCTAGATGGCTCTGTAAACTGTGGCCTCTGTTCACACAGGATGCATTATAAACAGCAATGGTTAGCCCGCTATATGGCATCATTAATAGGCTTTGAGCCATATGCTCTCCCTTTCTGTGTGAACATGCCACATACAGATTATTTGTTTGCACAGGTGTGCCTGTAACCCCCGGGGAATGAATGAAAGCTGAGTGATCTGTACTTACATTGAGTTGCGGTGAGGCGCCCTCTGGTGGATGAACTCATGAACTGGAGCCTTGGAAAAGTTCCCACGCTCGAGTTCATATGAGTTCATCCACCAGAGGGCGCCTCACCGCAACTCAATGTAAGTAAAGATCACTCAGCTTTCCTTTCAGCACGCGGGGATTACAGACACGAGCGAGTGCGCAGCTCCTGCCTGTAAAATAATTAACCCCTTCAGATGGATTACCTCGTGGGACCTGACAGTTCATCAGAGAGGGTATGTATATTGTGGGTTTATTATTTTGCCAAGCGAGGGTGTTCCGGATGGATTGAGAGAACAACAAAATACTAAAACAACCTGTTTGGTTATTTCATTAAAATACTTTTTAATAATGTGTGTGTGTGTTTTTTAACCCTTTCAGACAATTGGATTAATAATGGATAGGTGTCATAATTGACGCCTCTCCATTATTAATCTGGCTTAATGTCACCTTACAATAGCAAGGTGGCATTAACCCTTCATTACCCCATATCCCACCGCTACACGGGAATGGGAAGAGAGAGGCCAAGTGCCAGAATAGGCGCATCTTCCAGATGTGTCTTTTCTGGGGTGGCTGGTGGCAGATGTTTTTAGCCACGGGGGGCCAATAACCATGGACCCTCTCCTGGCTATTAATATCTGCCCTCAGTCACTGGCTTTACCGCTCTGGCGGAGAAAATTGCGCGGGAGCCCACGCCAATTTTTTCCGCCATTTAACCCTTTTAGCAGCTACAGCGCCCAAATTTTGCACATACACACTACTAACATTAGTAGTGTGGAATATGCAAAAAAAGGGGGATATGAGATGGTTTACTGTATGTAAACCATGTCTCATATCATGTTTGCACAGGTGTACCAAGCGGCCAATTCCTGATTGTAGGCTGGCTGCCTTATCGGTATTATTGCACCTGTGTATTTGCCATCTTTATTTGGGTCCGCTGCACCTTGGTTAGTGCAATTGTTTGGAGGCCCTGGACAGATAAGCATATCTGCCTGTGTACTGGTGTTTTTTTGTCTAGAATAGTGGAGGTTTTTACTCTTAGGCCATGTGCACACGTTCAGTATTTTTCGCGTTTTTTTCGCGTTTTTTCGCTATAAAAACGTGATAAAAACGCGAAAAAAACGCTAACATATGCCTCCCATTATTTTCAGTGTATTCCACATTTTTTGTGCAAATGTAGCCTTTTTTTCCGTGAAAAAATCGCATCGCGGAGAAAAAAGCAACATGTTCATTAAAATGTGGAATTGCAGGGGATTCCGCACACCTAGGAGTGCATTGATCTGCTTACTTCCCGCACGGGGCTGTGCACACCATGCGGGAAGTAAGCAGATTATGTGCGGTTGGTACCCAGGATGGAGGAGAGGAGACTCTCCTCCACGGACTGGGCACCATATAATTGGTCAAAAAAAAAGAATTAAAATAAAAAACAGTCATATACTCACCTTCGATGTCTTCCCGCCTCTCAGCTGCATGCTGCTGCTTCGTTTTCTATAGCTGGTGTGCGGTGAAGGACCTGCGATGACGTCACGGTCTTGTGATTGGTCGAGACCGGTCATGTGACCGCTCACGTGACCGCGACGTCATGGAAGGTCCTGAACCACACCGGCATTTATAGGAACGGACGCCTGCAGGTGAGTATAACCATTTTTTTTATTATTTTTAAACATTCTTTTACTATAGATGCTGCATAGGCTGCATCTATAGTAAAAAGATGGTCACACTTGTCAAACGCTATTTTTGACAAGTGTGACCAACCTGTCAGTCAGTTTTCCAAGCGATGCTACAGATCGCTTGGAAAACTTTAGCATTCTGCAAGCTAATTACGCTTGCAGAATGCTAAAAAAAGCGAAAAAAAACGAAAAAAAAAATGCGGATTTCTTGCAGAAAATTTCCGGTTTTCTTCAGGAAATTTCTGCAAGAAATCCGGACGTGTGCACATACCCTTATGGTGTTTTTTCGATAGGAACATTGACCTTCGGGAAGATCCTCCAGGAAGTAGTCCCACCGTTAATGTATCCTCTGGCAGTCTCCTGATGGTGCCGTTAGGAGGGACAACCTGGAAAGTAGGCATTAGACGTACCGGTAATAGGTTTTCCAGGAGTCCATCATGACGGCACCAATTATATTCCCTCCTTTTAAATAATTCCTATCTGATATGTGACCATAATGTATGTAGAAGGAATGTGAAATAAAACAAGAGTTGCATCCATCCTTGTGTGCTACTTAGAAAATCGCTGAGGGTGGTAAAGGCAGGGGGCTTTTACCCTCGTGTTCCTGTCCCTATCAAGGATAAGGACAACCTCCTGATAGTGCTCCTCCTGGAGTGGACCAGGCTGAGGGACCCCTTGATCAATGGGGTGACAGCCTCCGGCAGGAGAAAGGGGAGACATAACGAGGAGCCCAGCCTGATCCTCCTACGTCCATCCACCGGTGCTCCTGCTCCTAAGAAGTTGAAAGGTAATCCTCTTCTGCGTCAGTCCCTGTTAGGGACATGAAAAACACAAGAGGGTGTTGGTGGGAGGTACCTTTTAACCTCTTGTGTGCTCCTGTCCCTATCAAGGATAAGAAGGACAACCTCCTGATGGTGCTGTCATGATAGGTTTTCCAGGAGTCTATTACCGATAGTTCTAATGCCTACTTTTCTATTAAAACCTGTCAGTGTGATTTTTACAGTAGCCGCACATGAATTACCAGGCTTTTCAAAGGACACCGGTGCGTAAAAAATGTACAGCACTCACATTGTGCGTTTTTGTTCTTGCATTCATTGACTTGCATTAGCGAGTCTCATCTGAGATACGCAGCAAGCTGTGATTTCTCAGTCCAATTTCAGCTGAGAAAAAAATAGCAGATGAGATGTCACCCACTGAACAACATTGGTCCGAGTGCAATCCGATTTTTTTTATGATTGCACTAGTCCATTTTTCTCGCAAGTATGAGCCCTTAGATCTACACTTTCTAGAGACCTCCTATTCCCCACCCCACAAAACAATCAGAGAGCGGAGGAGAGACGAGAAAGAAAAATAAAACAAACATTAGCCTGCTGCACTTTCTCGTAGATCACTCACCACTTTATATGGGTACCAGAGGAGTAGGTTAGATGACATCAGAAAGATCTCGTTGGAGACTATTCCATTCTGATACTGTGATGGCTGCCGATTCCTACTGTACCCTGTCCGCTGCCCGAGTAGCCCCCACTGCTGCCCCAATGAGGCTGCTGGGGTGCTTGCTTCCTATGGGGACATGATGGGTATCTCTTCTCCGGCTTCTGGAGCAATTCCTGTTGCTCCTGCTGAAGTGGTGGCTGTAGCCACCACTGGTGGTTGGTTGAAGCATAACCAGTCTAATGAGCCTGCTCAGATCAGATGTTATCAGAGGATGTTTGCTCATCTCTGAAGCAACTGTCTGCTCTGAGATGGCAAGTTAGAGCTGTGGTCATATGATGCTGGTATTATAATGTGCGTGACAGCTGTGGGCTCCCCAGGGTACAGCAAAGCTGTGGACAGGGAAAGCAGTAACACTAAATTTGTCAAATAAACTTTTACTGTTAGGGTACTGTCTCACATAACGATTTACCAACGATCACGACCAGCGATACGACCTGGCCGTGATCGTTGGTAAGTGGTTGTGTGGTCGCTGGGGAGCTGTCACACAGACCGCTCTCCAGCGACCAACGATGCCGAGGTTCGCTGGTAACCAGGGTAAACATCGGGTTACTAAGCGCAGGGCCGCGCTTAGTAACCCGATGTTTACCGTGGTTACCAGCGTAAAAGTAAAAAAAAACAAACCGTACATACTCACCATCTGATGTCCGTCAGGTCCCTTGCCGTCCGCTTCCTACTCTGACTGAGATCCGGCCGTACAGTGAGAGCAGAGCACAGCGGTGACATCACCGCTGTGATCTGCTCTCACTTTCCGGCCGGCAGATAGAGCGGGAAGCAGACGGCAAGGGACCTGGCGGACATCAGATGGTGAGTATGTACGGTTTGTTTTTTTTACTTTTACGCTGGTAACCACGGTAAACATCGGGTTACTAAGCGCGGCCCTGCGCTTAGTAACCCGATGTTTACCCTGGTTACAAGCGAACGCATCGCTGGATCGCTGTCACACACAACGATCCAGCGATGACAGCGGGAGATCCAGCGACGAAAGAAAGTTTCAAACGATCTGCTACGACGTACGATTCTCAGCAGGGTCCCTGATCGCTGCTGCGTGTCAGACACTGCGAGATCGTAACTATATCGCTAGAACGTCACGAATCGTGCCGTCGTAGCGATAAAAATGCCACTGTGTGACGGTACCCTAAGTCCGGCGTCACACTGGCGAGTTTTACGGACGTATGAGCGCAGAAAATACATCCGTAAAATACGCATAACACACGGCACAATGATTCCCTATGTCCCAGCTCCTATCAGCCGTATTTTACTGATCCGTATTATACGGTACTCTATGGCCGTACAAAATCGCAGCATGCTGCGTTTGTCACCGTATTGCGCAAATAAATCGCCAATAGTGTTGAGCGATACCGTCAGATACTTGAAAGTATCGGTATCGGAAAGTATCGGCCGATACCGGCAAAGTATCGGATCTAATCCGATACCGATACCAGATACCAATACAAGTCAATGGGACACCAAGTATCGGACGGTATCCTGTATGGTTCCCAGGGTCTGAAGGAGAGGAAACTCCTTCAGGCCCTGGGATCCATATCAATGTGTAAAAGAAAGAATTAAAATAAAAGTCTTAAGGTACCTTCACATGAAGCGACGCTGCAGCGATAGCGACAACGATGCTGATCGCTGCAGCGTCGCTGTTTGGTCGCTGGAGAGCTGTCACACAGACCGCTCTCCAGCGACCAACGATGCCGAGGTCCCCGGGTAACCAGGGTAAACATCGGGTTGCTAAGCGCAGGGCCGCGCTTAGTAACCCGATGTTTACCCTGGTTACCAGCGTAAAATGTAAAAAAAACAAACAGTACATACTTACATGCGTCCCCCGGCGTCCGCTTCCTGCACTGACTGAGCGCCGGCAGTAGCAGGGCACAGCGGTGACGTCACCGCTGTGCTGTACTTTCACTTTCACTTTGCGGCGCTCAGTCAGTGTGGGAAGCGGACGCTGGGGGACGCATGTAAGTATGTACTGTTTGTTTTTTTTTACATTTTACGCTGGTAACCAGGGTAAACATCGGGTTACTAAGCGTGGCCCTGCGCTTAGTAACCCGATGTTTACCCTGGTTACCAGTGTAAAATATCGCTGGTATCGTTGCTTTTGCTGTCAAACACAACGATACACGGCGATCGGACGACCAAATAAAGTTCTGAACTTTATTCAGCGACCAGCGACATCACAGCAGGATCCTGATCGCTGCGGCGTGTGAAACTAAACGATATCGCTAGCCAGGACGCTGCAACGTCACGGATCGCTAGCGATATCATTACAAAGTCGTTTCGTGTGAAGGTACCTTTAGTTACTCACCAGTTAACGGTGTTTTTCGGAGTCCATGACAGCACTACGGAGAGAGGGGATCCGCCCTTCAGGAACAGGAAACCTACAGATACATAAGGGCGGCACCTCTCCCACGCATCAGTTGGTTTACAGAGCACAAGAGGACCACCAAGGTTAATAGCATATATAATAAACAATGACACAAACAACTAACTATTCACTACCCGTGAAATATATAAATAAAGGAAGAGGTGTACACCCAGAACTTAAGAAGACGGGGTATGTACAGGTGCTGTCATGGACTCCGAAAAAGACCGTTAACCGGTGAGTAACTAAGACTTTATCGGTCGTCCATGACAGCACTACGGAGAGAATTACAGAGAGTAACTAACTAGGGAGGGACTACAGCTTGCAGCACCCTTACACCAAAAGAGAGGTCAGAAGAGGCACCCAAGTTCAATCTATAGTGGTTATAGAATGTGTTTGGGGAAGACCAAGTAGCAGCCTTACAAATTTGGTCGATCGACACCTCCAATCTTTCCGCCCGGCACCCAAGTTCAATCTCTAGTGGTTATAGAATGTGTTTGGGGAAGACCAAGTAGCAGCCTTACAAATTTGGTCGATCGACACCTCCAATCTTTCCGCCCACGAAGCCGCCATAGCTCTAGTGGAATGCGCTTTCAGACCTTCAGGCGCCGGCTTGCCCTTTGAGATGTATGCCAGCGAGATAGCCTCCCTGATCCATCTAGCTAAAGTAGATTTTGATGCCCTGTGACCCTTCCTACTACCCTGATAGGACACGAATAGGGCGTTATCTATCTTCCAGGGATCAGTTACTGCCAGATATTCCAGGATACATCTTTTTACATCTAAAGTGTGTAGCTTCCTTTCCTTATCGTTAGTAGGATTGGGGAGGAAAGATGGAAGAACTATTTCCTGTGTTCTGTGGAACCTGGACACTACTTTAGGAAGATATGCTGGATCAGGGGATAGTATCACTCTATCATCCCTAAGCTGCATGTAAGGGGGAACCCTGGATAATGCTTGGATGTCGCCTATCCTACGCGCCGATGTTAGGGCCACCAGGAAGGCTACTTTAAGGGATACATTTTTAATAGAGGCTGATGCAATTGGCTCAAATGGAGCCTCTGTCATGGCTGAGAGGACTAGGTTCAGGTCCCATGGCATGACCCTATTCTTCACCATTGGCCTAGACCGTTTTGTCGCTCTGATGAATCTGCTGACCCAGTGATTCTCAGCAATGTTGCAGCCAAAGAGGGCCCCTAAGGCTGATACCTGCAGTTTAAGTGTATTTGGGGATAACCCCATATCCAACCCCTTCTGTAAGAATTCTAAAATCTGGTCTATTGGTATTGACTGACCAGCTATTACCCCCGAGTTTTGAAGGATCTTCTTCCAGATCCTAACATAAATCTTTGTGGTGATTATTTTTCTGCTCTTCAGCAGAGTGTTAATGAGGCCCGGAGAGAACCCCCTATCCTTTAACAGCGCCCGCTCAAAATCCACGCCGTCAGATGAAGGCCAACCGCCCGAGGATGGTAGACTGGGCCCTGGGATAGGAGATCCGGGATGTCTGGCAAGACCCATGGGTCGGATATCGACATAGCCCTCAGGCATGGAAACCACGTTCTTCTGGGCCAGAAGGAGGCAATTATTATCACTGTGGCATTGTCCTTCCTGATTTTCCTCACCACCAGAGGAAGTAGAGACAGGGGAGGAAAGGCGTAGGCTAGCCTGAAGTTCCAGTCTATGAGGAGGGCGTCTGACAGAGGATTTTCTCTGGGGTTGAGAGAGCAGAATTGTGCCACTTTCCGGTTTTCTTTTGTGGGAAACAGGTCTACCTCTGGTTGACCCCATCTTTCCACGATGAGGTTGAAGATGGAGTCGTTCAGGGACCACTCTCCCTGCCTCAATGTGTTGCGGCTTAATAAATCCGCCGTAGTGTTTTCTGCCCCTCTTATGTGAAGAGCCGTCAATGAGAGAAGATGTTGCTCTGCTAGATGGAATAGACGATCCGCTACGCACATTAGGGATTTGGAACGAGTCCCGCCTTGGTGATTTATGTATGCCACGGCGACCCGATTGTCCGAGAATACCCGCACGTGGTGGCCCTGTAGATAGACAAGGATTGATTTAACTGCCTGTTCCACAGCCGTTAACTCCTTTAGGTTGGAAGACATTTCTATCTGATCCCGATCCCAAAGCCCCTGGACCAACGTATCCCCCATGTGAGCCCCCCACCCAGAAGAACTAGTGTCCGAGGTGACTATACGAGTTACATTATATTCCCAGGGGACCCCTGTGGACAGGTTCTCTTGGTCTAGCCACCATCCGAGGGACATAATAGCGTCTTGGGATAGGGTCATCAGGCTCTCCAGACATCCCCCCAACCTTTTTTGTTGTAACAGCACCTCGCCCTGAAGTATCCTCGTATGATACTGGGCCCATCGGACCGCTGGAATACAGGGCGAGAGAGAGCCCAACAGAGACATGGCTCTTCTAAGGGACATGGTGGGGTTTTTAGAGGCATTCAGCACCTGAAGGTGCAGGCGATCAATTTTCTCTTGAGGCAAACGGCATTCCTGAACCTGGGAATCCAGGGTCAGGCCTAAAAATCGCTGCACCGTCATGGGCTGTAAGCGTGATTTTTTAACATTTAGCATCCACCCCAGACGCTCCAGAGCAGACATCACTTTATGTAACTGTTCCAGACAGTGATCCGCCGTTTTACCTACGATAAGGAGATCGTCCAGGTAGGGGATTATTAGAAATGTTGGACTCATGCAGGTGTGCCATAACTTCCGCCATAACTTTGGTAAACACTCGAGGGGCGACCGATATACCAAAGGGGAGGGCCCTATACTGGAAGTGTCTGATTACCCCATCCAACCTTACCGCCACCCTCAGGTATCGTTGGTGACCTGCATAAATAGGGATATGGTAATAGGCGTCCTTCAAATCCAATACTACCATAAAGCAGTTTTTAAACAGCAGCTTTATTGCGGTGTTAATAGTTTCCATCTTAAATGATTGGACGGTCAGGAAATTATTAAGAGCCCTAAGGTTAATAATTGTTCTGAAGGAGCCATCAGGTTTACTTATTAGGAATAGAGGAGAGTAGAATCCTCTACCCTGTTCTCCTTCCGGAACCTCCGACAGGACATTCTTATTGAGTAGGTCGTGAACTTCTGCTTCCAGGGCCGCCTGTTCTGCTGGAGAGGACCTGAGTGGGGTAACTCTGAAGAAGTTCTGAGGGATGGAAGAGAACTCTAGCCGCAGACCCGTAGCTATTAACCCCAAAATCCAATCACTACTGGAGATTTTGGACCAAGCCGGGTAGAAGGCAGATAGTCTACCTCCCACCGGGGCGACTAGTCATTGGGGTGGTTTTTTGACCTCACGGGATGGCTCCTGACATCCTCCACCTCCAAACATAAATCCAGTACCTTTCTTCTTTTTCTCATCCCATCTGCTCTGGTCTCTGGCTGGTCTCCTCCGAAAGAATCTCTTCCCTGCGAAGGGACGCCTGTAAGAGGTAGTTGGTAGATTGGGAAACTTTTTCTTCTCGTCTCCAGCAGTTCGTCTAGGACTGAACCAAACAGGTATTCCCCTTCGCATGGGATAGAGCACAGACGGGATCTGGATTGAAGGTCACCCGGCCAACATTTCAGCCATAGGGCCCTGCGTGCTGCGTTTGATAGTCCGGCCGCCCTAGCCGCCATTCTTGCCGAATCCGCAGATGCGTCCGCGAGAAAGGCAGTGGCATTCTGAATTGTTGGCAGGAATTTCAACATAGAATCTCTGGAAACACCGCCTTCCAACTTAGACCCTAGCTGATCCAGCCAGACCATCATCGATCTGGCTGCACATGTTGCGGCTACAGCAGGTCTCAGGGCACCCGCCGACATCTCCCATGTCCCTTTAAGGAATGAGTCAGCCTTCTTATCGAGAGGATCCTTTAGGGAAGCCATGTCGTCGAAGGGGATAGATGATTTTTTAGACGCCTTAGACACCGCTGCGTCCAATTTCGGCGCCTTATCCCATGTATTCACCATGGGGTCCTCAAAGGGATATCTGCGTTTAAAGGCAGGTGGAAAAGAGCCTTTCTTCTCTGGTTTTTTCCATTCCCTTTTGATGAGGTTCTGGACCTTGTCATTGAGCGGAAAAGACCTACGTTTTTTAGGGTCTAGACCGCCAAACATTAGGTCCTGTGTAGAGAATTCTGGCCTTTCATCAGCCACACCCATGGTGGATCTAACTGATTTAATTAGTTTGTCCATTTGGTCCAATGGGAAACAGAACCGGTTAGACTCCTCTTCCGAAGAGGACGCTGAGGAGACAGAGGCGTCTGACTCATTCTCCCTACTAGGGCCAGCGGACGAATCCGAATCTGAGGCGCTAGGCTCCCTTCTTTTGGAAGGCTCCCGGGACAGGGATTTCAGGGAATCTTTCACCTCCTTCCTGATAATCTCCCTAAGGTTTGATGTGAAATCAGGAGACTCTTCCGCCACCTATGGGAGCGGAGAAAAAGGCTATGTAATTTATCTGGCGCTACCGCTATCAGAGTCCCCATCAATTTATTTCCTACCGTCTGCCGTACACACGACTGACAAAGTCTCTTAGGGTAGGCGTCTGGCAAAGGGCAAGCGCATAGCGCGCACTCGTTTTTTGTTTTACCAGAGCTTTTTTTTCCCCTACGGAAATAAACATAGGAAAAGACTGCATCAGGGTACATTCACGAAGATCTCTTACCCAGGCAGTAGCGGTAGGTACCGGATTACTGGGGGGTTGGTCCAGATCCTTCTTATATCTGCGACCGGGCTGGTTACTGCGTCCGCGGGCCTTCGGCTGGGGGTTCGCATGGGACTTCTCCGAGGATCTGTCCTGCTCCTGCTCCAGCAGACCGACGGCAGCTTCCGGCTCATCCATAGCTGCAGATGGGCTCACAAGCAGCCCTGCAGCGTTATGCTCGGCTATATATAGCCCACCCCCGAATCCGGAACATGTGCAGGTGTGTGGCCAGAATCTTTTCCTCCACCTGCAAATCCGCCCCCCCCCCCCGCCGCCGCATGCAGGACAGTGGTGATTTTTTTGCAAAAAAAGGGCTGGCGTCCAACTTCCGGTTTTAGCCCCGCCCCCTGTGTGTCACTTCCGGTATCGGCCTGAGGGCTCAGGAATACACCCGGAAGCCAGGGACAGCGTTGCCAGACCCCCTAGCCGCCCGCCGCTACACCACCGAAAGCGGCAGAAGCCGGCACCCGACCCCCGGCCTGCCGACCAAAAAGGAGCGCACAGGGCGCCGCACCGACGGGGACTAGAGGTGGGGAAGAACGAAGGCCCAGGAGGGTGAGCGGACCCCGGGGGGGGGGGGGGGGGGACATACTCACCTCGCTGACCACTGGGGATGGACCTCCTCCGGACGTCGCTCCACCCTGCACCGCTCACTGTCGTGGAGTCCTACCCGGACCCACCGTGGCGCTTCCAGGGACCCGCACTGCCCGAGGTAGGAGACCCCCTCGCTACCTGGGTCGGACAGCCGGCCTGGGTATTGATAGGAGAAATGAAGTCGTATCTGAAGGGAATCCTGTCCTCTCAGGAACAGGAAACCAACTGATGCGTGGGAGAGGTGCCGCCCTTATGTATCTGTAGGTTTCCTGTTCCTGAAGGGCGGATCCCCTCTCTCCGTAGTGCTGTCATGGACGATCGATAAAAATAGGGATATACGCACCTCTCCGACGCAGCCTGGACTTTACCGCCGTAACCGGGAGCCGTTGTACCTAAAAATGCGCGCTGGAAGGGCCTTAGATGATGTCACGGCGCTCTGATTGGTCCGTAGCGGTCGCGTGACTGCTACGCGACCAATCACAAAGCAGTGACGTCACCTAAGGTCTTTCAAGCGCTTGAAAGACCTTAGGTGACGTCACTGCTTTGTGACTGCTACGCGACCAATCACTACACTCTCTCAATCCAGCTGAACACCCTCGCTTGGCAAAATAATAAACCCACAATATACATACCCTCAGATGACCTGTCACGTCCCACGAGGTAATCCATCTGAAGGGGTTAACTCCATTTACAGGCAGGAGCTGCGCTAAAGCACTCGCTCCTGCCTGTAACCCCCGGGGAATGAATGAAAGCTGATGAACTCATGAACTGGAGCCTTGGAAAAGTTCCCACGCTCGAGTTCATACGAGTTCATCCACCAGAGGGCGCCTCACCGCAACTCAATGTAAGTAAAGATCACTCAGCTTTCCTTTCAGCACGCGGGGATTACAGACACGAGCGAGTGCGCAGCTCCTGCCTGTAAAATAATTAACCCCTTCAGATGGATTACCTCGTGGGACCTGACAGTTCATCAGAGAGGGTATGTATATTGTGGGTTTATTATTTTGCCAAGCGAGGGTGTTCCGGATGGATTGAGAGAACAATAAAATACTAAAACAACCTGTTTGGTTATTTCATTAAAATACTTTTTAATAATGTGTGTGTTTTTTAACCCTTTCAGACAATTGGATTAATAATGGATAGGTGTCATAATTGACGCCTCTCCATTATTAATCTGGCTTAATGTCACCTTACAATAGCAAGGTGGCATTAACCCTTCATTACCCCATATCCCACCGCTACACGAGAATGGGAAGAGAGGCCAAGTGCCAGAATAGGCGCATCTTCCAGATGTGTCTTTTCTGGGGTGGCTGGTGGCAGATGTTTTTAGCCACGGGGGGCCAATAACCATGGACCCTCTCCTGGCTATTAATATCTGCCCTCAGTCACTGGCTTTACCGCTCTGGCGGAGAAAATTGCGCGGGAGCCCACGCCAATTTTTTCCGCCATTTAACCCTTTATTTTAGAAGCTACAGCGCCCAAATTTTGCACATACACACTACTAACATTAGTAGTGTGGAATATGCAAAAAAAAGGGGGATATGAGATGGTTTACTGTATGTAAACCATGTCTCATATCATGTCTGGTTTGGGAAGGAGAAATGAGAAGCCGGCAATTGAATTACCGGCTTTTAACATATATCGCGCTGAATTAAATATAAATACAGAATATATATATGGAACAAATAGAGGAGAAAATCCAGCTTCCAAAAATATCAAAATTTATTGAAGATAAAATCCAAGATCCAAAAACATGGTTCACAGGAGAAGTGGCAGCATGCTACATGTTTCGAACAATAAGTTCTTTAAAGAACCGTCGCAGCTACAGCCACAAAATTTTGCAGTCACGCGTCTGGACCCCGAGAACGTCATAGGCTATGTTGTGAGGTGAAATTTTAACCCCGCGCTTTCCAATTCACCAAACAATTTTGCCCCTATCTACATAATGGGGAAAAAGTGAAAGGAAAAGTGTTGGAGGCAAATTAACAGCTGCCAGATGTGAACAAGGGGGACTTAAAGAATGAGAGCGATGGCGCCAAAGAGTATATACTGTACAGTTGCTAAGGTGGTGCCCCGACATGGGATAATCACCACACCACCACGGGGATATGAACACACAAAATGCGCCACATACTACCACATGCTCAAACACATACCACCCTCAGCGCACATTTCACCACACATACACCAACCTCGCCACATAAAAGTCGAAACACAAAAGTCGCCGCTCAAAACTCGCCACGCGCAAAACTCTCCACATGCAAAACTCACCACATGTGCAAAACTCACCTCATGGAAAACTCGCCACATGCAAAACTTGCACACGCGAAAAAATTGCCACATGCACAAAAGTTGCAACACATGCAAAAGTTGCCTCACACAAAACTTGCACATACTCAAAAGGCACCACACATAAAACTCGCCACGCGCAAAACTCACCATGCGCAAAACTTGCTGCACACAACTTGCTACACTAACCTGTCACATGCAACTCGACACACAAAAAGTTGCTACACGCATGTCGCCACACAAAACTCATCTCACAAAAGTCGCTACATGCATGTCGCCACACGCAACTCAACACACACAACTTGACACACGAAACTCGCCCTAAAACACACACAAGTCTGGTATTATCCTTCAAAAATAAAAATCTGATTAATAAGCTGAAAAACTACAAGAGCAACAAATGTACCATATAGGAATCCGGCAGCTGTCAGTCACATGACCAGTCTATTATGTGTATGTGTGAGCTAATACATACTGCCAGGGGGTGGGCTTACTGTTGGCTGGGGATTTATCAGGCTGCCAATTTAGCTTACAAATACTGAGGTAAAAATACTGACCAAATAACGTGTGAACGAGGTCTAATACAGGAGGAGATGACATACAGATATATACTATATGCAGGAGGAGATGACAGATATGACATACAGGTACATACTACATACAGCAGAAGATGACATGCAGGTATATACTATATACAGGAGGAGATTACATACAGGTATATACTATATACAGGGGAGATGACAGCAGGTATATACTATATACAGGAGATGACAAACATGTATATACTGAGGTGAAAATGAGAGATGTGAGGGGGAAAATGAGAGATGTGAGGGGGAAAATGAGAGATGTGAGGGGGAAAATGAGAGATGTGAGGGGGAAAATGAGAGATGTGAGGGGGAAAATGAGAGATGTGAGGGGGAAAATGAGAGATGTGAGGGGGAAAATGAGAGATGTGAGGGGGAAAATGAGAGATGTGAGGGGGAAAATGAGAGATGTGAGGGGGAAAATGAGAGATGTGAGGGGGAAAATGAGAGATGTGAGGGGGAAAATGAGAGATGTGAGGGGGAAAATGAGAGATGTGAGGGGGAAAATGAGAGATGTGAGGGGGAAAATGAGAGATGTGAGGGGGAAAATGAGAGGCGTGATGGGAAAATAAGAAGTGAGGTGCTATAACTAACCACAGATATTTACTATGCCCAGGCAACGCCGGGCTCTTCAGCTAGCTTAGATTTACAATCTCCATGCTTTTCTCATGGTCAACTTTATGTGGCCTGTTCAAGAGTTGGAACAGCCAAAAATCTGTTTGTCTTTGCACCTGAAGGAAAAACTAAGAATGTCGTTTATCAAAAGGCTCTTGAATAAGTAGTAGAAGATTACTTCACATTACTTGGCCAATTTAGTTAAATCTGTGTGGAATATCTCTGGTGTTGAAATATATGTTGTAAAATGCTTCTATTAGCTTAGTTTTTGCCTTTTAATAATTACATTTCTATTTGTTTTGTGTTTTTTTTTGTGTAGAATAAATTTGTTAACACATTCTATTTTGCTAACAGCAGTTATTACCCCGGACGAAGCCGGGTCTCTCCCTCTCCCTCTCTCCACTGTATATATGTTTTCGCGAACATTTGAGCACATAAATCCATTAGATGTCGGTTTTGCAAGCCTGCGAGAAAATATCGCAGTACGGATGCCATACGGATTACATACGGAGGATGCCATGCGCAAAATACGCTGACACACCCTGCCTACGGATCACTTTTTTGGGAACATTTCTCCATATTACGGCCGTAAAAAACGGACCGTATTGTCTTACGCTGAGTGTGACGCCGGCCTTACACTGAGAAAGTGACTTCTGGTCCATACAGAAAACAGCCAGCACACCAATGTGGTCAGGTAATGCAGGAGAGGATAGGACCAGCACAGAAAACAGCAAGCAAGTATTTTAATGTACTCACATTATGGATTGTTAACAAAGGGGGCAATAAAGAGGAAAAATGCTAAGAAAAATTGGCCTACAAGGCAGTTGGATAAAAGTTAACAGAATTATAAGACACGCAAAGTTCAAATAACCACTTTATTAACTACTCCATATTCCTCAGTTTAATGTAGAAGGCTCTGATAATCAAGTAGTAATCCTCTTCTGACATAACACCACTGCTCCTGTGTGGAGAAAGTCAAACATTAGAAACAATGAAGAATAAGAGCAAACAACCCAACACGAAATTGCTGACATCAACACATTTCATTACGTCTCGCTCAAGCTCAGATCGAGTATAGTAATGCTCTCATTAGCGAACATTGTTCTCAGTGAGGGCAAGTTTGACATCCTTACTTGATCAAGACACTGCAGTACATACTTTTACACCAAAGGACGCTTACCTGCTGTCTGGAAGAACCCATTCCTCAGACTTTTGCTGCTGGAAATTGGGAAAAAAAAAAAAGTCAATTTGGCCATTTCAGACTAGAACAGGCGGAGCTGGATATAACAGCCCATCTGCTATAAAGATCTGGCTCAGATTCAGCTGAGTACTGATTGTGAATCGTCATTACATTCAGTGAGGGCAAGTTTGTCATCATAGCCAGGCCTTCTTATAGCAGCAATTGACAAATGTCTAGGAACTTTTAACAAGAAATATTGTCTTAAGCAAACACGCCATGCATGAGAAAAGGCCATGGAAGTAAACCCAACACCTACTTCACTGCAAATTACCGCCAGTCTACTAGGGGCTACACTGCTTGTAAGGTCGGCTGCAGACAAGGGTATGAGAGAGCAGCAGTTTCATCTAGAATACAAATCCAATTTTTATTCATGTGCCATCTATGTGTGATTTGTTTTTATACAACTACATCAAGTAATGTGAGCAGAAAAAAAAAATAAAAAAATATAAAAGCTCACCCAGGCTCTAGAAGCACAAGATCCACAAGACCTGATGAAAATCCAATGAAACAAAAGTCAATCCAGCTTCTAGGAACATATCAAATTTATTGGAGCGTGTAAAAAAGTGCAAATATGCCATTTACAAGGACAGGAAAGCAGCAACGCATTTTGGATGCACATGGTGTTTTGTCAAATGTAATTTTTGATAAGTTCCTTGAAGCTGGATTGATTTTCCTTTCATTAAAAAAATGTACCTTTTCAAATAGATTCCAAGGTTTATAATAGAAATGTAGCCATAAAAATTGTATGTTCCAGGTGTTTTTTTTTTTTTTTTTTACACACACCTATAGCCCTGAATGGGTGACAGACTCCGTGCATGCTGCAATTATTTTTCCAAGGTTAGAAAAAAAAAGTTCTTAACAGCCCTACTGATTAGCATGGGTCAGTGTGCTGTCCATGTGTTATCAGATTTATATGCTCATCCTCATGAACCCTAAAGCTGACACTTAAATATGTACCAGCTTTACTCAGGTTATTATTATTATTATTATTATTATTTATTGTTATAGCGCCATTTATTCCATGGCGCTTTACAAGTGAGGAGGGGTATACATAATAAAAAAAAGTACAATAATCTTAAACAATACAAGTCATAACTGGTACAGTAGGAGAGAGGACCCTGCCCGCGAAGGCTCACAATCCCATTTAAAAGAAACCTGTCATGTTGCACATGCAGTCAGATCTGGTCAGCATGGTAAAAAGAAACCAAGCAGAAGGATAATGGGTCATTCCATGTAAAGTGAACCAATGATTTTTTACCTCTATATTTTTAATTCTTTTGACATTGCTATTTGGTAATAGTGTGTCAGAGAATGCAAAATGTGAAGAAAAAGAAATCCAGGTTTTTTATTAAATTGATTTTCAAAGTTCAGAAAAAGTGTGAATTTCAGTGTTGCCTGCCTTTACATTTCTCCCCATAACTCTGGCTAGAGGAAAGATAAACAAAATAAACACCAGTCTACTCAGAACTGTACAGGCTTTCACCAGATATGTCACAAGAGTATCTTTGGTATTTTACCCATGCAAATGTAAACGCAAAACTTTAAAATGCATTTCTGAAAAAAAAAAAACGTTTAATTTAAAAATATCAAAACTGCACATGTGCCTGCCATCCTCTTAGCCACATCTGTATTAAAACACAAGCTGGGATCGTATTTTAAAAAATAAAACTATTAGTGTCAATTCAAAAATCTTGATTTCAGATATGTTCAGCCTGTGGTCTAAAAGTGTGGGGTCTATATTTACTAAATAATCCATGATTTTTAGTTATTACTGTATTATTTTATTATGTTACAGCTTAGAAGCAGGAGAGGACATAGGAGAAAGCTTTGTTAGGGCTCAACCTGAGAATGACCAGGGGTAGACAGTGACTGCAGAGCAGATGACAGGTCGGCAGCTCGGGCCTCCAGAGGCCATATTCACACCAAATCTTATCACCCAGGCAACTCCTCAAATGGGCTAGTAAGATGCTCCATTCAGACATTTGCCCCATACAATGCTGCACCAATGCTGATTATGGCCCCATAAGATGCTCCATAGACATTTTCCCCGTATAATGCTCCACAAATGTGGATTATGGCCCCATAAGATGCTCCAGAGATATTTGCCCCATATAATGCTGCACATGGCTGCATAGATATTTGCCCCATATAATGCTGCACATGGCCCTATAAGATGCTCCATACAGAAATTTGCCCCATATGCTTTTGCTGCACTAATCGCATCATCACACCCTCTGACCTGTCACTGCATAGGACGTGGAAGATGCAGCGGTGCCGACGGTGGAACGTGGAGCAGGTGAATATAGCGCACTACGTTATACTCACCTGCTCCTGGCGCAGTCACTGCACGTCTTTTCCCCGGCGCCTTCTTCCTGTAGTGAGCGGTCACATGGTACCGCCCATTACAGTAATGAAAATGCGGCTCAACCCCTATGGGAGTGGGGTCCATATTCATTACTGTAATGAGCGGTACCATGTGACCGCTCACTACAGGAAGAAGCTGCCGGCGCCGGGGAAAAGATGTGCAGGGACCACGCCAGGAGCAGGTGAGTATTACACAGCCCCCGCTCCCCCTCCCCTGCCGACCCTTGGGTAGGACTAGAGTATAATCCAAGAGGGATACTTTCAGCCCAAGAAAGTGGGCTGAAAATCTTGGCCTATACTCGATTATATACGGTAATTAGGATGAGACTATTTAGAAAATCACACTTGAGATGATCACCTTTTTTCTTTTGGCTTGTTGAATGCATTCAGGTGAGCAAGTTGTGTTATTTATTCAGGCACTTCGGTATTTATTTTTTTGCATATAATTGTTGAATTCAATAAGTTGTAATTTGAAAAGGGAAGAAACTCACAAACATAAAATCTGATGATTCAAGGCTTAAAAAAATATAAAAAAATTTGAAGTTGAATCCTTAAAGTATAAACAAGAACACATGCATTTTTTCATAATTTTAAAACAAATGAATTCGATTTCCCCAAAACAAAATATAAAGAAACTGTCTTGTGACATATCAAATGAAAGCCGGTACCGTTCTGAGAAAAATGATGCCTCTCCCACCTCTATATCTTAATTCTAGCACGAGATATGATAAAAAGTGTAAAGCCATACCAGGCCAAAATTCGCGCTTTCAAAACATTAAAGTCTGTAAAAAATTAAGAAAAAAAATGAAACTTAATTTGTAATTATAAGTTGTGCTTCATAAAAAAAAAAAAAAATCTAAAGACTTCAGGTAAAAAAATATTCTTATTTGGATCACTTGATATGTAATGACCCTAATATAGGATTGTTAAAGATTAAGAACTTTAGTTTGTTGAAAGCCTTGGGTCTCATATGCACAAGTTCAGAGTGATTGACAGCCATTTCTGCATTCAGTCAGAGAAGACTATCAATCACCACATAGGAACACGTAAACCATGAAATTCACTCAATAAATTACAAGTATTATTGAACCCTTTCCTGCAACAATCCGACCAGCTCATCCTGCCTGCAGATCAGAGAACATTCTCAACATGACATTCCCCATCAGTCATCGGCAAGCACAGACACGCAATTCAATTGGGAAGGTCACCAAAGTTTTTGCACAGGCCTAGGGGCTGTGTAAAGAGGGAAGGGAGTGAAAGTAACAAAACCCATACACAAATGGAAAAAATGTCCTAAAGAGGATATCTGGGACCACACGACAGATTAGTCTATAGGTCCCCCAAAGAAATTTGATAGAACGTCAGCCAAACACCCGTTCCAATCATCTCAAGTACATGTATGGGGGCATAGAGACTGCCATGAGACAATTTTGGGAAGCAAAAGCCCCATCCCCACCCTACAGGGCCCCGGCCGCCCCACCCTACAGGGCACCGGCCCCACTCTACAGGGCCCCGGCCGCCCCACCCCCACCCTACAGGGCCCCGGCCGCCCCACCCCCACCCTACAGGGCCCCGGCCGCCCCACAGGGCCCCGGCCGCCCCACCCTACAGGGCACCGGCCCCACTCTACAGGGCCCCGGCCGCCCCACCCCCACCCTACAGGGCCCCGGCCGCCCCACCCTACAGGGCCCCGGCCGCCCCAGCCCCACCCTACAGGGCCCCGGCCGCCCCAGCCCCACCCTACAGGGCCCCGGCCGCCCCAGCCCCACCCTACAGGGCCCCGGCCGCCCCAGCCCCACCCTACAGGGCCCCGGCCGCCCCACCCCCACCCTACAGGGCCCCGGCCGCCCCACCCTACAGGGCCCCGGCCGCCCCACCCTACAGGGCCCCGGCCGCCCCACCCTACAGGGCCCCGGCCGCCCCACCCTACAGGGCACCGGCCGCCCCACCCTACAGGGCACCGGCCGCCCCACCCTACAGGGCACCGGCCGCCCCAGCCCCACCCTACAGGGCCCCGGCCGCCCC
The DNA here is from genome assembly GCF_051348905.1 of Ranitomeya variabilis. NCBI lineage: Eukaryota > Metazoa > Chordata > Amphibia > Anura > Dendrobatidae > Ranitomeya > Ranitomeya variabilis. The sequence goes on from NC_135234.1 coordinate 323,267,128, forward strand.
ACCCTACAGGGCCCCGGCCGCCCCACCCTACAGGGCCCCGGCCGCCCCAGCCCCACCCTACAGGGCCCCGGCCGCCCCACCCTACAGGGCCCCGGCCGCCCCACCCTACAGGGCACCGGCCCCACTCTACAGGGCCCCGGCCGCCCCACCCCCACCCTACAGGGCCCCGGCCGCCCCACCCTACAGGGCCCCGGCCGCCCCACCCTACAGGGCCCCGGCCGCCCCAGCCTACAGGGCCCCGGCCGCCCCAGCCCCAGCCTACAGGGCCCCGGCCGCCCCACCCTACAGGGCCCCGGCCGCCCCACCCTACAGGGCCCCGGCCGCCCCACCCTACAGGGCCCCGGCCGCCCCACCCTACAGGGCACCGGCCGCCCCACCCTACAGGGCCCCGGCCGCCCCAGCCCCACCCTACAGGGCCCCGGCCGCCCCACCCTACAGGGCCCCGGCCGCCCCACCCCCACCCTACAGGGCCCCGGCCGCCCCACCCTACAGGGCCCCGGCCGCCCCACCCTACAGGGCACCGGCCGCCCCAGCCCCACCCTACAGGGCCCCGGCCGCCCCAGCCCCACCCTACAGGGCCCCGGCCGCCCCAGCCCCACCCTACAGGGCCCCGGCCGCCCCAGCCCCACCCTACAGCTGCCAATATCAGATACAAGCCCACACGTTTCATAGAGTAAGCCGGCCAGTTGTACAGAGGTGACACGTACCTTCGCGTTAGCACGAAGCTGCAGGTCAGCGCAGGAGCAGAATTCCTCAGGTCATATTAACACTCCTACAAGGAGAAAGGTCAGTGAGTAAAGTCATACAATGCATGGAGGCGGCGTTACAAAGCCAGTGTCCGCCCGGCATAGTACTGGCCCCTCCTGCCGCGGACCACATGCAGTCAGATGAACCCTCGCCCGCTCCCAGCCTGCACCCGCCAACACAAGCCACTGCTGTCACTATGTCCCGGAGACACACGTAGCACGTACACGACTCCAGGCCTCATCCTCCTGCCCGCGGCTGCCCACGCTCTGCAGGTACACGGCACGCCAGCAGGCCATGACCAGCAAGCAGCGCCATGAAGGCTGTAAGAGGCCGCCCACACAATGCAAGCCCTTTATATTTCCTGCGTGACGTAAAGCTGCGCCGGAAGCAGAACTAGAGGCTTCTGGGAACTGAAGTGTTAAGTGTTGTTCTTGGGAAGCCCTGGCTATTCCTGTTATTGCAAAGGTGTGAGCGCGCATGCGCGTCTCTGGCGGCGTTATTTTCTTCTCGCGAGAACGTTTGCTGGTTTGTGTTGGATGCTGACTCGTGGTCACACAGCACAGATACAGAAGAATGCTGTCATATGCTGTCATTGTCTCTAGTAGCCACACAGGAAACCTTAAATGGGGGCACCCAGTGTGATACACCGGAAGTAGCCCACCCTTCTATGTATAGCTTGCAACTAGCAGGTAGAGGGGTTATCAGGGAGACTATCCCTAGGGTATTCCAGCTGGGGCAGCGATCAGCCTCTCACAGCCCCGGTCCCGGACAGTGCTCTCCGGCCATGGACTGCACCTATTCCTGACCTTCCTCGGTGTGGCCTGGTGTGGGTCACCGGTGATGACGCGCCAGCACAGCGAGTTATAAGATGGGCCCGGAAATCACAAAGTGACCCACTCCTGTCTCATCAGCACCCCCCATCACCTGTGGGGAGAGGTGGTCCGGGCTTGGGACATACAGTAAGTAGTCCCAATGTCCCTATGTGTGACTGCAGCCTGCCGAGCTATGGCTGCGTGAGGCGCACTGTCAGGATTCCGCGTGTGAGGCGCACTGTCAGGATTCCGCGTGTGAGGCGCACTGTCAGGATTCCGCGTGTGAGGCGCACTGTCAGGATTCCGTGTGTGAGGCGCACTGTCAGGATTCCGCGTGTGAGGCGCACTGTCAGGATTCCGCGTGTGAGGCGCACTGTCAGGATTCCGCGTGTGAGGCGCACTGTCAGGATTCCGCGTGTGAGGCGCACTGTCAGGATTCCGTGTGAGGCGCACTGTCAGGATTCCGCGTGTGAGGCGCACTGTCAGGATTCCGTGTGAGGCGCACTGTCAGCATTCCGCGTGTGAGGCGCACTGTCAGGATTCCGCGTGTGAGGCGCACTGTCAGGATTCCGCGTGTGAGGCGCACTGTCAGGATTCCGCGTGTGAGGCGCACTGTCAGGATTCCGTGTGAGGCGCACTGTCAGGATTCCGCGTGTGAGGCGCACTGTCAGGATTTGCGTGTGAGGCGCACTGTCAGGATTCCGCGTGTGAGGCGCACTGTCAGGATTCCGTGTGAGGCGCACTGTCAGGATTCCGCGTGTGAGGCGCACTGTCAGGATTCCGCGTGTGAGGCGCACTGTCAGGATTCCGCGTGTGAGGCGCACTGTCAGCATTCCGCGTGTGAGGCGCACTGTCAGGATTCCGCGTGTGAGGCGTACTGTCAGGATTCCGCGTGTGAGGCGCACTGTCAGGATTCCGCGTGTGAGGCGCACTGTCAGGATTCCGCGTGTGAGGCGTACTGTCAGGATTCCGCGTGTGAGGCGCACTGTCAGGATTCCGTGTGTGAGGCGCACTGTCAGGATTCCGCGTGTGAGGCGTACTGTCAGGATTCCGCGTGTGAGGCGCACTGTCAGGATTCCGCGTGTGAGGCACACTCAGGATTCCGTGTGAGGCGCACTGTCAGGATTCCGCGTGTGAGGCGCACTGTCAGGATTCCGCGTGTGAGGCGCACTGTCAGGATGCCCAGTGCGCACCCACTTATGGGATTTTGTGCTGACAAGACGCATTTGACTTCTCACAGAAGTGAATTAGGAACCACATATGTGACGTCCGCGCTCATGCAGAGTAACGGGCAGTCTGCAGTCACGTATAGGGCAAGCCCCGGGTCCCAACCCTTTGTGGGGTCACCGCAGGCGCCTCAATGACTATGCAGGCCGTCACATTTGCCAGCCGTGTTCTACTGAATGGGGCAATGTGCAGGAGGTGCCAACAGCTTTCATGGCTGCGTGGCTGACCAGCGGTGTCCTCACTCTGCATGTTCAGGCTTTTAACTGTTTCAGGATTCTAAAAATGGTAAACGGTTAAAAGAAGTGACATGTCCATTCTTCTGTGGTCTTCCACGCTGTACTTTACAATGCAAGTCACTGGGAAAGCTGAAAAGATGCCCGGACGTTATTGCGTGGCGCTTTGCCTTTAGTTTTGCTTTTAAAAGCACTGAGGCCACATGCACACGCTGCGGATTACTCTGCGGATTTTTCCAGACTGATCTTGGTAAATCCACAGGTAATCCGCACTGCGGAATTACCACGGAGTTTCCTTGATGTTTTTGCGTTTTTGTGCGGATTCCTATTATGGAGCAGGAGTAAACCGCAGCAAAATCCGCACAAAGAATTGACATGCTGCGGAATAAACAATGCAGCGTTTCCACACTTATTTTCCGCAGCATGTGCACTGCGGATTTGGTTTTCCATAGGTTTACATGGTGCTGTAAACTCATGGAAAACTGCTGCGAATCCGCAACGTGTGCACATACCCTAATGGTTTCTCCTTTATTCAATGTATTGAAAAAAAAACTTCTAGAAAATGACAGCAAATAGGACGTCACGAAAACAATGGGAAAACCCTTCAAAAAACACTCCAAAATCTGTTGAAGAATCGCTCAGGAAATAACAAAAAAAGACCCTGTAAAATATATTTCAGGAAAAAAACACCAGCGTTTCCTGAAGCATCTTCTGCTGTAAAAACTGTATGTTGTGTGCGCATAGTCTAATATTGATGTCCATTATCTCGAGACACTGGATAGCCCTCTTTGAGCCACACTCCTGAATTACCTGTTTTTCATTTGCCTCGTATTCTTCTTTTAATTTGTACCTAATTTAAAGTCTATTTTACCTGTTTTTTTAGACGAACAAAAGGAAAGTGACTTAAAAAATGCAAGTGATGAATCTGCCCTTAGTGTTATAGCATAATGATATATTTACAAATAAGCAAACATGACACTAAACACACGGGCCAGTAGGTGGCAGTAGATGGCTGTATCTCATGCACCAATGATGCCCATTACATAAGGCATAGTTTAACATGCCAAGAGCAGGAAGTTCCACTGAATGATTAAATTCCTGATATCTGTAAATGATTGGCTATGCAGGAAAATCCAATGATTTTAATGGTGTCAATTAAACTGTCAAAAAGTACCAGAAGTGCCAGGATTGATTAGGGAGCGTTATTGCTGAGGATAGTACCCTCTGGAGTAAAAGCTTTTGCCCTACATTGTGTTTGATGTGTGCTTCTTATTCCTTTCCTTCTATTTTATATCTGTGAAAAACTTATCTGAGGCTCAATCATAATCATTGCGAACATACAGTTTTTTGACTGTATGCACCAGACAAGCCCACAATGGGATTTCAGTATGTATTAACTTTACACTACTCTACCCTTCCTTGAATCTCTATTATAAGGTTTGATAAAAACCAGGGACATGGCTGAAACGTTACCTTATGGAACAGTTTGAATTTCTCTACTGCGTTAAAGCAATTTTCTTTATTTGGCGATTGAGATAAATCTTTTTTTACAAATTATATGAGACTCTGAGTACAACTGTTTATCCTCTGGATTACAGTCAGTGGAATATTTTCACATTCAGTCAGCACCTCCCAAGCTAGAATGCACATCTTTCCTTCTTTACTGCAATATGTACATGTTAAATACATGCTGTGTCTATTATCTGTTTATATACTGTATATGTATGTGTATGTGTTAGGGGTCGAGTTCCCACCGCTGCACAGAGGAATCTCGGGCCATCTCCGCTGTGGTCTCCCATTCTCCTCCAGCCGCAGTGGAGCCTGCTCAGCGGAGATGTCGGTCCCAGCATCTGGCTCAAGCTGATACTGTGCGCTTGGGTACTGCTGCCTTTCCAGGCTCTGCCTTTGTAGCCAGCACTGGTCAGCAGCGAGCAGGCGTTTCAGGGACTAAGTCCTGCTTTTCCCACACTGAGCATACCCACGGGACGACCTCCCATTGGAGGTCGGGGGTCACATGCTCAGGTCCTGTTGCGGCTCCTATTGGACCATCAGGAAGGTCCCAGAGCACTACTGCTATAAAAGGTTTGCATGGCCGCTCGGCCATGCGTTAGTGTAAACGTATGTGTGTGTGGATGTATGCCTGTCCATGGGTGAAAGCTCTGAATCATTCCCATCCCTAGTGTTGTTGCCTGCTTGCGAATGATAGAGCTACCTAGCGCCCGACAGTGCTATCCTGCACAAATGCACAAGTTGCTAATCCAGTTAGCGAGCGGCACCGTGCGCAGTTAGTGTGCTTTCCTAGCCCTACTTTGGCGTCCACCAGAGTGGAGATGCACGCACTCCTGTGCGGACAATATTTAGTTTCCCTGGCACCACAGTAGCGGTGTCGAGTGCAAGAGATCTAGAGGGACTCTTACCCTGAGTCTGGGGCAGTGTTGTGTTTCGCCTTGCTTGCGCTCTCTGTGTGGTATCGCGGCCCTGTGACAAAACAGGGTTCGCTTCCTTCATACCGGGTGAAGCTAACCCATGTGACTACTCACATTATACCGCCATATAGTCCATCATTACCAAGCAGCAGGTGTCTTAGCTGCACGGTGGACCCCGGACTGCGAACGCACCTTGTATCATCTCCAATTATTATTTGGTGTGTTCCACTAGTCCTAACAGTATGTTTGTATACTAATATTTTATATACACAGTATTCTTGTAATATTTGAATAGATACATGTTACATACATATATTTTTTGTTAGCGCATTTCATCATACACGCGTCAACATTGAAATTGCAACACAAAGTAGGAAAAGTCGTGGAATTATGGAAATCACAGGATGTATAGGCATGTTGGTAATCTGCAAATGATGATAAAATGGAACCAACATTTTCCCCAAAAAAATTTCAATTTCTTCAGTATTGAGCATGCAGTAATCCCTGCACTTACAAACCTTAGGTTATTAATGGATGTCTGAGGAATGTTCTGCCACCCTGAGTGCACTTGGGCGAGTAAATCATCAAAATCCCTTTCAATTGTTGACCAATGACGTCCCAGATCCAAATGTGCTTGATGGGGGACACGTTCGGAGACGCTGCAGTTTGCAATTTCAATGGTGTAAATATTAAAAAATAGCAGCGCAGTCTTCAGTCACTGGTGCAATCCCTCCTGGGGAAGAAGCCAGCAGTTCTCTGGAAATCCAAAAAAAGAAAAAACAGATCAGCACTCGGTCAAAGAGAAAATGTAAAATATATAAAATATATATATACTTTTAGGTGACATTTGATACACTACAGATTAACCCCTTAACCCCCAGAACATTTTTCGTTTTTCGCTCCCCTTCTTTCCAGAGCCATAACTTTTTATTTTTCCATCAATATGGCCATGTGAGGGCTTATTTTTTGCGGGAAGAATTGTACTTTTGAATGATATCATTGGTTTTACCATGTCGTGTAACAGAAAATGGGAAAAATATTCCAAGTGCGATGAAATTGTTTGGCTGTTTTGCTAGGTTCACTAAATGCTACAACTGACCTGCCATTATGATTCTCCAGGTCATTACGAGCTCATAGACACCAAACATGACTAGGTTCTCTTTTACCTAAGTGGAAAAAAAAATTGTGCCATTTTCCAATACCCGTAGCGTCTCCATTTTTCATGTTCTGTGGTTGGATGAGGGCTTATTTTTTGCGTGCCGAGCTGACGTTTTTAATGATACCACTTTTGTGGAGATACGTCCTTTTGATTGCCGTTATTGCATTTTAATGCAATGTTGCGGCGACAAAAAAAACGTAATTTTGGAGTTTTGATATTTTTCTTGCTACGTTGTTGAGTAATCAGGTTAATCCTTTTTTTTATTGATAGATCAGGCGATTCTGAATGCGGCGATACCAAATATGTGTAGGTTTGATTTTTTTTTATTTGATTTTGATTGGGGCGAAAGGGGGGTGATTTGAACTTTTATATTTTTTATATTTTTAAACACATTTTTTTTTAATTATGGCATGCTTCAATAGCCTCCATGGGAGGCTAGAAGCATGCACTACTCGATTGCCTCTGCTACATAGAGGTGAAGCACAGATCACCTCTATGCAGTAGAATTACTGGCTTGCTATGCAAATTGCCTCTTCTGAGAAAAAGAGGACTTAACTCTATAGCGCCACCTGTTGGAACTAGCGATCCTATGAGATGAGAAGGCAAAGAGCGCTTCAGTATAAATACACCTCCAAAACAGATTCAGAGGAACAACTGGTTTGTGGTTTTAAACTCCTCAAAAACCTGAGCGTGAGTATAGCATTTTACTTGTATAACACTATGATATTCCACAGCGCTTTACCGACATTATTGTCACTGTTCCCACTGGGGCTCACAATCTAAATTCCCTATCAGTATGCCTTTGGGAAGAAACCCACGCAAGCACAGGGAGAACATACAAACTCCTTACACTTGGACCAAGGACACCGGCACTGCAAGCTAACCACTGAGCCACCGTGCTGCCCACATCTGACAGATAAAAGCCCGCTCTCATGGCGTATTATTACTAGTCACTACTATGTTTAACCATTAATGAACTCCATTGCTTTATTTATTTGCCTTCTTAGGTGGGAAATATCAAAAACATGTATAATAAAAGTGGTATGGCAAATACAGACTGCAATGCTATTGAGAAACACAAGTATTCCATTAAATCGTGAACATTTTACTAACTGCCGTGTAAGCACTTGCTGCAACATTCCCTTATAGATGACAAATCCTTGGAGACCAGCAACCAAACAGCTCATCTTTTACAGCCTCATATGGTATTATGAGGGGGGCTCCCGAGTCCCTCACATCAGCATAGCGGGGTTGAGCTTGTCCATGTTATAGTAAAAAGTAGACATTTTGTTTCCCATCCGAACTGGTCCATCACTGGTGTACAAAACACAAGATGTCTGATGTCCATGCCTGCCTATGGGCACAGTGGTAAGGCTGCAGACTGCTGCAGGCCTCATTCAGATTTCTGTTTTTTTTTGTGTACGAGAAAATTGGATTGATTATTCTGATCAGAGTGTGGTTTGAGTGTCATCAGATTTCTCGTATGTTGGGAAATTAAAAAATATCTCCTCCATTCTGAGAGCCTGTGAAAATCAGATGTCATTCAAGAGCTGTCCGATTTTTTCACGAACCCAGAGACTTCCATTGTTGATTTTCATTCGACCCTCAAATCAAAATCGGACATCTCCGATATGTTTGATGGACCACTCGGTCCAAGGGAAAAATCGGACATGTGAATGGCACCATAGACTAGCATAGGTACAAGTGTTATCCGTGTAAATCCAAGCTATCACTCATATGTAAAGGTCGGACATCTGAATGAGGCCTTACAGTCTCTCCCCTGTGTCAGAAATAGCGTTCTGCCGACAGCACATTTCTGTTCTAGTAAATAATAGGAATAACATTGCAGTAGCAGATATTAGACCAGTACCACTTGGAGCCGTATTTGTTATTCATTTATTGTGATTCTTTAGTTTCAGCATTTTCTTACCAAAAATGTAAGATAACCAAACATCTTAAATAGCTATCTGCCCAATGCTACGTCGGATGACAGCCATGAGAAGGCAGTTTTCATAGGATATAAGCCACTGACACATATTTTTGGTGGAATCAAAGAAAAAGTGCAACTGGACCTCACCGTCTATTATGGAAGTCCATGCCAAAATTATAAATTGCCCAATTACTTTCATTTGTCTCCTAGACGCAATATAATATTAACATTAGTGGAAACAAATAGCTAATTACATTGCAGCCAGGGATTGCTGCAGATTGCTGGATCATGACAGTGTGCAATGTACAATGCAGTGTGCACACTGTCGGGATTCCCTTCTATTTCCAAATAGGTGGTCGTGTGACTGCAAGTGTGCAATCTGCCTACCTGTGTCACATGCCGACTAGCTTTACACCTGTTTCTCTGAATGTTCTGTGTATATAAAGAACTTGGTAAATACATTGTCACATTGTGATACCGATAATGCACAGACAGGGGAGTGCAAAAGTCTGTGTGACCTTTCGGCCCACACTCTGCGGCACAGATTGCCATAAAAAACCTGTAAGTAAAGGTGATGCAGGACAACTAGCAATCAACCTGAGCCATTTCTGGTGCCAATCCACTAGCATCTAGGGTGTATTCATACATTTCTGGTATGTGTCCACGTTCAGGATTGCATCAGGATTTGGTCAGGATTTTACATCAGTATTTGTAGCCAAAACCAGGAGTGGAACAATTAGAGGAAAAGTATAATAGAAACATATGCTCCACTTCTGCATTTATCACCCACTCCTGGTTTTGGCTTACAAATACTGATGGAAAATCCTGATGCAATCCTGAACGTGGACACATACCCTTCCGCTCCTAGACCCACGGAACCACAATCTGACGGTTGTTTTATTCTGACAATGTAACAATCATTTGAAGTGAGGTTCCATACAAATACTGCGTCTTTGAGAAGCACAAAATGATGGGTCTTTGTTTTTTGGATATAGTAAAGAATTATACCTATGTTTTTTGGATATAGTAAAGAATTATACCTATCTCTGCATTTCAAAAGCTACAAGGTGATTATTTTATTCCATTTATATTACATTTGTGTCATTAATCCAAGAACAAATTCCTGTGATAGTATTGGCTATTTCAGCATAGAAGAGGATCAGCCCTCAACATTGTATGAGCATCAGGAAACGTACAAGAAAACATTTTTGTGCATCTTCAGTAAAAGAAAATCTGCAATATTTTTTTATTTCATGGCCAAGTCACCAGCAAGCAGGAAGGAAGCGTTAAACCACTTAGATTAGATCTATAAATCCAATGTACGATGTTCTTTTTCTCTTAATACTCATATTTCCCTTTGCTAGTTTTCCTTAAAGGAGTTGTAATTAGTGATGAGCGAGTAAACGAGTTGCTCGGGTTTCACCAAGCACGCTTGTGTGGTCTCCGCATATTTTGGTGTGCTCGGAGATTTCGTTTTCGTCGCCACAGCTGCATGATTTGCGGCTGCTAGACAGCCTGAATATGTGTGGGGATTCCCTAACAAACAGGCAATCCCCACATGTATTCAAGCTGTCTAGCAGTCGCAAATCATGCAGCCGCGGCGACGAAATCTCCGAGCACACCAAAATATGCGGAGACCACCCGAGCAATGAGTATACTCGCTCATCACTAGTTGTAATGTGAATACTACCCCTTTAAGCACAGAAGCCATCTTCGCTAACCTGTAGGGCCGCTGTGTATACCTATACATAGAGTATGACGTGGATGCCATTCAAATGAATGGATGACTGTGTAACATGTGGACTGCTGTGTCCTTTAAAGTGGTAGTTGCTCTTAAAGGGGAAGGCATAAAGACATCTTTATGCTTAGTAGGGATAATAGGAGTCCTTTTAAAGAGCAGAATTTCAGTAATGCCGAATTATGTAGAAATAAAGTTTATTCTGTTCAGCTCTACCTTAATACTCATGTTTAAATCCACAAATGCTATCGCCCCGATTCACGGCCAATTCCTGCAATGGAATAAGTTACCGTTATTTCCACAAACACGACTTTCCCAACTGTATAGTGCAAACGTTTATTTCCAATTCTTTAAAACTTGTTTGACATTGCCAATAGGTAGATACCGGAACAGATGCGAATAAGCCATTGCTGGCTTTATACAAATAGTGACGCCAGCACGTCACTTTTTTCATCTGTCTATAATGGTATAGTTACAATAACTGGGACTCCTGACATCGCCGTACCGTTCATTCACTGCACATTATGATACATCTCTCTGACAAAACAAGCAGTTATAGTTCTCTTCTCTTTAGGATCATCTCCTAGCTTTGGGGAGAAGACAATACATCAAAACCTGCACTGTGTGAACCTGACCTACGAAGGTTTAGGCCACCTCAATAAGTCAGCTCTGGTGGCAGCCATGTAATAAGCCTATAGCAGGCTAGTGCAAGTCAGGAGTGAATTGTAACAATAATTGTTTGTCCCATGTAAATAAGAAGTGTGTTTTTTTCATTTGGAAAACTGATTGTACATACAAAGAAAATGTAAACCCTCACCGGTACAGTGACATAAAATCAGTGGAACAGACCTATTGCTTAGATATTGATTAGAATGGTTATTGATGGTCAATATGAAGAAATAAACCTTAACTGGTGGCCATGGTTCAGTGCAAAGTCTGACGTTAAATGCATTAGGATGCGTGTCCACGGTCCGTAATGACGGCGCTTTGGATGGAGCGGGAAAACCAGCTCCGCCCAAAGCGCCGCCCCCTTCTGGACACGCGGTGATTCCAGATGTGTTCATTGCACACATCCGGAATCTCCGCACCCCATACATAGGACCCTGTGATTTACCTTGCGGCGATGGAGCGTCGCCACAAGGTAAACAGACATGCTGCGTTCTAAACAGACGCACTGCATGTCCGTAAACGCAGGGCCGCCGGGTGCGTGTTCACACGCATAGTGGAGACGAGATTTCATAAAATCCCCTCCGCTATGCTGTAACATCTGGACACGGCGGGTTGAACGTTACGGCTGTACGCAGCATTCACTCCGCAGCTATTCCGGATGTAATCCTGAACGTGGACACATCCCCTTATGGTAACTTTTTCCATATATTATTTATTGAATCCTTCAATTACAGATGTGATTATTGAACAGTATCTCTCATGATTAAAGTCTAGGCCAAACAGTCTTATATACCAAAGTCTGTTTAGAGGGGAGGGCAATGGTGAAGGGTTGTTAAGACTAGGACCAATGGAAGCCATGTACAGTGCGGCTGAGTTTCACAGTTGTCTTGTTATTGAGTTGTCCATCAGCAAGTTATTGTGCCGACCTGCTGCTTGCCTACAAAGTCCAGAATGAAATCCATCTCATTGTGCCCCAAGTATAGTTCAGGTAGCTCTTCAATTCTATCCAAACCTAACTCCAGCACCAGAGATGTTAATACATCCTCATCAATGAGGTCAGCGTCCGTCACATTTAAGGTAGGCATGTTCTGATGATGGCTTGGAGCCATTTTGTAAGCTGGAAGTCCCTGCACAAGTCCATTATTAGTCATCATGGGATGTCCCTGGTACTGAGTGTTGAGTTTTTGAAGATGCATTGTAGCCATTAGTTGCTGGGTTCCCATGCAGGACTGAGCTTGTCCTTGGTACATCATAGAGTTAGCCATATGCTGTTGCATATTCATCCGTGCCCTCATATTTCCATCTGGATGAACAACTCCATATTGCATCATTGGTACTGAAGGCATGCTTCTAGCTGTATGAGGCTGAGGCTGCATACTGGTCATGGTCATCCTATAAGTAGGGTGTCCATTTTGCATGGCTTGCATCATCATTGGGTCTGCCATTCCCTCTGTTAGGAAAAGGGTAAATCGTTATTTTCATGATAATGTAATATTTATCTACATTAACAAATATATTTCAATCCAAGCTGAATGTCCTTTGTTTGGCTTTCCAGCTGATATTGAAACGGTGCCAGTTGTAAGCCACTCTGTAACTGTACATACATACATACATACAAGCCCCCAGAGTCCAGACATTCCTCAGCTTATTACTTTAGCAGTGCCACAGACCCGAATAGGTGAATGGCAGACTCACCAAACTAGGGGCAACCTGTCCGATTTTACAAGATCTCTTCTATTAATCAACAGTAACCTTCTAGATCACACTTCTTCACATTCCTATGTAATTCCTGCGATCCAGTGGATAGATTCCGAGCTATCTTGCATCACAAATCCTAAATCTCAGGGCTTTATACTCGATTCTGGTGTAGTGTGTAGGAGTATTGTGAAACAATGCATTTAGCTTCTGTAGCAACAATACATGCAAATATGAATGTTCGGAAACAAGAAGTGACCTCCCTCACTAAGTGCAAAGCACAGCAAAAATGCCTACTGGCTAGACCTGGCTAAGTACACAAGGCGGTGAGCAGCAAGGGAGGCCTGCGATTGGTTTCTTTATTTCCATGTATTTCTGCTTAGCATACTCATCTCATTCTATAGGTTGGTGCCGATCCATAATCTGCAGAAGTGCTCCTCTGTGTGTCTGTAGTTAGGCAATCTAAGGGAAGGACTTACATCAATAATAGAGTGTAGTATTCCGTAATATTGTCTTATATTATGTACATACAGATTTATTGGATTTAGGCTTGAAACTACTAGTCTCATCCAGCATGGCACAGGGGTTGGCTTGTTAGAAAGTCATTTACAGCACAGGATTACACAAGTTGATGCTATAGTTCTCTAATGTAACACATCGGGGGGCATTATTGTTGTCCAGCCTTGTGAGAATGATGAAGAGCATTGGAAACCCCATAAAGCCAAGTGTATGCATATGTCCCAGGCTCTAATAGGACGGAGTGCCCCTTTCACACCCTTCTGAATGTGGATTACAGTCATAGGGGATTTAACAATCAAAAGAGTTTCAACAGAAAAAGTTTAACCCTTAACAAGTCACAGATTTGCTCGGGTATCTGAACAAAGGAATATGACCCCACACTGACTGCTTTGTGTTTTATTTTGTTATTTGTCGTATTCTGCAGCGTTCACGTGCGTTTTAGGATTATTTTAGGGTTGTGTATAGCCTGGTAGACATGTCAGCACAATTTAAGTAACAGGCACAGGCTATGGAACAGTAACACTATAATATAATAAGACCAAGGATGAAACAACAAGTACAAGCTTGTGGCGAAAAAAGAATAGAAAAAAAAGAATAAAGGAAAGATTGATACATCAGCATTCTTTTGTATCCACGCCAGTGTTTGGCTAGAGAAAAACTGACTGAAAAAGTGCCAATGTGATTCCAGCAGCCTACATGGAAGAAGAGGGTTACTGCACTCACCCACAGCTGCAGCTCTCCGGCGCCTTCCTTGGTAAGTCCGATCCGTGGGTGACTGAGAGGAGGACTGAGAGGAGCCCTGTGAGGAGGACTGAGAGGAGCCCTGTGAGGAGGACTGAGAGGAGCCCTGTGAGGAGGACTGAGAGGAGCCCTGTGAGGAGGACTAAGAGGAGCCCTGTGAGGAGGACTGAGAGGAGCCCTGTGAGGAGGACTGAGAGGAGCCCTGTGAGGAGGACTGAGAGGAGCCCTGAGAGGAGGACTGAGAGGAGCCCTGTGAGGAGGACTGAGAGTAGCCCTGTGAGGAGGACTGAGAGGAGCCCTGTGAGGAGCCCTGTGAGGAGGACTGAGAGGAGCCCTGTGAGGAGCCCTGAGAGGAGCCCTGTGAGGAGGACTGAGAGGAGCCCTGAGAGGAGGACTGAGAGGAGCCCTGTGAGGAGGACTGAGAGTAGCCCTGTGAGGAGGACTGAGAGGAGCCCTGTGAGGAGCACTGTGAGGAGCCCTGTGCGGCCTGCAGACTGCTCCCCACACCAGTGTGCATGGCTGAGAGGACTACACGGAGGTGGCGGCTAGTTAGGCTCGCCCTCCGCCCATCATTGGCGGGCCCCCAGCCACTTTAGTCAGAGCCCGGCCCATGTGTTGTTGTCAGACTCCATGAACTGCTGCCTATCAGACGGTTATGCTTCTGAGGCAAGGTGCCCTATGGGAAATGACAGCGTTTGCACAATGTCTTTGTAGAACAAGGCAACCATAACAATGCTATAGTCAGTGAGCCTTGGCCATAATCTGCTCCTCATAGATTGTAAACTCCTGTCACCCAGCCTGATGTGCTCTGTCTGCGTGCACCCACATGTATATCCAACAGAGAGAAATGGTAGCCAGGGCTAAGGTATGTTTGGCTTGTATACTGGAACACCTCCCCATGTACCCGCTAAACTTATACATACGGTATATATCAGTGCTGCTAAAAAAGTGTGTAGGACATTATCCAATGGCAGCCATTGAAAATATGTGTGAATACTGTATATACGGTACCTTTTATTTTTTTTACAATGGAACGCTATCATTTCTAACTATAAGGCAAATCCAAAAATAATATGCTATATAGGCATCTTAGAACGTAACAAGGGAACATGATTCGGGCTGAGTTGGTCAATACCTTATCCCTGTGAACTAATGTTTTAGAATTATGCTACTAATAAAAAGGGAACCTGACAGATGATAGATATTTATGTCAAAGAAAAGTGCTAATTGTATAAACACCCTATATCAAGGGTAAAGGTACCTTCACACTGAACGATAACAATAGCGATCCGTGATGTTGCAGCGTCCTGGCTAGCGATATCGTTGAGTTTGACAGGCAGCAGCGATCAGGATCCTGCTGTGCCATCGTTGGTCGGAGCAGAAAGTCCAGAACTTTATTTCGTCGCTGGATCTCCCGCAGACATCGCTGGATCGGTGTGTGTGATGCCGATTCAGCGATGTCTTCACTGGTAACCAAGGTAAACATCGGGTTACTAAGCGCAGGGCCGTGCTTAGTAACCCGATGTTTACCCTGGTTACCAGTGTAAATGTAAAAAAAACCAAACACTACATACTTACATTCCGGTGTCTGTCCCCCGGCGCTGTGCTTTCCTGCACTGTCAGCGCCAGCCAGCCGTAAAGCAGATTATAGCGGTGACGTCACCGCTCTGCTTTCCGGCCGGCGCTCACAGTCAGTGCAGGAAAGCAGAACGCTGGGGGACAGACACCGGAATGTAAGTATGTAGTGTTTGTTTTTTTTTACATTAGCACTGGTAACCAGGGTAAACATCGGGTTACTAAGCGCGGCCCTGCACTTAGTAACCCGATGTTTACCCTGGTTACCCGGGGACCGGCATCGTTGGTCGCTGGAGAGCTGTCTGTGACAGCTCTCCAGCGACCACACAACGACGAAACAGTGACGCTGCAGCGATCAGCATCGTTGTCTATATCGCTGCAGCGTCGCTTAATGTGACGGTACCTTTACTCTTCCAGAATCGAGTATCTTATTTTACCATGATAATGAAGAAGCGATTATTTAATGATTGTTAAAGGGAATCTGTCACCCCAAAAATCGTTTATGAGATAAGGTCACCGGCATCAGGGGCTAATCTACAGCATTCTGTAAACAGTACTCAACAGGGCAGGCAAAGTACGCCTGCGTCAGAGCCGCAGCGTGAAGACAAGAAGAGGACGTCATCGTAAGAAGATAGGAGGCGTTGGACTCCAACCGCGACGCGCATCGGACCGGACCGGGACCGCCCCTGGGTGTTTTTCTTACCTTTCAGGATACATCGGGGGCTTATCCACAGCATTACAGAATGCATTACAGAATGCTGTAGATAAGCCCCTGATGCCGGAGGCCTTAGCTCATATACAATTTTGGGGTGACAGATTCCCTTTAAATAATAATTTTATTGATATGTATAAAATAAAAAAATATTAAAATCAGAAAGGAGTGCTGAAAGAAATGAGGGATATGGGCTCTAATAGTATATAGGCAAGGTAAGGTTGAACCCTATAAACTGATGAATATAACAACGATTATAGAATCTTCCAATAGGCTCTTCCGGGGTACACAGAAAAATATATAGTACACAATACTAAATGAAATTAAATAATCATGTAAAAAAAATTACCCTGGTAATAACATTTAATAAATGCAGTGCATAACATTTTAAAGTGTATAGTACGAACAAACAGTCTTTGGTGATCCACATCATTGCTACAAAAACTTCTCATTAAGGCTACTTTCACATTAGCGTCATGCACTGCACGTCGCAATGCGACATTGCGGCGCACCGACGCATAATGTGGAAGCGCCGCACAACGGGGGCAGCGGATGCTGTTTTTCAACACATCCGCTGCCCCATTGTGAGGTGCGGGGAGGAGGGGGCGGAGTTCCGGCTGCACATGTGCGGTCGGAAATGCTGCAGACGACGCACCAAAAAACGTTACATGCAACGTTTTTTGGTGGCGACGGTCTGACGCAACACGACGCACGACGGTTGCGACGTGTGGCACTGCGTCGCACTGAGTCACTAATAAAAGTCTATGGAGAAAAAACACATCCTGCAAGCAATTTTGCAGGATGCGTTTTTTCTGCAAAACGACGCATAGCGACGTGCAGTGCACGACGCTAGTGTGAAAGAGGCCTTAGTTGATTTTATGTAAATGGTAAGTGACAGAGCTGATGATATAAAATGCAGATTGCAGTTTATAAGTAGCTGCCAAACAATCACGTGCAGGTGCACATAAAAGTGCATACTTCTGCTTGCTGTGTTTTGCAGTTAATCTCAGCAAGTTGCAATCTATGATTGGTATATCTGATCTTGCATTGGCACAATGAGCAGGGTAATAATGGTTTTGTTAAAGACAGCCATTACCTGATAGTATAACCATCTGCTAAAGATGTCATGAGAGTCACATCCCCCTGCCCCGACGCATGTTTCGCCCATTGGGGATTGCCCATGTTTGTCTAACAGCCAGTAAACATGTGGACATGGTGACACGAACATCTCACTCGAGCACCCACGCACGCTACGTCCCCTAGCACCCTCGGCAAACTCAAGTAACGAACACTTACGCTCATCACTAATGGTTAGAATTGCAAAGTGCTTGAAAAAACACTAATTGAAATCTACTTGTTAATAAAGCAAACAGTGGTATTTTTAATTTTCTTGTTTACTATTCGTTGCCTAGGTTACCCACCGCGCTGCAGGCTATTAGCAATGGCGAACATGTACTGTGCTTACAAGCTCTTTCCAATAGAGGATCTAAGTACTGCTATGAAGTTGTCAGGCATTGCTGAAGTACTGTTAGCTCCAGTCATAATGTGCTCCTTTGATGCTGGTTTTCAGAATCAGATAGCGCACAATCTGGGCCAGTGGCATAATAATGCAATTGGTAACTGATTCAAGCCGGAGCAGACTATCAGCCTCCAGCAAGCAGGAGGCTGAGGAGCACTGTGCTTCTACAGAAGATAATGAAACAATCCTTTAACTGTAGTAGTCTTAGGGTACTGTCACACAGTCACACTTTTATCGCTACGACGGTACGATTCGTGACGTTCCAGCGATATCCATACGATATCGCAGTGTCTGACACGCAGCAGCGATCAGGGATCCTGCTGAGAATCGTACGTCGTAGCAGATCGTATGGAACTTTCTTTCGTCGCTTGATCACCCGCTGACATCGCTGGATCGTTGTGTGTGACAGCGATCCAGCGATGTGTTCGCTTGTAACTAGGGTAAACATCGGGTAACTAAGCGCAGGGCCGCGCTTAGTAACCCGATGTTTACCGTGGTTACCAGCGTAAACGTAAAAAAAACAAACAGTACATACTTACATTCCGGTGTCTGTCCTCCGGCGTCTCAGCTTCTCTGCACTGTGAGCGCCGGCCAGCCAGAAAGCGAGCACAGCGGTGACGTCTGACGTCACCGCTGTGCTTTCCGGCTATGGCGCTTACACAGTGGAGAGAAGCAGAACGCCGGAGGACAGACACCGGAATGTAAGTATGTACTGTTTGTTTTTTTTACGTTTACGCTGGTAACCAGGGTAAACATCGGGTTACTAAGCGCGGCCCTGCGCTTAGTAACCCGATGTTTACCCTGGTTACCCGGGGACTTCGGCATCGCTCCAGCGCCGTGATTGCAACGTGTGACCGCAGTCTACGACGCTGGAGCGATAATCATACGATCGCTGCGACGTCACGGATCGTGCCGTCGTAGCGATCAAAATGGCACTGTGTGACGGTACCCTTAGATATTACCACAGTGGTTAATTTGTTATGTTATATTACAATTTATGGTCTGCGTTAGGGGCAGGCAGACCAGGTAGCCGCCTAGGGCCCCGGCTCCTCCAGGAGCCCACAGCCACTCTAGGGCCCCTGAGTAAGAGGGGCCCAGTGCTGCACTGCCCCTCCCCCATCGCGCATTCAACTTATCGGCATCATAGATGCCTATACAGTTGAAAGCAGTGATGGGGAGAGAGCGTCATGTGACTCCCTCTGCCATCACTCCCCCTCTGACTCAGCAGCGTGTGCTGGCAGTGGATCTGATGAGACACTCTGCAGAAGCTAGAGCAATGGTGGAATGAGGAGGAGAGGTAAGGTGTGTGTGTGTCTGCATTATAGTGTGTGTGTTGTGTGTGTGTATGCAATATAGTATGTGTGTCTACTGCACGATGCTGTGTGTTGGGGTACTGCACTATACTGTGTGGAGGGCTGCATTAGATTGTGTGTGGGGGAGTTGCACTATACTGTGTATATGGGGCTGCATAAAACTCTGTGGGGGCTGCACTATACTGTGTGTGTTTGGGGACTGCACTATACTGTGTGTGGGGGGGCTGCATTATACTGTGTGTGGGGAACTGCATTATATTGTGTGTGGGGGTGCTGTACTATACTGTGTGTATGTTTGTGGGGGGGCTGAATTATACTGTCTGTGGGGCTGCATTATACTGTGTGTGGGGGACTGCATTATACTCTGAGGGCACTGCATTATACTCTTAGTGGGCTGCATTATATTGTATTGGGGGACTGCATTATACTGTGTGTGGAGGGGCAGCATTATACTCTGGGGGGCTGCATTATACTGTGTGTGTGTGGCGCTGCATTATACCCTTAGAGGCTGCACTATGCTGTGTTTGTGGGGGGGAGCTGGATTATACTGTGTGGGGTGCTGCATTATACTCTGGGGGTTGCATTATACTGTGTGTGGGGCTGCATTATACTCTGATGGGGCCGCAAACTCTGGGGGGTTGCATTATACTTTGTGTGGGGCTGCATCATACTGTGTGTGTGGGGGACTGCATTATACTATGAGGGCACTGTATTATACTCTTAGTTGGCTGCATTATACTGTGCTGGGGGACTGCATTATATTGTGTGTTGAGGGGCTGCATTATACTGTGTGTAGGACCTGCATTATTCTCTGGGGGGCTGCATTATACTCTGTGTGGCGCTGCATTATACTCTTAGCAGCTGCACTATGCTGTGTTTGTGAGGGGGCATTATACTCTGATGGGGCTGCATACTCTGGGGGGCTACATTATACTGTGTGTGGGGGGCTGTATTATACTGTGTGTGGTTGGCTGCATTATACTCTGAGGGAGCTGCATTATACTCTGAGGGGGGTGCATTATACTCTGAGGGAGTTCCATATCCATTGTTTTTATAAGTTTGACTAATAAATAAAGTGATTTTATATTGATATCTTATGGATCTCTTCATTGGAGTCAGGGGATAATTCAACTGAACCTCCATATTGTTGTTTCTGAGGGGGGCTGCAGTATGCTCTTAGGGGGACTGCAATATACTCTACCAAGGACCATGGGTAGTGCATTTTAATATATGTGCTATAGGGGCCTGCATTATACTGTATCGAGGACTATCTGTGCCAATTATTCTTCCTCAGCCAGAGTTAAGGTACCGTCACACTCAGCGACGCTGCAGCGATATAGACAATGAGACGATCGCTGCAGCGTCGCTGTTTAGGTCACTGTAGAGATGTCAAACACAGCAGCTCCACAACCATGCAGGAGCGATCCTGTGACGTAGCGGTGACTCACTTATCGTTCTCACAGGTCGTTAGCTCCATGTTTAACATTGCTGACATCGTTGCTTTTGCTGTCAAACACGACGATACACGCCGATCTGACGACCAAATAAAGTTCTGGACTTCTAGCTCCGACCAGCGATATCACAGCAGGATCCTGATCGCTGCTGCGTGTCAAACACAACGAGATCGCTATCCAGGACGCTGCAACGTCACGGATCGTTGTCGTTCTCGTTGTAAAGTTGCTTAGTGTGAAGGTACCTTAAGGGTAGGTGCACACGGTCAGTAAATGATGTGGGTTGGACGCTGTGTACTTGTGCAGCGTCCAGATGTTACAGCATAGTGCATGGGATTTCAAGAAATCCATTTCCACGGTGTGTACACAGACTCCTGTGGCTCACCCACGGAGAAACACGTGGCACGTCTCTACAGAACGCAGCATGTCTATTTATCTCGCAGAGATGCGAGTCTCTGCAAGATAAATGTCACCAATGACATTTATTTATTTATTAATGTATTGGACGCAGTGAATCCGCATGGTTCTATGAACACATGCAGATTCACCTGCATTCAATAGCTGGCAGCGGACATGTGCTGCGTCCAAAGCGCTGCCAATTACTGAGCATGTGCACCTACCCTAAAGAGGCCGGGAAACAAGCATCGAACTAGGTGAATATTGTCGATTGCGCTTGTTTACCGGCCTGAACATATAAATACAATAGAAATTTTTCTGTGTGATGGTGCAATATGTGAGCATTTGGCCCGCACTTTAAACTCTTGCCCAGGGCCCCACTTTGTCTAAAACCGGCCCTGCTTACATGTACAGTGTTGTGTGCTGTGTGTATATATGAAGGACAGGGGTGAATGGCTGAGTGACACCTCCTATACCTGTTAAACCCAAGAGAACAAAAGAGAGTTTAAAAAAATAGCAATGCTCTTAAATCCCAAGAGTGCTAGACAAATGTTTCTAAATACTGAATTTTAATTGTTTGGGCAGTTTAAGCTCAATGGTGACAAAAAAACAAACATGACTAAATGGCCAGGGGGCATGCACAGTTGTGTCCTGCTGCAGATACCAGTGGGGAGGCTTATCTAAATGGCATTTCAGAGCAGTATGTGGTGGCACCTGACCGCACATGACAATGGGTATACAGTTTGAACTAGGTAAAAGCATGCATGATAAGAATCAGCCTAGGTTTCATTACTTCAGCCACAGCTAAACATAATGTAAAAAGCCGATCTGAAGCCCAAGTGAAGGTGCCCACACATTGGCTATCGGCAGAACGTTCTGACTTTTCCATATACTTGTAAGCTGGGTTTGGCTGAGCATACATGTGTTTTTGGTTGAGGTTGAGAAGAGGTATCTGGCAGTGACTTAACTCCTGTGAGAACAAAAAGATAGGATTAGGAGGACTTCGAAAGCAAAAGATATTTGACCAGTCTCAATGAAATCTGTAGTCCAACTTTTCTCCAGTATGTATGGAGGACTATCATAAAGTAAAATCATCCATCACTATTACCATTTCAATTAACAAATATGCAAAAAAATGTATAGTGTTTATACTGACTGATATAGTCTATGATATAGTCTGCCCTGTTTACAAACCATAAATCCTTTACATTCTGAGAAAGGAATGTACTGTATGTGCTGAACCTTAATTATACCCTTATCTGATTCATCGCTTTCTTGTGTTTATATGCATTTATTTTTAGTGCTGGGTGTGTGGATTCCATGGCAAAGACAAAGCAATAGTTTTGTTGTTACCGACAACAAGCAGTGACTCTGAGCCCTGGGTCTGTGTACTGATCTGGAACATGGTCCTTATTTCCAGGACAAAAGAAGGAGATTAGATTATACTGTAATGCATGGCATTAAACACACTATATGCACAAATGGATAGCATCTGTACCCTTGGGGACTGTAGGTGCCTAGAGTAATAGAAATAATGCGTCAGCCTTCCGAATAATGAGAACATCTGCTGTGCTGCTACTTAGGGCTGGCAGGACCCTTCTACTAAGCTACTCTACACAATAGGGCTGGCAGGACCCTTCTACTAAGCTACTCTACACAATGTCCATGTGTGCAGTGGAAGCTGAGGAGAACTTAAAGCCATTCTTAGGGTGTATTTACACTGACAGATAATCGTGAATGAGCGTTCTTAAAAACGTCAGTGTAATTGTCAGTGTAATCAGACTGACGATCACTCAACGAAAGAGTAATGTTCGTCTATCTGGTGAAATGATCTTTTCACACAGCGCCAAAAAACATCATCCTCTGCAGTGCATTGTCCTATGTAAATAGGACTCACACTCCTGAGACCCATGGCAGCCTAGGTGCACTAAGCCATCTATTACAAATTGCTCAGTGAGCATCATTTCATTTGTTCCGCCTGTGTAAACATGCTATTAAACGACCGCCGATCAGCAAAGGTTTAACGAATGGCGGTCTTTTGGTGCCACTGGTTGGTCCATGTTAGTTTCTGCTATTGGGATCTTTGAACCAAAAGCATATTTTAAGGTTTTTTCAGCTATAATAGATGCTTGAAAAGTTAAAAAAGCAACACTAAAAGTCAAATGCATACAGCTGCATCCTATACTAGAGAAAAAAGTTGATTTTCCGACAAAATGTATTATTTTAGTATGTAACTATAGAATATGTAATTTAATTTGTTCATCAGTGGTCATGTAAGTGGACTTTAGTTTTATACGTTAGGCAGAGCGTTTCTGTTGATCACTATATTTTAATTTGCTGCTTTAAGGAGATGTTGACCAGAAACGCACCGCTCCCCTGCCTCCCGATATCCTGGTTGCTGCGGAGCAGTTTGCTCCTGACTGATTGCCAGGTAGGGCTAGTTCAGCCTCTGTCCCAAACTGTTCATTTTATGATACTGCAAACATAGGTAGCTTTAACTCTGCAAGCAATGAAGGAGGACAGAGGCACAGAGGCTGATCAGATGCAGAAATCTGTCCCACTTCAGAGCAGTGCTTACCAGCTCTGTTGTAAAGAGCTTGTAAGGGCTGCAATTTTAAGGTACCTTCACACGAAGCGACGCTGCAGCGATAGCGACAACGATGTCGATCGCTGCAGCGTCGCTGTTTGGTCGCTGGAGAGCTGTCACACAGACCGCTCTCCAGCGATCAACTATGCCGAGGTCCCCTGGTAACCAGGGTAAACATCGGGTAACTAAGCGCAGGGCCGCGCTTAGTAACCCGATGTTTACCCTGGTTACCAGCGTAAAATCTAAAAAAAACAAACAGCACATACTTACATTCACGTCCCCCTGCGTCCACTTCCTGACTGACTGAGCGCCGTACAGTGAGAGCAGAGCGGTGACGTCACCGCTGTGCTGCTTTCACTTTCACTTTGCGGCGCTGAGTCAGAGGAGGAAGCAGACTGCAGGGGACGCAATGTGAGTATGTGCTGTTTGTTTTTTTTACATTTTACGCTAGTAACCAGGGTAAACATCGGGTAACTAAGCGCGGCCCTGCGCTTAGTAACCCGATGTTTACCCTGGTTACCAGTGTAAAATATCGCTGGTATCGTTGCTTTTGCTTTCAAACACAACGATACACAGCGATCGGACGACCAAATAAAGTTCTGGACTTTATTCAGCGACCAGCGACATCACAGCAGGATCCTGATCGCTGCTGCGTGTCAAACGAAACGATATCGCTAGCGAGGACGCTGCAACGTCACGGATTGCTAGCGATATCGTTATAATGTCGTTTCGTGTGAAGGTACCTTTAGTGTAGGAGACCAGACACCGCTGATAGACCACAGAGGTGGCTGGTAATCTAGACAATGAACATTAAACAATAAAATGAATAGTCCCCCCTCGATTCTTGAGAATGCCAGAATGATTAATTGCCTGAGTTATATCACTGATACTTATATAGCCCAATCCCAATTATAAGCAAATGCACTTCTTTTATGGAGCATGATTCTATCAGATAATTGCATTTTCACCCATTACTCCACTGTTTTATTTGCTCCTACTTCTGGGCTGTTGGGTGATTATGATCTAAAATCTGCTAAGGGATATGCAATTAAGTCAAGTATTCAATGGATCGTAGGTAATGGCACAATTGTTACTGCTTGCTAGGATGAAGCTATCACAGAAAGGGCACAGACTTTTTTCACTGGGTTTATCCTTTCTTCACTGGGTTTATCCTTTCAGGGGTGTGAAGAGGAGGAGCTGGCATTTAGACCTAAATGCATAAATGCCTGCTGTGGACAGCTTGAGAAAACACATACTCCAGGCAGCCGTCAAAGCTAATAGAAAAGCCCTATGCAATTTATGAATGAACTACTTGATCTAAGTGGAACCATTCTGATTTTACATAACAACAATAGCTCAATGGATACTCTAAAACACAATACATGAAAGTGATACATTGTTCTTGAGTGGAAACACCCATGTCCCATGCATATTAGGATTATTTAGGAGCTAAATCTATTTCTATTGATGTCTGTACAGATAGACTGGAAATTTAATATTTAATTGTTTGTTTTTTAAAACAGCATAATATTAAGACTATGTGCATTCTTAATCTTGTCTGAACATTTTTTTCTTACTGCTATTTTTTTTATTTCTTAATATATCTTTGGTAAGAATTCCTTACTTGTGACATAGGGTTCCAAATCTCCTGCAGAGTTTCATAGTTTTTAAGGACCTAAGTCCATTGAGCTTAACCTATAGCCTAACACGTTGATCCAGAGGAAGGCAAAAACTCCATAAGGCAGATGCTAAATGCCCCATATTAGGGGGAAAGTTCCTTCCTGACTCAACATACGGCAATCAGACTAGTTCCCTGGATCAACGTTCCATCACAGAAGCTAGAAACAATAACCTGTAATATTGTCTAAAGCATCTAAGCCCTCCTTGTAGTGAATCAACCTTTACAACATTATGTGGCAGAGTTCCATAGTCTCCCTTTTCTGGCCCATAAAGATAAATGATAAAACTCAGGAATGTCCTAGACGAGGGTGCACAACCTATGGCCCAAGGGCCACATATGGTTTGCGATGTTGTACTGCGCAGCCCCCAGTCATCTGGTCATAAATAAATCTTTATATAGCGCTAACATATTCCACAGCGCTTTACAGTTTTGCACACATTATCATCGCTGTCCCCAATGGGGCTCACAATCTAAATTCCCTATCAGTATCTCTTTGGAATGTGGGAGGAAGCCAGAGTACCCGGAGGAAACCCACGCAAACACAGAGAGAACATACAAACTCTTTGCAGATGTTGTCCTGGGTGGGATTAGAACCCAAGACTACCAGCACTGCAAGGCTGCTGTGCTAACCACTGCACCACCGTGCTGCCCCAGACATGTATGTCTTTTTCTGTTGCTTCTGACATGTATATTCTTTAACAGAGAGAGGTGTGCTGTAGTGTACAGCTGGAAAGGATAAATACTTATGGCAGTGTAGACCCCACTCTACAAAGAAGCTGATGATGTGGAGAGGCGGTCGTACATGAATAAGGCTCTCTTCAATCTAGTTTTAATGGAGTAGTGAAAAACATTTTAGTAACTCACATTAAAGCGGTTTTCCCACAAACAAAAGTTCATTTTAATCAATAGATCTTGGAATAATAATAATTTCCACAATGGGATGCAGTTAAATAAAATGTTCCTGTGCTGAGATAATCTAATTAATGTGCCCCTGCTGTGTATTGTGTAATGGCTGTCTGACCATGTAGGGAGATGGTCTGATCATACAACAGCTCCTGGCCAGGGTAGGAGAAAAAAAGTACAGACATTACAGCGTGGTATTGCAAATGATTCTTTCTTTGAGGTAAGCATTGTTTAAAAACAGGCAGTGAAATGTTTTATTCACAAAAAGAATTAGCTGTGATCCCATGCTGTGCTCTCTCTTTTCCTTCCTCCTCTGCCCATGAGCTGATCAGACCATGTCCCTGTACAGTCACCCACAGTCATTACACAGTACACAGCAGGGAACATTTATAAGATTATCTCAGCACAGGAACATTTTATTTAAACACATCCAATTGTGGAAGTTATTATTATTCCAAGATCTATATACAGTGCCTTGCGAAAGTATTCGGCTCCCTGGAACTTTTCAACCTATTCCCACATATCATGCTTCAAACATAAAGATACCAAATGTACATTTTTGGTGAAGACTCAACAACAAGTGGAACACAATTGTGAAGTTGAACAAAATTTATTGGTTATTTTAAATTTTTGTGGAAATTCGAAAACTGAAAAGTGGGGAGTGCAATATTATTCGGCCCCTTTAACATAATACTTTGTTGTGCCACCTTTTGCTGCGATTACAGCTGCAAGTTGCTTTGGGTATGTCTCTATAAGTTTTATACATTGAGAAACTGAAATTCTTGCCCATTCTTCCGTGGCAAACAGCTTGAGCTCAGTGAGGTTTGATGGAGATCGTTTGTGAACAGCAGTTTTCAGCTCTTTCCACAGATTCTCGATTGGATTGAGGTCTGGACTTTGACTTGGCCATTCTAACACCTGGATACATTTATTTGTGAACCATTCCATTCTAGATTTTGCTTTATGTTTGGGATCATTGTCTTGTTGGAAGTCAAATCTCCGTCCCAGTATCGGGTCTTTTGCAGACTCGAACAGGTTTTCTTCAAGAATGGTCCTGTATTTGGCTCCATCCATCTTCCCATCAATTTTAACCATCTTCCCTGTTCCTGCTAAAGAAAAGCAGCCCACCATGTTTGACAGTGGGGATGGTGTGTTCAGGGTGATGAACTGTGTTGCCTTTACGCCAAACATATCGTTTGGCATTGTTGCCAAAATGTTCGATTTTGGTTTCATCTGACCAGAGCACCTTATTCCACATGTTTGGTGTGTCTCCCAGGTGGCTTGTTGCAAAATTTAAAGGACACTTTTTATGGATATCTTTGAGAAATAACTTTCTTCTTGCCACTCTTCCATAAAGGCCAGATTTGTGCAGTGTACGACTGATTGTTGTCCTATGGACAGACTGTCCCACCTCAGCTGTAGATCTCTGCAGTTCATCCAGAGTGATCATGGGCCTCTTGGCTTCGTCTCTGATCAGTTTTCTCCTTGTTTGAGAGGAAAGTTTAGAGGGACGGCCGGGTCTTGGTAGATTTGCAGTGGTATGATACTCCTTCCAATTCAATATCACAGTGCTCCTTTGGATGTTTAAAGTTTTGGAAATCATTTTGTATCCAAATCCGGCTTTAAACATCTCCACAACAGTATCACGGACCTACCTGTTGTGTTCCTTGGTCTTCATGATGCTCTCTGTGCTTCAAACAGAACCCTGAGACTATCACACAGCAGGTGCATTTATACGGAGACTGGATTACACACAGGTGGATTATATTTATCATCATTAGGCATGTGTTAATTCATAGTTTTGATGCCTTCAGTGTGAATGTAGAATTTTCATAGTCATGAAAAATGGTTAAATGAGAAGGTGTTAATTACGATAATATATAAATGCAATGCTATCGGCATTATTTATTACACTACTTGTCCTTGCATCAAGATTTAAGTTGACATGACCTCCCATGAATGTAAACTCAGAATACTTGAACATTTCTTGGATATTTGCACAGCAAGTAAATCCTCCACTATAGTTGGTTTTAAACCTCTTCCAAAGCACTTTAAAATTGCATATGACTGAGACGAATCCTTACTGTGTATCTGTGGAATTGATCATATTTTTTCAGGTCAAAGGGGTGACAATTGTAAAAAATGCATTGCTCAACGTGAAATATGGTGGAGTCACAAGCTTGATACTCTTGCTCCATCTGGTCTTAATGACAACATCAGCTTTAGCCGTTCCTTTAAATAAAGATTCCTTCTTATGTGCTTCTTTTTAATCTTTATTTTATTATATTTTAATTGCTTTTATCTTCTATTTTCAGGTCCATGTATTGGCTATTTTATATCATTCTTTTGACATTACTTGTTCCCCTTTGGATCTATATAGTACACCATCGTCTGGACACTGTTCTTGTATATTATTATACATGCGCTCTCCTTTTTCTATTGCTGACAGATACTGTTGTTGGAGTCCCTATTATATGCAATATCTTATATGTGTGTATATTTCTCTACTTGTGCTACTACTCTGAGGAATTAATATTTATTATTATATATAATTATTCATATTATTGTATTTTTTCCAGCTCCCGAAGCAACATTTTTCTTATACAGGTTTTTTCTACATGGTGTTGTTTTGTACAGTTGGGTAAGTAAACACATTCACACTCACTTTTCATTTTGAGCACCTTCACGTGTGCACTGTTTTAACACTTGGATGTTTGCACTGTTTTTACCTTTTGCATGTTTTTCACCCTTTATATGTTTGCTATGTATGTTTGCACATTTTTTTGCATATTCATGTGACTTTTTACATGACCAATTGTTTGCACTGTATCATATTTACAGTGCTGTTATTATTCTATATTCATATGTATCTCCTAATTGATTTTTTGTATGTACGTATTTGTATTTTTTATCACTTGTAGACTGTAAGCTCTTACGACCAGTGTCGTCATTATGTTGCTTTAATTATTGTATTATCTTTAACGATGTTACTTATGACTGTTGTATATGAACTGTTGAATTGTAAAGCTCTGCAGAATATATTGGCACTATAGAAATAAAGATTATGATTATTATCACTTCCAGTATACAGTTTTGTCTCACTCACATTATTTTTGTTATTTAATCATGTGATTGTTGCTCTGATTATTGCTCTTGTTCTTTAGTGTTTACTATCACCATAGCAACCATCTACATGTGATCACACTCACTCCTCCTATTTGATCGTCACCATTATTTCATGGTTGTAAGGAGGTTCGCCTCTATACGTCGGCCAACATGTGGCTGTGACGCCGCTGGTCACATGTTGACTGCGTCACTGACCATGTTACTGCTGTGTCACTGGCCATCTGACAACCGCGTCATCGGTAACACCACTGGTCACATGTTTGACCTCGTTGCCGACCATGTGGCAGCTGCGTCACCGGTCATGTGACGAGAGCCTCTCTGGCCATGTCACCTAAGTAAATGGGCATTACCAAATTGTACATACCGCTGTATATTGTTTACTAGATGGTGGCCCGATTCTAACGCATCGGGTATCCTAGAATATGTATGCGTAGTGTATAGCACAGCCCACGTAGTATATTGCACAGCCACGCAGTACATTGCGCAGCCCACGCAGGACATTGCACAGCCCACGCAGTACATTGAGCAGCCAACGCAGTACATTGCGCAGCCCACGCAGTACATTGCGCAGCCAACGCAGTACATTGCGCAGCCAACACAGTATATTGCACAGCCAACGCAGTACATTGCGCAGCCCATGTAGTACATTGCGCAGCCCATGTAGTACATTGCGCAGCCCACGTAGTACATTGCGCAGCCCACGTTGTACATTGCGCAGCCCACATAGTATATTGCGCAGCACACGTAGTATATTGCGCAGCCCATGTAGTATATTGCGCAGCCCACGTAGTATATTGCGCAGCCCACGTTGTACATTGCGCAGCCCACGTTGTACATTGCGCAGCCCACGTTGTACATTGCGCAGCCCATGTAGTACATTGCGCAGCCCATGTTGTACATTGCGCAGCCCACGTAGTATATTGCGCAGCCCACGTAGTATATTGCGCAGCCCACGTAGTATATTGCGCAGCCCATGTTGTACATTGCGCAGCCCACGTTGTGCATTGCGCAGCCCATGTAGTATATTGCGCAGCCCACGTAGTACATTGCGCAGCCCTCGTAGTACATTGCGCAGCCCGCGTTGTATATTGCGTAGCCCACATACTGTAATATCTTGCGCAGCCCATGTTGTATATTGCGCAGCCCACGTTGTATATTGCGCAGCCCACGTTGTATATTGCGCAGTCCACGTAGTATATTGCGCAGCCCACGTTGTATAGTCACGTAGTATATTGCCCAGCCACGTAGTATATAGCACAGCCCATGTAGTATATTGCCCAGTCACGTAGTATATTGCCCAGCGCATGTAGTATATTGCCCAGCCACGTAGTATATAGCACAGCCCATGTAGTATATTGCCCAGCCCATGTAGTATATTGCCCAGCCACGTAGTATATAGCACAGCCCATGTAGTATATTGCCCAGCCACGTAGTATATAGCACAGCCCATGCAGTATATTGCCCAGCCCATGTAGTACATTGCCCAGCCACGTAGTATACAGCACAGCCCATGTAGTATATTGCCCAGCCACGTAGTATATTGCCAAGCCCATGTAGTATATTGCCCAGCCACGTAGTATATAGCACAGCCCATGTAGTATATTGCCCAGCCCACGTAGTATATAGCAATGTGGGCATCATATCCCTGCTAAAAAAAAGAAATAAAATAAAAAATAGTTATATACTCACCTTCCGGAGCCCCCGGATCCAAGCGAAGCGGTTACCGACGCTGCTCGTGCGCTCCGGTCTCAAGAGTGCATTGCGGTCTCGCGAGATGATGACGTAGCGGTCTCGCAAGACCGCTACGTCATCATCTCGCGAGACCGCTACGTCATTGATTGAATGATGGTGCCTTTTTTTGGTTGGAATTTGACATCACATCCACCCTCCAATTGCCCTCTTCCTCTTAGGCACATGTGTGCAGTGAATGACCAACAGTTTTTGATTGGTCTTTATGAATATAAATAGCCTAGATATGTGGTCTACCTTTATCCCTTGATAAGGCTAGGTGCGAAATGCGTGTTGGGAGCGTTTTGTTTTTCATTGACTGGTGAGTTTGCATTATGCCACTGGGCTTGTCTACTTGTTCCTATTTATTAACTTTATTTCTTAGATCACTCTGTGATCATCTACTATATTCTATCTTGGTCTTTGCATGTATGTATTTTTAACTCTTGCTTTTTTATAGTTTTATTTAGATACAATTTATTGATACTTACTGGCTTTGGATGGTCCGTTTGATGGCTTGACTCTATGTGATATTACCTCTATGTGATCTTTTGTTGTCCATAAAAGAAAAAAAGAAGAAAAGAGAAAATAAAACTTTCAACTAATATGTGTTTTTGGCCTTAGTGGGTCAAATTATGTGTATTCTAACTCCTAAAAGTTAGAATTGTTTCTTCTCCTATTTAATCTATATATATAATTGTCTAAGGGGTACTTCCGTCTTTCTGTCGGCAACTTGCGTCTTGGATATTCATTCGCTGATTGGTGTCGCCAGCTGCCTGTCATGGCTGCCGCGACCAATCAGCGACAGGCACAGTCCGATTAGTCCCTCCCTACTCCCCCTGCAGTCAGTGCTCGGCGCCCGCTCCATACTCCCCGCAGTCACGGCTCACACAGGGTTAATGCCAGCGGTAACGGACCGCATTATGCCGCGGGTAACTCACTCCGTTACCGCCGCTATTAACCCTGTGTGACCAAGTTTTTACTATTGAGGCTGCCTATGCAGCCTCAATAGTAAAAACATCTAATGTTAAAAATAATTTTAAAAAAATAACAAATCATTCTATACTCACCTTCCGCCGCCTTTCCGACGCTCCGGTGACCGGTCCATGCAAGCGGCAGGTTCCGGTGCTAAGGTTGGTGTGCGACAAGGACCTGCCATGACGTCATGGTCATGTGACCGCGACGTCATCACAGGCCCTGCGCGCCTGCGCGAGAAGGACCTGCCGTGACGTCACGGTCATGTGACCGCGACGTCATCACACCCTCGGACTGGAAGCTGCCGCCTGAACCGAACACAGATGACAGAACTACAAGGGGCCCCTCGGAAGGTGAGTATATGTTTATTTTTTATTTTTTAACCTGTGACATATGTGGCTGGGCAATATACTACGTGGCTGGGCAATATACTACGTGGCTCTGTGCTGTATACTACGTCACTGGGCAATATACTACGTCACTGGGCAATATACTACGTAACTGGGCAATATACTATGTGGCTGGGCAATATACTACGTCACTGGGCAATATACTACATCACTGGGCAATATACTACGTAACTGGGCAATATACTACGTGGCTGTGCAATATACTACGTGGCTCTGTGCTGTATACTACGTTAACTGGGCAATATACTACGTGGCTCTGTGCCGTATACTACGTCGCTGTGCTGTATACTACGTGGCTCTGTGCTGTATACTACGTAACTGGGCAATATACTACGTGGCTCTGTGCTGTATACTACGTCGCTGTGCAATATACTACGTGGCTCTGTGCTGTATACTACGTAACTGGGCAATATACTACGTGGCTCTGTGCTGTATACTACGTCGCTGTGCAATATACTACGTGGCTCTGTGCTGTATACTACGTAACTGGGCAATATAGTACGTGGCTCTGTGCTGTATACTACGTCGCTGTGCAATATACTACGTGGCTCTGTGCTGTATACTACGTAACTGGGCAATATACTACGTGGCTCTGTGCTGTATACTAAGTAACTGGGCAATATACTACGTAACTGGGCAATATACTACGTGGCTGGGCAATATACTACGTCACTGGGCAATATACTATGTCACTGGGCAATATACTACGTCGCTGTGCAATATACTACGTGGCTCTGTGCTGTATACTACGTAACTGGGCAAATACTACGTGGCTCTGTGCTGTATACTAAGTAACTGGGCAATATACTACGTCACTGGGCAATATACTACGTAACTGGGCAATATACTACGTAACTGGGCAATATACTATGTGGCTGTGCAATATACTACGTCACTGGGCAATATACTATGTCACTGGGCAATATACTACGTCGCTGTGCAATATACTACGTGGCTCTGTGCTGTATACTACGTAACTGGGCAAATACTACGTGGCTCTGTGCTGTATACTATGTGGCTGTGCAATATACTACGTCACTGGGCAATATACTATGTCACTGGGCAATATACTACGTTGCTGGGCAATATACTACGTCACTGGGCAATATACTACGTGGACATGCATATTCTAGAATACCCGATGCGTTAGAATCGGGCCACCATCTAGTTCTTAATATTTGTTTATGTATTTTCACAGTCACTAATTTGCATTATTAGTAATGTTTCTCTATTTTTATTTTTATTTTACTATATTACAAGTTATTGCACTGACTTGCACAGTTTGTTCTTGATATGGGCACTGATATATACTAATCAAATTAAAATTTCTCCCTCTAAAATATATGTAGCTTGACAACCCTAATCCTATAAGAGTGTAGTGCAGAGCCATAATGTAGGTAGATTCATAATACAGCTAGTGAACCCTCCTGTGTGAAGAGGGGTTAATACGTTTTTTTTTTCCCTTCAGCGGCACAGAGAATTACCTCCTACTTGCGGAGATTCCTGCGGTGAGTGCGCTCTGTCAGTGTCTGGGCGGCTGTGTCTCCGTGGCAATGCGTCCTTGGCGTCGCTGACTCCGCCGCCGTCCTGATGCGTTGGATGGGGGGAGTGGATCAGTGACGTGGGATGCCGACCTACGTTCGCTCTGCCGTCCGGGTCACTGATGTGAGCGCCATTATCACAGCGCTGTCACCTTTCTTTAAGCAGGGCTATACATAGATCTACACTGACAGTATGTTAGACAAATCCCCCGGAAGAAGCGAACGCGAAACGTGCGTTGGGGCTCAGGACCGCATGTGCAGGTTATGTATCACTTTCATACTTTCTCCCCAAAACTTCATGTGTTAGGATTTGTACATGGAGCTTTTTTCAACAAGTCCCCTTTGAATTATCATGTTTACACTGGTATTGATTTTTCTTGCTATTCCCTAAATTCCTAATTTTTTTTCTCATGGGTAAATTATATTTATGCTTATGTGACATGGGCTTATTTATCAGTGAATAGAAATTAACATGCACGCTGCAAATATACTAGCACTAAGCACTTTTGTATCACCCAGTTATATATATACCAGGTACCTTGTGTAGTTTTTTTTTCCTAATGAGAGGCACAATTTTGATCTGTTTGGAGACATATCTCCTCCTTAATAGTGGTCCGTTTTAGCAACTTGTGCTAGACAAATCATTCATATTGATATATCTGGATAAACGGTACCATCTTCTTGGAGTAGTAGGACGTTTAAATATGTATTGGTTTTGATACGTATCTGCATATGGCGGTCATATTTGGCATGTGTATCTCTATTGTAGAAACAAGTTTTTATGTATGATTAATTTTAAAAAGAGATTAAATAAAGGTTTTGTAGTTTTTTGTACTTTGGCATTGGCTTCCATTCTTTGTATTTTTTTTTTTTACAATTATATATTTAGATTATTGTATTCACTATTGTATTTATGTTAGCGCCGGCATCCCTGTATGCTGCCCCCTTCCCTCAGCAGGTACGCTGACTCACCACCACAGCCCCACACTCCCTCCTCCTGCTGCCTGGGGTCTGTGCACGCTTGCAAATCCCTGGGCACTGTGATTAGGGCAAGCGCGGTCCTGCCCTCTTAAAGGGAGAGCATGCGCCGTCCTACAATGTCCCCAGCCAATGGCTGGAAGACACTTATTTATATCAGCCATGCCTGCTTGCCTACCTGTATATCAGCCATGCCCACTGGCCTGCCTGTATGTCAGTCGTGCCGCATGCCTGTATATCAGCCATGCCCACTTGCACCTGCCTGCCAAAGTACCAGTCGTGACCCACCTGTACTTGCCTGCCTGTGTGTCTGTCGTGCTAGTCACTACACTAGCTGTCAGCTTGTATTTGCCAAGTCTACTATTCCTGGCCGTTTCTGCCTCCTGGCCCTTGGGGGTCAGCTGCCATCCACCCAAGGTCTGTCCTGGTGTAGCACCTGGTCTCACCTCTCTCTTCCCTCCTTGGATCGTGGTATTGTCAGCCGCCTTGCATCCGAGGTTGCACTTGGTGAGATACCTAGTCAAACCACTCCAGGCTCTCCTCGGATCACAACACAGTAGGTCCACCACCCAGTCCATTACAATTAATTACACTTTAATCAAGAATGAATTTTGTTAATTTGTGTTATGCTTGTTACTATTGATATTTATTCACCAGCTATGTATGTCTTGTGTCTCTACTTATAAATTTTAATTTAATTTTCAATGAAAATTAATTTTATTCATCCTCTTTATGTGCCTTGCACTCATTACTTATAGGTTTTCTCTTCTATGTATGCGCATTTTTGGCCCACTTACCTGATGCTCATCATATATATGTAGGTTTTTATAATATAAGTGCAGCGCCCCAGAGTCCTGGTCGTTGCAGTATTGTCGCTCTGCCACAAGGGGGAGTGATGGTACGTCTGATGGCACTAAAGGAGTTCACCTGACCAGGTATCACAGTCACACACTACACTTCACACTCCGGCCACCAGGGGGAGCAAAAGGTTCTATGTATTAGGCCACTCCTCACACTCTGGTAAAACTGGGAGTCGGAGAGGAAGTTAGAGAGAAGCTGACTGGGTTTTGCCCAGGTAACATCTAGTGAGAGAGAGCATTGCTTGGGAAGACTCAGGGAGGTCCCTGTCAGGGGTGGGATCCTGGCAGTGGCCTAGCACGAGACAGATCATTACTGAGCCGTGCCTGCACCTCATTGCGGCGGCATCCTAAGAAAGGACACGAAGCGAAGTATATTGTGGAGAAGTGAGAAACGAGATCACAGCACAAAGGAGATAGAACCAGGAGGAGTCGTGCCCCAAGATCGGCAACATCCTTCTGAGGCACGTAGCCGGCGGCCGGAACGCCGAGGAAGTAATAGGCTCTACGCATTACTTTGAACTACGGCAGGGCAGTTAACTCTAGGTTGGCTGTCTCACCTTTACACCTAATGAAGACAACGGAGGCAATTGTGGGAGAGGGGCGTCTCTAGGGTCCCTATAAAATAACTCCAGGCCTACCCCGTCATACGGGTGCGTCCTATCCAAACCATCTGGGGGACGGAGAGAAAGAACAGAAACATACACGACAGTTGTGAGGACTATCCCGTGGTGCTCAGCAGGGAGGTACTACAACACACAGGCGCTAGTAGAAAGGCTACTGATTTCCACCTGCAAAGGGAACTCTGGATGTGCCTTCGGACCGGCCGGTCTCAGCCAGCCCTGTTAGCAGTGCTCTGGATTGCGGATGCCGAAGCCTTCAGTAAAGAGGTAAAGAGACTGCAACCCTGTGTCCTCGTTATTTACTGCGACCTACACCATTACCATCTACTCATCAAGGGAAGCCCTGGAGACATACTTCACCTGTGGGAGGTTACAACATCTAGCTGCCATTCCATCACCCCAGCGGACCCCTAGCAGTGTCGGTCACCCTGACCGAATACCACAGGTGGCGTCACGAACACTTGACAAACCCTCACCTACACCTTTATTTGGGCGCCCCTTAGCAGGGCCACGGACCGGGTCGGGCCACCGTGACACCCCTAGAACCGAGACCGAGGGACCCGGTACCGAGTACCCCGCTGCCCTGCGTGTGGGGGCCGCTCCATATAAATGGCCAAAATTATAATACCGCTTCATGTGATAGTGCGGCCCTTGAAATTGATATAAAGGGAACCTGTCAGATCCTCCGTGCCCTCCAACCCAGCAGCATTTGTACAGGTCCTTCTCAAAAAATTAGCATATAGTGTTAAATTTCATTATTTACCATAATGTAATGATTACAATTAAACTTTCATATATTATAGATTCATTATCCACCAACTGAAATTTGTCAGGTCTTTTATTGTTTTAATACTGATGATTTTGGCATACAACTCCTGATAACCCAAAAAACCTGTCTCAATAAATTAGCATATCAAGAAAAGGTTCTCTAAACGACCTATTACCCTAATCTTCTGAATCAACTAATTAATTCTAAACACATGCAAAAGATACCTGAGGCTTTTAAAAACTCCCTGCCTGGTTCATTACTCAAAACCCCCATCATGGGTAAGACTAGCGACCTGACAGATGTCAAGAAGGCCATCATTGACACCCTCAAGCAAGAGGGTAAGACCCAGAAAGAAATTTCTCAACAAATAGGCTGTTCCCAGAGTGCTGTATCAAGGCACCTCAATGGTAAGTCTGTTGGAAGGAAACAATGTGGCAGAAAACGCTGTACAACGAGAAGAGGTGACCGGACTCTGAGGAAGATTGTGGAGAAGGACCGATTCCAGACCTTGGGGAACCTGAGGAAGCAGTGGACTGAGTCTGGTGTGGAAACATCCAGAGCCACCGTGCACAGGCGTGTGCAGGAAATGGGCTACAGGTGCCGCATTCCCCAGGTAAAGCCACTTTTGAACCATAAACAGCGGCAGAAGCGCCTGACCTGGGCTACAGAGAAGCAGCACTGGACTGTTGCTAAGTGGTCCCAAGTACTTTTTTCTGATGAAAGCAAATTTTGCATGTCATTCGGAAATCAAGGTGCCAGAGTCTGGAGGAAGACTGGGGAGAAGGAAATGCCAAAATGCCTGAAGTCCAGTGTCAAGTACCCACAGTCAGTGATGGTGTGGGGTGCCATGTCAGCTGCTGGTGTTGGTCCACTGTGTTTCATCAAGGGCAGGGTCAATGCAGCTAGCTATCAGGGGATTTTGGAGCACTTCATGCTTCCATCGGCTGAAATGCTTTATGGAGATGAAGATTTCATTTTTCAGCACGACCTGGCACCTGCTCACAGTGCCAAAACCACTGGTAAATGGTTTACTGACCATGGTATTACTGTGCTCAATTGGCCTGCCAACTCTCCTGACCTGAACCCCATAGAGAATCTGTGGGATATTGTGAAGAGAAAGTTGAGAGACGCAAGACCCAACACTCTGGATGAGCTTAAGGCCGCTATTGAAGCATCCTGGGCCTCCATAACATCTCAGCAGTGTCACAGGCTGATTGCCTCCATGCCACGCCGCATTGAAGCAGTCATTTCTGCCAAAGGATTCCCGACCAAGTATTGAGTGCATAACTGAACATTATTATTTGATGGTTTTTTTGTTTGGTATTAAAAAACACTTTTATTTGATTGGCCGGGTGAAATATGCTAATTTATTGAGACAGGTTTTTTGGGTTATCAGGAGTTGTATGCCAAAATCATCAGTATTAAAACAATAAAAGACCTGACAAATTTCAGTTGGTGGATAATGAATCTATAATATATGAAAGTTTAATTGTAATCATTACATTATGGTAAATAATGAAATTTAACACTATATGCTAATTTTTTGAGAAGGACCTGTATATGTATTAGTGAATTCCCAGCCATCCATTTATAATATTAGTCACTTAAATCCATGTTTGTCATGCGTAGGAAGCGTACATCCAGCTGCAGAGATGCACTGACAAGCCTCAAGAAAGTTGCATGGATGCACAAGGTTTGCAGAGTTGCAGATGACGCTGGCTTTTGCAAATCATGTTATCACACCCATAGGGTGTTATAATATGCTAAGAGGGCTGATTAGTCTTGGGAAATATATGCCCCATCAACTAGTTAAAGGCCTAACTAGCATAAGAAATTGGAGCTTGTAATTACTTTTTTTTAAACATGGATTTAAGTGACTAACATTATAAATGGATGGTTAGGCAGGGAATTTAGTAAAACATCTGCAAATGTTGCTGGGTTGGAGGGCATGGAGGACCAGACAGGTTACCTTTAATCTGACAATGTGGTCCTTGGACCTGAAAAGTTTGTGAACCTCTGCACTAGACGAAGCATACTGTTTATACATTGAACTTGACAATAGCACATCATGCTTTAAGCTTCTAAGTGCCCTTAGTAGCAGCTACTGGTAGCTCACATTTTGTTAATTACAGGGGAAAAGTCATTTTTTTCCCCTTAAACCAGTGCCACATCTGTCTACAGGTTGTGTTTGGTTTTGCTGACCAACCTGCTTATAAGGCCTGGTTCAGACGTGCGTATTTTGCTGTCATTATATGGATTACAGTATAATGCCTGGACTGACCATGCGTAGCCCAAACTAAATGTACAGCCTCATTTGTGCAACTGTAAGTTCTGTTTAGGAGATCTGCAGTCGGTGTAGACATTGCGATCTGTACATGGACCTTAAAGTACTGAAGTCTGGACTCTGTCTTAAGTGAACTGAGCTGCAGCAACCAGACACAACCCATGGACAGTCTTTTCTTGAAGAAAGCAGGTAGGTTTACAAGATCCCAAGGCCTACCAGCAAAGTGTGGGCCCACTGAGTGCATATAAATTTGGCATTGCGCTAAACTGAATACTGGAATCAAAGGGGTTCCCTGGTTTTCAAGCTCCAGACAGAGATGTGGACTTATTTGCATCAAGGGACAGACGAAGTAGGATCCGAGCAGAATCCAGACCCTTGTCACCACACGTTAACCCCTATGGTGGAGGTGATCCTGATGAGACTCAGATACACGGACTGTACTGTGATATCAGGGAAGAAAGAAGAGAAGGAAGAGGGTGACTGTCAGGGCATGATGACGATGAGGTTATAGATCCCACTTGGTGTGAACTCAGAGGCACGCAGCTGAGTAGCTCAGCCGAAAAAGGTGGAGGAGGAGGAAGATGAAGAGGTTAATTTGCGACTTGCGCACAGACACGAAGTGATGCAACCACGACAAGCACTGAATCCTCAGCCACAACTGTGGCTGTGGCCAGCAGTGGTCGTGGGTCTGCAGTTCGCATAAGTGGCAAGGGTTGCCTAGCCTGGGCATTTTTTGTGACCGAAAAGGATGACCTCACTCTTGTTATCTGCCAACTTTGTAAAAAAAAAAGTCTCAGTAAATGCAAGAATTCCACTAATTTGACTACTACATGCATGAACTGGCACATGTGCAATCAACATGCATTAATCTGGGAATCTCACTGCGCCAAAATGAAGCCCCGCGAGCCTCGCCAACCATCAGCCACCCCATCAAATGCATCTGCTGCTTCTTCCTCCTCGGTCCCGCAGTCACATAAAAGATTGTTTCCTCCTACAAATGCCAAAGCTAAGAGCTTGAACTCCACTATCTCCAATCTGTTGGCCACGGAAATGCTGTCTTCCCGACTGGTGTATACAGACGCTTTCTGAAAGCTGATGGCTGTTGCAGTCCCTCAGTACCAGTTGCCCAGTCGCTATTTTCTAAGAAAGATGGGCCTGCGCTACACCAGAATGTCTAAAACCTACAAGAGAAAAAATGGGCAAAAACCCTGCTGTAAATAAGTAAAAAGCAAAAAGTGCATCTAAATAATAGAGTTTTTAGTAATACTGTTTTTGATCAAAAATAGCATAAAAGCCATCCCACCACATCAAGGTAACTCTGATTGGAACAGTCCTACACTGTCTAATATTAAAAACCTTACCATGTGTTAATGTTGGGGGAGCTTTATATACAATCTCCAGCTCAGAAAAGGGTGGCCACACCCCGGCTTACGCAGAATGCAACAATACAAAGAAAAAACACACAAAAAAAACACAATTTTTGTGGGTTTTTTTTGTACACCAGAATGTCACAGACAACATCACCCGTTTCTTGAAAAATGTAGTGTCTGCCAGGGTGCATTTCACCACTGACACCTGGACAAGTAAGCACGGCCAGGGGCGTTACATCTCGGTTACTGGGCATTGCTCCACAAGTCTAGGAATCCCCAAGGCTTGTAGGGAGCTTGGAGATGGAGAACATAAATACTACACACCAGAGGATGGAGAACTAAACTACTAACCACCTAGAGTTGAATAACTAAATCACTGTACACCAAGGGATGGTGAACTAGACCACTACACCAGAAGATAGAGAACTAAACCACTACACACCAAGGGATGGTGAAGTAAACTACTAGACACCAAGTCTTGGAATTCCCAAAGATTGTGGGACAAACCTCAGTATCTAACACTTCCTCCACTGCTTCTGCCTCCTCTACCTCATCTAGGTATTCCACCTGTACATTCAACCTCTCCCTTAATGAGACACGCATTCCAACAGTGCAGAGAGAATTGCCCCCACCTACATACTGTACAGCCAGGGCTCACTGCAATCAGGCAGTGTTTAAATGAATATGCCTTGGAGATCGCAGTCATACATCTCAAGAATTGTGGACAGCTATCCAGGCCGAGTTTGAGCAATGGCTTGCTCCATTGAACCTGGAGGCCAAAATCACAGAAAAAGCTGGCACACTCTATTATTAGATACTGATGCAAGAACAATGGGGGTGCGAACACAAGTGGCTGGGACAATATCAGAACAACCAGATATTGAACTGATATTGTTCTGATATTGAACCTGGAGGCAGGGAAGGGCGTGTGCAATAATGGTGCGAATCTGGTGAAAGCCCTACGTTTGGTCAGCCTCACAGACCTGCCTTGCATGGCTCACATCCTCAACTTGGTGGTACATCAATTTCTCTGCCACTATCCTGGCCTGGATGCGCTGCTGCAGAAAGCACGGTCGCTGTGTGCTCACTTCCACCAATCACACCCCACGAGTCATCGACTTGCATCGCTACAGAGGTCTTTCGGGCTCCCGGTTAACACGGTGGAATTCAACTCTGCACATGTTGCAGTGACTGACAGCAGTGATGAGCCCTGATGCCGTATGTCATTTTGCATAGCCAGGGCCAACACAGTATGGACGTGGTGCAAATCACGCTTGCGGAGTGGACACAGATGAAGGACCTCTGCACCCTTCTGCACAGTATCGAAATGGCTACTAAGATGGTTAGCTCTGACTATGCAATCATCAGAATCACTATTCTGGTCATCTACATGCTGGAGCCCACTTTGAATAGTATGTGGGAGGAGGTGGTGGTGGTCCCAGTGGAAGAGTAGGAAGTAGAGCAGAATGTGGAAGGGATAACAATATTTCTAAGTTCCAGCCTATCTTCGCGTGGCATGGCAGGTGCCATGGGAGGGTGGATTACAGCAATCAAGGGGGGCTCATGGTACCATACAAACTGTTAGTAAAGGTGCAGTACCCGAGGACCAAATGGAGGAGGAAGAGGTTATGTGCGCCCAACAGTCAGGAGATGAAGAAGATAATGATCTCCTCTCTGTTGTCTGTGGTTAGTGGGAGGGGATGGAGGAAGCAAGGTTGAGTGTTACCCTGCCACCAAGACACCATCGATTTGGACCTCAAGCGCCCAACACATGAGCACCTTCTTGCTGCACTATTTGCAACATGATGCCCGTATTGCTAGGCTTAGAAATAGTGCTGACTACTAGGTTGCTACTCTGGAAGAAAGAGAAAGGTGAAGGAAGTTCACCACAAACGACCAAGAAAGTCCGTTATAAGTAAAAAAAAAAAATCTTTATTTAGAAAATTGGGCAACAGGTACTGGAAACAAGTGGACAATTACACCTGGAACTACATGCACGAACGCAAGACAGGACACACAGGAGCAGTTGTGCCGCAATAATTCCACAGTATAGACATAGTTATATCAATGTAACACGTAAAATAAAAATAAAGCCACAAAGTAAAATAAATGCTTTATTTTAATATTATTAAAAACATGTATAAATACAAAACCAATGTGCACCACAAGCAAACAACAATAGGTGGGACATATTTATATCAATCATCAGTGTATTATTGCAGTAAAATGATATAGTTACATGTGGGAAAGCCTGCTCTGTGTTACTGCATGTAGGTCATAATGAAGATGTATAGTATATGGTAATCATCACATAATATAAAAAAATAAATGACCAACGTGGCTAGCAGCAGAAGAAGTTACATAGTAACTGTAATTTGGCTGCAGGCAAGGGCACACTGGGTCTGGGTGTCCGCCCCAACGTCAGGGGGCATGAAAGTTATGGGAAGTGGGGGAATTTAAAACTCGCCACGCCGTCGCATGGCACGGCAGGTGTCATGGGAGGGTGGATTACAGTGATCAAGGGGGGCTCAAAGTACCAGAAAAACTGTTAGTGAAGGTGCAGGACCCGTGGAACAAATGGAGGAGGAGGAAGAGGTTATGTGCGCCCAACAGTCAGGAGATGAAGAGGATAATGATCTCCTCTCTGTTGTCCGTGGTTAACGGGAGGGGATGGAGGAAGCAAGCTTGAGTGTTACCCCGCCACAAAGACACCATCGACTCGGACCTGAAGCGCCCAACACATGAGCACCTTCTTGCTGCACTATTTGCAACATGATGCCTGTATTGTTAGGCTTAGAAATAGTGCTGACTACTGGGTTGCTTCTCTGTTAGATCCACGGTAGAAGAGTACATTTTGCCAGATTCTTCCCCATGGAAAGGGACGCACGCATGCTGGAGTATCAAAACACGCTTGTAGACAATCTTAAGAGTGGCTTTCCCCAAGTCAGCAGTGAGGCACACAGTTTGCATCGCAGTTATAGACTTCCAACCCTGCAAAAATGTTAGCCGCAGTAGAAGCAGAGTACAAGTCTGACACATAGTGAACGACTGGAGAGGATGATGCAGGAGTATCTCAAGCTCAAAATTAATACCATCAGGGGTGTTGGACCCTTTTACATTTTGGTCTTCAAAAATGGAAGTTTTGTCATACTCGGCAGCCAGCGTTTTATCAGAACGTGTCTTCAAACACTGCTGATAGTGTCCTGACGGATAAGCACATTCGTCTGTCCCCTGAAAGTGTAGATCATCTAACTTTCATCAAGATGAACAAGTCATGGATCTCCAATAACTTTTGCATCACAGTCGCAGACTGTGCAGACTAGGCGATGGTGTAGTTTTTAGTGTGCTTTGATTGATCTCGTGTTATTGCAGTCTATAGCAAATAGATCAATGGCTGCACTCAAAATTTACTGTGCTAAGGCAAGGAAATGTGCAATACATGAAATGTGAATAGCATAATGGCTTGGGAAATTTATGAAAAAACACATGAGATTCTTAGCACAAGATTTGGCCAAAAGTTGTGAGCCCATCCACCAAACGTCAAGGTAATCTCAAAACGGATGGGTACCTGAGCTGACTGCCTAGTGTGAACACTTACCTATGGCTAATAACATGGTAAAGCCTGCTTTTATAGGAAGCTCAGAACCAACTGTGTCGAGATGTAATTAAAATCACAGCATGGTGAAGGGCGGGGCGTTCAAGTCAGAAAAAATAATACATAGTAAATATAAGAAAACTGACTGAACAGCAATATAGTCTAAACTGGTGCATAACCAGAAAAGTCATATAGCAAATAGATCAATGGCTGCATTCAAAATTTACTGTGCTAAGGCAAGGAAATGTGCAATACATGAAATGGGAATAGCATAATGGCTTGGGAAATTTATGAAAAAACACATAAGATTCTTAGCACAAGATTTGGCCAAAAGTTGTGAGCCCATCCACCAAACGTCAAGGTAATCTCAAAACGGATGGGTACCTGAGCTGACTGCCTAGTGTGAACACTTACCTATGGCTAATAACATGGTAAAGCCTGCTTTTATAGGAAGCT
Organism: Ranitomeya variabilis; assembly: GCF_051348905.1. Classification (NCBI taxonomy): domain Eukaryota; kingdom Metazoa; phylum Chordata; class Amphibia; order Anura; family Dendrobatidae; genus Ranitomeya; species Ranitomeya variabilis. Next base: position 323,311,873 of record NC_135234.1, read on the forward strand.
CAGAACCAACTGTGTCGGGATGTAATTAAAATCACAGCATGGTGAAGGGCGGGGCGTTCAAGTCAGAAAAAAAATATATAGTAAATATAAGAAAACTGACTGAACAGCAATATAGTCTGAACTGGTGCATAACCAGAAAAGTCATATAGCAAATAGATCAATGGCTGCACTCAAAATTTACTGTGCTAAGGCAAGGAAATGTGCAATACATGAAATGTGAATAGCATAATGGCTTGGGAAATTTATGAAAAAACACATGAGATTCTTAGCACAAGATTTGGCCAAAAGTTGTGAGCCCATCCACCAAACGTCAAGGTAATCTCAAAACGGATGGGTACCTGAGCTGACTGCCTAGTGTGAACACTTACCTATGGCTAATAACATGGTAAAGCCTGCATTTATAGGAAGCTCAGAACCAACTGTGTCTGGATGCAATTAAAATCACAGCATGGCTGTATGCTGCCCTGTGCGTAGGACCTGTGATGTGCGTCTTGAATGGCGGCGCTCCCCCACCTTGCAGATGCCACCACAATATCAGCACAAATGATTTAGATTAGGAAATGTGGCCTCCTATCTGCACCACAATATTAGCACAAACTATTTAGATTAGGAAATGTGGCCTCCTGACTGCACCACAATATTAGGCTGGTTTCACATTTGCTTCTGTGCACCCTGCGTTCCATCTGCACTGATCCGCATGTGTCATGTGTACCTATCTTTAACATGATGTACGTATGGACATGCGTTTGCATGCGTTCGCTTGCGGATGCGTACGCATGCGTCGTTTTGAGATGTGCGGCGGAGTGCGGCGAACGCAACATGTTGCATTTTTTGAGGCGTTAAATATTCGCAGCAATACTCATGCGGATGATTACAGATGGAGTGCGTCAAAACAAATGCATTACTGTCTATGGGAACGCAAGCGTACGCAAGGACATGTGTACGCTTGTGTTTGATGCGCATGCGTACAACAGACTGAAAAGATACATGAACTGGTTTGCCACACCCAAAACAAAGCTGCATAAATCAAAGAGAGTGTGGGCACTGGAAATCCAGCACTCTCTTTTCTCTGGAACTGATAGGAGCTGCTCTGAAAACTGCTTTGTTGAATACTGTGGATTTCACTCAGGATGTGAGTATATACAAGCTCTGAAAATGTCTGTCTGTCTCTGTCTCTCACTGCAGTCTGTACTCACTTCTGTCTCTCTTGCAGACTTCTTTAAAGATGTCCTCAAGTCAACAGCAGAATTCCTCCCACAGTGGACTGGAGACTGATGAAGTGAGTACATTTGCTACTGATTGGTAAGTATTGACTGTCAATATAACACATGTGGTAAAATGATGTATTGTCTTTACAGGAAGTTCCAGTGCGGCAGAGCAGGAGCAGACTCAGGCCCAAGTTCAGGTGGCAAGACGGCGTGCAAGTATTCTTGAGTGTAATTGTGGAATATTAATGTTTTTCTTTGATTTCTAGGTTGCACGTCGTTCTTTACAAGAATATTAATGTTTTTCTTTGATTTCTAGGTTCCACATCGTGGAACAATCAATAACGACCTCCTCATCACCCTGGTGTAGGAGTAAGTTCCATTGTGGGACACCCGGGATCAGCAGCACTCGGGCACTGTAGTCATTTGGCAGCTATGGGATGAAGTGGCCAGAGCACTGTTGGATGACTGGGACAGAGCCATGCCACTAGTCCAAATGGCTTTTTGTAAGTATGTCAATGTGGTATGACGCGGCAGTGAACCTGTGTTGCATTGTTTTACAATTTTTTTTTTCCCGTAGTGAACAAAGTAAGAATCCATTGGCGTTCAATGACGGATCGCGTTAATAAGGACCTGAGAGATGAGATCCAAGTTCGAAGTGGTGCTGCTTTAAAGATCGATCAGCAAATACAAATACCATCACCTGCTGTCCTCCTGAGGCCTGCGATTTGTCATCGAATGTAAGTATTTTTGTGTTGTATTCCATCTGAATTTTTCTATTCCAGAAGATATGTTGATATGATTACTTCTATTCCACAGGATATGCTGGTGCTTTTAAAATGTTTATTTTTTGGTACTAATGTTTTTAATTTATTTTCCACTCAGAATCTGGAGCAGCACCATCGAACCGGGATCGTCCTCGGTTGGAGCAGCTCTTCATCGACCAGACACCAAACAGTCCCAGTCATCTAGCACCACTGCAGCAAGTGGGCCTGCTTTACAGTCTGGAGAACAGTCACCTGGTCCTTCAGGTCTTCCCCGTCACAGTCCTCTGCCACTGTTTTTTTTGGGTCTTACCGCCAGTGGCAGAAGGCCTGTGACAGGCAACTCATGCCCGAGTTTATTAACTTAGGCTCGGTCTTCCAGAATGGCCTCAAGGCAGTTGGAGACTGAGTGGAAAGTGGGTTCGCACATATGGCCACACTTTTCCAAGGATGTCCACCGACGCCTTGACCACATGGAAGCCGACCTTCAGAGACAGGCACAACAAGTTTTTACTGCTATAGAGCAAGGCATGTCAGAACACCTTACGCCTGATCTCCAGCTAACTGTGGTGCAGTCATGCAATGCTGCTTACGTTCAGGCTTTGCAGCAGACACGGTTCTTACCGCAGCCACCCATGGCATTTCCGGCTGTTCCACCACTAAGCAGATTCACCACAATTCTGAGTCCATCTGCACACCTGTCTGCTGCAGCCACCATGCCGAGTACAGCTGCACACCTGTCTGCTGTCGCCACCATGCCGAGTCCATCTGCACACCTGTCTGCTGCCTCCACCATGCTGAGTACAGCTGCACACCTGTCTGCTGCCGCCACCATGCCGAATCCAGCTGCACACCTGTCTGCTTCCACCACCATGCCAAGTACAGCTGCACACCTGGTTATCACTGCCACAATGCCGAGTACAGCTGCACACCTGGTTACCGCCACCACCGTGACGAGTACAGCTGCACACCGGGTTACCGCCACCACCATTACGAGTACAGATGCACAACCTTCTTCCTCCACCACCACGCCTAGTCCTGCTGGACGCCATGCTCTTGCCACCACTCCCACCCTCCCAAAGAAAAAAAACAGCAAACAGCTGCATGGTACCAGGAAGACTAGGGGCAGCAAATATACCCCTAAAACTGTCGTACCACCTTCACCCTCACCTTCCAGTCTGTCTCTTTTTTCTAGTTTGTCTCTCCCTAGTGTGTCTACTCCCATCCCTGACCTCCCAGACCCCACACATTTTGTCCCTTCCCCAGGAACCCCTTCATCATCCACACATGGTAGCCAGTCATTCCAGCTACACCCCCTGATCCATATTTCACCCTCTTACAATCCCCCAAGTTAATTTTTCTTTTTTGTTAAATAAAATTGTACTTTTGTTTTCACAATCACTCTTTCTTCTTTGTGTATTTATGCGCCATCGCCGCAAACACACAGTTATGCGCCGTTGCTGAAAACACACTTATGTGCCGTCGCCGAAAACACACACTTGCGCTGTCGCTGAAAACACACACTTGTGTGTATTGTATTGTTGAGGGAACTTGGAACAGGGATTTAGCTAGAGGTGTTTTATTATTTACAGGAAACATTAAAGGTAAATAACATAAAATTTACATTTTAACAATTAAAGGTACATTACATTACAGGTACATTTTAGCAGATTACAACATTTGTTCTTGCCATGAAACACTTCCAATGTCAGAAACAAAGTAGGCAGCAAATGTATCCCTCAATTGGACAACTTTCACTGTAGTCAGAGGTTGACCTTGGTAATCTGGCAGTGTGATAGCAACTGGTTCATCAAGGTCGAAGTTTTTCTTTATCCATGATGTAGTGGGGCAGAACATCGCAAGCTTTTACAATCTCATCTATGGTCTCAGTTTTAGGATTGATGGGTGTCCCCAAAATGTGCCATTTAGATGCCAGCAAACCAAAGGCACACTCCACAGTTCTTCATGCCCTTGTCAGTCGGTAGTTAAAAATCCATTTGGTGTGATTCAAGTACCGACTTGAATACTGTTTCATGAGGTTAGCACACATTTGAAAGGCCTCATCCCCAACAACAACAAATGGCATTGGTGGTCCTTCAGTGTTGGGAAGAGGTCACGGCTGTGGAAAATTAAATTCATTACGATACAAATGTCGGCCCATGGAAGAGTTTTTAAAAGTCTGGGAGTAGTTTCCTCGTCCAAATGAGCCAATGTCCACGGCAACAAATCGACAGTCAGCATCTGCAATAGCCATTAGCACAATAGAAAAATATTTCTTGTAATTGAAGTACTCATATCCAGTTCCAGCAGGTTTCCTAATCCGAATGTGTTTGCTGCCCACAGCCCCCAAACAATTAGGAATTACAATTTTCCATGAATTTAGATGCATTTTGCAGACACAGTTCAGTTGTGGGTTGGGGGAGGAATTCCTCACGCAGAACTTCACATATAACACAACATGTTTCTCCAACAATCCCAGAGACACTGGGAGCGTGGACACTCCAATCCTGAATTGGAAATGTAAAGATGATAAGGTCTCTCCGGTAGCCAGGAATCTGGGAAACAGAAAATGTGAAACAAAAATCAGTTCACTGCTTAGGGTGTTAGGGTTAGGGATAGGGTTAGGGATAGGGTTATGGATAGGGTTAGGGTTATTAGTGACAGGAGTTTCTTTTTCAACATTATGTATTTCAGGTGACCAACAGACGATCCTCATCAGGAAAGGATCTACGTAGCAGTGTGTCCTGCCTGGTGATGGATCCTCGGACACATTGCAGCAACTCAACAAAGCTCTGTTGTGACATCCTCGTGTAGTTGAAAAACTTCTGAGGGTTTGCACGCAGCTCTGTGTAAAAGGAGTGGAAGGCTCCAACGGCTCCCTTTGACTTCAACAATGGGGTGTTGCCAGTAGCGACAATGACGTCTTCTCCGTCTTTCTCTTTTTCTTTCTTCATAACAAGCAACAGCAAAGGCATAAGCCAAGTTCAAATCCAAATCCAGATTACGATATAAGCTCTCCATGTGAGGATCCATTTTGCAGCTGGATTCAACAGCAAAAGATGAGGATTTCATCTGTAGAAGGTTATATATACAGAATTTCCATGACACATGCCCATTGGACATGGCTTGTGTCGAGGAAATTCTGGAACAGCATCTGAACGCATGCGCATAAACAATGCAAACGCATGTCAAAAGCTGCGTTTTTTAGGCGGATGATGCGGATAAAAAACGCAGCTTTCGCATGCGTTTGCATGCATTTTGACATACGTTTGCGCATGCAGATGATACACAAAGCGCATATACGCAAATGTGAACTTATCCTTAGCACAAACTATTTAGATTAGCAAATGTGGCCTTCTGCATGCACCACAATATTAGCACAAACAAGTTACATGCTTGAAGGTCATTTTCACACAGGATCCTATCTATCTGAACTAGCTGAGAATAAATTGCCTATCTAACTATCTGACTACTTGCAGGAGCAGCCTCTCTGCGCTGTTACATTTTTTTGGAAGTGCATTGAACAGCAAGGTGGATTGCTGCTGAGGGGAAAAAGAAAAAAATATCTCTTTAAATCTTCAGCTTAGTGAGTGTGAACGAGCTGAGTGTTACCTGAGCATAAGTGCAAACGGCGGTAAGTGTGACTTGTGATTCAGTGAAGAGGTATTTGGAAAACCTTTAACAAATACCTGTATGAATTGGTGTGAGTTGCTGAATTGGGAATAGCTATATTCACAAGGGGTTAGGGTGGGGGCTCATAATTAAGGGTTTATAAGGGGCAGCTGGCTGGGGCTCAAGTCCTTTTGGAAGTGCATTGAACAGCAAGGTGGATTGCTGCTGAAGGGAAAAAGAATTTTTTTTTTTATTTAAATCTTCAGCTTAGCGAGTGTGAAAGAGCTGTGTGTGACTTGAGCGTAAGTGCGAACGGCGGTAAGTGTGACTTGTGATTCAGTGACTTTGGATTCAGGGAGTTTCCAAGGGAGGAATTACTGAATTGCTGTCTGTATTTTATCAATACTTTGCATTTATTTTTTATTTAACTTTTCTGTCTGGTGCAATCCCCTTTAGGAAATGTGCTCCACTATTGTTAATGCCATCCAGTGCACATCTTGCCACATGTATGCAGTCCTTGATCAGCCGGTCGAGGGTGCATACTGCTGTGCGAGATGTGAGCACATTGTGCATTTGGAAACCCAGATTCTGAATCTAAATGTGCAGCTGGCAACACTGAGATCCATAGATAATATGGAGAGGAGCCTTCTGCTCACTGAGCAGACGCTCAAAGGGATAGATGAGGGGGGGTATGGTAGGATGGAGCTGCAGGACAGTGGAGCAGCAAGCTGGGTGACAGTTAGAAGGCCGGGTAGAGGGAAGAGTGCCAGGGAGGGTAGTCCTGATCTGGCACACCCCAATAAGTTTGCTAAGTTGGCAGATGAGGGGGGTGCCAGTACAGGGGTAGCACTGCTGCAGCCAGGCATGTCCTCTGAAAGCCGGAGGAGTGACTGCTACAGTAAGGAGGGAAATAGGAGAGCAGGGCAGGCCAGATAGGTGCTGGTAGTGGGGGACTCAATTATTAGGGGAACAGATAGGGCAATCTGTTACAAAGACAGGGATCGTCAAACAGTGTGCTGCCAACCTGGCGCTCGAGTCCAACACATCGCTGATCGGGTTGACAGATTACTGGGAGGGGCTGGTGAGGATCCAGCGGTCATGGTGCACATTGGCACAAATGACAAAGTTAGAGGTAGGTGGAAGGTCCTTAAAGATGATTTCAGGGAATTAGGCTGCAAGCTGAAAGTAAGGACCTCCAAGGCGGTATTTTCCGAAATACTGCCTGTACCACATGCCATGCCAGAGAGGCAACGGGAGATTAGGGAGGTTAATAAGTGGCTCAAGAATTGGTGTAGGAGGGAGGGGTTTGGGTTCCTGCAGAACTGGGCCGACTTTTCAGTTGGCTACAGGTTCTACTCTAGGGATGGGCTGCACCTCAATGGGGAAGGGTCAGCTGTGCTGGGAGAGAAAATGGCTAGAAGGTTGGAGGAGTGTTTAAACTAGGGATTGGGGGGAGAGTATTCATTTTATAGGAGGGGAAGATAGTGCAAATAGAGACCTGGGCACAAATAAGGAAGTTGGAGGTGGCGGTGGCATGGGGGGTGGGGTTAGAACAATTAATAATATAAGAAAGAATAGAGGCACAGAGAGATACAAAAAGTGCATGTATACTAATGCCAGAAGCCTCGCCAACAAAATGGACAAATTAGAATTAATGTTGTTGGAGCATAATTATGACATTGTGGGGATATCTGAAACATGGCTGGATGAGAGCCATGACTGGGCTGTTAACTTGCAGGGCTATAGCCTGTTCAGAAACGACCGAACGGATAAGCGAGGGGGAGGTGTGTGTTTATATGCAAAATCATCCTTAAAATCCATCCTGCATGATAATATAGGTGAATCTAATGAAAATGTAGAGTCCCTGTGGGTGGCGATAAGGGGAGGGGGAAAAAGTAATACATTACTGATAGGGGTTAGTTATAAGTCTCCAAAAATACTGGAAGCAACAGAGAATATCCTCGTAAAGCAAATAGATGAAGCTGCGACTATGGGGGACTTCAACTACCCTGCCCTGTTCTGCAGTTCCAGTAAAGGTAATCGGTTTTTGACAACTATGAGAGACAATTACCTTTCACAACTGTTTCTGGACCCAACAAGAAGGGCGGCACTGCTAGACCTAATATTAACCAACAGGTCAGACCGCATATCAAATATAAGGGTTGTGGGTCACTTGGGGAATAGTGATCACAAAATAATACGTTTTTATGTATCCTTTAATAAGTTGTGTAGTAGAGGGGTTACAAGGACACTAAACTTCAGGAGGGCAAATTTCCAACGGATGAGAGATGATCTTGGTGCAATTAACTGGGACGATATCCTGAGACATAAAAATGCACAAAGAAAATGGGAGACGTTTATTAGCATCCTGGATAGGACCTGTGCACAGTATATACCGTATGGGAATAAACATACTAGAAATAGGAGGAAACCAATATGGCTAAATAGAGCTGTAAGGAGTGCAATAAGTGACAAAAAGAAAGCATTTAGCGAATTAAAGGAAGGTAGGCAGTGATGAGGCATTAAATAAATACAGAAAATTAAATAAATTCTGTAAAAAGCAAATCAAGGCAGCAAAGAATGAGACAGAGAGACTCATTGCCAGAGAGAGTAAAAATAATCCCAAAATATTCTTTAACTAATTAAATAGAAACTAAAAAATGATAGTGTTGGCCCCCTTAAAAATAGTCTAGGTGAAATGGTGGATGAGAATGAGGAAAAAGCCAATATGCTAAATGACTTTTTTTCATCAGGATTTATACAAGAAAATCCCATGGCAGACAAAATGATCAGTGATAACAAAAATTCCCCATTAAATGTTACCTGCTTAACCCAGCAGGAAGTACGGCGGCGTCTAAAAATCACTAAAATTAACAAATGTCCGGGCTCCACCCCCGAGTACTGCAGGAATTAAGTACAGTCATTGATAGCCCATTATTTTTAATCTTTAAAGAGTCCATAATAACAGGGTCTGTACCACAGGACTGGCGTATAGCAAATGTGGTGCCAATATTCAAAAAGGGGACAAAAACTGAACTTGGAAATTATAGACCAGTAAGCTTAACCTCTACTGTGGGTAAAATCCTGGAGGATATTTTAAGGGATGCTATACTGGAGTATCTGAACAGGAATAACCTCATGACCCAATATCAACATGGGTTTACTAGGGACTGTTCCTGTCAGACTAATCTGATCAATTTCTATGAAGAGGTATGTTCTGGACTGGACCAAGGGAACCCAGTGGACGTAGTGTATATGGACTTTTCAAAATCTTTTGATATGGTGCCACACAAAAGGTTGATACATAAAATGAGAATAATGAGGATAGGGGAAAATATGTGTAAGTGGGTTAAGAGCTGGCTCAGGGATAGGAAACAAAGGGTGGTTATTAATGGAGCACACTCAGACTGGGTCGCGGTTAGCAGTGGGGTACCACAGGGGTCAGTATTGGGCCCTCTTCTTTTTAACATATTTATTAATGACCTTGCAGGGGGCATACAGAGCAGAATTTCAATATTTGCAGATGACACTAAACTTTGCAGGGTAATCAATACAGAGGAGGACAATTTTATATTGCAGGATGATTTATGTAAACTAGACGCTTGGGCTGATAAATGGCAAATGAGCGTTAATGGGGATAAATGTAAGGTCAAGCACTTGGGTAGAAGTAATAAGATGTATAACTATGTGCTTAATTCTAAAACTCTGGTCAAAACCGTCAATGAAAAAGACCTGGGAGTATGGGTGGATGACAAACTCACATTTAGTGGCCAGTGTCAGGCAGCTGCTACAAAGGCAAATAAAATAATGGGATGCATTAAAAGAGGCATAGATACTCATGAGGAGAACATAATTTTACCTCTATACAAGTCACTAGTGCGACCACACTTAGAATACTGTGCACAGTTCTGGTCTCCGGTGTATAAGAAAGACATAGCTGAACTGGAGCGGGTGCAGAGAAGAGCGACCAAGGTTATTAGAGGACTGGGGAGTCTGCAATACCAAGATAGGTTATTACACTTGGGGCTATTTAGTTTGGAAAAACGAAGGCTAAGGGGTGATCTTATGTTAATGTATAAATATATGAGGGGACAGTACAAAGACATTTCTGATGATCTTTTTAATCACAGACCTGAGACAGGGACAAGGGGGCATCCTCTATGTCTGGAGGAAAGAAGGTTTAAAGGGAACCTGTCACCCCCAAAATTGAAGTTGAGCTAAGCCCACCGGTATCAGGGGCTTATCTACAGTATTAAGGAATGCATTACAGAATGCTGTAGATAAGCCCCTGATACTGGTGGGCTTAGCTCAACTTCCATTTTGTGGGTGACAGGTTCCCTTTAAGCATAATAACAGACACGGATTCTTTACTGTAAGAGCAGTGAGACTATGGAACTCTCTGCCGTATGATGTTGTAATAAGTAATACTAAAATTTAAGTATATTGTTACAGTTTATATATACTAGATGCCTTGATATGGCGTTGATCCAGAGAACTAGTCTGATTGCCGTATGTGGAGTTGGGAAGGAATTTTTTTCCCCAATGTGGAGCTTACTCTTTGCCACATGGTTTTTTTTTGCCTTCCTCTGGATCAACATGTTAGGGTATGTTAGGTTAGGCTATGGGTTGAACTAGATGGGCTTAAAGTCTTCCTTCAACCTTAATAACTATGTTACTATGTTACTATGTTACTAAAATGGCACCAAAACAACATTTCTGCTTTTTATATCGAGAGGGACATGTGACTTTAGGAGCCAATTACAGAAGCCCTTGTATCTGGACGTGGATGGTTTTTGCGCCCTGATTGGTTGCCAAAATCTCTACCATTAAGTTAAAAAAAAAATTGCAGTCCGCTGCTACTCCCCCTGTCCTACCTATACCCACCACCTTCCCTCATCAAATATGTCCCCCCAAACCTCATCATACACAACCACTATCCTAGCCAAAGTCATAACAAAAGCTTTTGTGGAAACGCGATCATTTACTGAACTGTGCCCAAATTTTGCCAACTTCGAGGGAAAATGCTTGGGAATCCAAACACGATTCCAAATGTGTTACATTTGTGCCTAATTTAAGATTGGCAAATGTTTTCTGAACAAGTTTGCTCATTTCTATCTGTGAGTGCATATTTGTATGCTTGGTATTTTCATTTAAAACTGTACGTCCTCCCTTGTTTGTCTAGTTTATGCGTATACATACAGGATTACTCCCCACTTTCCTGGGTGGGGGAGATACTGTATAGGGCTCAGCAAGGTACGTCCTGGTGTCTCCACCATCAGAAGTAATCCGGGGAGCAGGGATAGCTAGGGCGCCCCTAGTGTTAGGTAGGGACAGGGAAGCATTCCTTGGTCCCTGGGTATTGTTGTGACAGGTGCATGTTTGTTCGGTATCTGCTGATATTGACCTTGCTCGTTTACATTTTATCCTGGCCACTCTGCTCTTGATTTGAACTTGTGCTACCTGCCATGACTCCAGATTGTCTGACCTCATCTTTTCCCCTGTCCTCCTGTACCTTGTACCGTGTCTCTGACCCTTCAGTCAACTGCTGTAGAATCAGGAACTGCCCTGGAATGGTACCTGATGTCTATCAGCGGCCCACCCTATCATCACAATCAGAGGCTCTAGTGAAGACCCCGTAGACACTTAAGGTACCGTCACACTCAGCAACTTTGCAAAGAGAACGACAACAATCCGTGACGTTGCAGCGTCCTGGATAGCGATCTCGTTGTGTTTGACACGCAGCAGCGATCTGGATCCCGCTGTGCCATCGCTGGTCGGAGCTAGAAGTCCAGAACTTTATTTCATCGCCAGGTCGGCGTGTATCGTCATGTTTGACATCAAAAGCAACGACGCCAGCAACGAGCATAGGGGGCGTCGCAGCGTCTCCTTCTAGCCAGTCTGTACACTCCGGCTGTTTGACATGGAGCTAACAACCAACGAGAACGAGAAGTGAGTCGCCGTTACGTCACTGGATCGCTCCTGCATCGTTCTGGAGTTGCTGTGTTTGACGTCTCTACAGCGACCTAAACAGCGACGCTCCAGCGATCTAGTTTAGGTCGGCTCGTTGTCTATATCGCCGCAGCGTCGCTGAGTGTGACGGTACCTTAAGTCATGCCTCTCCAGCATAAGCCTGGTCCGTAACACTCCTCCTGGAATTTGTATAGTCAAGCAGAAGCTGGGCAGGGAATAGAGGTAGAGGGTCAGAAGCCTAAGATCTACAGCCTCATCTGCATATTAATTCAAACACTGATTTCTTAGTAAAGGAGGAACAGACTGGCCATGCAAAGGTATTGCTGACTTGTCTTTGATATAGATACATGCACATATAAATAGTTTTGGGGGGTGAAATCCTGAAAACATATTCTCTGTAAATTACTGGAAGAAAGCCATACACCCCTGATGTCACTTTCAGCCAATGTGAACCTTAATTTGGTATTGCTGTTTTAACAAGCTATCACCTATACAAAGCACAGGTGACTACTGCTAGCTCGGTGTGGTTCAACCCGTGTCACCCATTTATATGTAGCTGCAGTCACGTACAGAATATGTGCTGCCACTCTATTCAAAGTCCATAGGACTGCTATAATAACAGGCAGGTATTTCTAGTTTTCCAGCATGCTTTATTTTCTTTCAGAGAAGGAAAGGTTTTCGAAACCACAATTTTTTTCAAGTCATATTTCTTTGTATGATGACCAGCTTCAGCAGGAGCAAGCAGTGTTGTAAAAAATACCATACATTAAGAAAACCCAAATATTCGTAGGAACACATAAAGGAAATTGCATACTAACCACCGCTAGACTTCTATTTAAGGTTGTGTAAATTCACGCTCACACATGCTTACATGGTGTTACGCGAGAAACTGTACTTGAAAAAAATTCCATAAAATTTTGCACATAAAGGTGAAAATGACTATTGTTAGTTAGTGTTAGTATTGTGTATCAAGAACTCTTACACCTCAAAAGAAGATGGGGCCTGGCTCAGTTTTAATATTTTTAAATTACATTTTTAGCAGGGACCTGACAGCTAACTTATGCTGCCACTGCCCGAAACCATGGGCATCATGGATTACAGTCTGACTTTGTAATTGCAGCTATGCAAATTTTATTGTGTGGTTTCAGAAATAAACTGCAAAGAGTCTAGGATGTCTAGTCCAAGAGGCTAGTCCCTGGTGTCCTATACCCGCCCCACTCCCTTAGACTGACAGGTCTTTTCCTATATACGCACATAAGGCTACTTTCACCCTTCAGGTTTTCGCTGTCAGGCTCAATCCGGTTAAATTTAAAAAAAACGGATCTGGCGAATGTTGCCATAGACTTGTATTGGTGCCGGATTGCACCGGATGACATTGCGTTTCGTCCATTTTTTGCCGGATCCGGCAAATCTGCCGTTTCCGGTTTCTGGAAAAAACGTCCATAGCAAAGCATGCTTGAATTTTTTTTATCCAATAATCTAGATATGTTTTTTCAATGGATCTGTTGCATCAGTTTTTCACAATCTGTGCGGGATCCAATTTTTCCAACATTCGCCGGATTGTGCCTGATGCAAAAAACCTGAAGTGTGAAAGTAGCCTTAAGAGAGCATTTTCATCAGCCTGTCTAAACAGGCCAGTAAATAACTGTTTATCAGCTTGTATATAGCCGATTGGTGGACGTTGGAATGCCAGTATCGGTCCTTCTAAAGTGACCGTTAGCTCCTTACCAATCTTCTTATTACACCATACAGACCTCTACATAGCAGTTCCCTGTAACTCCTTGCTCTTTCTAACTGCATTCTCTGTGACATGATAATGCATCTTAACCACTTCCTTTCTCTGTTATTTTGAAACTCAATTTCTACTGATCATATCCTAAAAAGGAAGCATCTGTTTTACATGCTAACGACAAAACATTTATATTTTTCTTCAAATATTTTATAGGAAATATGCTTTAAAGGGGTAGTACAGTTTATACAGTCTAATTGGTGGGAGTCTGTCTGTTGCAACTCCCATTAATTGTTAGAATAGGAAACTTCTGACAATCAATGGGGGTCCCAGCAATCAAATCCACAATCTAACAGTTATCACCTATCAAGTGGTGATTTCCAGAGTGAAAATTACATGGTTTTGGAATCTTTTTTTAATATATAATATGGAGTATTTAAAAATACAGTACTTAAATGTAGTTTTTATATGTTTTCCTTGAAGGGGCTTTCCACAGTATAGATGATGAATGTCATCACTGAGACCCCAACTAGAACTGAAGTGCCATGCCCCATGGTTTGTAACAGGGGTCAGAGATTGAGTGCTGTACACATGACTGACCATGTCACACCATTTAATGTCTGTAGAGCCCAGAAAGCTATACTCATTTGTCCCCAACACTCCTATTTACAGCATAGACTTGTTTTCACACTATAAAATACTTTATTTTTTTGTCCACGGTCTATGAAAAAAAAATGGTACCAACGTGGTACTTTTTTGTGTTGTTATCAGTAAATTCATTATTTGTAATAATTCATGATTAATAGTTCACTATGAAGGACAATAAAAATCTTAAAACCTCCTTCCACCCCTGACATGAAACACTCCGAAATTACAAGTGTGTAGTAATGAAATCTATATCTTGCTTTATGAATGTGAACGAGATTTTATACAAATATCCTGTACAAAGATATTCCATAATCACCGATAATCGATCCTTTCATTGTTTATCAAATGTATTTAGATGCTGTAAATAAGAACGATAATGGTTACATTTAATTAGACATTTAGTCGTAAGGAAAGGCTCTGGCAATAAGAATGATTAAAGTGCATTTGTTATGTTTGACTAGCGTTATGCCTCACTTTAAGCCCAATTTAAGGTTAATGGGACAAAATGATTAAATGAGCTGCATTTAGTGGCATCTGTCATACTGAGTCTTCCTATAAACATTGAAACATTGGAGGAGTGTTCTGTGACTGAGGAGTATTGTCACATAAAATTCAGGCTCTTCATAAGTGTAACATAAACTGTTGTAATATTTTCAGGAAGAGAATAAATCACTAAGTCATGAATCATTGGACTGTTAATGGTTAATATTTCTGCGGATTTGTATGATCATCAGATAAGTAAGGATATTGAAGAGTTGACTCGAAAAACAATTATTTGACTCACATGTCTCAGCATAATGTATGTAAGGCTTCTGTCTGTATTCTGTGAGGTGACGTGGTGTAATGTCCTAGGCGTTTCACACACAAACGCATACAAACACACATTGAGTCACATTGTGCAGTGATCCATGTCCATGAGAACTTATCAACCGTACCTGTTTCCGACTGCCTTGTTCTCACACACACCTTACCTGTTTTCTTCTCTCAACTCTTGTTAATTTGCCAATTTGCCTGAAGTAGCTTCAGTTGTTTGCAGTTGTTTGTAGACATTCTAGTAAACCTCCTGATGATTTTAAGATATATGGCGCTGAACAGAAAATTGCACTGCAGCTATGTATATATAGCTATATAATACAGTACAGACCAAAAGTTTGGACACACCTTCTCATTTAAAGATTTTTCTGTATTTTCATGACTATGAAAATTGTACATTCACACTGAAGGCATCAAAACTATGAATTAACACATGTGGAGTTATATACTTAACAAAAAAGTGTGAAACAACTGAAATTATGTCTTATATTCTAGGTTCTTCAAAGTAGCCACCTTTTGCTTTGATGGCTGCTTTGCACACTCTTGGCATTCTCTTGACGAGCTTCAAGAGGTAGTTGGAGCGCCCCCATCTCAGGGCAGTGGGGTACTCGGTAGCGGGTCCCTCTGTCTCGGTTCTGGGGATGTCACGGTGGCCCGACCCGGTCCGTGGCCCTGCTAAGGGGCGCCCAATCAAAGGGGTGAAGTTTGTCAAGTGTTCGTGACGCCACCTGTGGTGTTCGGTCAGGGTGACCGACGCTGCTTAGGGGTCCGCTGGGGTGATGTTATGGCAGCTAGATGGAATACCTTCCCACAGGTGAAGTGTGTCCCCAGGGCTTCCCAGTAAGGTAGATGATGATGGTGTAGGTCACAGTAAATAACGAGGACACAAAGGTTGCAGTCTCTTTACCTTTTACTGAAGACTTCAGCATCCACAATCCAGAGCACTGCTAACTGGGCTGGTTGAATCAGGCCGGTCCGAAGGCACATCCAGAGTTCCCTTTTCAGGTGGAAATCAGTAGCCTTCCTACTTGCGCCTGTATGTTGTAGCACCTCCCTGCTGAGCACCACGGGATAGTCCTCACAACTGTCGTGTATGTTTCTGATATTCTCTCTCTCCGTCCCCCAGATGGTATGGATAGGACGACCCGTATGACGGGGTAGGCCTGGAGCTATTTTATAGGGACCCTAGAGACGCCCCTCTCCCACAATTTGCCTCCGTTGTCTTCATTAGGTTCAAGGTTGGGCAGCCAACTTGGAATTAACTGTCCTGCCGTAGTTTGAAGTAATGCGTAGAGCCTATTACTCCCTCGGTGTTCCGGCCACTGGCTGCGCGCCTCAGAAGGATGTTGCCGATCTTAAGGCAGAACTCCTACCGGTATTATCTCCTTGTGCTTTGATCTCGTTTATCACTTCTCCACAATATACTCCGCTTCTTGTCCTTTCTTAGGATGCTGCCGCAATGGGGTGCAGGCGCAGCTCCGTAACGTTCTATCTCTTGCTAAGTCTCTGCCAGGATCCCACCCCTGACAGGGACCTCTGTCTGCAGCTCAGATGTTCCTCCTTCTCCCCCTGTCTGCCTGAGACAGGTCTTTCCAGGGTCTCACCCAGCAGATTTCTCCCACTAACTTCCTATCCAAACCCCAGTTTTACCCGAGTGTGAGGAGTGGCCTAATAGATAGAACCTTTTGCTCCCCCTGGTGGCCGGAGTGTGAAGTGTAGTGTGTGACTGTGATACCTGGTCAGGTGAACTCCTTTAGTGCCATCAGACGTACCATCACTCCCCCTGGTGGGAGAGCGACAATACTGCAAGGACCAGGACTCTGGGGCGCTGCATAGTCACCGGGAATGGTCTTCCAACAATCTTGAAGGAGTTCCCAGAGATGCTTAACACTTGTTGGCCCTTTTGCCTTCACTCTGCGGTTCAGCTCACCCCAAACCATCTCGATTGGGTTCAGGTCTGGTGACTGTGAAGGCCAGGTCATCTAGCGTAGCACTCCATCACTCTCCTTCTTGGTCAAACAGCCCTTACAAAGCCTGGAGGTGTGTTTGGGGTCATTTTCCTGTTGAAAAATAAATGACGGTCCAACTAAACGCAAACCGGATGGAATAGCATGCCGCTGCAAGATGCTGTGGTAGCCATGCTGGTTCAGTATGCCTTCAATTTTGAATAAATCCCCAACAGTGTCACCAGCAAAGCACCCCCACACCATCACACCTCCTCCTCCTCCATGCTTCATGGTGGGAACCAGGCATGTAGAGTCCATCCGTTCACCTTTTCTGCGTCGCCCAAAGACACGGTGGTTGGAACCAAAGGTCTCAAATTTGGACTCATCAGACCAAAGCACAGATTTGCACTGTCTAATGTCCATTCCTTGTGTTCTTTAGCCCAAACAAGTTTCTTCTGCTTGTTGCCTGTCCCTAGCAGTGGTTTTCTAGCAGCTATTTTACCATGAAGGCCTGCTGCACAAAGTCTCCTCTTAACAGTTGTTGTAGAGATGTGTCTGCTGCTAGAACTCTGTGTGGCATTGACCTGGTCTCTAATCTGAGCTGCTGTTAACCTGCGATTTCTGAGGCTGGTGACTCGGATAAACTTATCCTCAGAAGCAGAGGTGACTCTTGGTCTTCCTTTCCAAGGAACAGAGAATCAGGAGGTGAATCACACTGGAGGAGTGTGTCATGGATTGCAGTGGGGAGCGATATCCATCCCAAACCCGCAGGTCACTATCAGCCTCCTGATTCTCTGTTCAGATAAGTTTTTCTGTGATCTAATACTAAGTATGTCTCCTGATGAACCGACTTCAGGGAAACGCGTCGAGATGAACATGCTTAATGTTAAAACCGATTGAGATGAACATATCAAAAACTAAATTAGCTAAGGATATACTATATGAATAGGAATTGTCACTAATATGATTATTTGCTCTGTTTGCACTGTTAACCTGGTGCTTAAACTGATATATTTATATCTATCTCTGCCATTTTTTGCTTAGTGAATGTCCCTGGGTACCTCTAGGGTGTATTAGGGCTAGACGACGAGCGGGGGCGCCAACTCTGCAGGATTGTAGGGTGTCAACCTCCGCAGGCAGGTGGGGCAAACCTAGGTACAGTGTATAGGTTATACAGTATATATTCCCAAGTGTTTATTATTATATTGGTGACTGGGAATAGGTGCAATAATTAGTTAGTGTGCAATATTATCAATATCATCAAGTACACTATATTGCACTGGGCAATGTGCAATATATTCAAGCACATGGTTGAAAAGATTATCGATGACAATTCTATGTATTTGTTTGTCTGAATTGTATGGTCTGCTGTTTGATTTGCTGTTTTTTCCTGCACGACAGGGCCTATCAGGGTGAGTCAGGGAGAGCCTACGTTGAGCGGGAGCGCCACTGCTCAGGATTTAGAGTGCCAACCTCTGCGGCAAGGTAGGGTACAGATAGCTTGCGAACCAGAGATATTATGCATTGACCCCTCATGTCTATACTGGTGTGCATGGCCTCATCATCCCTATCCTGATATGCATGGCCCGCATCAGTAAACTCAGCCGCTGGCTTATTGCAGCGGCCGGGCAATCACATGTACCCGCTACTAAAGGGAATAAATATTCACTGCACTCCATGCCTACTGGAGTAGGAAGCCGGCGGCTACGACTACTACAAGCGCAGTGAATATTAATTTCTCTTTAGCAGCGGGCACAGGTGTTAGCCGCAGCAGTCGGCTCCTGTATCCAGTGACTTGCTGCTCCCGCTCCCCCTCCATCTTGTGGGACCCTGACTCGAGTATAAGCCGCGGGGCTTTTTCAGTCAAAAAAATGTGCGGAAAAACTCGGCTTATATTCGAGTATATACAGTATATTTATATACAGTGGGGAAATTAAGTACCTTATTTTCCGGCGTATAGGACGACTGGGCTTATAAGACGACCCCCCAACTTTTCCAGTTAAAATATAAAATCTTCTTAAAAGTCGGGGGTCTTCTTATATGCCATGTGTCGTCTTATAGGGCCGGTGAATAATGTGCCTTTTGGGGGGGAGTGGTACCGATGACGAAGAGAGGGGGCATCTCACAGGAAAGTGTGAGTGGAGTATCCCCCTATTACCTCATTGTAGCAGCGTGGGGTCTCTGTGCTGAGGAGCGGCGGCGGCTGCTCCTCTTTGTGCCGCGTGGGTGCTGTGCTGTGGGGCGGCTCCTCTTCGTGCAGCGTCCGGCCTCTGTGCAGTGGGGCGGCGGCGGCGTATCTTAGTGCAGAGTCGGGGCTCCTCCTTTAGTTGCCCAAAACACACAGCCAGGGCAACTAATTTTAGCTCTGTATGAAGCATTTCAAGGTCTTGGAGTGGCCTAGCCAGTCTCCAGACTTGAGCCCAACAGAAAATCTTTGGATGGAGCTGAAACTTAATGTTGCCCAATGACAGCCCCGAAACAGAGATCTGGATGGAGAAGAACTGTAGGGAAGAGTGGGCCAAAATTCCTGCTGCAGTGTTTAAATTTGGTCAAAAACTACAGGCAACCTCTGTAGGAATTGCAAACAAAGGTTTCTGTACCAAATATTAAGTTGTTTTTTTTATATTCTATCAAATACTTATTTCATGCAATAAAATACAAATTGATTATGTAAACATCATACATTGTGATTTTCTGTTTTTTTTTTTTAAGATTCTGTCTCAAAGTTGAAGTGTACCTGCGATAACAATTACAGACCTCTACATTCTTTGTAGGTGGGAAAACTTGCAAAATCGACAATATATCAAATACCTTATATACTCGAGTATAAGCCAACCCGAGTATATGCCGAGGCACCTACTTTTGCCACAGAAAACTGGGTAAGCTTATTGACTTGATTATATGCCAGGTATGCATTGTCCCCTCATCCCTGTCCTGGTATGCGTGGCTCCCCCTTCCCTGTCCTGGTATGAATGCCTCCCCATCGCTGTCTGCATGCCTCCCCCTTCCCTGTCTTGGTATGAATGCCTCTCCGTCCCTATCTGCATGCCTCCTCCGTTCGCCTCTGTATGCATGCCTCCCCCTTCCCTGTCCTGGTATGAATGCCTCCCTGTTCAGTCCCTGTATGCATGCTTCCCCATTCCATCCCTGTATGCATGCCTCCTTATCCCCTATCCCTGTGTGCATGTTTCCTATTAAAAAAACAAAAAACATCCGGCGCATATATCATACCTACCTGCGCGCCCTTGGTGCTGGCACTGCATCTCATTCTGGCCTCCGGCGCCTGCCTGCAGCTCTACCTGTGCTCAGTGGTCACGTGGTACCGCTCATTAAGGTGATGGGAGTGGAGACGCGCACATATTCATCACCTTAATGAGCTGTGTCTCCGAGCAGTGTCAGCGACTCACCGAGGGCGCGCAGGTGGGTGAGTATGATATATGCGCCGGATTCTGGCACCAGCTGCTCTGTCACCTCCCATCCCCCGCTGGCTTTCTGTACCGTGACTCATGTATAAGTCGAGGGGGGCGTTTTCAGCACAAAAGAATGTGCTGAAAAACTCGACTTATACACGAGTATATATGGTACTTATTTTCTCAACTCTTTGTGCCATATACAGCCCTGGCAAAAATTAAGAGACCACCACATCAAAACCCTGTCATGGGCAGCCCAATCTCAAGACCTGAACCCCATTGAAAACCTCTGGAATGTAATCAAGAGAATGATGGATAGTCACAAGCCATCAAACAAAGAACTGCTTAAATTCTTGTGCCAAGAGCAGTGTGAAAGGCTGGTGGAAAGCATGCCAAGACGCATGAAAGCTGTGATTAAAAATCATGGTTATTCCACAAAATATTGATTTCTGAACTCTTCCTGAGTTAAAACATTAGTATTGTTGTTTCTAAATGATTACGAACTTGCTTTCGTTGCATTATTTGAGGTCTGAAAGCACTGTTTTTTTATTTTGAACATTTTTCTTTGAAAGAACAAAAATACAAAATATATTGCTTGGAAAGTCAGAGACATGTTGTCAGGAGTTTATAGAATAAATTAACAATTTACATTTTAGTCAAAAATATACCAGTACTTTTTAGTCAAAAAGAGAAAAATCAGATAAACTGAACATTTTGCAGTGGTCTATTATTTTTTGCCAGAGCTGTACTTTAAGAGCCTAATGTTTGCCAATAGGATTTCCATTTTGGCATACATTTGTCCAGAATTCTTTAAAGCCCCAGCTGTATTGAAAAGTCGACTGTATATTTAATGCCAATATATTGAATGTATATTTAATGTGAAAAAGAAGAAGGAATTAAAATTGCTGGATGAATCTTCAACAATCTTAAATACGCAGATGATAGAATATTGATAGCAGAAGCATAGATGGAATGAAGAACGTATTACGAAGAGTCAAGATTAGTGTTGAGCGATACCTTCCGATACTTGAAAGTATCGGTATCGGATAGTATCGGCCGATACCCGAAAAATATCGGATATCGCCGATACCGATACCCGATACCAATACAAGTCAATGGGACACAAGTATCGGAAGCTATCCTGGATGGTTCCCAGGGTCTGAAGGAGAGGAAACTCTCCTTCAGGCCCTGGGATCCATATTCATGTAAAAAATAAAGACTGAGGAGTTTAGGACCTGCGATGATGTCGCGGCTTGTGATTGGTCGCGTGAGCGGTCACATGAGCGGCACGCGACCAATCACAAGCCGCGACGTCATCGAGGGTCCTAAACTCCTCATTCTTAGGAACGGAGGCTGCCGGTTACAATCGGTAAGGTCCAGGGGCCGCCGGACGGGTGAGTATATCCATATTTTTTATTTTAATTCTTTATTTTTTACATGAATATACACTGGGAACTTCCGATTCCGATTTCCGATACCACAAAAATATCGGAACTCAGTATCGGAATGCCGATACCCGATACTTGCGGTATCGGAATGCTCAACACTAGTCAAGATAGAAAACTCAAACATGACACTGCTACTCAACACAAAAAAATGAAGATATTGACTACTGCCAGGTACGACCGGGACACATGTGAGATGGACCACGATGAACTGGAAGTTGTAAAGAACTTCAACCTACTCGGATCATTGATATCTAAAGATGCAGTGATGGCACTGGAAGTCAATGGGAGAAAAGCCATTGGCAAATCAACAATTAAGTCACTGGACAAGGTATTCAAATCGAGGAACATTTCACTTTCAACGAAGGCACTTGTACATAGTTTGGTATTTTCTGTGGTAACGTACCGAAGCGAAACCAGGATGACAAACAAACAAGACAGAAGTAGAAACGACAACTTTGTAAGGCTACGTTCACATTTGCGTTGTGCGCCGCAGCGTCGGCGCCGCAGCGCACAACGCAAACAAAAACGCGGCAAAACGCACGCTAAAACGCTGCATTTTGCGCCGCATGCGTCGTTTTTGGCCGAAAGTTGGACGCAAAAAAAATGCAACTTGATGCGTTTCTTGCGTCCAACGCTTGTGGCCATGCGGCGCAAAACGCAGCACAACGCATGTCCATGCGCCCCCATGTTAAATATAGGGGCGCATGACGCATGCGGCGCCGCTGCGGCGCCCGACGCTGCGGCGCTGACCGCAAATGTGAACGTAGCCTAATGTGGTCCTAGATTAGATTGTTATCAAGATCATGTATAGCAAGATGAACAAACAAATCAATTTTGGAACAGATCAAACCAGACATGTCACTGGAAGAAAGGATCATCAAGCTATGACTTGCCTACTTTGGACATACTGTATATATGAAGAGAGCATCACTGAAGAAGACATCAAGGTTGGAAAAATAGAAAGAACAAGGTGAAGAGAAATACCAGTAACCTGATGGCTTCATACTATTAAATTAACAGCAGAGAAGACCCCGGTGGACCTATTTAGACTTGCACAATATTGATATTCCTAAAGTGCATTCAGGGCCACCATCAGGGCATTACTCCCTTACTGCTGTATGGGGCCCAGTGAGCAGCAGTATAGAGGGGGGCCACTGGGCCCTGCCTCTTGTGCTCCTGCTCACCAGGCCCCATCAGGCACAAAAGTGCTGTGCACTGCGGCACACACGTCGGCGCTGGAGCCTGGGAGCTCCATGGCTGTCTAACCTTGACAATGGTCAGCTCCTGATCCCTCTGCCCTCTGGACTTCTGGTCAGGTGACAGCGCGTACATGATCATGTCATCGCGTATGTGCCGACATGCACGAGAACACCAGAAGCAGAGCTGTGCCTGCAGGGGATCGTCTGTGAGGTATGAAAAAGTTTTTTCTTTATAAAATTAATTAAATGGGTGAGGGGAGGAGGTGGAGGGAGACTGCAACTTCTGCAAGTGATGGAGGGGGACTGCACATAATGAAGTGAGTGGGGGAGGGGGACTGCAATTGATGAAGTGAGTGGGGAGGAGGAGGACTGCACATTGTAATGAATGGAAGCGGAGACTAAGGTATTACAGTGCACATTCGTTTATTTCAATTTTTGTGGATCCACGAACCGAGAAAACTTCAGGGGGCGTAACTATGCGAACCTCAGACACCCGTAGTAAAACCCCTCATACAGGGTGAGAATGGAATGTCCAGGGGACGCAGGTGCTACCTTCAGACAGAGCTGGGTCATGTGGAAGCTGGCCCCAGCGGTGCAGGCAGGGATAACAGATAGAGTAATAGTCGGATTACTGAATGCATAAGCAAGGTAATGAGCTTGCTCAGGCAATACTGTCGTGGACCTGGGTCCGTGTTGGTAGACCGGCTGGACCAGGTAGCAGAAGTAGAGGTATCGTCCCAGGTTCCAAGTAAGGAGTCACCAGTAGTCTGAGGAGACAATCAGTATTTGCCGTATACAAGGAGGCCACAGGCAAGGCACAGCAGAGCTCAGAGCAAACGGAACACTAAACCAGAAATTAGCACCAGGATTTACTTCTTGCTCCGGCACCCTCTCTATGGCAGAGGGGCCAGAAATAGCACATACCATCAAATCATTGGCTAACAGCATATTTAAAAAATGTGTGATGTCTCTTTTATAGACTGGGAGTGTGCGCGCACCCTCAGCACCATACCCGGGGAAGTGCTGGCCGCATGCCAGGAAGCAGGAGAGAAAGCAGAGTGAGCGGAGGTCCGGACGGGAACCCCGCAAAGCTATGTGCATGGGTGTCAGAGAGCGGGGACCCCTCGGAGGTACTGGCACGGGCGTTGCACACATGATGAAGTGAGTGGAGGGAGGGTGCTGCAAATGATGAAGTGAGTGGGGGATGGGGAATGCACATGATGAAGTAAGTGGGGGGAAGGGAACTGTAAATGATGAAATGAGTGGGGGAGAAGGACTGCACATGATGAAGTGAGTGGGAAGAGGGACTTCACATGATGAAGTGACGGGAAGGGGGACTGCAAAGGATGAAGAAAATGGGAGTGGGGGAGAGGAACTACACATGATGAAGTGAGTGGGGGACGGGGACTGCTAATGATGAAGTGAGTGGGGATGGGCGACTGGAAATGATGAAGTGAGTGGGGGAGGGGGACTACAAATGATGGTGTGAGTGGGGGAGGGGGACTGCAAATGATGAAGTGAGTGGGTGGGACTGCAAATGATGAAGTTAAGGGGAAAGGAACTGCAAATGATAAAGTGAGTGGGGAGAGGGGACTGCACATGATGAAGTGTGGGGAGGGGGACTGCACATGATCAAGTGACTGGGGGTGGGCAGCTGCAAATGATGAAGTGAGTGAGGGGGCCGCAAATGAGGTGAGTGGGGGAGAGGAACTGCAAATGATGAAGTGAGTGGGGGAGGGGGACTGCACATGATGAATTGAAGGTCGTGGAGAGCAAATGATGACTTGGGGGAGAGCAAATAATGATGATTTTTGAGGGTGGTTGGAGTAAAGGATGTATTGAGACTGATGGATCGAGACAGTAAATGATAATTGAGGGTGGGGGACAACAAATGATGAAGAATTGGGGTGGGGCAGCAAATAATGATAAATTGAGGGTGGGGGAGAGTAATTGATGTATTGAATGTGGGGGAGAGAAGTTGATAATGAATTAGAGGGTGAGAGAGACATAATGAATTGGGGTACAAGGGGCATGTAAATATAATGAATTGGGGGAGCTGGAGGTACATAGTGGAGGCTGTTGAGAATGCAGTGTCTGGTATTGAATTGGGGAAAGAGTACAGGGGCTAATTAACTTATATATTTATTAGGTGGGGGAAGTGGCTATGTATAGTTAGTTGGGGCACAGAGGTGGATTATAATTTATTTTGGAATGGTGATTGCATAATAAGTATAACTAATTATATATTAACTAGATGGTGGCCCAATTCTAACGCATCAGGTATTCTAGAATATGTATGTAGTTTATTTATGAAGTTTTCAAAATAATGCAATTTATACACAGGATTCGACCAGCCAGGCGCGACCAATTAGCGAAGCGCGGTTCAAATTCCGTGCCAATTCGTGGCCAGACTGCGCCTGTCGCTGATTGTTCGTGGCCGGGCGTGACCAAACAGTGAAGCCAGGGCCGGCTCCAGGTTTTTGAGGGCCCCAGGCGAAAGAGTCTCAGTGGGCCCCCCTCTTTAACAGATAACACAATTCATGATGCACAGATACAGCAGAGAAATATACCACAGCCAAGTAGCATATAACACAACCCATGTAGCATATAGCACAGCCATATAGCACAGGCCACCTAGTATATAGCACAGGCCATGTAGTATATATCACAACCCACGTAGCATATAGCACAGCCCACGTAGCATATAGCACAGCCACGTAGCATTTAACACAGCCACGTAGTATATAGCACAGCCCACGTAGTATATAGCACAGCCCACGTATTATATAGCACAGCCCATGCAGTATATAGCACAGCCCACGCAGTGCATAACACAGCCCACATAGTATATAGCACAGCCCACGCAGTGTATAACACAGCCCACGTAGTATATGGCATAGCCCACGTAGTATATAACACAGCCCACGCAGTATATAGCACTGCCCACAAAGTATATAACACAGCCCACGTAGTATATAACACAGGCCACGTAGTATATAACACAGCCATGTAGTATATAGCACAGCCACGTAGTATATTGCCCAGCCATGTATATTGCACAGCTACGTAGTATATAGCATAGCCCGCGTAGTATATAACAGCCACGTAGTATATAGCACAGCTCACGTAGTATATAGCACAACTACGTAGTATATAGCACAGCTCACATAGTATATAGCACATCTCACGTAGTATATAGCACAGCTCACACAGTATATAACACAGCCACATAGTATATTGCCCAGCCACGTAATATATATCAAAGCCCACGTAGTATATAGCACAGAGACGTAGTATATAACACAGTTCACGCAGTATATAACAGCCCACGTAGTATATAGCACAGCTATGTAGTATATAGCACAGCCCACGTAGTATATAGCACAGAGACGTAGTATATAACACAGCCCACGCAGTATATAACACAGCCCACATAGTATATAACACAGCCCACATAGTATATAGCAATGTGGGCACCATATCCCTGTTAAAAAAAAGAATTAAAATAAAAAATAGTTATATACTCACCTCCTGGCGGCATTTAGCGAAACGCTCCGGTCCCAAGAATGCATTGCCGCCTCGCGAGATAATGACGTAGCGGTCTCGCGAGACCGCTACGTCATCATCTCGCGAGACCGCAATGCATGGCCCGGAGCGTTGCGAGGAGCGGGAAAGGCGCCGGAAGGTGAGTATATAATGATTTTTTATTTTTTAAATTATTTTTAACATTAGATCTTTTTACTATTGATGCTGCATAGGCAGTATCAATAGTAAAAGTTGGTCACACAGGGTTAATAGCAGCGTTAACAGACTGCATTACACCGCGGCATAACGCGGTGTAATGCAGCCATTAACCCTGTGTGAGTGCTGACTGGAGGGGAGTATGGAGGGGGCACTGACAGAGAGTAGGGAGGGGCGAATTCGCGTCCGGACTGTGCTGCGACGCGGGATTTCCATGACAGACAAGACAATCAGACAGACAAACAGACGGAAGTGCCCCTTAGACGATTATATATATAGATGGTGGGTGCACAGCTGTAGTTAGCTGCGTAGTGTAGAAGAAAGGGAGAAAGTGGAGAATGGGCTCTGGAAGCGGTGCTCTAGGTAACTATGTGTTATTTTCTGCACAGACGAGTCCTGGCTGGAAGAAGTGATGGCGGTCTGCTCTGGATGAAGAAGAAAAGAACGATAAAGGACTTCAACTAGAGACATTACTGGTAAGTCAGCGTGTTACCTGTACACTGACAATGTATACTATATGCAAAGCTCCTGTGTATATTGTCACTGGTCATCACTGTATTACCTGTGCACTGATACTATATACAGAGCTCCTGCTTATAATGTCACTGGTGATGCCTGTATTACCTGTACATTATATACAGAGCTCCTGTGTATAATGTCCCTGGTGATCACTGTATTACCTGTACACCAACGGTATATACAGAGCTGCTTTCTATTATGGCACTTGGTATTGTGTTTTTTTTATTAATGATCAATATTGTATTAGTTGGTTGTTTTGTGGTGGCAATATGTGGTCTGGTCATGGTGTGGCGGTATTTGTCCCTTGCATGTGGTATTATTCGGTTACTATGTGATGGTAATATGTGGTCCGGCCATGGTGTAGCTGTATTTGTTCCTTGTGTTGTGTGCGGTATTATGTGATGGTAATATGTAGTCTGGTCATGGTGTGGCGGTATTTGTCCCATGTATGTGGTATTATTTGGTCACTATGTGGTGGTAATATATCATCTGATCATGGTGTGGTGGTATGTGTCCTTTGTTTGTGATATTATTTGATCACTTTGAAAAAAATGTTTGTGACTAATTCCCATAAAGAAAAAGAAAAATGTACCTAAAATGAGTATTGGATATTTTAACAAATGTTTAATAGTTTAGAGTAGAGTAGAGCCCTGCCAAAAGAGTGCACCTTGTCATGGTGGCGGTTTAAAAAATCTTTTGGCCAAAACAAAAGCTGCTGGCTATATACGTGAACTGGTGTTCGATGGAAACTGTTAATGAGTGATTGTTGAGCACATGGAGCAGAAGAGTTTTTCCAAGAGTGGAAGGTGGGACTGTGGAAGGTTCGAGGGGTGGAGGTGGAGCTGGGGTGGAGCCTGGGTGGAGTCTCAAGGGGGCCCAAAAATGTTGCCAGTATGGGGCCTTGAAAATCCTAATGGCAGTCCTGTGAGCATTCATCCATCAAGTTTCCATGTCTCAAGACTGAGCCGAAGGCCATAAAATAAAATAAATATTTACTGACAAGTTCGGGATCTGATATCCTGCATTATTTGAAAACAACAACGCAGTGTAAGCAATAAACATGAGCAGGATCTGATATCATGAATGTGATGTAAGTCAGATTATATAATCAGTTAGCCTATCTCAAATATCTCAACAAATCCCTTTGACAATAAAACTTCTTCATGTGTTTGAACACTTTGAAAAGCAACACATAAGGATTCAGATGCTTACTGGTTCCCATAGCCTGACAGGCATTCAAATGTTTACCTTTTCATTAGCTTGTTAGTGTCGTCCATTGTCTTCTGCACTCGCATACTCACTCATACAAGGTGCAACTGGATTTTTTAAATGTATGACCCTTTCACACAAGAAATTTTACTTGCTCCTCGAAATCATGCTATGTGAATTTAGTTTTACTCTGACTTCAGGATATTATTGATATACAAAACATGGATCTGACTTAGAAAATACAACTCTGGCAAAAATTTAGAGACCACCACATCAAAACCCTGTCATGAGCAGCTCAGTCTCCAGACCTGAACCTCATTGAAAACCTCTGGAATGTAATCAAGAGGATGGGATAGTCACAACAAGCCATCAAACAAAGAAGAACTGCTTTAATTTTTGAGCCAGAAGCAGTGTGAAAGACTGGTGGAGACATGCCAAGACGCATGAAAGCTGTGATTAAAAATCATGGATAGGCTGGGGTCAGACACAATGTATAAAAAATCTGTCCGATTTTGTCTGCTGAGAATCGCACAAATGTTCTCCGTATGGTGATCCGTATCTCATCTGTGTGCAATGCCAGGATGCTTTTTTTTCTCATCCATGTGTTGAGATTTTCTCACACACTTGCAAAATGAGCAAATAATGGTTGAGACTTTCCTGTCACCTGCCCAATGCCTGAGAATTTCTCGCAAGTCACACTGATGGTCTATGTGCTGTGCATTTTTTTCTCGCCCCCATAGACTTGCATTGGTGTTTCTCAGCTGAGATGCGCAGACAATCGAAGCATGCTGCAATTTCACTCGAAAAGTAATACGGACAAGAAAAAAACGCATGATGGGAGCTGCCCCATAGATTAACATTGGGCCGAGTGCTATGCGATTTTTTATCGCATAGCACTCGTCCGTATTACAGACTAGTGTGACTCCGGCCTTATTCCACAAAATATTGATTTCCGAACTCTTCCTGAGTTAAAACATTAGTATTGTTGTTTCTAAATGATTATGAACTTGTTTTCTTTGCATTATTTGAGGTCGGGAAGCACTGTTTTTTTTTAAATTTTGACCATTTCTCCTTTTCAGAAAAAAAGTACAAAATTTATTGCTTGGAAATTCGGAGACATGTTATCAGAAGTTTATAGAATAAATGAACAATTTACATTTTACTCAAAAATATACCTATAAAGAGAAAAATCAGACAAACTGAGCATTTTGCCGTGGTCTCTAAATTTTTGCCAGAGCTGTATATCAATGAAAAATAACAGCACAGTCCTAATATTGCTGGTGCTATACTTCTGCAAGTAACCAGAAGCTTCCACATACACAAAAAAATAGATTGGAAGCAACACTCCAATGGAAATCAGTGAAAAAAGTGGACTTTATTAACGCAGGTACATGCAACATTTCAGCTCCTCATTTGAAGCCTTCCTCAAGCAGTCAAGTGGGGCATACGGTGCAGTTTGCTGGGGGATGCCATTGAGCCACTTCTGCCACGAGGGGAGATAAGCATCTTGCTTCAGGTGACTGTCTGAGGTGTCACCTGTGGGTGGCATTTTGCTGCCTTCCAGTAGTTGGATTCAGCTGTAACTGACTGTTAAGCTGACAGCTGACTTGGAGAACCATAGAATGCCGGTTTCATTCTTTCTGCTGTCAATAGTATTTGAGTCTTTCAGTCGTAAATACAATTGAAGTCCAAAGTACTGACAATTCTTTCATCAAAACAACATGCAGCAGTGTGATGGGATCAACCGATCACAATCCTGATGCCACTACTGTGCCGCAGAGTCACCTAAGACAACAGGAAGATACACATTCCATGGAGCCCAAGAAACATAGGAGTTTTATTGGGGATGAAGGGGAAGTAGTGTGATCGGACATTATGTAGGGGAACAGTATGCAGGGTGGGAAAAGTGTGTGGACAGGGCAAATTATACTGTAGAGTCTGAGAAGTATTGAGGGAACACAGTGAGGAGACATTATGGAGAGTGGGAAAAAGTGTGTGTGGGGCACAGTATAGACTGGGCAGTGTTGAGGAGATAAAGTGTGAGGATTTAGTATGGAAGATAGTATAAAAAAAGGGACATTGAGAGTGCACAGTAAGTGGAAAAGTATGTGAGTCGCCCACCAGGGCCGTGGGGTACCAGGTACCGGGTCCGGTGTTCACAGGGGGATGTCACGGTGGCGACTCAGTCCGTGGCCCTGGGCGCCCATGTAAAAGGGGAAATTGAATAAAGTTTATGTTCGTGACGCCACCTGTGGTATAAGGTCAGTGGGGACCGAAGCTGCTTTAAGGGGTCCACTGGGGTGATTTTATTGCAGCTAGATGATATAACTTCCCACAGGTGAAGTATATCCCCAGGGCTCCCGGAGTGTAGATGGAAGATGGTGAATAGTGCAGTAAAGAACGAGGACACAGGTTTGCAGTCTCTACCTGGTTTACTGAAGACTTCAGGCAGCCACAGTCCAGGGTACCAGATCATAGGGCAGGCAGGGTCCGGCCGGCTTGGAAGCGAATCCAGAGTCCCCTTTACCAGGTGGGAGTTAAAAGCCTTCCTCAAAGCACGGTGGTGTTGTAGTCCCTTACTGCCTATGGCTTCACATGAGGTCCTCACAGTTGTTCTCTCTGTCCCCCATATAGGATAGGACATAACCCATATGACTGGTGACTTGAGCCTTCTCACAGGGACTCTAGCACGCCCCGGGCTCTATAGGTAGAGGGGGAAAGGGATGAGAAGGACTCCAGAGAAGATGACACCTATAAGGTAAATATTACTGTGGTTCCTGTATGGTCTGCAGTCTGATGATGCCTGCTAACAGCTACCCCTAACTTCATACCATTGTTAAGGACATGCTGGGAGTTGTAGGTTCATGGTATACAAATGTATATGGGTCTGACCTGACATTGCAGTTGATCGCTGATTAAAGGAGATGTAATTTATATACTGATGATGGTCCTGGATTCATATACTGATGATGGTTTTAATGCTGTATTTACATTATGGACTGATATTGGTTCTGGTGATGTATTTCTATATTCAACTGTCCGCAGGTCCAGGGCTGTCTCTCCACTACTGCTCCATACTTTGCTGACAGGCTGCTGCACTAATATCATGACTATATTAGTAGAGGAGAACAATATCACCTTGCTGCACTGAGGTTAATGAGAAGTCTTTTGTGTTCATAATGTTTTTTACTGTTTCAACGCATTTTGATGCCTCTTTTTTTCCCCTCTGTTTACGACATACCCTCTCTTGGTTCTTGACTTTGGACTTGACTACTCTGACTCACGGTTTGTCCATGAGAAGTGACTCAGCATCGGATTATGACTGACCCATATGGTTTTCTTTTTTGACAGTATGGATCCTATTCACACACACTGTGAAGAGGTGGCAAATCTAACTCAATTTCAGTTGCAGTAGGAGATAGCAGTGACTGTGATGCCAGTACCCCCTGACATACAGTTGGTCTCTCCTGTACCTGTAATGGCCATCCCTGATAGAGTTTTGGCAAGCGTCAGGGGATGAATTGCAGCCGGTGGGAATAATCATGTTCCTACTGTGTGGGGAACCTCAGACCTGGGCATTTTCTTTGTCCCCACAAGCCTCAGAACATGTGGACGCCTTTTTTGATGCTCTAGGTTTGATGTACAATGAATCCGACAGGATGGAAATCACTGAGAAAAAGATCATGAACCTGGCACAGGGGGCCGCACTGCTGAGGAATACTGCACTGAGTTCTGGCAGAGGTCCACTGAAGTTTTGGGAAGGATGCAGCTCTCAGGTGCCAGTTTTGCAAAAGTCTTTCTGAAATCCTAAAGGACACTCTGCTTCTTCATGACATCCCTTGTTCTCTAGAGGATACCATGACTAAGGCCATATGAATGGAGCACAGGATCTGTGAAACATGGGGTGAACAAGAGGCTGCCCATTATACATCCCTGGAGCAAGTTCATTCACCTGAGGTTACAACGGAATTATGATAATTCGGCCACCACGGTTGCTCACCTCTCTCTTTTATAGGACGGATTTGAACAGAATTATCATAATTCCGTTGTTTTCTCTTTTTTGTGCATCATGTGGATATTGTCACTAATCTGTATTTGATTCTTTACCTGTATTAAAGTTTTGGTAAAGATATTTCTGATGAAGGTCTTGTGATTGGACCGAAAACGTTTAAATCTTTGAACTGGATGCACAAATAAACGGAATGTTCATTTTTTCTTGCAACAAAAATCTCTGAGTGCCAAGTGATTGCTATTATCTTGTTGACGGGCTGGAAACCTGACTTGTGCACCACACAGGACCCTTGAGTGCCGTGTGCATTGTCTTTATACTTGGAGGAGAGCCATACCTTATCTCCTGGGAGCATCCAGATGTCTTTTGTCCGCATTCTTCTTCATACGTAGTGAAGCTTTCTCTAATGCAAACTTGTTGTCGCTCCATACTTTCGAGAATTCTTCAGTAAAGGTATCAGCTGCAGGAACACCAGAAGACCCAGAGAGGGGAAGCAGAATCCTGGGTTGGAGCCCAAACACAATCTGAAAGGGAGATTTACCAGAGGACTCTTACTTGATTATTGTATGAGAATTCTGCCCAAGGCAGCAACTTGATCCAGTCATCATGATGCACGTTGATGAAGTGACGCTAGAATCCCATCAGAATTTGATTGGTCCTCTCTACTTGCCCATTGGATTGAGGGTGATATGCGGAAAAGAAGTCCAGCTCCACTTGTACAGACTTACAAAGTGCTCTCCAGAACTTGGAGGTGAACTGGACACCCCTGTCAGACACGATGTGGAGAGGAAATCCATGAAGACAAAAGATATGTTGTATGAAATGGTCAGCGAGCTCCAAAGCAGACGGGATACCAGAAAACGATCTTCGAAAAACGATCCACCACGACCCAGATGACCGAACAGCCTGAGGAGACGGGAAGATCAGTAATGAAGTCCATTGCGATGTGCTGCCAGGGTACTGAAGGAACAAACAGAGGTAATAACCATCCAGAGGGCAAATACTTATCAGTCTTGTTGCGAGCACACGAAGGACAGCAACATATTCCTGAACATCTTTGCCCATGGTAGGCCACCAGTAGTAACGGGAGATGAGTTGCAGAGTCTTCCTTTGTCTGGCATGACCGGCCAACTTAGAAGAATGACCCCACCGAAGAACTCGTTTCAGATCTGAAGTAGATACTAGGGTTTTTCCTGGAGGGAGTCGAGCAAGATTAACCGCGCCCACCATCTGGATGGTTCAATAATGTGGTGCGGTCCTTCCACAAAATCAGGAGGCAAAAACGCTCTAGAAAGTGCATCGGCTTTAATGTTCTTATCAGCTGGTCGGAAATGAAGAACAAAATTAAATCGAGCAAAAAAAAGGCCCACCGGGCTTGACGAGGATTCAGTCTTTGAGCAGACTGAAGATAAGCGAGATTCTTATGATCTGTGTAAATGACAACCTGATATGCAGCTCCCTCAAGGAGATGACGCCACTCCTGCAAGGCTAACTTGATTGCCAATAATTCTCGATCTCCCACGGAGTAATTTCTCTCAGAAACAGAAAAGACTTTCGAGAAGAATCCACAGGTGACCATCCGACCGGACGATGACTTCTGGGTGAGAACTGTGCCAGCACCTATGGAGGACGCGTCTACCTCAAGCAAGAATTGTTTTTCGGAGTCCGGTCGATGAAGAACGGGTGTGGAGGAGAAGGCATGGTTAAGGGAAGTAAAAGCCTCCTCTGCCTCAGGTGTCCATTCCTTGGCGCTAGCGCCTTTCTGGGTCAAGGCAGAAATGTGTGCCACTCGAGTGGAAAAATGTGGAATGAACAAACGGTAATAGTTGGCGAACCACAGGAACTGTTGTATTGCCATCAGACTGCATGGGCGAGGCCACTTAAGAATGGCGGATACCTTCTCTGGATCCATCTTTAACTCCTTAAGCCCCAAGGGTGGTTTACACGATAATGACCGGGCCAATTGTTACAATTCTGACCACTGTCCCTTTATGAGGTTATAACTCTGGAACACTTCAACAGATCCTGATGATTCTGACATTGTTTTCTCATGATATATTGTACTTCATGATAGTGGCAAAATTTCTTTGATATTACCTGCGTTTAATTGTGTAAAAAAAATGGAAATTTGGCGAAAATTTTGAAAATTTCTCAATTTTTCAACTTTAAATCACAGAGAGATGTCACACAGAATACTTAATAAGTAGCATTTCCCACATGTCTACTTTACATCAGCACAATTTTGGAACCAAAATTTTTTTTTGTTAGGGAGTTATAAGGGTTAAAATTTGACCAGCAATTTCTCATTTTTACAACACCATTTTTTTTTAGGGACCACATCACATTTGAAGTCATTTTGAGGGGTCTATATGATAGAAAATAACCAAGTGTGACACCATTCTAAAAACTGCAGCCCTCAAGGTGTTCAAAACCACATTCAAGAAGTTTATTAACCCTTCAGGTGTTTCATAGAAATTTTTGGAATGTTTAAAAAAAAAAAACCGAACATTTTACCTCTTTTTTCACAATAAAATTTAATTCAGCTCCAATTTGTTTTATTTTACCAAGGGTAACAGGAGAAATTGGACCCCAAAAGTTGTTGTACAATTTGTCCTGAGTACACAGATACCCCATATGTGGGGGTAAACCACTGTTTGGGTGCATGGCAGATCTCGGAAGGGAAGGAGTGCCGTTTGACTTTTCAATGCAAAATTGACTGGAATTGAGATGGGATGCCATGTTGTGTTTAGAGAACCCCTGATGTGCGTAAACATTGAAACCCCCCACAAGTGACACCATTTTGGAAAGTAGACCCCTAAGGAACTTATCTAGATGTGTGGTGAGCATTTTGACCCACCAAGTGCTTCACAGAAGTTTATTATGCAGAGTCGTAAAAATAAAAGATCATATTTTTTCACAAAAATGATCTTTTCGCCCCCAATTTTTTATTTTCCCAAGAGTAAGAGAAGAAATTGGACCCCAAAAGTTGTTGTGCAATTTGTCTTGAGTACGCTGATACACGATATGTGGGGGTAAACCACTGTTTGAGCGCATGGCAGAGCTCGGAAGGGAAGGAGCGCCGTTTGACTTTTCAATGCAAAATTGACTAGAATTGAGATGGGACACCATGTTGCGTTTGGAGAGCCCCTGATGTGCCTAAACATTGAAACCCCCACAAGTGACACCATTTTGGAAAGTAGACCCCTAAGGAACGTATCTAGATGTGTTGTGAGAGCTTTGAACCCCAAAGTGTTTCACTACAGTTTATAACGCAGAGCTGTGAAAATAAAAATTCTTTTTTTTTTTCACAAAAATTCTTTTTTAGCCCCCAATTTTGTATTTTCCTAAGGGTAACAGGAGAAATTGGACCCCAAAAGTTGTTGTCCAATTTGTCCTGAGTACGCTGATACCCCATATGTGGGTGGAACCACCGTTTGGGTGCATGGCAGAGCTCAGAAGGGAAGTAGCGCCGTTTGGAATGCAGACTTAGATGGAATGGTCTGCAGGCATCACATTGCGTTTGCAGAACCCCTAATGTACCTAAACAGTAGAAACCCCCCACAAGTGTCCCCATATTGAAAACTAGACCCCCCCAGGGAACTTATCTAGATGTGTTGTGAGAACTTTGAACCCCCAAGTGTTTCGCTACAGTTTATAACGCAGAGCCGTGAAAATAAAAAATATTTTTTTTTCCATAAAAATTATTTTTTAGCCCTCAGTTTTGTATTTTCCCAAGGGTAACAGGAGAAATTGGACCCCAAACGTTATTGTCCAATTTGTCCTGAGTACGCTGATACCCCATATGTTAGGTTAAACCCCTGTTTGGGCACACGGGAGAGCTCGGAAGGGAAGGAGCACTGTTTTACTTTTTCAACGCAGAATTGGCAGGAATTGAGGTCGGACGCCATGACACGTTTGGAGAGCCCCTGATGTGCCTAAACAGTGGAAACCCCCCAATTCTAACTCCAACCCTAACCCAAACACACCCTAACCATATCCCTAACCCGAACATGCCCCTAATTCTAACCCCAACCACACCCCTAACCCCAACAGACCCCTAACCCCTAACCCTAATCCCAAGCATAATCCTAACCACACCCCTAACCCTGACACACCCCTAACCTTAATCCCAACCGTAAATGTAATCCTAACCCTAACTTTAGCCCTAACCCTAGCCCCAACCCTAACCATAGCCCCAACCCTAGCAGTAACCCTAGCCCCAAACTTTACCCTAGCCCCAACCCCAACCCTACCCCTAACCCTGCCCCAATCCATAGCCCCAACCCTAGCCACAACCCTAGCCACAACCCTAGCCCTAACCCTAGCCCCAACCTTAACCCTAACCCTAGCCCCAACCCTAGCTCCAACCCTAACCCTAGCCCCAACCCTAACCCTAACGGGAAAATGGAAATAAATACATTTTTTTTATTTTATTATTTTTCCCTAACTAAGGGGGTCAAGAAGGGGGGTTTGATTTATTATTTATAGCGGGTTTTTTAGCGGATTTTTATGATTGGCAGCTGTCACACACTAAAAGACGCTTTTTTTTGCAAAAAATAGTTTTTGCGTCTCCACATTTTGAGAGCTATAATTTTTCCATATTTTGGTCCACAGAGTCATGTGAGGTCTTGTTTTTTGCGGGACGAGTTGACATTTTTATTGGTACCATCTTTGGGCATGTGACTTTTTTGATCGCTTTTTATTCCGATTTTTGTGACGCAGAATGAGCAAAAACCAGCTATTCATGAATTTCCTTTTGGGGGGGCGTTTATACCGTTCCACGTTTGGTAAAATTGATAAAGCAGTTTTAGTCTTCGGGATAGTACGATTACAGCAATACCTCAGTTATTTTTTTTATGTTTTGGCGCTTTTATACGATAAAAACTATTTTATAGAAAAAATTATTATTTTGCATCGCTTTATACTGAGGACTATAACTTTTTTATTTTTTCGTTGATGACGCTGTATGGCAGGTTGCTTTTTGCGGGACAAGATGACGTTTTCAGCGGTAGCATGGTTATTTATATCCGTATTTTTGATCGCGTGTTATTCCACATTTTGTTCGGCAGTATGATAATAAAGCGTTGTTTTCTTGCCTCTGTTTTTTTTTTTTTTTAACGTTGATCACTGAAGGGGTTAACTAGTGGGACAGTTTTATAGGTCGGGTCGTTACGGACGTGGCAATACTAAATATGTGTACTTTTATTGTTTGTTTTTTTTATTTTTATAAAGAAATGTATTTATGGGAACAATATATATATATTTTTTCTTTATTTTGGAATTTTTTATTTTTTTTTATACACATGTGAATATTTTTTTTTTTAACTTTATAACGTTGCCCCAGGGGGGGCATCATGTTATAGGGTCAGATCGCTGATCTGACACTTTGCAGAGCACTGTGTCAGATCAGCGATCTGACAGGCACAACAGGGAGGCTTCCCAAGGCCTGCTCTGAGCAGGCGCTTGCAAGCCACCTGCCTGCAGGACCCAGAAACAGCCCCGCGGCCATATTGGATCCAGGGCCTGCAGGGAGGAGGAGGTAGGAGACCCTGGGAGCAACGTGATCACATTGCGTTGCTCCGAGGGTCTCAGGGAAGCACACAGGGAGCCCCCTCCCTGCGAGATGCTTCCCTGTCCCACCGAAACACTGCGATACTCAGCTGACACCCAGCCACGATCAGCCGCGCTCCCCCCTTGAGCGCGGCCGATCGCATATAACGTACTATCCCGTCACTGGGAATTAAGTCCCAGGTCACCTCGATGGGATAGCATGTCATATGGGATTAAGGGGTTAAACCTGTAGACGAGACAATATAACCAAGGAAAGGCAGAGAGGATTGCTCAAAGAGACACTTTCCAAATTTATCATAAAGTCTGTTCTCCCTGAGTCTTTGTAAGACCAGACGTACTTGTCTCCGGTGAGAGGCTAAATCTGCAGAGAAGATCAGGATGTCATCCAGGTAAACTACAACACACGAGTAAAGCAGATCTCTGAAAATATCATTTACAAATTCCTGTAACTGCGGGTGCATTACTTAGCTCAAACGGCATTACCAGGTATTCGTAGTGTCCGTCCTGGGTGTTAAAAGCGGTCTTCCATTCGTCTCCCTTACGAATGCGCATCAGATTGTAAGCGCCTCTGAGATCCAGTTGGGTGAAAATTTTAGACCCCCTAAGACGATCAAACAATTCTGAAATTAACGGCAACGGATACCTGTTCTTTACCGTAATCTGGTTCAGCCCCTTGTAATCAATACAGGGTCGTAGAGATCCATTCTTTTTCTTCACGAAGAAGAATCCAGCTCCAGCAGGAGAGGAAGACTTCTGGATAAATCCTCTGTCCAGGTTCTCCTGAATGAAATCAGACATGGACTGAGTCTCTGCTTGAGAAAGGGGATAAATACATCCTCGAGGAGGAGACGCTCCGGGAAGCAGATCAATGGGGCAGTCCTACGACCTGTGTGGAGGTAATTTCTCTGCCTTCTTTTTCGTGAAGACATCAGTGAAGGACCAGTAAGAAGAAGGCAAACCCGTCAGGGTTTTGGGTGGTACTGGAGGAAGAGCAGGACGAACCGGAATGATACATTGATCCATGCAGGAATCTCCCTGGCTCAGGACCTCTCCCATCCTCCAATTTAGAACAGGTTCATGCATCCGGAACCTAGTTAGATTTAGAAGCAAGGGGTGAGACAAATCTGGCAACACATAAAAGCGGATTCTTTCAGAATGAGTTAGACCTGCCCGGAGTTCCAAGGGCACAGTCTGGAACCGTATGGACTCCAACAGGGGTCTGCAATCCACAGATGTCACCTGCAATGGTTCCGGTAAATGCTGGACTGGAATCTGATAATGATCCACTACCGCCTGCCGAATGAGGTTCCCGGCGGCACCAATGACAGAATGCCGAAAATCTCATCTTGCCGAAGGCCACGGAGACTGTCATTTGCAGAGCTAGAGAGAGATGAATCTTACCTAGGGTAGCCTCTCCTACAGACCCTAGGCACTGGAGTTTCCCGATCTCTTAGGACAAGAGCAGATGTAATGCTTGGCACTGCCATAGTAGAAACAGCTCCCCTCCAGGCGATGCACCTCCTGGCGACAGTTGACAAAATTTACTCGATTCACCTCCATAGCCATAGGAGAGGGAGACAAAGTTGGAGAGTTCACAGATTTTGGAGCACTAGCAACCTGGTAATTGGATTCTTTTTCACGTCTGATCTCGTTGGACCGTTCCTGAAACCATAGATCAACCCGAACTGCCAGGGAAATCAGGTCATCCAGGAGAGTAGACAAGTCTCGTCCCGCCAGCTCATCCTTAATTCTTCCAGGAAGCCCCTGCCAGAAGGTAACCACCAAAGCCTCATTGTTCCAGGATAGTTCAGACGCAAGGGTACGGAACTGCACTGCATACTGAGCCACCGTAAGTGCTTCGTGTCATAGTCGAAGAAGAGCAGAAGCTGTCGATGTAGTATGACCAGGTTCGTCAAACGTCCTGCGGAATGTCTCTAGAAAAGACTGGAGATTAGTAACCAACGGATCCACCCTCTCCCACAGCGGATTCATCCAGGCGAGTGCCTCTTCATCAAGGTGGGACATGATGAAGCCAACTTTGGCCCAATCAGAAGCAAACCTATGCCCCAGCAGTTCGAAGTGCAGTGTGCACTGATTTATGAACCCTCGACACAAAACAGGGTCACCTCGGAAGCGGGTGGGAGCCGCCAAGCGAGAATCCTTACTTGCTGTGCAGTTAGATACCTGAACACTGGTGGCAGGAGCAGGTGCAGTCGGAGAAGCTAGACTATCCATGCGAGCAGAAACGTTGTGCAGGAAAGACATGATTTTGTCCTGTTGCTCCCTCAGCTGGGAGACCTGACGTAACTCCATGGCTGGTGATTTCTGGGACCCAGCGGGTTCCACGGCCGGAGCAATCTATAACGAACGGAAATGGAAGCACAGATGTAGAAGTTCACATTCGTATTTATTGAGGTTAAATGTGGAACCATTAGACCACGGTCTGGGTGGCTCCGAAGGGGGCGTTACTGTGTGAGCCCCAGACACCCGTAGTAAGTAGTACCCATGAGTAGTAAGTCCCCTCGAACAGGGACAGAATGGAATGCCTGGAGGACACGGGTGCTACCTTCAGTTAAACCCTGTACTCGTGGCGGCTGTCCCAGCGGAACAGATGGACCAGCAGGGTTAGCGGATGCTGCAGAGCTGACTGAAAGATACCGGGTGTTCGAGTAGAAGCTGGAACCGGGAATACTGGCGTAGTCCGGAAGAGTGGCAGGCTGACTGGTGGGACAAGACGGGTCCAGCGTAGATAATGCGGATGCAGTCCAGAATATCCAGGTAACAGGTAGCAGAGGATCTGTGGAGACAGACAGTGTAAGCGAAGTACTTGGCAGATACTTCAGAAACAGAAGCGAATGTAAACAGGAACCGGAAGTTAGCAACAGTGGATACTTGTTGCTCCGGCGCCCTCCCTATGGTGGAGGGGCTAGAAATAGTAGCCAACCACATGCTATTGGTTAGAGGCAACTTTTGGAAAATGCACACACTGTCTCTTTAAGAGGCCGGGAGTGAGCGCGCATGCGACCTAAGAACCCTGCCTGGGAACCTGCTGGCCGCACGCCAGGAAGCAGGAGAGGAAGGAGGGGCAGAGGCTGCATCCAGACAGCGTGGAGCCGGCACAGAGCGGGAGTCCCGACGGAGACCCCTTGGAGGTACAGGAAACGGACCAGGTGTAACACAAGTCTACAAGGTCTGACTGGATACATGAAAAACTATGGAGATGTGTTCTTGGAAAAAGAGGCGGTGATACTACCTCACCATCGCCGCCTTGTGAGTGCGCTATTAATATTATCCCTATTGCCAAAAACACCTTTACAACTTATCTGGGCCTCCACAGACTGCTATGAAAGAATATGTTAACGAAAATTTACGGAAGGGTCATATTTGTACTTCCCCCTACCCTGTAGCTGACGGATTTTGCTTTGTAAAAAAGAAAGAGGTATTTGTACTTCCCCCTACCCTGTAGCTGACGGATTTTGCTTTGTAAAAAAGAAAGAGGGTGTTTCAATTTCTGAGAACTAAACAAAATCACTGTTAAAAATACTTACCCACTTCCACTCATCCATGACCTTTATAATCATGTTTCGAGGGCTAAGGGACTTTCTAAACTTGATCTTAGACGGGCTTACAATTTGATAGGTATCCGGAAAGGTGATGAGTGGAAAACAGTGTTTTTAATGTCTAAGGGTTTATTTGAAAATTTTGTCAAGCCATTTGGATTATCCAATGCATCTGCTGTTTTTCAAAATTTTATTACGGTAATTATATTTTCTCTGATTGCATTGGGAGATTTTTTGCAATTTACCTCGATGACATTCTAATTTTCTCTTCTGATTTGGGCAATCAGCAGGAACATGTCTGTGTAGTATTACAAATGTTGAGGGATAACTCTTTGTTTGTTAAATTAGAGAAATGTGTATTATCTGTTCAGTAAATTTTGTTTTTAGGGTTTATCTTGTCTGCCAAAGGGTTTAGGATGGACCCAGGCAAGGTTGCTGGCCATATTTGATTAGTTTCAATCTATTGACCTTAAAGCTTTGCAACATTTTCTTGGATTCACCAACTATTAGGCTGTGTGCACACGTAGCAGATTTTGCGTTTTTTTCACAGTTTTTCGCTATAAAAACGCTATAAAACCGCGAAAAAAACGCTAACATTAAGCATCCTATGTAACAGAATGCAATCCGCATTTTTCGTGCACATGCTGCATTTTTTTCCTGAGCGGAATCGCAATCCAGAAAAAAACGCAGCATGTTCATTAAAATTGCGGAATCGCGGCGATTCTGCACACATAGGAGTGCATTGATCTGCTTACTTCCCACACGGGGCTGTGCACACCATGCGGGAAGTAAGCAGATCAAGTGCGGTTGGTACCCAGGGTGGAGGAGAGGAGACTCTCCTCCACGGACTGGGCACCATATAAGTGGTAAAAAAAAAAGAATTAAAATAAAAAATTGCGATATACTCACCCTCTGGCAGCCCGACCTCCTCAACGGCTTCTGTGGTGTGTGTGAAGGACCTGCGATGACGTCACGGTCACATGACCGCGGGTCACGTGACCGCTACGTCAATGGAAGGTCCTGAACACACAGCATTAGGAACGGAAGCCGCTGAGGTGAGTATAACCTTTTTTTTATTTTTATTATTATTTTTAACATTCTACCTTTTACTATAGATGCTGCATAGGCTGCATCTATAGTAAAAAGTTGGTCACACTTGTCAAACACTATGTTTGACAAGTGTGACCAACCTGTCAGTCAGTTTTCCAAGCGATGCTACAGATCGCTTGGAAAACGCTAGCATTCTGCAAGCTAATTATGCTTGCAAAACGCTTGTTTTCTGTGGGTATATGCATGCAAATTCTGCATGCGATATACCCGCTGCAGGAGGCGCAGAATTGCACGGAAATTCTGCTACATGTGCACATAGCCTCATAGGAAATTAGTCAAGGTTTTTTTTTTTAGATTGCTTAACATCTTACTGTCCTTACACATAAGGGGGCGGTTCTCAAGGTTTGGTCATCAGATGCTATTAGGGATTTTGAAAAATTAAAAGAGTATTTCAAGTCTGCTCCTGTTCTAATTCAACCCACTACTGAGTGTCAAATAAGCTAAGAGAAATCTTTAGCCGTGTTTAAAGGGGTTGTTTCAAAAACTTCTATCTGTAGGCTCAGTTAAGGTACCTTCACACTGAACGATATCGCTAGCGATCCGTGACGTTGCAGCGTCCTGGCTAGCGATATCGTTGAGTTTGACAGGCAGCAGCGATCAGGATCCTGCTGTGCCATCGTTGGTCGGAGCAGAAAGTCCAGAACTTTATTTCGTCGCTGGACTCCCGCAGACATCGCTGGATCGGTGTGTGTGACGCCGATTCAGCGATGTCTTCACTGGTAACCAGGGTAAAC
This sequence comes from Ranitomeya variabilis, assembly GCF_051348905.1. Taxonomy (NCBI): domain Eukaryota; kingdom Metazoa; phylum Chordata; class Amphibia; order Anura; family Dendrobatidae; genus Ranitomeya; species Ranitomeya variabilis. The sequence goes on from NC_135234.1 coordinate 323,355,070, forward strand.
ATCGGGTTACTAAGCGCAGGGCCGCGCTTAGTAACCCGATGTTTACCCTGGTTACCAGCGTAAACGTAAAAAAACCCAAACACTACATACTTACATTCCGGTGTCTGTCCCCCGGCGCTGTGCTTCTCTGCACTGTGTAAGCGCCGGCCGGCCGGAAAGCAGAGCACAGCGGTGACGTCACCGCTGTGCTTTCCGGCTGGCGCTTACACAGTGCAGAGAAGCACAGCGCCGGGGGACAGACACCGGAATGTAAGTATGTAGTGTTTTTTTTTTTTTACGTTTACGCTGGTAACCAGGGTAAACATCGGGTTACTAAGCGCGGCCCTGCGCTTAGTAACCCGATGTTTACCCTGGTTACCTGGGGACTTCGCATAGTTGGTCGCTGGAGAGCGGTCTGTGTGACAGCTCTCCAGCGACCACACAGCGACGCTGCAGCGATCGGGATCGTTGTCTAGATCGCTGCAGCGTCGCTAAATGTGACGGTACCTTTAGGCGTTAAAAAGCACACTGAGTTTTACTTACTCTTCCCAGGTCCAGTGTTTTGTCTAAAGTGCTACCCTAATCTGTGTTGTTTAGGCACCTCTGATTTCGTTGGTATTCTGGTCTCCTGCAAAAAATTTATATCAGGCATATCTGGAGATATTGTCTGTATGCTTGATCCTGTCAGTATTGTCTGTCATGTTGGTTTTGTTAGTGTAGTTAGTTTTGCTCGTATTATTCGTATTGTCAGTATAGTCAGTATTATTGGTATTGGTAGTATTGGCAGTACTGTTGGCATAGTTGGTTTTGTCAGTACTGTCAGTATTCTTGGTATTGAGAACATTGTTTGCCTTTTTTTTTTTTTTTTTTTCAAAATAAAAAAAGTGTTCCGATTCTACTATGGGAAAAAAATTCAAAATGGCTTACACATGTGATTGCAGCCAAACAATCAATTAAAAAACATGCTGAAGCTGCACCAAGTCTATGACATGACTGTTCCGCCAGGCCTAATGCTTAAGTAATGTATGGGACAAGACACCGAACTGAATTTTTGCCCCAGGTGCAGAAAACCTAGATTTGCATCTGTGTATGCTACACGCACCATTTATTTTCTTGTCTCCTATGTGTCTAGACACAGAAGAGACTCATGATCCCGATGACCCTATGAACCGCTATTGTAATGTCCAAGACACAGGGAAAGCAGAGGGAAGGGCACTTCTACACTGAAAAGCAGGGTGCTGCTGGGAAATGTAGTTTTAGCAGTGAACAAGAAGTCCGCCCATTCAACTGGAATGACAGAGGGGAAAAGCATATGAAAAAGACACAAATGTAAAAGTAAGAAACCTAATGTTTGTCTCAGTCTGTATATTACAGGGGTTGTCCATGTGGAGCTCCCGCCAGGGTCGTGGGGATACTCGGTACCGGGCTGGTTCTTAAAGGGGATGTGTCACGGCAGCAGTGACCCAGTCCGTGGCCCTGGGCGTCCAATAAAAGGGGAAGTGATGATGGAACAGGAAATAAAGTTTATAAAAGTTATTGTTCATGACGCCACCTGTGGTATTCGGCAAATAGGAGATGCTAGCCGATGCTGCTTGAAGAGACCGCTGGGGCTGATGGTGATGCACCAGTGTTGTTACAGCTCTCCACAGGTAGAGCTACACCCCAGGGCAGTGATGGTGTTAAAGGTGATGATGGTGGTTGTAGTGCAGGGCAGGTGACGCAGTAATAATTCAAAAGGACACAGCAGGGTGCAGTTTCCACACGTTTACTCACAGTTCTTAGATGTAGTCCCCAGCTGGGGTGCTGTGTCCTTCAGGTCTGTGGTCCAGCCAGCTCTCAAGTAAATTGGGTGCACCTTCTAGAACCCCCTTTCTATGTTCCTTTCCTGGCCGTCTCGCTGCGCTGGCTCTCACCCTCCTGCCCTGTGCCTTCACACACAGTGTCCCATTCCAGCAGCCTCGGATCTTGTTGGGCAACACTCTTTGTTGGTCCCCTGGATCCTATGTGGCTGCCTTTTCAGCGAATGTGTTGGATGTGACTGCAGCACATGCAGATGCTGCAGTCTCCTGCTTGCTAGCTGAGTCTTGTAGTCCTCCACTAGTCTTGAGGGGCCGGTTCCCCCACTGCAACCTGATCCCTCCACCTGGCGATGGTCAGCGTGGATGCGGGCTCCACGGGTGGATTGCTCACTACCCATTCCCCTAGGACCCCTTTTCTCTCTTCTTTTTGTCAGGAGCTTCTCTCTCTCTTTCTTCTTTCTCTAGGTCCCTCTGACAGGGTGCTCCCTTCTGCATGTCTCACTCCATCTCTTTTCTCTCACAGACTTTGACTAACTTTCTAGACCTTTCCTGACTCATCCTACTGGTTCCATGACATATCTGCTTTCTCCACACACACCCTCTACCTATTAACCCTCTCCAGACTGGGATGAGGCTATCCTCCATTAGGGTACACCCAGAAGCCCTAACTGAAGTGTTGTGGTGTTGGATGCTGGTGTGGAGTCTCAGTTAGTGCCTCCTCCTTACTTGAGAGAGGAGTCCCACACATCTGGATGAGGTGCAGTACCTCTGTGGCGACTGGACCATAGTGGGCACCACATAGCCCCCCCGTTAAACACAACACGTCCGCTGGCTGGAACAGAGTAAAAATGTTTAGACATTCAACATTTTCCGTGATGAATCACAACAGATATAACAGTTAGCAGAGAACTCTCTTCCCTTTATGGTAGGCACTTTTCTTGAACGTTGCATAAAAATAACTCAAACATGAAATAAGGCATTACGCTAAGCAACATATTGGCATTTCTCTCAATAAAATTATTAGTATTTACTTCCAATAAAACATTTTCTTTCACGTTCCATAAGACATTCTTAATTAAAGACAGTAAAACATTCTGTCATGCCGCTGCCACTGCTGCTCCCCGAGCCCTGTCATTCTCACGTGTCCTCGGAATCCCATCACGTCTCCTCAGCTTCAGCGTCCTCTTCTCAGCGCTCGCTCCTGGCTTCTGCTGTTCGTCGGGTGCGCGCGCACGCCAGGTACAGTACTGCGCGCGCGCATTTCTAAACTTTCCTCTGGCACTTTCTTCCTGTCCTCTTCATCACCTCGGAGGACTCTCACCCGGAAGTACTGCGCAGCGCTGCTTTATTAATCGCCTCCTTCCTCTCCCCTGTGCCTGATGATCATTTGTGATTCCAAGTGTTCTTGGCCGCACGTTTACCTAGTTGCTACCGTGCTTCCAGACTTTGTTGTTTTCCTTGCTCTCCTTAGATCCAGTCCTCTCCTAGATCCATATCTGCCAGTTCCGTGTCCTCTCCTCTCTCGCTAGTTTTGTGTTCCTGCCTTATCCGCTCGTCCAGTGTCTCTTTCACTCCCGCTTTTCCGGTGTCTCTTTGGATTACTTTCTTATCTATCTTTGTCTCCCAGCTGCTGTGGCGATAGTCCCCCATGGGCCTACCCCTAACTCTCCCTGTATAGGGGGCGGGTGGGTCGTCCTCACGGTCCAGTGGGTCCACTTTTTGTTTTTTCTATAGAATCCTCACAGTATCATCAGGCCATGGACCCCGCTGGTGTCTCTGCTACTCAAAAGGAATTACTTTTTTTACGGGAGAACCAGACTAGGATCATGTCCTTTCTGAAAAACATGGAGTCTCGTCTCGCGGGCTTACAGTCTTCTGATCCTGGTAACGCTTCTCAGTTGGCCGCCCTTCAGCAGGAGCTTAGCCAACAGTGGGACACTCGAATTATATGGCCGCTGTGGATAATCGGCTTCTTTCTCTCCAGAATGCCGCCTCTACTCCTATCCAGGCGCCCACTCCGCAACCCTCGCCCCGTCTGGCCCGGCCCCCCCGGTATGGTGGGGATCCTAAATTATGTTGCAGGTTTCTTAACCAGTGTCAATTACATTTTGAATTGTCACTGCTACTATACCCTTCCGATCGAGCTAAGGTAGCCTTTGTGGTGTCCCATTTGGAGGGTGAGGCTTTGGCCTGGGTGAATCCCCTCTGGGAGTGAGAGGATCCTTTGGTCTCTCAACTTAATCCCTTCTTAGATACCTTCCGCAAGGTATTTGATGAATCCGGCCGTTTGGTCTCTACCACAGAGTCTCTCTTCAACCTTCACCAGGGTACTCTTTCCGTAGTTCAGTATGCTATCCGTTTCCGTACGCTGTTCTCAGATCTAGGTTGGAACAGTGAGGCTTTGGTTGGAGCATTTTGGAGAGGTCTTTCTACCCGGATTAAGGATGAGCTGGCAGGTTGAGACACGCCCACTTCTTTGGATCATCTTATTTCCTTGGCGACTCGCATAGATTTGTGCTTCCAGGAGCATTCTCGCGAAGTGGTCAGAGAGAGGAGACCTCTTCATTTGTCCTCTGCTACACGTGGTGCTTCTTTTCCCCAAACCGCTTCAGTCTCTTCTCCTTTTCCTCCTGAGCCCATGCAGGTAGATCACCTTAAGTCCACCGAAAAACGCCGCAAGGAGAGACTCACACAGGGTCTTTGCTTTTATTGCGGCAGTGCCTCTCATCTTCTGCGTTCCTGTCCCCAGAAGCCGGGAAACGCCTCCGCCTAGGACAGGTAAGAGAGGCCTCCCTAGGTAGCTATGATTCGTCTCCACCTCTGATTCTGTCTGTTTTATTGCACTTGGGTTCCAGTCGCTTCTCTCTGGAGGCTTATGTTGATTCGGGTGCAGCTGGGAATTTTGTTCAACTAGAGCTTCTCAGGAGACTTGGGATTCCTGTCAGACACTTGGAGACTCCTAGGCAAATAGCTTCTGTCGATGGTCAGCGATGGTCAGAACTTGGCCAGAGGCTTTATTCGGAAATCCTTCTCTCCTGCAGGAGCTGTTTTTTTCTTTGTCAAGAAGAAGGATGGTTCCCTTCGTCCCTGCATTGATTACCGTGGCCTCAATAATATCACAATTAAAAACAAGTACCCACTTCCTCTCATTCCTGAACTCTTCGATCGTCTGCGAGGAGAAAGAATCTTCACTAAACTGGATCTCAGAGGAGCCTATAATTTGATCCGTATCCATTCTGGAGACGAGTGGAAGACAGCCTTTAACACCAGAGATGGTCATTACGAGTATTTGGTTATGCCCTTCGGTTTATGCAATGCACCCGCAGTCTTCCAAGAATTGGTGAATGATGTTTTTCAGGATCTTTACACCTGTGTAGTGTGTACTTGGATGATATTCTTCTGTTTTCACCAGACCTGCCTTCTCATAGGAGAGATGTTCGGCAAGTACTTCTGCGTCTAAGAGAGAATCGTCTGTACGAAAACTTGAGAAGTGCGCCTTTGAACAGTCATCCCTGCCATTCCCGGGTTTCGTCATTTCCGATGCTGGTTTACGTATGGATCCGGAGAAAGTTTCTGCTGTGCTCAACTGGCTGCGTCCATTTGGGGTGAAGGCAATTCAGCGATTTCTTGGTTTCGCGAATTACTACCGGCAGTTTATTCCTCACTTTTCTTCCTTGTCTGCTCCCATCTCCTCATTGATACGAAAGGGAGCTAACCCTCACCATTGGTAAGCAGAGGCCGAAAAAGCTTTCCGGTCTCTCAAACAAGCATTTGCTTCCGCTCCTATACTCCAAAGCCCTGAAGCTAATAAACCCTTCGTCCTTGAAGTTGATGCCTCTGCTATCGGAGCCTGAGCTGTGCTTTCTCAGAGGTCCTCTTCTGGTCGTCTTGCTCCCTGTGGCTTCTTCTCCAAGATCTTCTCCTCTTCTGAAAAGAACTATTCTATCGGCGACAGAGAACTTTTGGCCATCAGATTGGCACTGGAGGAGTGGAGGTATCTGTTGGAGGGAGCTTTACATCCCTTTGTAATTTATACGGACCATAAGAATTTGGCATACATCCGTTCTGCGCACAGACTAAATCCCCGGCAGGCCAGGTGGGCCTTGTTCTTCGCTCGGTTAGACTTTGAGCTTCGCTTCCAGCCTGGTAATAAAAACTTCAAGGCCGATGCTCTTTTCAGGTCCTTATTGTCAGAGGATATTGAGGAGGAGGCCAGGCACATCATCGATCCTGCCAAGATCGTCACGGTTGCTCCGGTCTCTCTGACCTCTTCACCTCCTGGTAAGACTTTTGTTTCTGAGAGGAACAAGAAACGCATTTTACTTTGGGGTCATGCTTCGAAACTGGCGGGACATGTCTGCTTCAAAAAGACCCTCAGTCTGATTTCTCACTACTACTGGTGGCCGACTCTTTCAAAGGATGTCTGAAGTTTCGTCGCCTCTTGTTCTTCCTGTGCTAAGAATAAAGTTCCGAGGCAGTTACCTTCTGGTCTTCTACATCCTCTTCTGGTGTCTTCTACTCCTTGGCAACATATTGCAATAGATTTTATTACTGACCTACCTCGTTCTTCTGGTTGCACCGTCATCCTTGTGGGCATGGACCGTTTTTCTAAAATGGCTCATTTCATTGCCCTACCTGGTTTACCATCGGCTCCTGAATTGGCGAGGATTTTTGTTCATCATATATTTTTCGTATTCATGGTCTACCTCAACATATTGTTTCTGATCGAGGAGTCCAGTTCACCGCTCGATTCTGGAGATCTCTCTGTAAGTCTATGAACATCTCGCTGGACTTCTCCTCCGCTTACCATCCGCAGACCAACGGCCAAGTGGAGCGTACTAATCAGATTTTGGTCACTTATCTCCGTCATTTGACCAATGCTCATCATGATGATTGGTCTGAATTACTACCGTGGGCTGAATTTGCCTATAATAACCATACCAGCGAAGCTTCTACCATGTCTCCATTTTATCATCTATGGTCAGCATCCAGGTCTTCCTCTACCGGTTCCTCCTGTCTCTGCTGTACCAGCGGCTAATCTTCTGTCTAAAGAGTTATCCAGGGTCTGGCAGGAGACCAAGTCCGCTCTCGAACTTGCTCAGCAGAAGATGAAAAGACATGCGGATAAGAGGCGTCTCGATTCTCCAGTATATCATCCTGGGGATAAGGTCTGGCTTTCTTCTAAATTTATCCGTCTTAAAATTCCTTCGCATAAGCTGGGTCCTCGCTATATTGGTCCTTTTGAGGTTTTGGCTCCCATTAATAATGTTTCTTACAAGCTTAAGTTACCTGCCTCTCTTCGTATTCCTAATTCCTTTCATGTGTCTCTTCTAAAGCCAGTGGTTTTTAATCAGTTTCATACCTTGACTTTCTGTTCGCCTTCGCCTATTTCTGCGGATGATGTTTTTGAGGTTAAGAACATTTTGGCCATGAAAAAACTTAGAGGTAGGACTTTGTTTTTGGTCAACTGGGAGGGCTTCAGTCCTGAGGAGAGGTCTTGGGAGCCTCTGGCGAACATTCAGGCTCCTCTAATTTTAGCTAGGTTCTTTTCTAGCTTAAAAAAAAGGGGGTGTAAAAACGGGGGTACTGTCATGCCGATGCCGCTGCCGCTCCCCGAGCCCTGTCATACGTGTCCTCGGCATCCCGGCACGTCTCCTCAGCTGCAGCGTCCTCTTCCCAGCGCCTTGGTCAATGCGTTTGCTCTTACGAGCTTGGGCTTTAGCCTGCAGGTTCCTCTTCTCCCTCTCCTCCTGCAGGGCCCTCCTTTCTGCATCATATTTTGCTGCCCGCTGTCTGTGATTTTATTCCCACGTGATGACCGGGAGCTCACTTGTATCAGCCCCCTGGGGTCCCCCTTTAAATACCGCCGGCTCAGCGTGCACCTCCTGAGGCCCACTTATTGGTGTCAGTGGGGCTGGCATCTCGCCTAAGATGTCTGGCGTCCGGTCCCAGGACGCATTTCTGGATGCCCAGCCAGGCCTAGGGGCTGTCGGGGTGAGAAGCAGACCTGCTAAAGTGCCATCGGTCACCGGGGCAGGGTCGGTCACAGTACCTGCTGCTGGTGTCTCTTTGGTGCCGGCCTCTTCCTCCGCTGTGGTTGGAGATGTTGGTCACAGAACATGACGCTGCTCCTCCAGCTTTATCTTCTTCCACAGGGCTGATTTCCACCTGCTCACCGCTGCCAGCTGAGTCTGCTTGTGCTGGCGGGCCAGCTCCTCCACCTCCAGGAGGTCCGGATACAACACAGGTGACTGGTACAGGTCTTCTGAGTCTTGGCTGGGGGAATCCTCCAGTTTTTCTCTCACAGACTTTGGTTAACTTTCCTGACTCCTCCTACTGTTTCCATGACATCTCTGCTCTTTCCACCCACATTCTCAGCCTATTAACCCTTTCCAGACTGGGATGAGGCCATCCTCCCTTAGGGTACACCCAGATGCCCTGACTGGAGTGTTGTGGTGTTGGATGCTGGTGTGGAGTCCTGGTTAGTGCCCCCTTATTACCCGAGAGCAGAGTCCCACACCTCTAGATGAGCTGCAGTACCTCTGTGGCGACTGGACCCCAGGGGCGTCACACATGTTTATCAGTAAAGTCTACAGTCACTCTATCTGACTGCAAGCTTGTGAATCCTCAAATCATGCGCAGCGCACATTGTAAGGATTCTCCTGTACCGGAGGCAAGAAAGAGCAGTCATGTGACCGTAGGTATGCAATATTATTATTATTATTATTATTATTATAATAATCTTTATTTTTGTATAGTGCTAACATATTCCCCAGCGCTTTACAGTTTTGCATACATTATCATCACTGTTCCCAATTGGGCTCACAATCTAAATTCCCTATCAGTATGTCTTTGGAATGTGGGAGGAAACTGGAGTACCCAGAGGAAGCCCACGCAAACACGGGGAGAACATACAAGCTCCTTGCAGATGTTGTCCAAGGTGGGATTAGAACCCAGGACTCCAGCGCTGCAAGGCTGCAGTGCTATCCACTGAGCCACCGTGCTGCCCCTTTTTGCATATTTTTGGCCACATTCCAGCCAGATGTTTGCGGCCTTGCTCAATTGCCTTTTATTGAGAAATCCTGTTTGCTTTCAGTTGGAATGTGGCCATAAATATGCATATGGCATACTTGCAGTCACTTGACAGCTCTGTTTTGCCATTGGCTGTGATATCAGGATTCACAAGTTTGCAGTCACATAAAGTGACTGTAGACTATCAAATAGGGACTGTAGACTGTAAACCTGGACAACCCTGAACCCAAGGGTGGGATTCAATATTTTAACAACAGGTTCCCTGTTTGTGTTAGAAAACCATGCCCATTTAAAAAGACATAGCTATTTAAAGCTACACCCATTTTGCGAGCCATGCCCATTTCGTTTCCATTAATTTTTATTGATTTGCAAAATTTTTGAAGGTGAGGGGAAAGGGGAAGGGAAGAAAGGTAAAGGGGAGGGTAAATAATTCCCTGTAAGACGGGGAAAGGGAAAAAAAAAATGAGACAGGCATATCAATGTACATATACAAGCTTTGAAAATTAAATAATTATTTGTAGCTAATCAAGGCTTCAAAATGAACCGAAATACCTGTAAGAAAAAACAAGTTAGTTAAAATAAGAGTACTTTAAATTCTTTCGTACATGTAGGCCCGTCATGTCTGGAATCACCCTAAAGCGATCCTAAACTGAATGGGGGAAAGTTCGGTTTTTTTAGAAGAAGCCAATAAAGTGGAAAAGCTTCTTATGGTAGTAAAAAGAAAACTTAAAGTTTTTTAACTAGGACAGCCGGAGTAGGTATCCAACTTCACTTTGGGGTATAATCCGAAGGTCACCTCTGGGTGTATAATTCCTACGCGTTTGAGGAAATCAATACCCTCATTCGGAGAAGAAATATGAGTCAATCCTGAAGAGTGTTTCACCTGAAGGGTTGAAGATTGAGTCCAGATGTAGGAGAGCCCGGCACGCAAAAGTTCACGTGTGACTTGAAAAAGGCTCTTCTGTTTTGTAGAGTGTCTTTTGACAAATCCTTGTAAAAGACCAAATGGCTGTATGGGGAAGAAAGGAATCTTTGTTCCCTCGAGACACCAAGAAGCGAATTCCTCACCCAATTTGGGTAAAACGAAACAATAACGTCACATGACAGATTCTGCGGAAGTGAGGGTGGCCTACGTATTCTGACGGCTTTTTCGACCAAAAAATTTTCATCAGTATAAGGGAACAAGTGTGAGATCATTGAGGAGACATAACCCCTCAGTTGAGAAGACTGGATCGTCTCTGGAATTCCTCTGATCTTAACGTTGTTTTTTCTTCTAAAATCCTCATAATTAGCTAGGTTGGTTTTTAAAAGGTCTACATTTTTTTGGATCTCATCCAGTGACATTGAGGGCTTGGGAATTGTTTGGGGGATGTTATTTTCGATCTTTTCGCCAGATTTCGGTAAAATTGAGGCGTACCGAGAACTAGCAGAGATAATAGAGGGAGTTAACTTTGAGTTATTGGTTACTGATATCAGTGCCTCTTTAATCAGACTTTTTCTGAAATTTTTAGAAGCTTTGGTGTTATTTATTTGTCTAGAGTCAAAATTGGCTCCGTTTCCACGAAGATTTGCTGAGATTAGAAAGGATGTAAGTAGAGACATTATAAAGCCCTTTGTCGGGTATTCGTCAGAAGCTGGAATCTTTTCCAATAGTAGTAGATTTGTAGAAGGATTTTCATAATTATTAATTTCAACATGTTTAGGGATCTCACATGTAACCCCACTTGTTGAGGTACTGTCAGAGAAGTCACTTGAGTCATGGTCAGAAGTACTAATATCCTCCAAAGGTTCCTCTGAATGTAATCCCTCCAGGTTCTCCAAGGAGCTAGAAAAGCTGCTAGATTGTTCCGTCAGTGTGTCCTCGTTTTCCCCACCCCCATGAGCTCTCAGTGAGTCTTCAAATTTCTTAAAGGAAGTATCCAGAGCTCTGTAGAATGCTGGTTTGATTTTACCAGGGTTCTCAAAGATCTCCCCTGTTAGTGACTCTTTAGAGCTGTCATTCTGAGTGTCTGTGATGGTGTGACAGAGAGGTCTTGTTTCAGAAGAGTTATGGCCGTTCAATAGTGTTTCATGGATGTGCTGGTCATCCCATCTACTCCCTGTATGTTATGTTTCCAGGGAAGTAATTGTAAGCGTGAGGTGGGGAGATATTGCGATCTACTTACTGACCATTGGCCCCCTCCTGTCTCCTGCTCGGGTCTCGATCTCTTGTATTCTGCTCCCAGCACTCTGTTCTCCTCCATGTCGAAGCTCTCCCGGCGTGTTTTCATGCCGATGTCTTGTGCCTGCAGCGGCACACCTGCTTGGCTTTGTGAAACTCCGTTCTGTGTCCGGGGTCCGGCTGTTACCCAAGTCTTCGGCACAAACTCTTGTGCCTTGTAGTTCAGGCTACTCCCCTGGCTCCTGGAGGTCGGCTGCATCCTGCCAGGTTCCTGCTGCGGAGCGCTCGCTGAGTAACACTCAGCTGTTGTGCACTTCCTCCCGGGGCCCGGGACCAACGCGACTCCCTGTTTCTTCCCACCGCCGCCTCTCACAGCCGCAGTTGTTCGCCGAGCCACGTCAATTTGCGCCGCCTCTACGATCATCCGCGGTCCGGTTCCCGGCTCCACCTGCCTCCCCGTAAACTCTGGCGTCTCATACCACAGCCGGAGTCCCAGGTTCCGGCCACCACATGCCGCTCCTTCGGGTGCTTGTTGGGGAAGCGCCGCTGTACTCACTGCTTTGCCGTGCAGCTCCAGAGAACCCGGCGTCTCCGCAGCCATGCTGTTTCTCTGGCCCCGTTCGATCAGCTGCTTCTTGTTAAACAGCTGCTTCGCGCCTGGCGCCTGCAGCCGGGATACCGCTGAGTCATCAATGGCTGCGCTCTTCTTCCTGTCGGCTCCCGGACTCCCTGTGCTCTGCCGCTCTGTTCTGAGGCCGCCGGCTGTTGCTGATGGCACCGCAGCCAAGCGAGGTCTCTGTCCGGCTGGGGTCCCGAGAGTCAGCTGTTTAGCAGAGGTCCCCGCTTTCACCTTTGTCCGGCATGAGGGTGGCACTTGCTTTATAATCCCGGTCTGATTAGCTCCAGGCTCGGGAAGGCCAGACATGTGAAGGTGACCTCCAGGCCTCCCACGGCTTCTCGGTCCTGGCAAAGGCTTCTTCCCCGTAATATCGGGTCTCCTCTTGGCTTGGCTGGATACAGGCATGTTATAAATGCTTTGTGTCCAATATTTCCACTTTTGCAAGCTTTTTTAAAGCTAAAATCAGGGGATTAGCAGGAGCTCTTGTTGAGTACGTCTGCTCTCTTCCCCTGGCAAACCACGCCCCCCCCAGCCATGCCCATTTCTGAACACATCTTCCTCAACCATAATATACAAGTAACGGCAACTAAAAAGTCCCATATATCTTCATGCTGGCCTCATATTTTCCCATGCTCGTCCAGATATGTCTTCCTTCTGGCCCCATAGGTCTCCAACCCAGCCCCATATGTCTCCATCCCGGTCCTATATGTCTCCATCCCGGTCCCATATGTCTCCATCCTGGCCCAATATGTCTCCATCCTGGCCACATATAGCTTCATCCTGGCCACATATACTGTAGCTTCATCCTGGTCCTATATAGCTCCATCCTGGTCCCATATAGCTCCATCCTGGCCCCATATAGCTCCATCCTGGCCCCATATAGCTCCATCCTGGCCCCATATAGCTCCATATGGGTTCCCATATGCCTCCATCCTGGCCCCATTTTTCTCTATTATTTGTCTCCATCCCTGTTCCAGATGTCTATTTACCTAGCCGCGATCCAGCAGCGTCCTTTTCCTTCTTCATATGCATCGTGGATGGGCCGGTGCATGGCGGTGACGTCAAATGCTGGCGATGTGATTCGGCGTCAGCCGCCAGCCTCTGATTGGCTGGTGGCTGTTAAGTATTGCTGAGCAATAGCTTTTTGTACCTTAATATATTTCAACTGAATGTGCGTCCGAAGATTGGGGCGCCACTTCTTGCCGATTCGGGGAGCCGCCTCCTATTTTAACAAGCTGTTCCACTGAACCAGGGAAAACTCCACTAAATCCCACCACTGTCTGTACCCCTTTAACTATAGTTATGCTGATACAAAAAATGATGTGATTGTGGGAAAAACCCTCTAAGGGCTGTCCCACACGTCCAGATAATTCCGGTACCGGAATAAATCGGTACCGGAGTTATCCGTGTCCGTGTGCCTGGGAACTCACGGAGGCCATACGTGCGGCACACGTGTGCCGCCCGTATGGCGAGTGGGTACCACACGGAGCGTGTGGTACCCACTCTGCATGGTGCTGAAGCTGCGATTCATATCATCCCTGCAGCAACGTTTGCTGTAGAGAAAATATGAAGAATAGTGTTTAAAATAAAGATCCATGTGTCCGGCGCCCCCCCACCCCCTGTGCGCCCCCCCCGCTGGTCAGAAAATACTTACCCGCCTCCCTCGCTGCTTCCTGGTCTGGCCGCGGCTTCTCCTGCATGCGGTCACGTGGGCCCGATCATTTACAGTCATGAATATGTGGCTCCACCTCCCATAGGGGCGGAGCCGACTATTCATGATTGTAAATGATCGGCCCCACGTGACCGCATACAGTAGGAGGCGCGGCCAGACCAGGAAGGAGCAAGGGAGCGGGTAAGTATTTTCTGACCAGTGGGGGGGCGCACAGGGGGTGGGGGGGCGGCGGACACATGGATCTTTATTTTTAACACTATTCTTCATATTTTCTCTATAGCAAACGCTGCTACAGGGAAGATATGAATACCGGCTTCAGCACCATGTGGGGGGGACAGCGCTTACTGTAGCGCTGTCTCCTGCACGCACACGGACCCCAGACGGAGAATGTCCGTGTGAGGTCCGTGTTTTACGCGGACCCATTGACTCTATTGGGTCCGTGTAAAACGTGCGCTCCCACGAACACTGACATGTCTCCGTGTTTGGCACACGGAGACACGGTCCGCAAAAAATCAATGACATCTGCACAGATGCATTGATTTTTATGGGTCTACGTGTGTCAGTGTCTCCGGTACGTGAGGAAACTGTCACCTCACGTACCGGAATCACTGACGTGTGAAACCGGCCTAAGACATTTTTTTTTTTTTTTATGTTGAACCCATTCTTAATTCCTTCACAGTCACAGAAGAAAAGATGATGGAGAAAACATACAGAAATGTATGACAACCCATTTGTCTTATTTATTGTGCTCCTATTTGCACAGACATACCCTAAGTTTAGAACAGAACAGGTTTACTCAACAGAATTATGCTGTAATGCACTGCTCCGGCCGTGACCGCAAATGGCAAAGTATGTAGCAAGGAATGCAGTAGGAATGCCTCCATACCCTGAAATACTGTCGGCTTCTCTGTCCAACCAAAGTATATCAAAGAGAAGAAAGAATTTCATACTGTTGACAGACCAGCTGAAAACACTTCATCTCTACTCATAATTGCTGAGAACTTTCTAACCATGATCTCGAGGAGATACCACACAATATGAAGCTACGTGTGGCTGTCTGTGCTGATCTTAAAGAGGAGTTCACTCTGTAACCCGAATAATTCCTGGTAATATTAGCTCCTGAGATGTCCCATAGCATGAAGTATTTTACAGTAGCTGATGGACAAACAAGTACTGGGAGCTGACAGCTAGCACATGTCTCTGGCCTAATAAATGTAATGGGTGCTGAGTGATAACTACAAATCCATTATGGAGATAAGGATTCCACAGGTCTGCTAGGGTAACATTTTACAAAAAGTAAGAAGTAATTTTTATATACTTTGGATGAACCTAAAGTCAGAAATTTCGAAGAAGCTTATATGTCAATAGCGTTCTATTGAATCAAGAAAAAAACTAAACGAGAAACCCCTGTTACATTTGGTAAAATATAACCTTTAATCAAATTCTCTCTAAAAAGAATGAAGAGACAACAATCACCGTGCAAATATAGTGCTCACTATGTTCACTCTACACTGGAGCCCTTATGCTAAATGTCTGCCTAACAGTGGAGGTTGGCACCCTAAACATTGTAGCGTTTCACCCACTACGTGTCTTGGGGGACACTCGCTTGGCAGCAGAATAATCATAGACAGGCACATTCTTTTCAGATAAACAGTCCATGTGGTTTATTATACTCTCAGCATAAACCACTGTAGGCCATGTTACATATCACAGACCTCACAGTCCTTTACTTCATCATATATGGCTTCACAAATCATTCATTATTCAAGCCTGTATCTCTCCAGTCACCGGGTGACTGCACAGTTCAGCAACTGTCCTATGTTAGCACACACAGTTCTTTTCCCCATACCAGGGGTTACCTCTCAGGAGCTCCTGCTCCACAGGTTGACTCCACATTAGTCCCAGGTCCTTAACACGGACTATCCAGGTCGATGGTCTCACAGTGCTTCCAGGACGTCTCCACTCCCAGGAGACTCCAACACTGACCATGCAGGTCCTACAGCACACAGGCCACTCAGTGCCAAAGCCCAACCATGTGCTATTCAGGAATTCCCAGGATTTCCAACACAGGCTTCCAGGGCCTTGCACTTGGACCATTCAGATCCAAACACAGGAACCATGTGACCCAAACCCTGATCACATTACATACCCGTAACCACTCCCTTGGGTGGGAGTGTGGGTGTGTGGCTAGTTTGACCTGCCCATCTCTCATAACTAGCCCTGCCAATCTCCCATTAGTACTAAACATTTACATGTGGGACTACAGGTCCCAGACCACAACACAACTTCAGACTGACAGCGCAGATTGTCCTCCTTTGCGACACATGTACCAGCCATCTACAATTCTGCCGGACTTTATATCATCACAATTATGCCTCTAAGCGCATCTTGCAGCGCACACACAGCGCCCCCTGGCTATAAGATTGGTCACTGCACCATATACCTCCCCCCTTTGTTCAACCCTATTGGGGTGGACACATGACGTAAACCCGGGGTTCCGATAATGGGAACCCAAGTCACCTTGCCCTACCAGTCGAGAGGTCCATCTCAGTCGGATTTGAGGATCCCTTATCATCAGACCCTTGTTAGGTTTTCCCTGCCCCCAGCGGTCAACAGGTAGGCTTTGAACATTAGCCCTCAAGTCACCATCTGTCCATGTCAACAGATCTTTAGTCACCACATTTTTGCCACAAGGTCCTTCACCTATGTCACTCATCCCTAAGTCAACTGAGGTGACACTACTTCTTTCATTAGGCTGGGTACTTCCACCCCTTTTTTGTCCACATTTCGGGTCAAACGTGGCAGCCCTCTTCCATCAATTGAACGCAGCAGTCCTTTAAGGCGCCGTCCTTCAACTCTTAGCTGCTCCATTTCCTTCAAATATACCACACGATATCCCAACAGAGTTTGTATTTCGCTAAGACTCTCCTCTGTTCCCACCACGAAGAAGGGAACCATACCCTTTATCTGAGGCAACTGTACTTCGTGGACACCAGGTATTCTCAACCTCACCACTCCAGATTTATCCACCATTTCTTGCATGGCTTGACCATTCCTTCCTATGACTCTTTTTACCATAGAGACGGGTACCTGTATTACAGTTTCCTGAAGACTCCGAGCTTTTCTCACCTGCTCCAGTCGTCTAGCAGCGTCTTCATTCCGCAATTGGACCATCCACTTTGTGCGCACATATCACCAGTGCATGTCAGTCAGGGTAGCTACTCTCTTCGCTGTGACATCAGCTGTGGACAGTATCACTAACTGACTTGCTTCCGGGGTCCAGCTCACCTTACACGCCCCCACAGCCTTCTTGAACCCTTCATGCATAGACTTCCTGGCACATGCCTCTCTCAGGTCTTCAGGTACATCTATCATGCACTTGAACAAGGAACTCGCCTTCTCTTCTGCTGTCATTAGACACCCATCTTGTTCAGCTTTCAGAGCCGACTTCCTCTGAATATCACCAGTTTCCAGATGTTTGGCCAGGATAGACACCTGCCGCTCCACCTTCTCCCAGGCTCCTTTATGCATTGGCTGGCTTTCTTCCAGGCGACCTCTGAGCTCCGCCACCTCTTTCTCTAAGGCACTTACTCAGCACTCAGCAGCCTGTCTCAAAAGCTCCTCTTGCTTTAACCAGGTTTCTACTTCAGGCCCCACTCCTTTGGTGGCCTCCTGCACTTCTTCACAAGGTGCAACTGGTACCATTTCTTTGCACCCTTTACGTGTCTGACGACGGGAGGACTTGCCCTTCTTGTGGGGCTCTTCTTTACTGTACTCCCTTGCTTCCTCAGAGTCACAGTCACCCACATAGTCTGTGTCACACCCCACAGTATGGTGAACTCCCAAGTCATTCTCTAACTGGGTGTCAGCTCCACAGGTTCTATTTACCACATTACAAACTGTCATATTGGGGTACACATCAGGTGACATCATGTCCGTAAGTTGGGCCCATCCACGACTTCCTTTGGTCACCAGTATATCTGACCCGTCAGTTTTGGGAGGTGTTACTGCCAATGTCGTGTCACTAAGTTGGGCCCGTCCACCATTTTCCTTGGTCACGCCCACCTTAGGACTGTCAACTCTAGGGGTTGCATTCTCTGCATTACTTTTCATACAAAATAATTCCACAGACACTTTCCCTTTTATCCACCAGTCCCACAGGGTTTCCAAGTCTCGCCCTATTACCATAGTGTACAGTAAATCTGGGACTACCCCTACTTCGTGGTACGTGGACTCCTCTGTCATGTCAATGTAGAGGCAGGCTGTCAAATGTCGTTTAACGTCCCCACCTGTGTCATTCACTCTTGTCCCTAACCCAGGTGACACAGTGCATTCAGAAGGGGTTCTCAGTAAAGTCACTTCACTCCCTGGGTCTATCAGTCCCATCACACTTTCTCCATCCAAAAAAAAGGAGCACTGTCTTGGTAAAACATTAGCTGAGCAATTCACAGTATAGCATGGACCTGCATAGCACCACTGCGCCTGGGGCCCACCAGTCTGCGCCACCCCTTTAACTTCAGGAGGCTCCGCCCTTTTTTGGATTCCACCCCCTTTAGGGTCACCACCCCTTTTTGGGCAACTACTACCTTTTGGGATACCGTCCCTTTTTTGGACTCCGCCCCTTTTTTGGCAACCACACCTGTTTGGGTTTTCCGCACCATTTTTGGGACACTACCCAACGGTACACCACCCCTTCCCTGGGGCACACCCCGTGGACTCCCCACAATACTTTCACTTTCAGGCCCCAGTTCGCACAGTACACCAATGTGACTCTGGACTTGCACTGGCCCTTTAAGAGTCTGCATACTCTGGACCAGCAATGTCTTTTTTTTCTCTTCTCTTTGCTGCAACGGCAGCTACACTTCACAAGGCTCTGCACCGCAGACTTCGTGGACCTGCCGATCCACAGCAAGACGCTTGTCACCTTCGTGGACCTGCCGATCCACAGCAAGACGCTTGTCACCTTCGTGGACCTGCCAATCCACAGCAAACTTCGTGACCTCACCAAGCCACAGCAAGCTGACTTGAGAAAAAAAACTTCACAGTCTCTCACTGACTCCGGTCAGCATAACACAGACTCCTGTCTGATACACACTCGGCTTTACAGCCTAAACACATTTTCTCACTGATCCCGATCAACATAACACACAGTTGTCAGACCGTCGACTCCTCTGGCTCAGACCAGCCAGCGCTGCAACATGTGCTTCTTGGACCGTTGCCCGCATTCGAGCACCAATTGTAGCATTTCACCCACTACGTGTCTTGGGGGACACTCGCTTGGCAGCAGAATAATCATAGACAGGCACGTTTTTTTTCAGATAAACAGTCCATTTGGTTTATTATACTCTCAGCATAAACCACTGTAGGCCATGTTACATATCACAGACCTCACATAGTCCTTTACTTCATCATATATGGCTTCACAAATCATTCAATATTCAAGCCTGTATCTCTCCAGTCACCGGGTGACTACACAGTTCAGCAACTGTCCTATGTTAGCGCACACAGTTCTTTTCCCCATACCAGGGGTTACCTCTCAGGAGCTCCTGCTCCACAGGTTGACTCCACGTCAGTCCCAGGTCCTCAACACGGACTGTCCAGGTCGACGGTCTCAAAGTGCTTCCAGGATGTCTCCACTCCCAGGAGCCTCCAACACTGACTGTCCAGGTCCACGGGCTCTAGGTGCTTCCAGGACGTCTCCACTCCCAGGAGACTCCAACACTGACCATGCAGGACCTACAGCACACAGGCCACTCAGTGCTAAAGCCCAACCATGTGCTATTCAGGAATTCCCAGGATTTCCAACACAGGCTTCCAGGGCCTTGCACTTTGACCATTCAGATCCAAACACAGGAACCATGTGACCCACACCCTGGTCACATTACATACCCGTAACCACTCCCTTGGGTGGGAGTGTGGGTGTGTGTGGCTAGTTTGACCTGCCCATCTCTCATAACTAGCCCTGCCAATCTCCCATTAGAACTAAACATTTACATGTGGGACTACAGGTCCCAGACCACAACACAACTTCAGACTGACAGCGCAGAGTGTCCTCCTCTGCGACACACGTACTGGCCATCTACAATTCTGCCGGACTTTGTATCATCACAATTATGCCTCCAAGCGCATCCTGCAGCGCGCACACACAGTGCTCCCTGACTGTAAGATTGGTCACTGCACCACAACATATAGACGAGAAATGGTGCCCCCGCTCCTCAACGGCTCTCCCTTTATTTCTTCTAGATAGCCCTATGTTGGTGCCTCATTCAATCACTTTTTATGCTCACGTAGGGAAAATAATTTACAAAGGTGTCCGCCGAGGACTAGCAATTTAAGACAAACAATTGGTGTATATGCAAGCAAAGGGTGAAAAAGATTAGTACTAGTAAAGTGACATGTGCAATAAAAATACTGCCTAACTATGCTGTTCCCTGCTATATTGGCACCTGCCTACCAGCGGGGATTGGCACCCTAATTGTCAGCGAATATGGCGCCCCACTCAACGGCGGCTGACCCTGGAAATCCCTTTTCAATAGATAAGTATAACCGCCACCAAGCTATCTAGCACGAAAAATACTTGGCACTAAAAATATAATGTAGGCACGTAACCGTCTTGATGCATATACAGAGATATCTCAAAGCTCAGGACATGTGTGACCAAAAGGAATTTAAAGATTACTTGTACCTAAATATCGGTGAATCTCTTATTGATAGATAGTATACTATTTCACCAAACCATCCATTGTTGGAACAAATGATACACGTTGTCACAGCATATCAGCCCAATCAGCCCATGTATATATATATACAGAGAGAGATCTCAGCGTGATATCAGCAAAGATATGGATACTTATGTTTCAAATGTCATCAGAACCTCTACGTGTTTCTGGATCATCAGGAGGCTGGATAAGGCTGGTTTCACACTAGCGTCGGTATGGGGCCGTCGCGCTGCGTCGGCCCGACGTACTGACGCATACTGTGAAGAAAATGCCCGACGTTGGCAGCGGAAGCAGTCTTAAGACGCTTCCGCTGCTTCATTATAAGGTACGGGGAGGAGGGGACGGTCCCGACGCACAAAAGAATGTTACATGTAACGCTTTTTTGTGGCGGCGGTGCGCCAAAACACGACGCAACTGTCGCACGACGGTTGCGACATGTGGTACTGCGTCGCAATGCGTCGGTAATGTTAGTCTATGGGGAAAAAACGCATCCTGCAGACAACTTTGCAGGATGCGTTTTTTCTCCAATACGACGCATTGCGACGTGCAGTGCACGACGCTAGTGTGAAAGTAGCCTAATACAAGTCTATGTGAAAAAAACGCATCCTGCGGGCAACTTTGCAGGATGCGGTTTTTTCACAAAACGATGCATTGTGACGGTGCAAGATAAACGGAAATGTGAAAGTAGCCTAATATGATAATATGAACATAAAGTCAGAAAAAATATTGAAAAAATTCCATCATGTACAGTTTTTTCACAAACACTGACTCCATAGGCTTTTCTTGCACCATACTTTGACCCCTTTGCGTGACCTTTGGTGGATGATTTTGATGTCATCAGATTGGATAGAAATTAATGGACGCTGTACTGCAATTGTCTGCTATGGGCAGAGAAGACTTTCCTAACCAAGTTTCCAAAGAGCGTGGTGGTGTCCATATCATGGAATCATAGCATATCTTTAATTTTACCTCAGCAGTATAAGAACTGAAAGCTGTGCTGTGATTGGTTGCTATAGGCAGTAAAGAAAGATTTTTTTTTCGTCCCAGTTCATAACATTGTGGTGGTGTCCATAGCAACCAATCAACGCACAGATTTTATTTTACTTCAGTAGCAGGGCCGGACTGGCCATTGGGCAGTTCTGGCAAATGCCAGAAGGGCCGGTGCCAGTAGTGGGCTGCTGCACGCCGACTCACCCTTCCCCCCCCAGCGCCGCCACTGCCGCATTCAACTATACCGGCGTCTATGATGCCTGTACAGTTGAATGCAATAATGGAGGAGAGAGCGTCACCTGACGATCCCTCTCCCATCATTTCCCGCTCTGCCTCTGACACTGCGGATGCGCGCGCACTCACTGTGTCCCAGGCAGTGCAGCGGCAGCTGCCGAGACAGGAGCAGGGATCACCGCAGGGAAGAGGGGAGGTGAGGAGTGTTTTTTTTTTTACTGGACTGTGGGGCCATTCTAGGGGGGAGGAGAGATGTGGGGTCTGCTGTATACTACTATGTGGGCTGTGCTGTATACTACTGTGTGGGCTCTGCTATATACTACTATGTGGGCTGTGCTGTATACTACTATGTGGGCTGTGCTGTATACTACTGTGTGGGCTGTGCTGTATACTACTGTGTGGGCTGTGCTGTATACTACTGTGTGGGCTGTGCTGTATACTACTGTGTAAGCTGTGCTATATACTACTGTGTGGGCTGTGCTATATACTACTGTGTGGGCTGTGCTGTATACTACTATGTGGGGGGCTGTGCTGTATACTACTATGTGGGCTGTGCTATATACTACTGTGTGGACTGTGCTGTATACTACTATGTGGGCTGTGCTATATACTACTGTGTGGGCTGTGCTGTATACTACTGTGTGGGCTGTGCTATATACTACTGTGTGGGCTGTGCTATATACTACTGTGTGGGCTGTGCTGTATACTACTATGTGGGCTGTGCTATATACAACTGTGTGGGCTGTGCTGTATACTACTATGTGGGCTGTGCTATATACTACTGTGTGGGCTGTGCTGTATACTACTATGTGGGCTGTGCTGTATACTATTGTGTGGGCTCTGCTGTATACCACTATGTGGGCTGTGCTATACACTACTATGTGGGCTCTGCTGTATACCACTATGTGGGCTGTGCTGTATACTACTGTGTGGGCTGTGCTGTATACTACTATGTGGGCAGTGCTGTATACTACTATGTGGGCAGTGCTGTATACTACTATGTGGGCAGTGCTGTATACTACTATGTGGGCTGTGCTGTATACTGCTACATGGGCTGTGCTGTATACTGCTACATGGTCTGTGTTATCTGCTATGCGGGTTGTGCTATATACTACGGGGGGTATATTATATTCTATGGGGGAGGCCGTGTTATATACTATGTGGCTGTTATATACTATTGTGGGGGTATATTATATTCTATAGGGGAGGCTGTGTTATACTATGGGGGGCTGCATTATATTCTATGGGGGCTACATTATATATTATGGGGTGGCTGCATTATACTCTGGGGTGGCTGCATTATACTCTGGGGTGGCTGCATTATATTCTGTAGGGTGGTGGCTGCATTATACTATATGTGGGCTGCATTATACTGTATCAAGGATTATGGGCAATACGTTATACTATATGAAGAACTATGGGGTGCATTATACTATGGGAAGTGAATTGTACTACATGGATGACTATGGCAATGCATTATACTATATGGAGCACTATGAGGAGTGTATTATGCTATATGGAGGACTATGAGGAGTGTATTATACTATGTGGAGGACTGAGCAGTGTATTTTAATATATGTAGGACTATAGGGAGTGTATTATACTATATGGAGGACTGTGGTGCACATTATAATATATGGAGGACTATGGGGTGTATTTTACTAAACAAGTAAAATGCTGCATATTCAGATTGTTTTTGGTGGAACAAAAATCCTTGTTCTCAGCAGCACATCGCCGGTGTAAACTGTAGATGTGCTGCTGATAACATGATACTGTATGGGGATCTGTCCCATCATTCTGTCCCATCGTTAATCCTCAGCTGGTGGAAAGAGGCCGGGAAACAAGTGTTGAACAACTTCAGTATTGTTGATCAAACTCATTTAGCGGCCTGAACTCAGCACTTGTAAATACAACCGAAATGCTTTTGTGTGATGTGCAATATGTTAGCATTTGGAGCCCCATTTTGATCTTTGCCTAGGCGTAGGGCCCCACTTTGCCTAAAACCGGCCCTGCCTACAAGTGTACAAAGATATTATACAGTTACCATGTGACAAGTGGGCCTGTGTAACTTCAAATGCCAGGGCTGAATTTTAGTCCCAGTCCGGCCCTGCTCAGTAGTATAAGAACTTAAAGCTGCACTGTGATTGGTTGCTATGGGAAGCAAAGGTAGATTTTCTTAGAGGCTTGTGTGCACACGTTCAGGATTTTTCGTGTTCTTTTTCGCTTTTTTTGCTATAAAAACGTGATAAAAAGGCTTAAAAATGCATACATATGCATCCCATCATTTATAGTGCATTCCACAATTTTTATGCATATGTTGCATTTTTTTTCTGCGAAGAAAACCGCATCACGGTAAATAACGCAGCATGTTTATTAATTTTGCTGATTTTTTGCAGATTTCCCACTATATTATTGCATTGGTAAATCTCCAGGACAAAAAACACAAAATATCTGCAAAAAAAAGCTAAAAAAGTGAGAAAAACGCGAAAAAAACGCATGCTGATTTCTTGCACCAGTCATCACCCCCTCCCTGTTCCAGTGATCACCCCCTCCCTGTTCCAGTGATCACCCCCTCCCTGCACCTGTGATCACCCCCTCCCTGCACCAGTCATCACCCCTCCCCGCACCAGTGATCACCCCCTCCCCGCGCCAGGGATCACCCCCTCACCACACCAGTGATCACTCTTACAGGGAGGGGTTGATCACTCCCTCCCTGCACCAATTATCACCCCCTCCCTGCACCAGTCATCACCCCCTCCCTGCACCAGTGATCACCCCCTCCCTGTACCAGTCATCACCCCCTCCCTGCACCAGTAATCACCCCCTCCCCGCACCAGTGATCACCCCCTCCCTGCACCAGTGATCACCCCCTCCCTGCACCAGTAATCACCCTCTCCACGCACCAGTGATCGCCCCAGTGATCACCTCCTCCCTGCACCAGTAATCACCCCCTCCCCGCACCAGTGATCACCCCCTCCCCACCCCAGTATTCACCCCCTCCCTGCAAAAGTGATCACCCCCTCCCCGCCCCAGTGATCACCCCCTCCGTGCACCAATAATCAACTTTCCCTGCACCAGTAATCACCCCCTCCCTGCACCAGTGATCACTGGTGCCAGGATGGGGTGATGACACCCTCCCTGCACCAGTGATCACCCCCTCCCCGCCCAAGTGATCACCCCCTCCGTGCACCAGTGATCATCCCCTGCCCCGCTCATTGCCCCCCTGATCACCCCCTGCCCCGACGATTGCCCCCTGCCCCGGTGATCGCCTCCTGCCCCGCTGATGGCCCCCTGCCCTGCTGATGGCCCCCTACCCCGGTGATGGCCAACCTGCCCCGGTGATGGTCCCCCTGTCCCAGTGATGCCCCCTGCCCCGGTGATCACCCCCCTCCACCCCAGTTTACCCATTAGGATTAGAGTTGGGCTAAGGTTAGGGTTGGGGGTAAAATTAGGGTTAGGGTTGGGGCTAAAGTTAGGGTTAGGGTTGGGATTAGGCTTAGGGTTGTGTTAGGGTTAGGTTTGTGGTTAGGGTTGGGATTAGGGTTAGGGGTGTGTTAGGGTTAGGTTTGTGGTTAGGGATAGGGTTGGAGTTAGGGGTGTGTTGGGGTTAGGGTTGGAGTTAGGGTTGGAGTTAGAATTTGGGGGGTTTCCACTGTTTAGGCACATTAGGGGCTTTCCAAACCCGACATGACACCCGCAGACCATTCCATCAAAGTCTGCATTCCAAAACGTCACTACTTCCCTTCCAAGCCCTGACGTGTGCCCATACAGTAGTTTTTTCACACATATGGGGTATCAGCATACTCAGGACAAATTGGACAACAAATTTTGGCATCCAATTACTCCTGTTGCCCTTGGGAAAAAAATTGGGGACTAAAAGATCATGTTTTTGGAAAAAATATGATTTTTTTTATTTTCACGCCCGGGCACTATAAACTTTAGTGAAACACCTGGGGGTTCAAAGTTCTCCCCACACATCTAGATAAGTTCCTTGGGGGGTGTAGTTTCCAAAATGGGGTCACTTGTGGGGGGTTTCCACTGTTTAGGCACATCAGGGGCTCTCCAAACGAGATATGATGCCAGCGGACCATTCCATCAAAATCTGGAGTTCCAAAACGTCACTACTTCCCTTCTGATCCTCGACGTGCGCACATACAGTAGTTTTCTCCCACATGTGGGGTATCAGCATACTCAGGACAAATTGGACAACAACTTTTGGGCTCCATTTTCTCCTGTTACCCTTGGGAAAATAAAAAATTGGGGACTAAAAATCATGTTCGTGGAAAGAATATGATTTTTTTTATTTTCATGCCCGGGCGCTAAAAACTTTAGTGAAACACCTGGGGGTTCAAAGTTCTCACTACATATCTAGATAAGTTCCTTGGGGGGTCTAGTTTCCAAAATGAGGTCACTTGTGGGGGAGCTCCAATGTTTAGGCACACAGGGGCTCTCCGTACGCGACATGGTGTCTGCTAACGATTGGAGCTAATTTTCCATTCAAAAAGTCAAATGGCGCTCCTTCCCTTCCGAGCCATGCTATGCACCCAAACAGTGGTTTATCCCCACATATGAGGTATCGGTGTATTCATGAGAAATTCCCCAACAAATTTTAGGATCCATTTTATCCTGTTGCCCATGTGAAAATGAAAAAATTGAGGCTAAAAGAAAATTTTTGTGAAAAAAAGTACTTTTTCATTTTTACGGATCAATTTGTGAAGCACCTGGGGGTTTAAAGTGCTCACTATGCATCTATATAAGTTCCTTGGGGGTTCTAGTTTCTAAAATGGGGTCACTTGAGGGGGAGCTCCAATGTTTAGGCACACAGGGGCTCTCCATACGCGGCATGGTGTCCACTAACGATTGGAGCTAATTTTCCATTCAAAAAGTCAAATGGCGCTCCTTCCCTTCCGAGCTCTGCCGTGTGCCCAAACAGTGTTTTATGACCACATATCAGGTATTGCTGTACTCAGGATAATTTGCCCAACAAATTTTCAGATCCATTTTATCCTGTTGCCCATGTGAAAATGAAAAAATTGAGGCTAAAAATTTTTTGGGGAAAAAAAGTACTTTTTCATTTTTACGAATTAATGTGTGAAGCACCTGGAGGTTCAAAGTGCTCACTATGCATCTATATAAGTTCCTTGGGGGGGTCTAGTTTCCAAAATGGGGTCACTTGTGGGGGAGCTCCAATGTTTAGGCACACAGGGGCTCTCCGTACGCGACATGGTGTCCGCTAACGATTGGAGCTAATTTTCCATTCAAAAAGTCAAATGGCGCTCCTTCCCTTCCGAGCCCTGCCATGCCCCCAAACAGGGGTTTATGACCACATATGAGGCATCGGTGTACTCAGGAGAAATTGCTCAACAAATTTTCAGATCCATTTTATCCTGTTGCCCATGTGAAAATTAAAAAATTGAGGCTAAAAGAACCTTTTTTTTGTAAAATTTAAATTGTCCATTTTTTCCTTCCATGTTGCTTTAGTTCCTGTGCAGCACCTGAAGGGTTAATGATCTTTTTGAATGTAGTTTGAGTAGCTTGAGTGGTGCAGTTTTTGGAATGGTTTCACTTTTGGGTGTTTTCTGTCATATAGGCCCCTCAAAGGGACTTCAAATGTGATGTGGTCACTAAAAAAAAATGGTTTTGTAAATTTTGCTGGAAAAATTAGAAATTGCTGATAAATTTTCAACCCTTATAACTTCCTAACAAAATAGTTTTTTCCCCAAAATTCTGCTGATGTAAAGTAGATATGTGGCAAATGTAATTTAATAACCGATTTGTGTCACATAACTCTCTGGTTTAACAGAATAAAAATTCAAAATTTTAAAATAGCGAAATTTTCAAAATTTTTGCTAAATTTCAGATTTTTTCACAAATAAACACAAAAATTATTGACCTAAATGTACCAGCAACATGAAGCTTCATATGTCACGAAAGAAACAATCTCAGAATCGCTAGGATCCATTGAAGCGTTCCTGAGTTATTACCTCATAAAGGGACTCTGGTCAGAACTGCAAAAAATGGCCAGGTCATTAAGGTCAAAGTAGGCTGGGTCATGAACGGGTTAAACTTAATGAAAAAACATGTAAAATGTACAGTAATAAAGATGGATAAATGGTGAGGACAAAAAGGAAACAACAAGCGACACCATGCAAATCTATATTGCTGCATACAAAAAATCTCTCTAGGCTTACAAATCCAAGTATCTGTGTGTCATATTGTGTGTGTAAGGAGGTGGCGGAGACCCTCGGAGCTACCTCTCTCCTTAATACTGGTCCCCTACCATTGCCCTTGTATTTTGTACTGTTACTAATATGTACTGTAAGGTTTGCTATGTGTATTAATGTATTGTTGATGTTTATGTGCTGTGTCTATAATGCCTTCATGTTGTAACATTGTAATGTATCATGTCTGTAGTTTAGGGTAAGGATACGGTTAAGTTAAAGGGTTGGGCTAATAGCTCCAAAAGGAGCAGGAAGTTCCTCAGTCTGTGCCCCAGGCAGGCTTGCCTGGGAGGTGCTCAGCAGTGATCGGGAGCCTGCAAAACCCCAGGAGGGGGACAGAAACTGCTGCCCAGACTCACAGGCAGTGAAGCGGGCACCAGAACTGAGTAGTGCCCTGCTGAGGACTATAAGTGTCCAGAAATCGGCTTGAGGACTGTGATTGTACCTGTTGCTGCAACTGATACGGCAGTGAAGAATACTAGGGAAAGAGCAGGAAGTTTCGTTCCATTTACTGAATTCACTTTTTCTACTTGTTTTTTTGACAATAAATGGTTTTCCCTGTTAGATTACAACTGTGTTCCTGGATCCTGAATGTCCATGCTGCAGAGACTATGGAAAAGAGGTAAATTGTCTGGGGTTGCATCTGTCCTGCCTGTTTTATGTGCAAGGGGCCAGGGTGCTTGTGGACTGTTGCTTCGAGTGGCTTTGCCTGCGACTACCACCCCGTGCCACCTTGTTACATTTGGCGTAGTCGGCAGGATAAACCTCCACAACTTTGCTACTGCAGGACTGCACGAGAGAACTTTTGGGACTTGTGAATCTGTAACTGCTGTGAAAGAGACAAAGATGGCGATTGCTGAAGATTTAAAGATGGCATCCACCACTACCGAGAAGATGGTTGCCGTTGGTACGAAAATGAGAGATGTTGCCGCCTTTCGTGGATGTCATGGAGAAGATTTGGTGCCAAAAGGCAGGAGGTTGCGCTCCTTGTGAAAAAGGCCCACCCTAAATGGGTGTGGGCGAAGAAGAAGTTCCCAGCCTTGCAACAGAACTCGAGGAAACGGGTAGAACAGCTAAGTATGACCCCGCCCACGAATGGGTGGAACCCAGCAGAGCAAGACAGCATGTCTGGAGTGGAAACACCATTATCTATCGAAATGGAAAGGAGGAGCATGGCATTCCGCGGCAGCATCGGCTGCCAAGATTGGAGATCCGTGGCCCAAGCAGAGACGGGCCTACGGTTCGAGGCCTGGTGGTTGTAGGAGTTCATGGAATGGCATCCTTTTCAGCAGGCGGACAAGCAGCCGGTGGAGAGTGAAGAACCCACGAAACTAAAGGAGCCAGAACCGGAAGGAGCGCGGAGTACATTCAAGGCGGCACTGAGGGGGATCGTTGCGGCTGCAGTCACTGACTTCCGTGGCCGCACAAGAGGACTGTCTCGAATGCAGCGGCGGTGAGTCAGGGGTTTCCATCTGAGCGCCCTGCTGCCCTGCCCGCTGCTCCTTCACCTCTTGTGGCCCCACTACCATCCTCTGTCCTGCCCCATCTCCCGGCTTCGCCGTCATCCCCGACGTTGGTGGCATCTGGTTCCTCCCAGCTCACACATGTCCTGTCCAGTGCCGGCAGTGTGTTTGTGGAGAAGCCCCGGACTCACGGGCATAGAAGCGGGCATCGGGACTGAGTAGTGCGCCGCCGAGGACTATAAGCATCGAGAAATCAGCTTGAGGACTGTGACTGTAGCTGTTGCTGCCACTGATATGGCAGTGAAGAATACTAGGGAAAGAGCAGGAAATTTCGTTCCATTTACTGCATTCACTTTTTCTACTTCTTTTATTTTACAATAAATTGTTTTCCCTGTTGGATTACAACTGTGTTCCTGGATTCTGATTGTCCGTGCTGCAGAGACTGTGGAGAAGAGTTAAATTGTCTGGGGTTGCATCTGTCCTGTCTGTTTTATGTGCAAGGGCCCGGGGTGCTTGTGGACTGTTGCTTTGAGTGGCCTCGCCTGCGACTACCACCCTGTGCCACCTTGTGACATGTGTACCAGGGGTTTCCCCACTTGGGAACTGGAAGTGGGATACCATTTATGCTAGCAAGAGAAACCTAACTATGAGGATCAAGGATGGTAAATATGTGGTGATCTGAATGTTCAATCTTTGCTACATAAGCAGCAAGGAGGATACACAAAGTACCCATGCTTTTTGTCTTAATGGGACAGCCAGGATAGGGATCATAACTGGGCAACTTTTTTGTCTCCAATGAGAACATCTTTTCAATCTGGACTCAAGAACATAGTTGCGGAAAGTTTAGTTAATCCCACTAAAGTTCTCCTGCCTCCACTCCACATTAAGCTTGAACTGATCAAGCAGTTTGTGAAATTTCTACCGAAAGGAGAGATTTTTAAGTACCTGTGTAAGGCTAGGTTCACATTTGCAGTTGAGTCCACAGCGTATTATCTGCATGCACAAACGCATGCAAAAACGCATGTAAATGCATGCTCACGCAGCGTATCTATATCAGCTTACGCATGAAGGCAAAAAACCTGCAGCGTTTGCATGCGTTTTTACATGCGTTTGCGCTTTTTATATGCATGCGTTTGATCTTTCCAGGAGGGTGTGTCTCAATGGGTGTGTCTAAATCAGTTCCTGGACATGCGCAGTCCGAAGTATGCAAGCGCATCGAACGCATGCGCACCCAACGACATGCGTACGTATGCGTTCCCATAGACAGTAATGTGTTTTTTAATGCACTCATCTGCATGCGCATGCCTGTGCATATTTGATGGAAATTTGCTGCCTCAAAAATTCTAGCATGGTGCATCAGCCGCGCCCCGCCTCACACCGCGAAAAACGCATGCGTAAGCAAACGCGGGCGAATGCATGCAAACACATGCACCTGCATCTACAATGTTAAAGATAGGAAATCAAGACTCATGTGGATGTATGCGTCAGAAACGCTGCGGACACAACCGCAAATGTGAAACCAGCCTAACAAGTTTCAGGGACTGTCCGAAGCAAAACTGAAAAAATAAATTTTTGGGGGTCTGGATATTCGGAAACTCATGAAGGACGACATGTTTGAAACAAAAATGAAAGCTCTTGAGAAAAAGGCTTGGGATTCCTTTAAAGAAGTCATGAAGAAATTTCTATGTAGCAACAAAGATCCAAAATTTAAGTCCATAATGGAGAACATACTGAAATATTTCAAAGCCTTGTGTTGTCTGATGAATTTGAAGTTAAATTTGTTACATTTCCATTTGGATTACTTTCCTGAAAACCTTGGTGCTTAGCGAAGTTCAAGAAGAAAGATTTCATCAGCATATCAAGGAGATGAAATGACAACATCAAGGTAGATGGAACTTGAACATGATGGGCAACTGTTGGATGCTTCACAGAGAAGATCCACAGGCCTTCTATAGGAGAATAGGTATCAAGAGAAGCTTTGAAGAGAAAAGGAAAAGGTGCAAGAATTAATTTCCAGAACAGTTGCAGAATAATTGTTCAATACATTTTTATACATAATATTGTGCACATTTTTTGGCTACAATAAAGATCTTTCTGTTCATTTCTCTCTTGCGTAATTTCACACGCGTTTTAGTGCAAACATAGAAGTGTTTTTTTTAAATCAGGACATAAGAATCAGTCATTGGATTTGAAACAATTTTTAGGAACTCAAATTTTGCATACCTGTGTTATCAGAGAGCTTTCTCCAAAACATTAACTACGTATAAATCATTATGAGTATGGAATGTAAGTCTGCATACTAGTACACCTTTAGGCCCTCTTCACATGTCCGTAATAATAACAATACTGGAAAAAACAGTACTGGTGTAATCAGTGTTTTGGATCAGTGTGTCATCAGTGTTTTTCTGGTGAGGCTAAACATTTTTTTTTACAAAGCTTCTCCCATACTTTGCAATGTTAAACATGTTCAGCATGTTCAGAAAAACAAGGACATGCTGGAACATGTACAGGGGCGGACACATACTACAGAGTCATAGTGATCAGGACCAGGGGTGGATTAAGGGTAGCCAGGGCCCTGGGTTGTTCAGACACTGTGGGCCCCCCCGGTCATGTGACGGGGTCATGTGACGGGGTCATGCAACGGGGTCATGCGACGGGGTCATGTGTGTCATGTTACAAAGATTTTGTAAGCCGCCACCATAACACGGTAGACACTTTTGGCCGGGCCTTACTCTACTGTAACCTATTAAATATTTGTTAAAATATGCAATACAATTTAGGTATGTTATGATTTATTTTTCAATTTTTAAAATGACCAATATCACATGCAAGGAACAAATACCACCGCACCATGACCAGACCACATATTACAACCACAGTGATCGAATAATATCACATACAAGGAACAAATACCGCTACACCATGTCAAGACCACATATTACCACCACTTGGTGACCAAACAGCACATACAAGGGACAAATACCGCAACACCATTTCCAGACCACATATTACCACCACATAGTGACTGAATACTACAATACTGATCAGTAATAAAAAAACAAACAAACACAATACTATCACCATAAGTGCCAGTATTCACAGGAGATCTGTACTTAGTATGCAGTGTCTGTGTAGAGGTTATACAGTGATCACTGGTGACATTATACACAGGACCTCTGTATATAGTATACAGTGTATAGTGTCAGTGTATAGATAACACTGACTCACCAGTGACGTCTCTAGGTGAAGTCCTTCATCTTTCATTCAGCACAGACCGCCATCATTTCTTCCAGCCAGGACTCGTTTCTGCAGGAAATAACACAGTTATCTCGAGCTTGCAGAACACATTACTTAATTTTTCACAACTTCTACATTACACCACATGAAGAAAAAAAGGCGATATAGTGTCACTCTGCACAGTAACAGGACTGCCCCCCCCCATTTAAAACAGTATACTCAAAAAATAAAATAAATACATCACTGCAGTAATAATATCCCTTAATTAGCCCCTAGGTGAAACTGCCGCAGCACCGGTAGGGGCCCGGTGAGCAGATGAGACGATGCGGGCCCCCTCTCTGCCCACCGGGCCCATACGCCAGTCAGGGCAGTAATGCCCTGACTGGCGGTGGGCAATCTGAGCGGTAGCCGAGGGCCCCCCCACACCGCTGGGCCCTGGGCTACCGCCCAGATTGACCCTATTATAATCCGCCCCTGATCAGGACATGGTTAATGTCCTGCTTCAGCGATGTCCCTCTCAGCACCTCCCCCCTCTGTTCATATCCTCATGTCAGCAGCAGGGCACAGGCAGCAGCAGAATCACAATGTGAGGCTCTGTGTGATGTTTCTTCCCTCCCTGCAAACAGCAGCATCAACACCAACAGGTGAGGACAGGGTCCTTCTCAGCATAATCTTGTGTAGTCTGCAGCAGAGTGGGCCTGGCGTCTCCTGCTAGCGCTGAAGCTGCCGGACATGCTGGGACTAGTAGTTCCACACCAAGCACCGCACAACTGACCAGGACACAACCATCTGTCTGCACCATCCTCCCCCGCAGCTGCTACGGCACTCAGGCAGGAACTGAACTTGGTGCCACAGCGAGGAGGGGCGGGGCCTGCAGTGTGACGTGTTTAATCTTCCGGCTCCCTGTGCAGTACACGTGACAGCTTGGGATCCGAGAGCCCCGCAGCAGCCAGAAGACGTAGGTGGGAGGGAGGGTTTGTGGGAGGGAGGGTGTTTGGGTTTCGGTGGGTGGGCCCCAGACTATTAAAAAAAATAAAAAGCAACCTTGCTCAGGTGCCGCCCCCCACATCCTCCCGCCCTAGGCACGTGCCCTCAAGTGTCTAGTGGCAAATATGGCCCTGAGGACGGGAGAAAGCTTGTATGTGATTGTAGGAAGAGGAAATAAGAGGGGAGTAGAGAAAGAGGTCTTGTGAGGATCGGAGGTTGCGTGCAGGTAAGTACTGTGAAACAAGGTCACAGATGTATGGAGGACACAGGCTGTGGATGGCATTGTATGCCATGGTTAGGGTTTTGAACTGGAGTCTCTGAGTAATAGGGAGACAGGTGGATTAGTCAGGCAGCAGTGTTTAGGATAGATTGGAGTAGTGCAAGAGGGAGAGAGAGAGGGAAGGCCACAAAGTAGGAGGTTGCAGTAGTCAAGGCAGGAGATGATGAGGGCATGCATTAGAGTTTTTGCAGATTCTAGGTTGAGGAATGTATGGACCCGGGAAATATTGTTGAAGTTGGCAAGAAATGGAAAGGGCTTGGATATGTGGTTTGAATGAGAGATCAGAGTCAAAGATTAACCCGAGGCAGCGAGCTTGTGGGACTGGAGAGAGTGAGCAGCCATTTACTTTAATGGATAAGTCTGTTTTGGGAAGTCAAGTGAGATGGGGGAAAGATGATGAATTCTGTTTTATCCATGTTAAGCTTTTAGAAATCTAGCAGAGAAGAAGGATGATATAGCAGACAGACAGTTGGGGATTTTGGTTAGTAGGGAGGTGATATCTGGTCCAGAGAGGTAGATCTGTGTGTCGTCAGCATAGAGGTGATGCTGCAAGCTATGAGATTCTATGAGCTGTCCCAGGCCGAAGGTGTAAATGGAGAAGAGCAGGGGCCCTAGAACTGAACCTTGCAGGACTCCGACAGATAGGGGGCGAGATGAGGAGGTGGTGTGTGAGTGGGAGACACTGAGTGTCTGGTCTGTTAGGTATGATGCGATCCAAGATAGGGCCAAGTCTGTGATGCCAAGAGATGAGAGGGTCTGTAGAAATAGGGAGTGGTCCACTGTGTCAAAAGAAAAGGACAAGTCCAGGAGGAGGAGGGTATAGTAGTGTCACTTGGCTTTGGCAGTCAGAAGGTCATTGGTGACTTTTGTTAGGGCAGTTTCAGTGGAGTGGAGCAGTCTGAAACCAGATTGTAAGCAGTTGAAGAGGGAGCAGGAAGAGGGGTGGGAGGACAGTTTGAAATGGACATGTTGTTCCAGTAGTTTTGAGGCATAGGAGAGAAGTGATATGGAGCTATAGCTAGATAAAGATGATGGGCCAAGCGAGTGCTTTTTAAGGAGGGGTGTGACTAAGGCATGTTTGAAGCATGAGGGGAATACAGCAGTTGTTAGTGATAGGTTGAAGAGATGAGTTAGGTTTGGGATGAAGACTGTGGTGAGGTTTGGGATGAAGTGGGATGGGATCGGGTCTAGTGCACAGGTGGCGAGATGTGATCTCGAGAGTAAGGCAGAAAGTTGGTCTTCTTTAATGGTGGAGAAGCTGGTTTTGGAGGAGGATGGCTGAGTAGTTAGGAGGAGGAACTCTGGAGGTTGTAAGGAAAGCTTTCTCTGATGTGATCAATCTTCTGTTTGAGGAATTAGGCAAAGTCTTCAGCTGTGATAAGTGGAGAGGGAGGAGGTGCTGGGGGATGGAGGAGAGAATTGAAGATGTTCAATAGCTGTTTAGGGTTGTGAGACAGGGAGAATATGAGAGATGAGAAGTAGGTTTGTTTTGCTGTGTCGAATGTGGCCTTGAAAGTTGTGAGGGACTGTTGAATGCGATGAACTCCTCGTTGGATATGATATTATGAAAAATGCTGGCACCGCAAATAATAATGATTATATTATGAAAGGTGGTGCGACCAAATGCACTGAGCAACATGCATGTAAAGAAGAGAAAGTAGCGCATGGTGCACACACCAAAAATATGTGATGAAAAAAGGTCTTTATTGGAACACCAAGTACACAAAACACATTTAAAAACATTTAAAAGAACCATAAGACTTAAGGCACCTGCAATAAAGATGCACATAGTCCTCGTTGGAGTGTGATCTTTTCCATCTCTGCTCAACAGCCGTGGAAGCCTACCTCAGTTCTACGGTCAGGCTGGTGTGCCACTGTTGTCTGTTGATTTTGCAAGCTTTGGTATGTGTGAGAGGGGTGACCGATTCAAGAGCTGCAGTTATTGTGGTGTTATATATCCGCATTCTGTAGGGAACTTATGTCTGTAAGAGGGAGAAGGCATTCAGAGAGTGAGTGTAGATCGAGGTGTTTGAGATTTCTGCGTGGGTGTGCCAAGTTTGTGGGGTGGGGATTGTGGACCTGGAGAGGAAAGGGAAGAGAATGTGAGTAGGTTGTGATCAGAAAGAGGTAGAGGTGAGATAGAGAGGTTAGATAGGGAGCAGAAGCGGGTGAAGATGAGGTCCAGTGTGTGGCCATCTTTGTGAGTGGCTGCAGAGGACCATTGAGTGAGGCCGAAGGAGGAAGTGAGAGATAGAAGTTTAGTGACTGCTGAGTGGGATGTGTCAATGGGTATTTTGACGTCACCCATGATGATAGTGGGGATGTCAGTGGAGAGGAAATGAAGTAGCCAGGTGGTGAAATGGTTGAAGAAGGTGGTGGCTGACACTGGGGGGCGGTAAATGACAGCCTGTTGGAGGTTGGTGGGGGAGTAGATGTGCACAGAGTGCACCTCAAAGGAAGGGAGGGTAACAGAGGGTGGAAGCGGGATGTGAGTGAAGGAGCAATTGTCTGACAGGCAAATTCCAACTCCTCCGCCATGCTTGCTCCTGAGGCGGGGTGTGTGGGAAAGGTGGAATCCACCATACAAAAGTGCAGCTGGAGAAGCTGTGTCAGAGGGGGTGAGCCAGGATTCGATGATAGCGAGGAAACAAAGTTTGTTAGTAATGAAAAGATCATAGTTGTAGGAGAGCTTGTTGCAGACAGAGCGAGCATTCCATAGAGCTCCTGTTAGTGGGACTAGGGAAGCTGGGGCTGGGCAGATGGGTATAAGGTTAGAGAGGTTATGGGAATGTGTGATAGAGTGTGGATGGGAGGTAGAAATGACTGTGGGGATGTGTTGAGGAGGGTCAGGATGTGGAGAAATATCACTGGCAGTGAGGAGGAGCAGAGAAAGTGATAGCAGGTGGTAGCAGGAGAGGGCATCTATTTATATAATTGCCTTGTAATGTTTTGTGGATAGGTGGGTGAGCACATGGGGGGAGAGATTCTCA
Organism: Ranitomeya variabilis; assembly: GCF_051348905.1. Classification (NCBI taxonomy): domain Eukaryota; kingdom Metazoa; phylum Chordata; class Amphibia; order Anura; family Dendrobatidae; genus Ranitomeya; species Ranitomeya variabilis. The sequence goes on from NC_135234.1 coordinate 323,391,453, forward strand.
ACGCTGAAAAGCCTGCCCCCATCGTGACATTACCGCCCTCCCGATGCTATAGCATCGGGCCTCCATCTAGTGAGATTAATAAAGATCCTGAGACATGAAAAATAAACATTGCCTAAAATTAATAAAAATTACATATAGCACAAAAATCTGATTTAATCAATAGGCCATTTTCAGATGACACATTCCGATTAAACAGATAACTTTGAACCAACAAAGAGCCACAAAAAACGTAACTATTACTGATATTTTAAGTGGTACATATTGCATGAAGGTTAGCAAAACTTCAAGCTTCAGTTGATGTCTGGTTGAAGAACTTCATCCTTACTTTGATATAACATTGTCTTACCAGGGCCTAGAACACTGTGAACTGTTGTGAAATTGGATTTTGGGCTCCCCCGGTGGCCACTGGTGGAATTGAACTGGTGTGCATCATCCTCTCTGTTCACCTGTTTCCATCAGGATGTGGGAGTCGCTATTTAGCCTTGCTCCTCTGTCACTTCCATGCCGGTCATCATTGTAATCAGAAGCCTTTCTGTGCATGTTCCTGCTGCTAGACAACTCCCAGCTAAGTTGGACTTAGTCCTTGTTTGTTTTTGCATTTTGTTCCAGTTCACAGCTGTAGTTTCGTTTCTGTGTCTGGAAAGCTCTTGTGATCTGAAATTGCCACTCTGATGTTATGAGTTAATACTAGAGTCTTAAAGTAATTTCAGGATGGTATTTTGATAGGGTTTTCAGCTGACCATGAAAGTGCCCTTTCTGTCTTCCTGCTATCTAGTAAGCGGACCTCAATTTTGCTAAACCTATTTTCATACTACGTTTGTCATTTCATCTAAAATCACCGCCAATATTTGTGGGGGCCTCTGTCTGCCTTTCGGGGAAATTTCTCTAGAGGTGAGCCAGGACTATATTTTCCTCTGCCAGGATTAGTTAGTCCTCCGGCCGGCGCTGGGCGTCTAGGGATAAAACGCAGGCTACGCTACCCGGCTACTGTTAGTTGTGCGGCAGGTTTAGTTCATGGTCAGTTTAGTTTCCATCCTTCCAAGAGCTAGTTCTTATGTTTGCTGGGCTATGTTCTCTTGCCATTGAGAACCATAACAGTTGTCTGTGCCTGAACATGCTGCTATGCGAGAATATATAAAGGAGTCCTTGGAAAAGGGACATATTCGTCCTTCGTCATCTCCCTTAGGAGCCGGTTTTTTCTTTGTGGCTAAGAAAGATGGCTCTTTGAGGCCGTGCATTGATTATCGGCTTTTGAATAAAATCACGGTTAAATATCAATATCCGTTGCCACTGCTGACTGATTTGTTTGCTCGCATAAAGGGGGCCAAGTGGTTCTCTAAGATAGATCTTCGTGGGGCGTATAATTTGGTGCGAATTAAGCAGGGGGATGAGTGGAAAACCGCATTTAATACGCCCGAGGGCCACTTTGAGTATTTGGTGATGCCTTTTGGTCTTTCAAATGCCCCTTCAGTCTTTCAGTCCTTTATGCATGACATTTTCCGTGATTATTTGGATAAATTTATGATTGTGTATCTGGATGATATTTTGATTTTTTCGGATGACTGGGACTCTCATGTCCAGCAGGTCAGGAGGGTTTTTCAGGTTTTGCGGTCTAATTCCTTGTGTGTGAAGGGTTCTAAGTGCGTTTTTGGGGTTCAAAAGATTTCCATTTTGGGATATATTTTTTCCCCCTCTTCCATCGAGATGGATCCTGTCAAGGTTCAGGCTATTTGTGATTGGACGCAACCCTCTTCTCTTAAGAGTCTTCAGAAATTTTTGGGCTTTGCTAACTTTTATCGTCGATTTATTGCTGGTTTTTCTGATGTTGTTAAACCATTGACTGATTTGACTAAGAAGGGTGCTGATGTTGCTGATTGGTCCCCTGCTGCTGTGGAGGCCTTTCGGGAGCTTAAGCGCCGCTTTTCTTCCGCCCCTGTGTTGCGTCAGCCTGATGTTGCTCTTCCTTTTCAGGTTGAGGTCGACGCTTCTGAAATCGGAGCTGGGGCGGTTTTGTCGCAGAGAAGTTCCGATTGCTCCGTGATGAGACCTTGTGCTTTTTTCTCGCGTAAATTTTCACCCGCCGAGCGGAATTATGATGTTGGGAATCGGGAGCTTTTGGCCATGAAGTGGGCTTTTGAGGAGTGGCGTCATTGGCTTGAGGGGGCTAGACATCAGGTGGTGGTATTGACTGACCACAAAAATCTAATTTATCTTGAGTCCGCCAGACGCCTGAATCCTAGACAGGCGCGCTGGTCGTTGTTTTTCTCTCGGTTTAATTTTGTGGTGTCCTACCTGCCGGGTTCTAAGAATGTTAAGGCGGATGCCCTTTCTAGGAGTTTTGAGCCTGACTCCCCTGGTAATTCTGAACCTACAGGTATCCTTAAGGATGGAGTGATATTGTCTGCCGTTTCTCCAGACCTGCGGCGGGCCTTGCAGGAGTTTCAGGCGGATAGACCTGATCGTTGCCCACCTGGTAGACTGTTTGTTCCTGATGATTGGACCAGTAAAGTCATTTCTGAGGTTCATTCTTCTGCGTTGGCAGGTCATCCTGGAATCTTTGGTACCAGGGATTTGGTGGCAAGGTCCTTCTGGTGGCCTTCCCTGTCTCGAGATGTGCGAGGCTTCGTGCAGTCTTGTGACGTTTGTGCTCGGGCCAAGCCTTGTTGTTCTCGGGCTAGTGGATTGTTGTTGCCCTTGCCTATCCCGAAGAGGCCCTGGACGCACATCTCGATGGATTTTATTTCGGATCTTCCTGTTTCTCAGAAGATGTCTGTCATCTGGGTGGTGTGTGATCGTTTCTCTAAGATGGTCCATTTGGTTCCCCTGCCTAAGTTGCCTTCTTCTTCCGAGTTGGTTCCTCTGTTTTTTCAAAATGTGGTCCGTTTGCATGGTATTCCGGAGAATATCGTTTCTGACAGAGGTACCCAATTCGTGTCTAGATTTTGGCGAGCATTCTGTGCTAGGATGGGCATAGATTTGTCTTTCTCGTCTGCTTTCCATCCTCAGACTAATGGCCAGACCGAGCGGACGAATCAGACCTTGGAGACATATTTGAGGTGTTTTGTGTCTGCAGATCAGGATGATTGGGTTGCTTTTTTGCCTTTAGCGGAGTTTGCCCTCAATAATCGGGCCAGTTCTGCCACCTTGGTGTCTCCCTTTTTCTGTAATTCGGGGTTTCATCCTCGATTTTCTTCTGGTCAGGTGGAATCTTCGGATTGTCCTGGAGTGGATGCTGTGGTGGAGAGGTTGCATCAGATTTGGGGGCAGGTGGTGGACAATTTGAAGTTGTCCCAGGAGAAGACTCAGCTTTTTGCCAACCGCCGGCGTCGGGTTGGTCCTCGGCTTTGTGTTGGGGACTTGGTGTGGTTGTCTTCTCGTTTTGTCCCTATGAGGGTTTCTTCTCCCAAGTTTAAGCCTCGGTTCATCGGCCCGTACAAGATATTGGAGATTCTTAACCCTGTGTCCTTCCGTTTGGACCTCCCTGCATCTTTTTCTATTCATAATGTTTTTCATCGGTCATTATTGCGCAGGTATGAGGTACCGGTTGTGCCTTCCGTTGAGCCTCCTGCTCTGGTGTTGGTTGAGGGCGAGTTGGAGTACATTGTGGAAAAAATCTTGGACTCCCGTGTTTCCAGACGGAAACTCCAGTATCTGGTCAAATGGAAGGGATACGGTCAGGAGGATAATTCTTGGGTGACTGCCTCTGATGTTCATGCCTCCGATTTGGTCCGTGCCTTTCATAGGGCTCATCCTGATCGCCCTGGTGGTTCTGGTGAGGGTTCGGTGCCCCCTCCTTGAGGGGGGGGTACTGTTGTGAAATTGGATTTTGGGCTCCCCCGGTGGCCACTGGTGGAATTGAACTGGTGTGCATCATCCTCTCTGTTCACCTGTTTCCATCAGGATGTGGGAGTCGCTATTTAGCCTTGCTCCTCTGTCACTTCCATGCCGGTCATCATTGTAATCAGAAGCCTTTCTGTGCATGTTCCTGCTGCTAGACAACTCCCAGCTAAGTTGGACTTAGTCCTTGTTTGTTTTTGCATTTTGTTCCAGTTCACAGCTGTAGTTTCGTTTCTGTGTCTGGAAAGCTCTTGTGATCTGAAATTGCCACTCTGATGTTATGAGTTAATACTAGAGTCTTAAAGTAATTTCAGGATGGTATTTTGATAGGGTTTTCAGCTGACCATGAAAGTGCCCTTTCTGTCTTCCTGCTATCTAGTAAGCGGACCTCAATTTTGCTAAACCTATTTTCATACTACGTTTGTCATTTCATCTAAAATCACCGCCAATATTTGTGGGGGCCTCTGTCTGCCTTTCGGGGAAATTTCTCTAGAGGTGAGCCAGGACTATATTTTCCTCTGCCAGGATTAGTTAGTCCTCCGGCCGGCGCTGGGCGTCTAGGGATAAAACGCAGGCTACGCTACCCGGCTACTGTTAGTTGTGCGGCAGGTTTAGTTCATGGTCAGTTTAGTTTCCATCCTTCCAAGAGCTAGTTCTTATGTTTGCTGGGCTATGTTCTCTTGCCATTGAGAACCATAACAGTGAACCCCACTATGTATTCCCCAGAGGGTGATCTTGTTTGGCACATTAAGGGACAGCTTTACATAAGGACGCTATCATTTCTACATTTCTGGTTTTCCCACTGGACACCATTCTTAGTCTTCCCATGGGAATTGTTCAGCTACGTAAAATATCACATGCTAATCTCTTGCTTCATGTTTAAGGAGAATCTGTGATGGGATTCTCCTTACGCCAGGAGATGCCCTGCATAAATGAATGATATAACAGAGCATTCTTTTGACATGCATCATGCTCTTACGGTGGTAAAAGTATGATGATGATGCTTGTTGGAAATGTCTGTAATGTTACCAGGCACTGCTGCAATTATAGATTACCAGCCGGCAGTTATCCACTGTCTGTGCCTGAGCTCAGCATGAAAGGAATGAGAACTATTAAGTCACCCTTGTTCTGATGGCCAGATATAGTATGTACATACTGTATATGTTGTTATCTCATGGCCCAGCCAACTGACAGTTATCTTATGTCCATGGCAAGCTGAAAGACTGTGGCTGTGCCTGTTTTGATAAGTAGCCCTTCTCCTCATTAGATGCATTTTTCTTCCTGTTACTAGGGAATAATACTTTGTGACAAGTGTTTTAAAATGACATCTTAACAATTATTTACCATATTACCTAGAAGGGAACCGGTACCATAGGTTCACATTGCGTTAATGTGTGCACGCTAACGGACAGCGTTGCACGGCGAAAATGTCACAATTAACGCCGTGCAACGGGTCCGTTAGTGCACCCATTGACAGCAATGTAAATTTCGCCTGTAGCGCATCGCTAGCGCGTGCCTTTTTCGGCTCGCGCTAGCGATGTGCCGTTCTTCTGTGGCGCGCCTCGGACGCTGCTTGCAGTATCCGCGGCGCACCCGAGGTCCGTTCCCCGCTCTCGCAGATCGGGGATCTGCTAGAGCGGGGACGTTAACGCGACCCCTAAACGCGGCCCCGAAAAAAACATTGCGTTAGCGCAATCCGCTAGCGCTAGCGCTAAACGGATTGCCCTAACGCAATGTGAACCTACTAGTCTAATGTAATCACTGCCAAGCTGACCTCTGTCACATAACAGCTTTCAGGCTTGCAAAACCAGATTGTAAGGCTGGTATTTACTGGTAACAGGAGTGATCGTGCCACTTAAGTATATGTTTTATTTCCAACATCCTATTGATGATCAACACACCTACAACTGGTGTCCTTAATGGAACTTGCAGCACAAAATGAAAACAAAATTGATTCAGATATTCCTATAAATGTCTAAGGTCTTTTATCCTCAGGGCTCATGTCCAATACTAATCCTCTAAACTGCAAGGCGCTTACTATGGAAAATGCAGTGTGGAAATGATTAGCAAGCAGCATTAGAGCCTTCTGTGATCTTACAGAACACCTTGGGGTGGGGCTGGGCTAAATCAGTGTATTTCTAAATTATCATCTTTTATCCTAGGTATCAACCACTGAGGACTCTCAATTCTAAATATTTTTCCATCTTTTATCCTGTCACTCATCTGGAGAGGACGTAGTTATGCATTGTCACATTTACACCGCAACACGTATTATCCTAATAGCTGTAATTTCATAGCAAATAGTGAAGTTTAAATAATAACCTGGTGGTTTGACTGGGCGATGGTTTGGTCGAATTTTGGCCAGTAGCCATCTCAGTCAGCTCGCTCATACACAGGAGCGCTCATTCAGCCAAGCGCTTCTGTGTTCTCTATGTTCTCTGGAAGAAAAGAAGGATCTGCAGTTCCAAACCAAAAATGCTGAACCCTTAAGTCCGCCGACAGTTAATTGTCCTGGACCCACATATACTATGAGACTGTTGGCCGAACCCATCAATCTAAGGTCTAAGGGAACTGGTCAAGTTGAAAATGGCCCACTGGACTTGTATATACAAACACCATGACTGTGCATGCAGAGATAGCTGTCAATCACTAGTAGGACTGCCCACTGGACTTGTACATACAATCACCATGACTGTGCATGCAGAGATAGCTTTCAATCTCTAGTAGGATCGCTCACTGGACTTGTACTGTACACACAAACACCAAGGATTTAAATGACTAAAATTCAACTTAGGCCAGGGTCACACTTCTGAGTGCAATGCGAGAAACTGAGTCTCTCGCATCAATATCCAGCACTGCCGCCAGCACTTGGGACCAGAGCATGCAGCTGCATGTATTTTTATGCAGCTGAACGCTCCAGTCCCCAGTGTATTGAGGTGAGTTTCTCGCATTGCATTCGCAAGTGTGACCCCGGCCTTATACTGAAACTTTTCCAGAAAACCTATATATCATTCTACTCAGCTATTCTACTCAGTTTCTCCTTCTCTACATCATGCTGTCCATAGATCAGACTTCATAATCTATGCTCACATGGAGTGTTTTTAGTGTTCTAATGGGATAGGTTTTTCAATCCGAAACCTCTTCAGGATATAGTCCTAATTTGGGGAGCTTTTTGAGGTTTTTGTTTGCCTCAAGCAGTTTTGAAGAGATTTTTTTCCCTCAAGTGTTTTTTGTAGCCTATTGATTTGACAGTGATTAGCATTTAGTGTATTTGATCAAAATCTGAAAGAAGTGACATGCTTTCTCTTTTTTTCCAACAAGCAGCTTTCAAAACCTCTTCATAAAAACAAAACACATGTGAACAGCATTGTCAATTTACCATAGAGATGAATAGGAAGCATTTTTTAAGCATTTTTGAGGACGATTTTGTAGCAGGTCTACATAAACTCTAAACCAATCATTGGGCTTTTTGCACGTACAGTATTTGTGGCGATTTTTCTAGCATGCTTTTTTTCCTGGTCTTTTTTAACAGACAAATATTTTTTTCAGAATTTTTTTTTAGAGAAGCCAAAAAACTAATATAAAAGCTCACCCAGAGAATTTTGCTTTTAGAAAATTAAAAAGATAAATACATAAAAAACGCAGCATTTGTTATTTTCCAACTGAGATACTTAGTTTTTGACACAAAAAATATGGCACAAAGAAGGCAGGATGTGAAATAAACCTAGTTTATGGGAATGCTCACCCTTGCGTCTAAATAATTGCTCCCATTCTCATCCAGGAGAGCGGGACGATTTTTTCTCACCTGTCATTTGTGTGCTGTCCGTGTACAATCCATTTTTTTACCCAGCAGCTATTAATCATTTACAGGACCATTTACGGTTTCCTAGCTACAGAACTGTAATGTATCCGTAATAATCAGATGCCATAGTGATGACCACATGGCATGTGATTTTTTTTCTCACACACATCAGGTTTCAGAGTTATATCGCAGCCTGCTTTTATTTTTTTCTGATGCCGAAAACAACTGAGAAAAAAATGTGCAGAACTGCACTGCCTCACTAAATAACATTGGTCCGAGTGTAACACAATGTTTTATCGGATTGCACTCGTCCAATTTATACACTAGTGTGAACATGCCCTTAAAGGGATTGTCCCACAAAGTTAATTTTAATCAATAGATTTTGAAATAATAATAATTTCTACAATTGGATGTGTTGGAAAAAAATTTCTGTGCTGATATAACAGGAACATGGTTGGATATACTACAGCTCCTGAGCAGGGGATGAAGTAAAAAAGTATACAGGTAGGACAGCCGGGATCACAGATAATTATTTCTTTGAGTTAAAACATTTTTTAAAAACAGGCAAGGAATTGCTTTACCTCACAAAAAGAATCAGCTGTGATCCCGTGCTGTAATGTCTGTATACTCTCTTTTGCTTCCTCCTCTGCCCAGGAGATGTGGTATGATCAGACCTGCTGGACCACACCTGTCACGGGGAGACTAGGTGAGTGAGAGCTAAAAACCCGGGCCCCTGCAGTTTCCCTCAGGCTAGGGAAAACCTGACTGACCCTCTACCTGGAGTTTACACTGATGGTGTGCATGTCCAGGCCTCGAACCTCACCCTGACTCCTGTATTAACCCTAGGCTGATACCTCCGCCCTCCACCCAGTGAAGAGGTAATATTGCTATACCCACAGTTAGCACAGACAAGGATAAAGGAAAATATACACCACGCCGCAGTCACTCAGGAATACACTATAAATGTGCAGGGCAAAATAAATACAAATATAGGAAGGAGTAAATAAGACAGAGGAAAATACACCACCAGCAACGAATCTCCAACAACCAGCTCTCCTCTCCAGACCGAGATAACAACGCACAAGACAGAAGCTATAATCGGTGACGCCCAATGAACAGGAGAACTATTTAAAGGCCATGGGAATGGCCCAGCTTCCAATCTGAGGATTAGGTAAATTAACCCCGGAACAGCTAGATAAAATCTAGCAGACGCCAATGAGCAAATAGTGGTCAAAAGCGAATTACCGCTGTCTGTCGGACGACCTGGTCTGAACAGCGTACGACATGACAACACCTTGCACCTTGCATATACATGCCCTGGTGTGGCTCCCCTGCTGAGTCCTACATGATGAAATGCGTCGGGACCTATGGGAAGGACTTCCACTGGATACTGAATAAGAAACACTGTGGTATAACCAACTCCCTTACACCTGGTGAGAATGTTCCTCTTGCTACTACTCTGACCGCAAACAATTATGGGTCTTTTTTTGGTAGTTTGATGCATTTATTTTGGCTGCATGTATTATGGAGTGAAGGGACACCAGTTCATTAATCATTCCGGATGCCCTCTGATTATGTACATGTGGTCTCCTGTGGTATGAGGACCGTATTGCTTTGATGTTTGATTTTCTTGCTGTACCCTCAGTCTGGACCTTCAAAAGTATGGCATTGACAAAAGGTTTGATACTAGTAGCTGGAGAACCAGTATAACCATTAAATGTAAGCTTTGTGTTTCAGAGGACTACTAGGATTCCACTGTACCCACAGTTTGGTCCTTCTTTATTTGGACCCATTGGGACAATGTCAGTAAGCCCTACTGCATTCTATTGGCAATTGAACCTCTGATATTTGGGTTAAACCCACACATTGATTTTCTGTCATTTGCTTGCGTCCATTTTGCACATCACTCACTTGCACTTAAGCACTTTTTATAAGTCATGAGGTGACTTTTTTATTGCTTAATGAATTAAAAGTTATGTTTTACCCATTTGCTTAACTATTTCAGAATTATATAAATATTTAAATATTTCTGAAAAAACATCACATAAAAAACAGCCGTATTTAGGAACACCAGGTCACTATACTAAAGCACTAGAAGATTCAGCCGGCCTCCATGACAAAGGCAGAGGAAGCACAGGTGCAAAATAGTGCAGAACAACCACTCATACGTCTGCCATCCATGGAGGGGGTGGTTGGGTAGTATTATAAATATACACGGATAAGGCTTGTATTGAGCACCAATCACACAGATCTAGAGCACAGTGTCTGGCTTACATCCTATAGATCACGCTCATATTAGGTGGATTGCGCAGCACTATATAAGTGCACTCCGCAGGGACATGAATCCCAAGTTACCCCAGGCAACGCCAAAGGGCCCAGCTGCACCCTGCAGAAGATGAAAAAATGTACCACAAAAAAATGAAAAAGATGTAATAAATGAGGCGTTGGTTTATAGTTTGGTCAAAATATGCAAGCTCCCAACCCACGTCAAGGGTCCTCATTGTCTTGTGTGTTCCTACACCAAAATTATAAGTTAAAAAGATAGAAAAAGAATATAAAGTCTTTAAAAATCACATAAAAAGGCAGCTGTATTGACCAATACCTGGTCACAATACTAATGCATTACAGGATACAGTTGGCACCCAAGATAAAGGAGAAGCAGAACAGGTGGAACTTGGTGGAACTTGTGGTGCCTGTCTATGTGAGGTACACTTAGATAGCACTGGCCAGCCTGCCTGATATAATAGTATGGGCATCAGTTATAGGTTGTGAGCCAGACACTGTGCTCTACATCTGTGTGACTGGCACCCTATACAAGCCTTATCCGTGTGCATTTATAATACCAGGCATCCACCCCCTTCGTGAATGGTAGGTTGTGAGTGGTTGTTCCTCAGTATTTTGCACTTGTGCTGCCTTCAACTTTATAATGTGGATCTGTTAAGTCCTGAAGTACTTTCATTTTGTGACGTGGTATTGGTAAATATGGTTTCTTTTTCTCTATGATGTTTTTTGAATTTCATGTCCTTTTCCGTTAGTTGCTTATAAATGTTTCTGCTATGTTCAGGGTGGCAGATGCATTGAAACTGATAAAAATGTGGTTCTGGGTGTAACCATATTAAGGGAGGCGTTCATGGCTATACTAGTTAATCTGGCACATTTGACTAGGTTGACCGTCACAGGCTTCCCAAATAGTTTCCAACAGATAATGGAGGGGAAAGGATTGGGCAGTTTAAGCTAAAACTCCCAATCCATTCATTTCGAGGTCTCCACGTGTCTGGCAGTAGATTGCTCTACTGTCCCCTATTGAAAACACTTGATTGGTTAGCTGAGCCCAGCATATACATGTATGGAGAAGTCAGGAAATATAGTGGGAGCCAAAACAAGCTTTCTGCTGAAAATCTAATTTGTATAAACATAGGAAAATTTAGGTAGCGGAAAAAATAGCAAAAGCCAACCTTCTAATTTAGATTATTAGACACTAACAAAAGTCATTCACACTTCTGTGTATTATCCATAGTCTCTCATTCTTTTAAGCCCAACTCCAAGACTTATCAACAGAATCACTGGAATATATTTGTTATTAGTTCAGGTTACAAGACCTCCAGTTGGAGCAAGACTTGCATTCATAATGCAGAAGGGAAAATAATACAGCTTTATAGTCATCTGAATTAGCCTTTAATGCAACTTTTGTGGCTTATGTTTGTAGTTGATACAAAAGGTATGTGCATTATATAATGTAAATATATACAGTATGTTCCCATAAGTCCAAATTGGGCAGGTTATATCTATATAACTATATTTTTAGGACAATACATCTATTTGTTGTATACTTTATATGAGTGAAGATCACTCTTATTCTGGATGCCATTCCTGTAATTTCTTACTGTAAAAATAAGTCTATAAAAACATGCAATAAGTGATTAGCATAGTTCTAAGGTCAGTTAGGTTGTAGCAGCTTGTAACAAGTGATTTACTTAATGACAGCAGACAATATGGGTAAAGGTGAGCTAGATCATGTGCCGGTAGGTTATCGGCTCCAGTTTCATCTTGCGCCACTCCTTGCTCCTGATTCTCTGACCGCTCCTTATAACCCCTCCCTATCTCATCTCCATTATAGTATTATCTGTAATTGTGACCATTTGAAATGAATTTCCATGGACACTTTTCAGCTAAGCAGGTGCATCCAAACAAATTATATGTAGGCGTCAGAGTTTACATCACAAAGCATGGAATCCCTTTCTTCAGTTTCCTCCTGCTGTCTTAAACATACGGTCTGCATAAAAGGCTTCTGACTAAAATATCCAAAGTATATGTCTGTGGTAGGACATAAAAAGCAACTCCTGGAGTGAGGAATGATGTAGATGAATAAACTTCTTAACATGTCAATGAACTAGTATTTTACTAAGAAATGATAATTACTAGCATTACTAATAACCATCACTACTAACATTAGTAACATGAGCTCTGAGGGTTTAAGTTAAAACTCCACAAATGGATATGAATAAAAGTTAAAGTTTATTTACTATGTCCTCCTAATACACCAGTGTATTTAAAGCCCGGTAGTCATTAGATGTCAGCACATTCCAGATAAGCAGAACAAAACAAGAGCAACGGGGAGCCTAAAAGTGGAACCCTCAACTTTTTTGTATGATGCTACCCATAAATACTAACATTAGGGTTGGACGGAGCCCCATCAACCTACATTCCTCTAATGCCCAATCTGAAGACAACTGTGTATATATTTAGCAATTGAAATGCAATTGCCACCTGACAGAGCCAACATTCCCACCATGAGTATTTGGTGAGGTTCTGATGTTTCAGATTTTTTTTCAGAATTTCTTCACCTTTTAGGTAAACTAAGTTATTTGCATTTCTTTGTACATATGTTTTATTGCAGTTTTAACGCTGTGGTTTTTGTCTCTGTTTGGTATCTAACATTTAAATAAAGCTCTTTTGTTTTTGGTATTTGGCTTTGTCAAAACTTTATTGATACAGTCATGTGCAGATGAGTTTGGTCCTTGAGCATTGATCCTGGGACAATGTTTACATAATAAAGACCTTGGATAGTTCCTTTTCAAATTTTGGATTCCCTAGGGATAAGCTGACTGCTGGGATCCCTCGGAGATGTTTTTGTTCCCTGGAGAATTAAAGTGTAAAATCCAAAGTATCAGGAGATTCCTTCTATCAGCCCTAGTTGCCTTAAATAAGTCTTCTATAAAAGGGCTACACCAGGCAAACCCTTTATATTAGAAAGTTAGGACACATTACAGCCTATATTTTCTGTGGGTATAAAGGCTTTCCCTTGAAAATTTGTTAATAAAAAGACACATCAACTCTCTTGACATGGACATTTCAATAAATATCTATATTCCCTATGAGATAACAATGTTAAATCTTTTTTTTCTTAACCCCGTATTGCGCTATTTCTTTGATATTTCTCCTGGAAATGTAAGAATGTGTTAATAACTAAAAAAAATAGGACCCTCACACCTTTATTATTCAATTAAAGTTTTAGTGCACAAATATGCTATATGGCCAATATTAATACATATACAAACACGATGCGTCAGCACACTGTGATTAATGAACACATGAACTCCACTAATGCCGTAAACATTAAAAATGTAAGGTACTTAGTGTTTTTTATCAAAGAGCACACCAAACAACGTCAACGTGTACCTAAATCTGGATGGACACTATCATTTTTGCTCTATCTATCCATGTGCCAAACCAGGCCTCATCTGAATGGAGTTTATTTATTCATTAACCGCACTACTGTGTGATGCATAGTGTAAATATACTGTGAGGGCTGGGCATTTGTCTGAGGGATTTGCCTACTCAGACCACCAGGTGTATTCAGCTTCGCCTGGAGCTGCCATTTGGAGACTTGCTGACTCCAAGCCACAACACACACTGTCTTTCAAGTCAAGCTATTTAAGCCAGACCATGTGATGATCACATGACCGTGAGATCATCCCAGGTCCTGTCAGTACACCTGCCGGTGTCGGCTCTGCAGGTGGAGATATGATGGACACCTTCCCACCCACTCTATAGGTGTCCACCTATAACCAGCCCATGTCTGCAACTTTAATTTAACCCTCCCAACACGTAGTTTGCTGAAGGAAAATATCCTGGTTTCACATCACTGATGCCATTATGCGCAGTGACACATATTTCCCCTCATACACTGTACCAGTGACCCTGTCACAATACATTGATAACTAAGTCTTAATCTGGCCAGGCACATGCAATAGCTGTTAGAAGACGCCTGACTCCTAAATATAATGATAATCTTTATATAGCGCTAACATATTCCACAGCGCTTTACAGGTTGCACACATTATCATTGCTGTCCCCGTTGGGGCTCACAATCTAAATTCCCTATCAGTATGTCTTTGGAATGTGGGAGGAAACCAGAGCACCCGGAGGAAACCCACGCAAACACAGAGAGAACATACAAACTCTTTGCAGATGTTGTCCTTAGTGGGGCTTGAACCCAGGACTCCAGCGCTGCAAGGCTGCTGTGCTATCCACTGCGCCACCGGTAAATATACCTGAGCACTTGGACCACGCACATGCAATCTTTCTGGGCACTGCGCCACCCTGCCTGAGAAACGGGCAGAGTCCTCTGAAACAGTTCATGTGTGTGTGTACTTGCGTCCACACTCATACCAGGTCTCAGTGGGGACATTTGTGGACTTTCTTTCTATAGCACTTTAACTCCTTTACAGCTGCCGATACTCCTTTTAATGACGGTCAATAAAGGGTCTTATTCCTCAGCGCTGCTTTTTAACAGCGCTGAGAAATAAATGTATAGCCCCCCCCCCAAGCGGGGGAGGGACAGCTACAAGTGCTTCTCACTAAATTAGCATATCATCAAAAAGTTAATTTATTTCAGTTCTTGAATATAAAAAGTGAAACTCATATTATATAGAGTCATTACAAACAGAGTGATCTATTTTAAGTGTTTATTTCTGTTAATGTTGATGAAAAAAAGTCATTATCTCAATAAATTAGAATACTTTATAACTAGTGTTGAGCATTCCGATACCGCAAGTATCGGGTATCGGCCGATATTCGCGGTATCGTAATTCCGATACCGAGTTCCGATACTTTCAGTATATCGGATACCAGAATCGGAAGTTCGCATAATTCAAAGAGCCAGAATACAGCCAATGAAGAATCATTAGAAGTGTGGGCACATCCTGTTCTGCATGTTAGGCATGTAACTACTGGCATAGCTGTGATTGGCTGCTGAAATGATGTCATGATGCACTATAAAAGTCGCCGCCATTTTGGGTTCACTCTGCTGTGAATTCAGTTAGGAACAGGGCGCTGTGTTCTGACTGAGGGCCAGTTTAGAGATAGCGATTATTTGCTTAATTGTGCTTTACCCAGGCTACTGTAGCAACCGCTGTGTGAGAACCTTGTTTTTGCCTTGCAGCGCTGTTCACGGCTGTCTGCAAGGTGTCTGTGTGAGTGCAGCTCACTCTGTAGTCTGTTCTGCTGCCACCGCTGGTTGTAGTCAGCTCAGGGTGCATCACTGCCTCATACTGTTCCATTGTCCTTTTTTCAATTAGTGCAACCTGCTGCACATTTTTTCAAATTTATCCTATTAGAGGCTTTCCATCCGTATCCTGCTAGATTGTGGAAAAACACTATATAGGATTACATAGAGGAGCTTTTTGTGGCCTTGCAGCACCGTTCACGGCTGTCTACATGGTCTCTGTGTCTCTGTATGCCTTTAATGTCTCCTCCGCCTCCAATACATCCTACATTATTCTTAGTTGTTTTCCTTCATGTAGAATTAACCTACAAGGAAAGAAAGGGTTTATTTTAATTCCGATATTTTTGTCCCATTGACTTGTATTGGTATCGGGTATCGGTATCGGCGATATCCGATATTTTTTGAATATCGGCCGATCCAATCCGATACCGATACTTCTGGATATCAGAAGGTATCGCTCAACACTATTTATAACACCAGCTTGAAAAATGATTTTAAAATCCAAAATGTTGGCCTACTGAAATGTATGTTCAGTAAATGTACTCAATACTTGGTCAGGGCTCCTTTTGCATCAATTACTGCATCATTGTAGCGTGGAATGGAGGAGATCAGCCTGTGGCACTGCTGAGGTGTTATGGAAGCACAGGTTGCTTTGATAGCAGCCTTCAGCTCATCTGCATTGTTGGGGATTCATGTCTCTCATCTTCCTCTTGAGAATACTCCAGAGATTCTCTATGAGGTACAGATCAGGCGAGTTTGCTGGCCAATTGCTGGCTCTTGATGCAATGACTCCAGAAGCAGCCCACTCCTTGTGAATCTCCCCCAAATTTTTGAATGGCCTTTTCTTAACAATCCTTTCAAGGCTGCAATTATCCCCGTTGCTTGTGCACCTTTTTCTACTACGCTTTTTCCTCCCACTCAACTTTCCATTAATATGCTTGGATACAGCTGCAACACCCCAGGTAATCGGTTGTTGCAGTGATGTTGCCTTCCGTTCGGGGAGGGTGATGTCACGCTTGGAGGCAAGGGAGATTCTTTCTATCAAGTAAGACACTCACATTCAACACATCTGAATCTAGGTCAGGAGGGGGAGCTCAGGACCCGGATTGAGGGGAGCTTCCTTAGACTTTATGTATCCTGGTCTGGAGGAGGAGTCAGCAAGTTGTAGAGAGTTGTAGAGGAGTGAGGAGAGGAGAAGGATGTCTGGAGCAGACGTGAGGAGTTGAATAGTGGAGGAGCTTAGAGGGAAGAAGCATAGAGGAGGAAGAGGCACAGGAGGGGAATAGCGGAAGGACACCCCAGGAGTCAGAGCGCAGAAACCGGGTACCGGGAGCCCGAGGTCATGTTGGTCTCCAGGACGCGTGACAGAACCGGAGGGCATAGGACTATATGTCAATTGCCGGCATCAAGTCTGAGGTGATGCAGTGACCTGAGGGCCCGGGTCATGGTAGAGACCCTATAAACAGGCTCGCACTGCCTATCGTACAGACATCTGTCTTAGGACAGGAGAGAGGGGACTTTGCAACCAAGCTTTAAGCGGCAGGGACCTCGCCAACTAAAGTAGCGCAAGTAGGAAAGGCTTATGGACCTCACCTGGGAGAGGGATCTCCTATTGCCTCCAAGCCGGCCGGACTACAGTTGCCCTGCACTTGGTACCCTGGACTGAGGACTGCTATCACCAGCAAACCAGGCAAAGACTGCAAACCTATGTCCTCATTGTTTGACATACCATCCACCACACTTTCGGTGCCCTACACCTGGGAAGCCCTGGGGACCCCGCTTCACCTGTGGAAAGCGTCACCATCTTTCTGCATACCATCACCACAGAAGACCCCTTTAAGCAGTGTCGGTCTCTACTGACCGAGAACCACAGGTGGCAGTGTAATAGAGTGCAGGGTTAAGTATGTCACCACGGAACAGACAGACCAACTGTTGAGGGGAATTTATTAACAGGAGTAAGATTCTCCTCGCAGGGAGTAAACAGGGGGTTAATCGAGATAAATCAAACAGTAAACAGTTAAGCGGAATCAAAAGGGTTAACAAGTGTTCTTGTAACTTATCAGTCCAGGGAGGTCCTGACTGGAGGGTCCTAATTCCAACGTGGGTACAGTCACCAGCAACGCTTGAGATCCGGAAGTCTCTCCTCTGTCTCCTGGGAACTGGAGACTCCGGGGTTAAGTCTTTTGCAGTCTTTTCTTCCAGTGAAGCTGAAAGCAGGAAGTAACACAGCCTCTCTGCTGTGAGTCTCTGCATATCAGGCTGGCAGGCTTTCTGCAGTAGCAATGCTACACACACACTGAGCAGTTTACTTGTCACACTCAGGGGTCCTGGCTTGTCACTGCGGTCACCGGGGCTGTGCGCTCAGGTCACTGTCAGGGGATACGTCTTCTCTGATTTTGGAGGCTTCCAAGTCCACACTCTCACATCCAACCTCCACTACGGCTGGTATCTCAGCCTCAGTGCCCTCACGGGGAGCACTCTCTTTCGGGGAGTGCGGCGCTGCAGCCTGCTCTCTGTCTGGCGCGCTGTCCCCTCTGTCTCCCACACTCTGCTCTCCCGCTCTTTTCTGACCACACCCCCTCTCTTCCTCTCTGCCCCCAGCAGTCACATGGTCCCTTCTGTCCAGGGCAGAAAGTCTTCCCCCCGACAACCCAGCTGTCTGACTAAGTGGTTCCAGGTAAGGAGCAGGGAGAGCAACTTCCTTACAGTGTCACAAGCAATAGACTTTATTCACAATATCCCTTAAAGACCTTTCCCCTTTAATTGGGCGCCCAGGGCCACGGACCGGGTCGCAGCCACCGTGACATCTCTTTTAAGACCGGACCCGGTGCCAAGTACCCCATGGCCCTAGTAGGGCATTCCACAGCACTCTGTGAACAGCCAGCAGCTTTAGCAATGACCTTTTGTGGCTTATCCTCCTTGTGGAGTGTGTCATTGACTGCCTTCTAGACATTTGTCAAGTCAGCAGTCTTCCCCATGATTGTGGAACCTACTGAAACAGGCTAAGGGGCTTTTTTAAATGCTTAGGAAGCCTTTGCAGATGTTTTAATGACTTTTGGGTTTTCATTGGTTGTAAGCCATAATCATCAACATTAACAGAAGTAAACACTTGAAATAGATCACTCTGTTTGTGTCTATATAATATATGAATTTCACTTTTTGTATTGAAGAACGAAAATAAATTAACTTTGTGAAAAACACCTGTATGTTGCTGAAATATATCAATATTTTTTTTATAAAACATTATAAATGTGATAGCAGCAAAACAAAAAAAACTATATACTATAAATCTGCTATCGCTGTAATCACACCAACATGAAGAATAAAGCTGTCTTATTACTTGTAATGCACAGTGAACCACACAAGAATAAAAATAAGAACTATTCTTGTACTACTGGAGTCTCTGTGTAAATCCCAAAAATCGCGTAGGCTTTGTCAAAAATTCCCTCTTTTTGACAAAGCCTACGCGAAACGCACGTCAGGGGGTTGATCGGATTCCCTGGTATATGACTACACTCACCATGGATAAGATACTTTATAACTAGTGTTGAGCATTCCGATAACGCAAGTATCGGGTATCGGCCCATATTTGCTGTATCGGAATTGCGATACTGAGATCCGATACTTTTGTGATATCGGGAATCGGTATCGGGATCATTATTAATGTGTAAAATAAAGAATAAAAATAAAAAATATTGATATACTCACCTCTCCGACGCAGCCTGGACCTTACCGATGTAACCGGCAGCTTCCGTTCCTAAGAATGAGCGCTTGAAAGACCTTAGATGACGTCGCGGCCTGTGATTGGTCACGTGAGCGGTCACGTGACCGCCACGCGACCAATCACAAGCCGCGACGTCATCTAAGGTCTTTCAAGCGCTCATTCTTAGGAACGGAAGCTGCCGGTTACATCGGTAAGGTCCAGGCTGCGTCGGAGAGGTGAGTATATCAATATTTTTTATTTTTATTCTTTATTTTACACATTAATATGGATCCCAGGGCCTGAAGGAGAGTTTCCTCTCCTTCAGACCCTGGGAACCATACAGGATACCTTCCGATACTTGGTGTCCCATTGACTTGTATTGGTATCGGGTATCGGTATCGGCGATATCCGATACTTTTCGGGTATCGGCCGATACTATCCGATACCGATACTTTCAAGTATCGGACGGTATCGCTCAACACTATTTATAACTAGATTTACCGCTATTGTTTTCTTTTCCCTATATGGGCAGTGGTCACTGTGACAAGCCCTTGGGTTAAGTATCTATTTACGGGCATCTAATGGTTGAATTCACACTGAGGTCATGTGTATACTATGTGGATTGGGTGTCAGATAGTTAATATTACATATAGCGGATTTTACTAGTGCCATGGTTTTGGTCTATATAAATACACTGGTTATACCAGGGATTTACTCAGTTCTAAACTAGGGTCTTCATCTTTGTTACACTTTCTGTGTTATTTTGCGATTTAATTGTGTCAACTTATTTATAATAAAATTTACTATTTTTAAACTGAAATGTTTTCTTGTGTATGGAACTCCATTTTTTCATGCGTTTGAAGGCCTCCTAAATGTGTTGGAAGCAAGACCACATTAATCCCACTTTACTTTTTTATATTCGCTGTGCCATTACTGCCTCCTAAATGTATTTAAAGCGGGACCATATTGAATGCAAACTGTACCTGTAGCGTGTTGTGATCCGCTTTTTGGCTCCCCTGGTGGTGGCTGGTGGTACTGGAGACTTGTGTGTGCTTTTCTGCCTCAGCTCACCTGCTTCCATCAGTTTTGGGAGTTCCCTATTTAGCCTTGCTCTCCAGTCACTTCCTTGCCGGTCATCATTGTAACCTGAGTCTTTCAGTTGCATGTTCCTGCTACTAGTCTGCTGATCAGCTAAGTGGACTCTTGTCCTTATTGTTTTGTTTTTCTTGTCCAGTTTACAGTTTTGTCATTTCCTGTTACTGGAAGCTCTTGTGGACTGAAATTGCCACTCCTGTGTCATGAGTTGACACAGGAGTCTTAAAGTAATTTCAGGATGGGTTTTTGAAAGGGTTTTTCAGCTGACCGTGAAGTCCTCTTTTGTATCCTTCCTCTATCTAGTAAGTGGACCTCGCTTTGCTAAATCTACCTTCATACTGTGTATGTCTTTTCCTCTGAACTCACCGTCAATATACGTGGGGGCTACTATCATCTTTGGGGATTTCTCTAGAGGTAAGCCAGGTCTGTTCCTTCCTCTTCCAGGCGTAGTTAGTTCTCCGGCTGGCGCATGGCATCTAGGCAGCCGTAGGAATGCTTCCTGGCTACTGTTAGTTGTGTGGTAGATTTAGGTCACGGTCAGCTTCAGTTTCCATCACCCGAGAGCTAGTCTGTTATTTTTGTGTTTCTGATGTTCCCATGCCATTGGGGAATCATGACAGTATGACCGGCCAACAAAGTGTTAATTGTTTGGGCTGAAGCTGGAGAAAAAGAAGTGTTGAAGGAATTTTTTTTTTTTTTCTTTCTTTCCCTCAGAGTTTTGCTGCCTAGTCCTTAATTGCTGTCTAGCTGCTTCTTACCTCCTCTTAACCCTTGAATGGCTCTGACCTTAGCTGTTTAACATGGATGTCCAGAGTTTGGCTGCAGGTTTAAATAATCTTGCTATGAAGGTTCAGAATTTACAAGATTATGTTATACATACTCCTATTTCTGAACCTAAGATTCCTACACCAGAGGTATTTTCCGGAGATAGATCTCGGTTTCTGAATTTCAAATGTAATTGTAAATTATTCCTTTCTCTCAGACCTCACTCCTCTGGAGATCCTGTTCAGCAGGTTAAGATTGTGATTTCTTTGCTGCGAGGTGACCCTCAAAATTGGGCATTTTCATTGACACCAGGGGATCCTGCGTTGCTCAATGTGGATGCGTTTTTTCTGGCTTTAGGGTTGCTGTATGAGGAACCTAATTTGGAGATTCAAGCTGAAAAAGCTTTAATAGCCCTGTCTCAAGGGCAAGATGAAGCTGAGATATACTGCCAAAAATTTCGTAAATGGTCTGTGCTTACTCAGTGGAATGAGTGTGCCCTAGCGGCAAATTTCAGAGAGGGCCTTTCTGATGCCGTTAAGGATGTCATGGTGGGGTTTCCTACGCCCACAGGTCTGAATGAGTCCATGACAATGGCGATTCAGATTGATCGGCGTTTGCGGGAGCGCAAACCCGTGCACCATTTGGCGGTATCTTCTGAAGGGACGCCAGAGAAAATGCAATGTGACAGAATTCTGTCAAGAAGCGAGCGGCAGAATTATAGGCGCAAAAATGGCTTGTGCTTCTACTGTGGTGATTCCGCGCATGTTATATCAGCATGCTCTAAACGTACTAGGAAGGTTGACAAGTCTGTTTCTATTGGCACTTTACAGTCTAAATTTCTTCTGTCTGTAACTCTGATTTGTTCATTATCAGTTATTACCGTGGATGCCTATGTGGACTCTGGCGCCGCTCTGAGTCTCATGGATTGGTCCTTCGCCAGGTGCTGTGGGTTTGATTTGGAGCCTCTGGAAGTCCCTATACCTCTGAAGGGTATTGATTCTTCACCTCTGGCTTGTAATAGACCACAGTTCTGGACGCAAGTGACTATGCGTATGACTCCAGACCATCAGGAGATGATTCGCTTCCTCGTGTTGTATAATTTACATGATGTTTTAGTGCTTGGATTACCATGGTTAAAATCTCATAACCCAGTACTGGACTGGAAAACTATGTCTGTATTAAGCTGGGGATGTCGGGGGGCTCATGGGGACATACCTTTGGTTCCTATCTCGTCATCTATTCCCTCTGAGATTCCTGCATTTTTGTCGGATTTTGGGGATATTTTTGAAGAGCCTAAAATTGGTTCTCTCCCTCCCCACAGAGAGTGTGATTGCGCCATAGATCTGATTCCAGGCAGTAAATTTCCAAAGGGTCGTTTGTTTAACCTATCTGTACCTGAGCATGCTGCCATGCGAGAATATGTTAAGGAGTCCCTGGAAAAGGGACATATTCGTCCTTCTTCATCACCTTTAGGAGCTGGGTTTTTCTTTGTCTCTAAAAAGGATGGCTCGCTGAGGCCTTGTATTGATTATCGACTCCTGAATAAAATTACTGTCAAATATCAGTATCCGTTGCCGCTGCTTACTGATTTGTTTGCTCGCATAAGGGGGGCTAAGTGGTTCTCCAAGATTGATCTCCGTGGGGCGTATAATTTGGTGCGAATTAAGCAAGGGGATGAGTGGAAAACCGCATTTAATACGCCTGAGGGCCACTTTGAGTATTTAGTAATGCCTTTCGGCCTTTCTAATGCGCCTTCAGTTTTTCAGTCCTTTATGCATGATATTTTCCATGAATATCTGGATAAATTTATGATTGTGTATTTGGACGATATTTTGATTTTTTCTGAGGACTGGGAGTCTCATGTTCAGCAGGTCAGGAGGGTTTTTCAGGTCTTGCGGGAGAATTCTCTGTGTGTAAAGGGTTCTAAGTGTGTTTTTGGGGTTCAAAAGATTTCCTTTTTGGGGTACATTTTTTCCCCTTCTTCTGTTGAGATGGACCCTGTCAAGGTTCGGGCTATTTGTGACTGGACGCAGCCTACTTCTCTAAAGGGTCTTCAGAAGTTCTTGGGCTTTGCTAATTTTTATCGTCGATTTATAACAGGTTTTTCTGGTGTTGCTAAGCCTCTTACGGATTTGACTAAGAAGGGTGCTGATGTTGCCAATTGGTCCTCTGCCGCTGTGGAGGCCTTTCGGGAACTTAAGCGCCGCTTTTCGTCTGCCCCTGTGTTGCGCCAGCCCGATGTCTCTCTCCCCTTTCAGGTTGAGGTCGATGCTTCCGAGATCGGAGCGGGGGCGGTTTTGTCGCAGAAAAGTTCCGATTGCTCAGTGATGAGACCTTGTGCGTTCTTTTCTCGAAAATTTTCTGCCGCCGAAAGAAATTATGATGTCGGTAATCGGGAGCTTTTGGCCATGAAGTGGGCATTTGAGGAGTGGCGTCATTGGCTTGAGGGTGCTAGACATCAGGTGGTGGTTTTGACTGATCACAAGAATCTGATTTATCTTGAGTCTGCCAGGCGCCTGAATCCTAGACAGGCGCGCTGGTCGTTGTTTTTCTCTCGGTTTAATTTTGTGGTCTCATATCTACCAGGTTCTAAGAATGTGAAGGCGGATGCCCTTTCTAGGAGTTTTGAGCCTGATTCCCCTGGTGATTCGGAACCTACAGGTATCCTTAAGGATGGGGTGATATTATCCGCTATTTCCCCAGATCTGCGACGTGCTTTGCAAGAGTTTCAGGCGGATAGACCTGATCGCTGTCCACCTGGTAGACTGTTTGTTCCTGATGATTGGACCAGTAGAGTCATCTCGGAGGTTCATTCTTCTACGCTGGTGGGTCATCCTGGAATTTTTGGTACCAGGGATTTGGTGGCTAGATCCTTCTGGTGGCCATCTCTGTCTCGTGATGTGCGTGTTTTTGTGCAGTCTTGTGATGTGTGTGCTCGGGCCAAGCCTTGTTGTTCTAGGGCTAGCGGGTTGTTGTTGCCCTTGCCTATTCCGAAGAGGCCTTGGACGCACATCTCGATGGACTTTATTTCTGATCTTCCTGTCTCTCAGAGGATGTCTGTTATCTGGGTGGTGTGTGACCGTTTTTCTAAGATGGTTCATTTGGTGCCATTACCGAAGTTGCCTTCCTCGTCTGAGTTGGTTCCTTTGTTTTTTCAAAATGTGGTTCGCTTGCATGGTATTCCTGAAAATATCGTTTCTGATAGGGGTACCCAGTTCATTTCTAGATTTTGGCGGGCATTCTGTGCCAGGTTGGGCATTGATTTGTCTTTTTCGTCTGCCTTCCATCCTCAGACTAATGGCCAGACGGAGCGAACTAATCAAACTTTGGAGACGTATTTGAGGTGTTTTGTGTCTGCGGATCAGGATGATTGGGTTGCCTTTTTGCCGTTGGCGGAGTTTGCTCTTAATAATCGGGCCAGTTCTGCCACTTTGGTTTCCCCTTTCTTTTGCAATTCGGGGTTTCATCCCCGTTTTTCTTCTGGTCAGGTGGAGTCTTCGGATTGTCCTGGAGTAGATGCTGTGGTGGATCGGTTGTATCGGATTTGGGAACAAGTGGTGGACAATTTGAATTTGTCCCAGGAGAGGACTCAGCGGTTTGCTAACCGCCAGCGTCGGGTTGGTCCTCGCCTTCGTGTTGGGGACTTGGTGTGGTTGTCTTCCCGTTTTGTCCCAATGAGGGTTTCTTCTCCTAAATTTAAGCCTCGGTTCATCGGTCCCTATAGGATTTTGGAGATTATTAACCCTGTTTCCTTTCGTTTGGACCTTCCGGCATCTTTCGCTATCCATAATGTGTTCCATCGGTCGTTGTTGCGGAGATACGAGGTGCCGGTGGTTCCTTCTGCTGGGCCTCCTGCTCCTGTGCTGGTTGAGGGTGAATTGGAGTACGTTATAGAGAAGATCTTGGACTCCCGTATTTCCAGGCGGAGACTCCAGTACCTGGTTAAATGGAAGGGCTATGGTCAGGAAGATAATTCTTGGGTAACTGCCTCTGATGTTCATGCCTCGGATTTGGTTCGTGCCTTTCATAGGGCTCATCCAGGTCGCCCTGGCGGTTCTTGTGAGGGTTCGGTGCCCCCTCCTTAAGGGGGGGGTACTGTTGTGATCCGCTTTTTGGCTCCCCTGGTGGTGGCTGGTGGTACTGGAGACTTGTGTGTGCTTTTCTGCCTCAGCTCACCTGCTTCCATCAGTTTTGGGAGTTCCCTATTTAGCCTTGCTCTCCAGTCACTTCCTTGCCGGTCATCATTGTAACCTGAGTCTTTCAGTTGCATGTTCCTGCTACTAGTCTGCTGATCAGCTAAGTGGACTCTTGTCCTTATTGTTTTGTTTTTCTTGTCCAGTTTACAGTTTTGTCATTTCCTGTTACTGGAAGCTCTTGTGGACTGAAATTGCCACTCCTGTGTCATGAGTTGACACAGGAGTCTTAAAGTAATTTCAGGATGGGTTTTTGAAAGGGTTTTTCAGCTGACCGTGAAGTCCTCTTTTGTATCCTTCCTCTATCTAGTAAGTGGACCTCGCTTTGCTAAATCTACCTTCATACTGTGTATGTCTTTTCCTCTGAACTCACCGTCAATATACGTGGGGGCTACTATCATCTTTGGGGATTTCTCTAGAGGTAAGCCAGGTCTGTTCCTTCCTCTTCCAGGCGTAGTTAGTTCTCCGGCTGGCGCATGGCATCTAGGCAGCCATAGGAATGCTTCCTGGCTACTGTTAGTTGTGTGGTAGATTTAGGTCACGGTCAGCTTGAGTTTCCATCACCCGAGAGCTAGTCTGTTATTTTTGTGTTTCTGATGTTCCCATGCCATTGGGGAATCATGACAGTAGCGTTTCAGAATCACTCCCATGGCACCAGAAAGGATACACACAGATAAAGGTTGACCAGGTCCAAACATAGACATTTCAGATCTGACCTCCACACTGCCTGACCAGCACCACAGATAAAGAGTGAGACAGGCCCAGGCACAGGTGCACAAATCAAACAGAGCCTGTGGCAGGGCAGGGCTGCTGTATGTGTGTACAGCAGCCTAGATCAATCACAATGAAGACAGAAAGAATGGCGTGCATAACCCAGTGCGCACCGCAACAGTGGTGGTCAGCCACAAACCAATATCAAAATAAAAGAGGAGAAGCCAGCGCTGCTTATGGTCAGAATGCAATACAAAAAGTGCACATGCACGTATTAATTTCTAACTGTATATCAAAATGAGACATTTAGCAAACAATGATCAATTCTTTGAGCCACCCCGCCACGCCAAGGCATTCTCATAATGGGGCAGTCCTACTCTACGATTTTTATATTCGCTGTACCATTACGGCCTCCTAAATGTGTTGGAAGCAAGACCACATTAATCCCACTTTACGTTTTTTATATTCGCTGTGCCATTACTGCCTCCTAAATGTATTAAAAGCGGGACCATATTGAATGCAAACTGTACTGTATATGGTGTGGAGGGCTGCACTCAGGTGTGGTTGAGGTAGGCACTGGAAACGGTATTGCTGCAATGTCCATGCAAGTTTATTTAAAGTTCATAAACTGCTCCAGTTGGCAAAACAAAGCACAGCTTTTTTCGGCACAAAGTGAAAACATAAAGAAAAAAAGTCCATATAGCACATATGGACTCAGGATAGTGTCCGGTTCTTTAGACCTTAGCACACACCAACACACAGGAGATCCATGCATCTCCAGCTCCAGAGCCTGAATGAGACACTCGGCCTTCATTTTATCTGCCAAACCACTCCCCTGGGTTGGGATATGTGAGCAGTCATTCCCACCCATGTCTTATGACTGCTTGTAAAACCCGGCGCTGGAATGGCCAAATAACTCTCAGCACTGTATGAGATGGAGCATGCTTCTGAGCTCAAATCACCGCAGCTAATAGCCACGATGACACATATATTCCCTCAAGGACTCGTCCGGCATTTTACATACCCCCCCTCTGCCCAAAGCCAGGGGGCTTGGCACCTTCTGCCAACAAACAGTGGACTCTCGACAGAGCATCAGCATTGCCATGCAGTTTCTCTGGTCTATGCTCCACATGGAAGTTAAAATCCTGCAGTGCTAGGAACCACCTGGTCACTCGGGCATTGTTCCCTTTCTTCTCCCTCATCCACTTCAGTGGGGCATGGTCTGACACTAGTCTGTATCTTCTACCTAAGAGGTAGTACCTTCGAGTGTCCAACGCCCACTAGATGGCTAAACATTCCTGCTCCACTATAGAATATTTTTTCTTCCAGGATAACAACTTCTGGCTAAGATACATTAAGGGGTGCTCTCCCCCATTCAACTCTTGAGATAAGACATCACCCAGCCCAACATCCGACGTGTCCATCTGGACCATAGACTCCTTGGAGAAATCGGGTGCTACCAGTATCGGCTGTTTGCACAGGGCCAGCTTCAGTTCCTGGAAGGCCGTCTCAGCTTCTGGAAACCACTTAGTCATAGCTGTTGTGAATTTGGATTCTGGGCTCCCCCGGTGGCCGCTTGTGGAATTGGACTTGTCATCCTCTTTCCTGTTTCACCTGGTTCCATCAGTAGTGGGTGTCGCTATTTAAGCTCATTTCTCTGGTGGTTTCTTGCCGGTCAACAATGTTATCTGATGCCTCTCAGTGCTTGTTCCTGCTTCTAGACAACTACTAGTTAAGTTGGACTTTTGTCCATGTTTTGTTTTGCCTATTTGTTCCAGTTCACAGCTGAAGTTTTGTTACTGTGTCTGGAAAGCTCTCGTTGATCAGGGATTGCTACTCTGGCGTTATGAGTTAATGCCAGAGTTTAAGGTAATCTCTGGATGGTGTTTTGTTAGTGTTTTTTCTGCTGACCATGAAAGTATACTATCTGTCTTCTGCTATCTAGTAAGCGGACCTCAAATTTGCTAAGACTATTTTCCTGCTGCGTTTGTAGTTTCATCTGAACTCACCGTCATTATATGTGGGGGGCTACTGTCTTCTTTGGAATATTTCTCTAGAGGTGAGCCAGGTCTTATATTTCCCTCTGCTAGCTATTTAGGTCTTAGGCCAGAGCTGGGCATCTAGCGATAAATAGGAAATGCTACCTGGCTATTTCTAGTTGCGCGGCAGGCTTAGTTCATGGTCAGTATAGTTCCATCTTCCGAGAGCTTGTCCCTCTATAGGCTTGCTATGATCTCTGCCTGCAGAGATCATGACAGTTTGACCGGCCCATAAAGTGTTAAAGACCCAGGTTGAGAAAGGAGAATTATAAGAAGTCTGCTGGAATTTTTTTTTTTTTTTTTCCTCCAGTCTGCCTTGCTGCAGTCTTTTTTCTCTCTCTCCTCCTAATCTCTGTATGCTCTGTGTGCACCTGACAATAATGGATCTCCAGAGTGTAACTGCGGGTTTGAATAATCTCATCACGAAAGTACAAAATTTACAAGATTTTGTGGTACATGCTCCGGTATCTGAGCCGAGAATTCCTTTGCCGGAGTTCTTCACAGGGAATAGAGCTAGCTTCCAGAATTTCCGAAATAATTGTAAGCTTTATTTGTCCCTGAAGTCTCGTTCAGCTGGAGACCCTGCTCAGCAGGTTAGGATTGTGATTTCCTTGCTCAGGGGTGACCCTCAAGATTGGGCCTTCTCATTGCCAGCAGGGGATCCTGCGTTACGCGATGTGGATGCGTTTTTTCTGGCCTTGGGCTTGCTTTATGAGGAACCTCATTTGGAACTTCAGGCAGAAAAAACTTTGATGGCACTATCTCAGGGGCAAGACGAAGCTGAAGTTTTCTGCCAAAAATTCCGTAAATGGTCTGTGCTTACTCAGTGGAATGAGTGCGCTTTGGCGGCAACTTTCAGAGAAGGTCTCTCTGATGCCGTTAAGGATGTTATGGTGGGGTTCCCTTTGCCTGCAGGTCTGAATGAGTCCATGACAATGGCTATTCAGATTGATAGGCGTCTGCGGGAGCGCAAACCGGTGCACCATCTGGCGGTGTCTATGGAAAAGACGCCAGAAAGTATGCAGTGTGATAGAATTCTGTCCAGGAGCGAGCGACAGAATTTTAGACGGAAGAATGGATTGTGTTTCTATTGTGGGGATTCTACTCATGTTATATCAGCATGCTCTAGGCGTACAAAGAAGCTTGATAAGTCTGTTTCCATTGGCACCATTCAGTCTAAGTTTATTTTGTCTGTAACCCTGATTTGCTCTTTGTCATCCATTGCCACGGACGCCTATGTTGACTCTGGCGCCGCTCTGAGTCTTATGGATTGGTCCTTTGCCAATCGTTGTGGTTTTAATTTAGAGCCTTTGGAGACTCTTATTCCTCTGAAGGGGATTGACTCCACCCCATTGGCTAATAATAAACCACAATACTGGACACAAGTAACCATGCTTATCAATCCGGATCACCAGGAGATTATTCGTTTCCTGGTGCTGTATAATTTACATGACGATTTGGTACTGGGATTGCCATGGTTGCAGTCTCACAACCCAGTCTTGGACTGGAGAGCAATGTCTGTGTTGAGCTGGGGATGTAAGGGTATTCATGGGGACGTACCTTTGGTTTCTATTTCGTCGTCCATTCCCTCTGAAGTCCCTGAGTTCCTCTCTGATTATCAAGACGTCTTTGACGAACCCAAGCTTGGGTCGTTACCTCCGCACCGTGAGTGCGATTGTGCCATAGATTTGATACCGGGTTGTAAATATCCAAAGGGTCGTTTGTTTAATTTGTCTGTGCCGGAACATGCTGCTATGCGGGAATATATAAAGGAGTCTTTGGAAAAGGGACATATTCGTCCATCTTCTTCTCCCTTGGGAGCTGGGTTTTTCTTTGTCTCAAAAAAAGACGGCTCTTTGAGACCATGTATTGATTATCGGCTTCTGAATAAGATCACTGTTAAGTATCAATACCCATTGCCATTGCTTACGGATTTGTTTGCTCGTATAGAGGGTGCTAAGTGGTTCTCTAAAATTGATCTTCGTGGGGCGTATAATTTGGTGCGGATCAGGCAGGGGGATGAGTGGAAGACCGCATTTAATACGCCCGAGGGCCACTTTGAGTATTTGGTCATGCCTTTTGGTCTTTCTAATGCCCCTTCAGTTTTTCAGTCTTTTATGCATGATATTTTCCGCGATTTTCTGGATAAATTTATGATAATATATCTGGATGATATTCTGATTTTTTCTGATGACTGGGACTCTCATGTCCAGCAGGTCAGGAGAGTTTTTCAGGTTCTGCGGTCTAATTCTTTATGTGTGAAGGGGTCTAAGTGCGTTTTTGGGGTCCAGAAAATTTCCTTTTTGGGGTATATTTTTTCTCCCTCTTCCATTGAGATGGATCCCGTCAAGGTGCAAGCTATTTGTGACTGGACTCAGCCCTCCTCTCTTAAGGGTCTTCAGAGATTTTTGGGCTTTGCCAACTTTTACCGCCGATTTATTGCTGGTTTTTCGGATGTCGTTAAACCACTGACTGATTTGACCAGACAAGGCGCTGATGTTGCTAATTGGTCCCCTCATGCTGTAGAGGCCTTTCAGGAGCTTAAGCGCCGTTTTGCCTCTGCCCCTGTGTTGCGTCAGCCTGATGTGAATCTGCCTTTTCAGGTTGAGGTTGACGCTTCGGAGATCGGAGCTGGGGCAGTGTTGTCGCAGAAAGGTTCCGACTGCTCCGTCATTAGGCCTTGTGCCTTCTTTTCTCGCAAATTTTCGCCCGCAGAGCGGAATTATGATGTTGGGAATCGGGAGCTTTTGGCCATGAAGTGGGCGTTTGAGGAGTGGCGCCATTGGCTCGAGGGGGCTAGGCATCAGGTGGTGGTATTGACTGACCACAAAAATTTGATTTATCTTGAGACTGCCAGACGCCTGAATCCTAGACAGGCGCGCTGGTCTTTATTTTTTTCTCGCTTTAATTTTGTGGTGTCATACCTACCGGGTTCTAAGAATGTTAAGGCAGATGCCCTTTCTAGGAGTTTTGACCCGGACTCTCCTGGTAATTCTGAACCCACAGGTATCCTTAGGGAGGGAGTAATTTTGTCGGCTGTTTCTCCTGATCTGCGGCGGTCCTTGCAAGAGTTTCAGGCGGATAGACCGGATCGTTGTCCGCCTGATAGACTGTTTGTTCCGGATGATTGGACCAGCAGAGTCATCTCTGAGGTACATTCTTCTGCATTGGCAGGTCATCCCGGAATTTTTGGTACCAGGGATTTGGTGGCAAGATCCTTCTGGTGGCCTTCTCTGTCACGAGATGTGCGAGTCTTTGTGCAGTCATGTGACGTTTGTGCTCGGGCCAAGTCTTGTAGTTCTCGGGCTAGCGGACTGCTGTTGCCCTTGCCTATTCCTAAGAGGCCTTGGACACACATCTCGATGGATTTTATTTCAGATCTGCCTGTTTCCCAGAAGATGTCTGTCATCTGGGTGGTCTGTGACCGTTTCTCTAAAATGGTCCATTTGGTTCCTCTGCCCAAGTTGCCTTCTTCTTCTGAGTTGGTTCCTCTGTTTTTTCAGAATGTTGTCCGATTGCACGGTATTCCTGAGAATATTGTTTCTGACAGAGGTACCCAATTTGTGTCTAGATTTTGGCGGGCATTCTGTGCTAGGATGGGCATAGATTTGTCTTTTTCATCTGCTTTTCACCCTCAGACTAATGGCCAGACCGAGCGGACTAATCAGACCCTTGAGACATATCTGAGGTGTTTTGTCTCTGCTGACCAGGATGATTGGGTTGCTTTTTTGCCATTGGCAGAGTTCGCCCTCAATAATCGGGCCAGTTCTTCCACCTTGGTGTCCCCGTTTTTCTGTAATTCGGGGTTTCACCCTCGATTTTCCTCCGGTCAGGTGGAATCCTCGGATTGTCCTGGAGTGGATGCGGTGGTGGAGAGATTGCATCACATCTGGGGGCAGGTTATGGACAATTTGAAGTTGTCCCAGGAGAAGACTCAGCGTTTTGCCAACCGTCATCGTCGTGTTGGTTCTCGGCTTTGTGTTGGAGATTTAGTGTGGTTGTCTTCTCGTTTTGTCCCTATGAGGGTCTCTTCTCCTAAGTTTAAACCTCGGTTCATCGGCCCTTATAGAATATTGGAGATTCTTAATCCTGTTTCTTTCCGTTTGGACCTCCCTGCGTCCTTTTCCATTCATAACGTTTTTCATCGGTCGTTATTGCGCAGGTATGAGGTACCTGTTGTACCTTCAGTTGAGCCTCCTGCTCCGGTGTTGGTTGAGGGTGAGTTGGAGTACGTTGTTGAGAAAATTTTGGACTCTCGTGTTTCCAGACGGAAACTCCAGTATCTGGTCAACTGGAAGGGTTACGGCCAGGAGGATAATTCTTGGGTCAATGCATCTGATGTTCATGCTTCTGATCTTGTTCGTGCCTTCCATAGGGCTCATCCTGGTCGCCCTGGTGGATCTGGTGAGGGTTCGGTGCCCCCTCCTTGAGGGGGGGGTACTGTTGTGAATTTGGATTCTGGGCTCCCCCGGTGGCCGCTTGTGGAATTGGACTTGTCATCCTCTTTCCTGTTTCACCTGGTTCCATCAGTAGTGGGTGTCGCTATTTAAGCTCATTTCTCTGGTGGTTTCTTGCCGGTCAACAATGTTATCTGATGCCTCTCAGTGCTTGTTCCTGCTTCTAGACAACTACTAGTTAAGTTGGACTTTTGTCCATGTTTTGTTTTGCCTATTTGTTCCAGTTCACAGCTGAAGTTTTGTTACTGTGTCTGGAAAGCTCTCGTTGATCAGGGATTGCTACTCTGGCGTTATGAGTTAATGCCAGAGTTTAAGGTAATCTCTGGATGGTGTTTTGTTAGTGTTTTTTCTGCTGACCATGAAAGTATACTATCTGTCTTCTGCTATCTAGTAAGCGGACCTCAAATTTGCTAAGACTATTTTCCTGCTGCGTTTGTAGTTTCATCTGAACTCACCGTCATTATATGTGGGGGGCTACTGTCTTCTTTGGAATATTTCTCTAGAGGTGAGCCAGGTCTTATATTTCCCTCTGCTAGCTATTTAGGTCTTAGGCCAGAGCTGGGCATCTAGCGATAAATAGGAAATGCTACCTGGCTATTTCTAGTTGCGCGGCAGGCTTAGTTCATGGTCAGTATAGTTCCATCTTCCGAGAGCTTGTCCCTCTATAGGCTTGCTATGATCTCTGCCTGCAGAGATCATGACACATAGCCAACTTTGTCCCTTTAAGGAGGTCTTTGAGAGAGGCAACTACCATGGCGAAGTTTGGGATAAACCGGCGGTAATAGCCCACAATGCCCAGGAACGCCCTGACCTGATTTTTTGAGAGGGGTTGTGGCCAGCCCTGGATCGCCTCAACTTTATTTATCTGTGGCTTTATTTCACCCCTGCCTACAACATAGCCCAAGTATCTTGCTTCCTCCATTTCCAAGGCACACTTCTTTGGGTTTATGGAAAACCCCAACTTCCACAGAGCATCAAATATTGCCTGGACCTTCCTCATATAGTTTCCCCAGTCCTGGCTGAACATCACAATATCGTCCAGATAGGCCACTGCGTAACTCTTGAGGGGAGCTAGGATTCGGTCCATGGCTCTCTGTATCGTGGCTGGAGCGCCTTATAACCCAAATGGCATACTTGTGTATTGGAAGCATCCACCTGATGTTAAAAAGGCAGTCTTCTCTTTGGCGTCTTAAGACAGTGGGACTTGCCAATACACTTTTGTAAGGTCAAGGGTTGTAATGTACGGAGCCGGCCCCAGCCTCTCAGTTAATTCATCAACATGGGGCATCGGGTAGGCATCGAATTTAGATACCTCATTCAGCTTCTGATAGTCATTGCAAAACCGCCATTCTCCATCTGGTTTCGGCACTAAGACTATTGGACTGGGCCAGCCACTCATGGATTCCTCATTGACTCCCAGGCTCAGCATCCACTTCACTTCCTTTGAGATCACCTCTCGGCGAGCTTTGGGAATCCGATAAGGCTCCAAGTTGACCCGGTCATGGGACATGAGGCTCCGTTAGGATCTCATGCTCTATGACCTTTGTACAACCTGGTAGCTCCGAGAAGAGATCCCTGTTCCACTGTAGCAACTCCCGTCACTGTTGCTTTTGGGCATGTGACAGCTTCTCTGCCACCTTAACTTCCTATATGTCCGCTTCAGGTTTGGCCACAAAACACGAAGCTTCCATGAGATCCCTATCTCACCATGGCTTGAACAGATTGACGTGGTATACCTGGTAGGGTTTCCTTCTCCCTGGTTGGTGGATTTTGTAGTTTGCATTTCCAACCTCTTCAACTATTTTGTAGGGACCCTGCCACTTGGTCAGGAACTTGCTTTCCACCGTAGGTACTAGCACCAGTACTCGATTCTCAGGGTCGAAGTGTCTCACCCTCGTCGACCGATTATACACCCTCGACTGTGCCTCTTGTGCTTTGAGGAGGTGTTCTCTCACAAAGTGCATCACCTGGGCAATCCTCTCTTGCATGTGGGCCACATGTTTGATCATACTCCAGTAGGGTGTAGACTCCGCCTCCCACATCTCTTTTGCTACGTTGAGGAGTCAGCCATAAAACAGTTCAAAAGGCTGAGAACCCAGTAGAGGCCTGCAGGACTTCTCTGACATAGAATAAAAGGTACGGTAGTAAACAGTCCCATTCCCGGCCATCCTTCTCTATGACCTTATTCAATATGGCCATCAAGGTTTTATTGAACCTCTTTACCAAGCCATCCATCTGTGGATGGTAGACCGAGGTCCAAAGTTGTGTGAATTGCAGGGTTTTGCACAACTCCTTCATCACTTTTGACATAAAAGGGGTTCCTTGGTCCGTCAGGATCTCTTTAGGCAACCCCTTTCTAGAGAAGACATGGACCAACTCTTGGGCGATACACTTGATGGAGGAGTTAAGTAGTGGAATGGTCTTCGGGTATCGCGTAGCATAGTCCAGTACCACCAAGATATACTGATGTCCTCTGGCGGACTTGACCAGGGGTGCCGCTAGATCCATAGCTATGCGATCAAATGGCTCCTCAATAATGGGTAACTGCACTAAGGGACTACAAAATTGGGCCACTGGGGAGGTCAGCTGGCAGGTGGGACAGGACCTACAGAAATTCACAATATCATGGTGACAACTGGGTCAGTAGAACCTCTGGAGGATCCGTTCCTGGATTTTTTCTATTCCCAGGTGACCACATAACACATGTGCAAGGGCCATGTCTAACACTCTGCGTATGTACAGCCTTGGCACAAGTAACTGTTGAATTACCTCCCCTCTCAGCTTGGTGACCCAATATATCAACTCCGCATTCATGGCAAAATATGGGTATCGAGTGTCAGCCCCCGGCTCTTGAGCAACACCATTAAGTACCATTACATTACCAAGTGCCCCTTTTAGAGTTAAATCCCCGAGTTGGGTGGTTCCAAAGTTTTCCCTGGACACCTCCAGCTCAGGGACTTTGGCCTCAGTGGATGCTGCGTCATCCTCATTGCCATCCAGCACACCAAATGGAAACCTGTCATTTGCAGCCCGTGATGCGGTTTCTTTGGGAGCAACAGGGCTGTTGTCCAGACAACCAGACATTCCACCTTTCCCCCACAAGTCCCAAAATAACGCAAAGTCTTGGCCTATTATAATAGGGTGCAAGAGGTCCTTGAATATGCCGACCTCATGGGACTCGGTGCCACAGTTTGTGTTTATGACCACTTGGGCCACAAGGTAGTCCTTAGCGTCGCCATGGATACAGCGGAGGCCCACCCTCTTTTCAGGAATTGTGGCTTTGACTAGGGTTACCAAACAGACCAGTCATTTGTACCCCGTTTACTGTCACGGAGCATGCCTGTGGTCCCTCACCTGGTTGAGGGACAGCACTGTAGACATGGTATGCAAAATATGAGCAGCAGTCCATTGTCTCAGTGGTCATGGGGCAACAGGCGGCTATGTGACGTGGGATATGACACTTCCAACAAATTATACTATTGGACGGGCCTTTAATTCAGATACCTCCTGGGCTCTTGGACATCCCACCCCCTTTTTGGGGTCCACCCCTTTTGGGAACCCCAGTATGGGGATGCTCTACCCCCATGCTTCCCCAAGGACCTCTTGACCGCCTGGTACCTCTCCACCAGGCTCACTAGGTCATCGGCATTACAGGGATCTCCCTGTGCAACCCAAGATTGCACCAGCCTTGGTAGGGAATGTATTAACCTGTCCATGACAACCATCTCCACCATCTGTGCTTGGGAGGAGGATTCAGGTTGCAACTATTGTTGGACCAGGTATAGGAGGTCAAACATTGGGACCGGGGAGGTTTGTCACTGCGATATCCCACTGGTGCACCCAATGCACCCTGACAATCAGAGTCACTCCTAAGCGTGCCATGATGTCAGCCTTTAACTTGGTGTACTCTTTCGCATCCTGCAACACCAAGTCATAATATTCCTTCAGGGGTTCACCTGTTAAATATTTTGCAAGGACCTCTGCCCACTGCTCCGGATGCAATTTCTCATGCTCCGCCATCCTTTCAAACATCGCCAGGAACGCCTCGACGTCATCACCCAGGGTCATCTTTTGCAATGCTCTTCTTACCGTCTTCCTCACGTGAGAGTCATCACCTGAATTTGTGGTTGCTGCTGTTGCCACTGCTGCTGCTTCTGATGTTGCTGCTGCCATATCTGTTGCTGCTGGAGATTAGTTTGCACCAGTTACTTTATCAAATCCTGCAAGTTGTCAGACTTCGCTCCTGCACTCGCTTTCACCCAGGACATGTGATATCTGTGCGGCAGTCACACTGCTCCTTGGGATTCATGCCCGTGCTTCTAGCACCAATTGTAGAGGGTTGTACTTACTCAGTTGTGGTTGAGGTTAGCCACCGGAAATGGTATTGCTGCAATGAAAGTTTATTCAAAGTTCATAATATGGTCCAGATGGCAAAACAAAATGCAGCCTTTTTCGGCACAAAGTGAAAACATAAAGAAAAAAGTCCATACAACATACAGTGGATCCACCCGCTCAGAATAGTGTCTGGTTCTCTAGGCCTTGGCACAGACCAACCCACAGGAGATCCGCACATCTCCAGCTCCAGACCCTGAATGAGACTCTTGGACGCCATTTGCTCTGCCAAACCATGCCCCTGGGGTGGGGATATGTGAGCAGTCATACCCACCCATCTCTTATGATTGCCCATAAAACCCGGCCCTGGAAAGGCCAAATAACTCTCTCAGCACTATATATGCTGAGCATGCTTCCGAGCTCACATCACCGCAGCTAATAGCCACGGTGACACATATCCGGTGGCCCTTTTACATATCCCCCTCTGCCCAAAGGCGGGGGGCTTGGCACTTCTGCCAACAAACAGTGGACTCTCGATAGAGCATCAGCATTGCCATGCAGTTAGCCACGATGACACATATCTCCCTCAAGGACTTGTCCGGTGGCCATCTTACAATGGGTACAATGTATGGGCACTAAACTGGTATATTTGCAATTCTCCAGAATAAAGCATGGCATGTATGTTACAAAATAGTCACTGCAGTTGTAGATTAATTCATTGAGAGGTGCAATTTCTACAATGGGGTTACTTTTGGAGGTTTTCTGCTTTTCTGACACCTTAGAGGCTCCGCAAATGTAGTCCACAAACTTTTCTGCCAAAAGCCAAATAGGTCTCCTTTCTTCTCAGCCCTGACGTGTGGCCAACAGTAGTTTCTGATGACATTTAGGGCATCACCACATTCTGGAGAAATTTCGCAAGACATTTTGGTGTCCAGTTTCACCTATGAACCCTTGTGTAACTGACAAATTTGCAACAAATAAAATTACATTTTTACCATTAAAAGTTTATATTTCCATGTCTCAGTGTTATAAAATTCTGTGAGACACCTGTGGGTTTTAAAAACTCACTACATCCCCAGATGAATTCCTTAAGCAGTGAAGTTTCCAATATGGTCACTTGTGGGGGTTTCTGTTTATCTGGCTCCGCTAATGGAGCCCACAATCTATTCAAATGGAAATCTGTGTTCTAAAAGCCAAGTAGCGCTGCTTCTCATCCAATCCCTGCCAAGAGCTCAAACAGTAGTGTACATCAACATATGACATACTACCTCTTTCGGTAAAAATTCCATAACAAATTGACTTGTTTGTTTTCTCGAATTACACCTTGGGTAAATGAAAACTTCGAGGCTAAGTAAAATTTTAGCAAAAATCCCTACAGGGTCACCTTGCCAGTTGTGGGATGGCTTTTATCCTTTTTTGATTAAAAAAAACTGTGTTTACTAAGAGCCCTGTGTTATTTAAATACACTTTTGCTTTTTACTTTTTGAGTTACAGCAGGGTGTATGATCTTTTCATTTCTTTTAGGTTTTGTTTTAGTAAAATTTTTGCGGAAACCTCTACATTTTTCATTTTCACCTCTCAAACAAACGTATAAAATTCTACGATGTAGTTTGTGGCTTAAAAATGCTGACCACACCCACAGATGAATTCATTATAGGATTTTGTTTGCAAAATAGGGTCACTTGTGGGTGTTTCGGCTTTTTTGGTCCCTAAGGGGCTCTGCGAATGCAAGATGGTGTCCAAATTTGTGTTCCAAAAATGTTATAGCGTTCTTCGCATTCTGAGTTTGACCATGCGCCCAAATATTAGGTTTGTTTTTTTTTACCTCATATGGGGTATCACTCTGTTCAGGAGAAATTGAGTAACAAATTAAGGGGTCAATTTACTCCTGTTACCCCAAGTGTAAATTATAAATTCAGTGCTAAAACAGTTTTTTAGTTAAAAAAAAAAGTAATTTTTTGTTTTTCACATCTAATTGTTATAAAGTTTAATGAATCGTCAATTTAAAATGATCATTACACCCTGAGTTGAATTCCTTGAGTAATCTAGTTTCCAAAATGGGGTCACTTGTCAGGGGTTTCTGCTGTTTTGGCATGTCAGGGTCTCTGCAAATGTGACATGGCATTCACAATCTATTCCAAGCAAATTTATACCTCAAAAAACAAATAGTGCTCTTTCTTTTTCGAACCCTGCCATGTGCCCAAAC
Organism: Ranitomeya variabilis; assembly: GCF_051348905.1. NCBI lineage: Eukaryota > Metazoa > Chordata > Amphibia > Anura > Dendrobatidae > Ranitomeya > Ranitomeya variabilis. Next base: position 323,430,100 of record NC_135234.1, read on the forward strand.
AGTGATGGGAAATCATTGCGTTCAGAAGGAATTGCTTATCAAATTATGGAGTCTGTGTTCCGTACTATCCATTGTGAAAATTAGAAATTAGGGGCTAAAATAACATTTTGGCAGATAAAACATAATTTCAGTTTTCACATTCACATATTAAAAAGTTCTGTGAAGCACCTATGGGTTCAACATGCTCAACACAGCATGTGTTTCCAAAGTGGGGTCATTTTTGGTTTCTGCTGTTTTAGTACCTCACGGGCTTTGCAAATGAGACATGATGTCAGCAATCTATTACAGCCAAATGTACACTCGAAATACAAAATGTCGCTTCTTCCCTTCTGAGCCCTGCCGTGTGTCAAAACAGAACTTTTTAACTGCATGTGGGGTATCGTTACGCTAAGCAGAAAGTGAGTAATATTTTTTCATGTTCCCTCTTAGGCCTCTTTCACATTTCCGTCGGTACGGGTCCGTCGCAATGCGTCGGGCTGACGTACCGACGGACGTTGTGAATTTTTTGCACGTCGTGGGCAGTGGATGCAGTTTTTCGATGCATCCGCTGCCCATTATGCAGTCCGGGGAGGAGGGGGCGGAGTTTCGGCCGCGCATGCGCAGTCGAAAATGGCGGACGCGACGGACAAAAAAAGTTACATTGAACTTTTTTGTGACGACGGACGCGACGTGTGGCAATCCGTCGCTATCTGTCGCTAATACAAGTCTATGGGCAAAAAACGCATCCTGCGAGCACATTTGCAGGATCCATTTTTTGCCCAAAACGACGGATTGCGACAGATTGCAAAAAACGGAAGTGTGAAAGAGGCCTTACAAAAGTGAAAAATTTAGGGCTAAAGTGTTGTGGATTCTGTTTGTGGGCTCCCTCTGGTGGTTACTGCTGGTACTGGGTGACTTTGGTGGGTTGTGGCCTTTGGTTTCCACCTGTCCATCAGTGGCTGGGTGTTTCCTATTTTACCTGGCCTTTCTGTCATTCCCTTGCCGGCTATCAATGTATTCAGATGTGCTCTGTTTGGTTCCTGCCTACCTGCTCCCAGATCTTTCAGGATAAGCTAAGTGCTGATTTTCAGTTGTTTGGTTTTTTGTCCAGCTTGCTTATTATGTCTCTATGCTAGCTGGTAGCTCTAGTGGACTGAGGTTCTCCCCATGTGCCATGAGTTGGCACATGGGTTCTTGTAATCTCAGGATGGTTTTTTTGATTAGGGTTTTTTGCTGACCGCTCAGTCCCCTTTTGTATCGTTCTGCTTTCTAGTTTACAGCGGGCCTCAATTTGCTAAAACTATATATATCATCTCTATGTGTGTGCCTTCCTCTCATTTCACCGTCAATACATGTGGGGGGCAACTATATCTTTTGGGGTTCATTCCTCTGGAGGCAAGTGAGGTCTTTATTTTCTCTGCAGTGCTAGTTAGCTCTTAGGCTGGTGCGTGGCGTCTAGAACCAACGTAGGCACGCTCCCTGGCTATCTCTAGTTGCGTTTGTCAGGCGTAGGGCAGCGGTCAGCCCAGGTTCCATCACCCTAGAGCTCGTCCGTAATATATTTGTACTTTGCTTGTCCTGTGCTATCCCTAGCCATTGGGATTCATGACACTAAAGTAACACGGGGAAAATGTATTTTTTTCAAAGTGAAGACCTTTTGTTATTAAATTCTGTGTAGTACATGTGAGTTCAAAATGCTAACTATACACCTGAATAATATTCTCGAGGGGTGTAGTTTCCAAAACCAGGTCACTTGTTGGAGTCTCTGCTATTTAGGCACCTTAGGGGCCCTACTAATGTGACATGGCATCTGCAGTCTATTTCAGCCAAATTTGTGTTCCAAAATTCAAATGGTGTACCTTCACTTCTGAGCCCTGCTGTTTGTACAGAATTTCCTGACCACATATGGGGTAACAGAGCACTCATAAGAAAATGGACAACAAATATTGGGGTTAGATTTCTCATGCTTTCCCTTGAAAATTTGGAGCTAAACCAACATTTTTGTGAAGGAAATAAAACATTTCCATATGATGACCTATTGTTATCAAATGCTGTGTAGTAATCTTTGAGGGGTAAAGTTTCTAAAATGGGGTCACTTGTGGGGGTCTCTGCTGTATAGGTACTTTAAGGGCCCTACAAATGTGATATGGTGCCTGTAATCTATTCCAACCAAATTTGTGTTTCAAAATGCAAGCCCTGCTGCTTGTCCCATCATATGCTGTGTATCAGCTCACTGAGAAGAAACTGAGTAACAAATTGTGGGGTCCATTTTCTTGTGCTATTCCTTGTTAAATTGAAAAAATTGGGGCTAAAGCTACATTTTAGAGGAAAAATTACAATTTTTTTATTCCACTTTGTGTAGCACCTAAAGGGTTAAAAAATTCCTGAGAGTAGTTTTGAAGTATTTGAGGGATGCAGTTTTTATATGGGAAATGTTATTTATTAATTATTTTTCTACAGCATTACCAACAGGTTCAAAGATATAAAGATTGAAAGTTTGAAAATAATGCATTTTTTAAATTTTCACCAAAAATTCTGATATTTTCACAAATAAACCCAAAACATATTGACTTAAATTTACCACTAAATTTGTACACAAAATACAATCTCCAAACCACTCAGATACGTTGACACGATCCAGAGTTATTACCACATAAAATGACACTGGTCAGGTTAAAAAAATTGCCATGATCATTATCATCAAAATTGGCTCTGTCACTAAAGGGTTAAATGGACTTTTGACCTATTGTCATTGGGTTGAACTGTGTCTTTCCAGGAGGACATTGGATGTCAGACAATACAGGATGTTGCAGGGACACATTTGCTCAGAGTACAAAGACGTTTATTGATATGTACAATCACGATGCATTTCAGAGCCAGAGCAGCTCTGCCCATCAGGTGAGGCATACAAATCATGTTTGACTCTCAATATAACCCATTTTAAAGTAGCAAAGAAGTGGATCATATAAAAAAAAACCCTGGCTATTCATGGGGAAAAAAGAAAGGAATTGACAATACTGAGTTAAAATAAAAGACCAACCAAAATTTTTATTTTTAAAAGTAATATAAAATTAAATGTAATAAAATGGACATATCAGGAGTGGTGACAGGTGTTCAAGACAAAGATTGATGACTTTAGAAATTTCTTTTAACTCATTACTGGTCAGATTGGCCAAGTTATCCTTACATCTATGCCCACTTGTTACATCAGACTTTAGAGAGTTAAATTGCTAGATTTCCTTTATATCAAGTGATTATGTGAACCATGAGCCCCATTCATTTTTGCATTTTGCCAAGTTTTATCGGCAATACCTCTCAAGTAATGTCATTTTTGTTTAAAGGGAACCTGTCACCCCGTTTTTTCCGTATGAGATAAAAATACTGTTAAATAGGGCCTGAGCTGTGCATTACAATAGTGTATTTTGTGGACCCCGATTCCCCACCTATGCAGAGTTCGCATCTCTGCTTCAGGAAAATGGCTGCCGCGATCTCCATCTGCGCACGCGCGGCATCCCGCGGCCATTTTTCTGAAGCCCCGGGCAGCAGAGCGCTCGATCTGCGCACGCGCGGCCACAGGAAGATGGCCGCCCCCACCGATCACCAATGAAATAGCGCACATCGCGCTATTTTCCCTCCCCTGTGCAGTGGATTCTGGACTTGGGCATGCGCACACCACTACGCCACCAACGGAAAACTAAGCAAGATCTGGGGGAAGACACCACGCCCATCTGACCAGACCAGCCTGATTGACAGGCGAAAACGACTACTTTGGTAACTTATTTCGGCAGCATAGGTGGGGAATCGGGGTCCACAAAATACACTATTGTAATGCACAGCTCAGGCCCTATTTAACAGTATTTTTATCTCATATGGAAAAAACGGGGTGACAGGTTCCCTTTAAGACAAATTCATCAAACGATTTGCGCCTTTTGCCAATTGGTCTTTTGTGGTTTAGTTTTCTCATTTTTTCATCAATGTGGCTTTTATTGATGTTTTAGACAGATTTATGAAATGTGACTTTTTAAAAAAGTTGTAAAATATGGCACAACCCTACTCCAGGGTCATTTGAATAGATCTTATGCACGCCGGCTATTTTGACATATTTTTGTGACACTTTTTATAAAACATGACTTTTCCTGCTAAGAAGTCACAAAACCATTTAAAGACAGAAAAGAAGACAGTTAACGGCTTTGTGCAAAATTCATGAATCACGTGTTCCATTTTCATGAATTTGTTGCAAAAAAGTCAATGAAAACCACAAGTCAAAAAAGAAAAGTGACTTAATTTTTTTTTTCAAATGATGAATCGGGCCCCATGTGTTTTTCCTTTGCTTTGCTATCAAGATTATATCTGGACATATGAGCTAGTCCGTGAATGAAGAGTGCATTGGAGGAACAGCGAGAATCACAAAGCTGCTGGCTATATTTCCCAGTTCCTTTCCTCTGGGTCATGTGACCTTGGGGTGCCCTCCTAAGAAGTCATCAGATCACAAACTGTCCTTTGTGTCCACACTTTAGTGATGCTCTTGTTCTGTACATGTGACAACACAGGTTACACTGTTTAAAGACAATGACGCCATTGTCTATGGACTGATGAAAATCTTGGGCTACTGCTCTGCTTGGCATGAATTTGCATAGTATCCTTTTGTTACACACATACCAGCTGCCCCCATACACTAATACCTCCTGAAACATACCAGCTGCTCTTATAAACCTCTGCTGGATGCTGTGCTTATACACGCTTGCTAGAAGTCATCTCCTTTGTACATGCCAGCTGTCCTTTGTGCCCTTTTCTGATTATTTCCAATAAGCCAGATACCTTAATTCTATAGGCTAGAAAATTCATGATCTGTCTGCATATATGGCTAAGGTCACACGAGTGTATAAAAAATCACCCAATTTTCATACAGCTTACCGTCTGTATTGTCACTCTCTGCTATACTTATGACTATTTTTACATACTTATGGCATTAGTTGTTATACATTATCAGTTAATACAATTTACAAAATGTGCAAGACCAAATAATGGAGTATCTGTAGAAATTGGGTTCTCTATGGGATTCAATTTTTTTTGTTCACCCATGGTCTCATCCAATTTATGAAAGGAACTAGTACATGATGCAATTTTTTTTTGCGTGAATATTTGGTCTGTGTAAGAAAAAAGTCATGTGAACAGCCCAAATGGATAACATTGGTCCAAGTGCTGTCACTGTGATGTCACCACTCGGACTGATAATACAACTGACATATATTTCGGCCAGGATGTATTGTATCTTCATCTGTACAGTGTAAAAGGCCCATCTCAATGCATGGCACAAAGACCCAAGTTGTTCACAAGTTCAGTGGCTACAGTTGGCCATTGGTTATAGTTATTATTAAAAAAATAAATGTTTTAACTATGGCACCAATCAATTAAGTAATTAGGACAATATATTGGACATGTTTTAGGAAGATAAAAAGGGAAAAAATTGTCTTGCACACCTTTAGTATAAAATGAATGTATAAGTTAAGGTATAACTTGTTGTGGTTGGATGGCTTTTTAATTTCTGATAATAAAGTATTAAATAAGTGCCTCACGTTTTTTCCGTGTATGGCAATAGCATAATTCATGTATTCATTACTTGAGTGTTTTGACAGACAGTGTATTGTATGTTTTAGTATGAATCCACACTGGACTGATCTACAAGGGGTTTACAGTAGTGGGAAATCCACACCGGCAAAAGAAAACTCACACCAGATTGTGGTGTTTTTATTCTGGATGCAGTTAATTTGTACCAGAGTTCATCTTTTGCAATGAAAATGGCAGAATCGAAAGTCAAGATCCCCAGCACAAGGTTAGAAATAATCCACACACAGATCTGTAGGCGAAAAGTCATATCTGTCCTGTGTGACAGTATCGTTAAAGCCTAGAGTCAGCTGTATTGGTAGCATGTGATTGAGAAATTAGTGATAACAATAAATATGAGACAATATCAGACAATATGAAATTTGTTGTAAATTTAGAAAGCTGATGGCACCAATACACATTAGATAGCTGTTGGCCAAACAATCATTTGTCCATACTCCCCCATACAAAGAAACGTGTGTTCTCTATGACAGAGCTGCTGCCATTAAAATCTTATCTCCCTGCTGAACATAAGACCAATATTAACTGACTTGGCCAACTTTAATGTAAAGCAGGGGTGCATAATCTGTGGGTGTAGCTCCCAAATTCTGTATACAGAAGTTTCCACGTCAGTGGGAAGAGGAGTAGATGGGACTCCACCATACATCAAAATATTAGGGTACATTGACCCCTGTTTAGCACTCCAGAATTGCAAAAATATATGCTAGTAAAGCAGGTTTCAGACTGCAATAATCTGAATTCTCTGCCTCATTAGACCATATGAGGCTGAAAGTCCAGATCTGGAGACCTGGAAGAAAATCTGGGCATTGTGGACCATATAAGAACTATAAAATAGACCTGCCTGAACCTGACCTAAGAGAGGTGGCTGCCTACACGTGCAACTCTCATTATTCTACTTGAAGAGGAATGTGAAATGCAGCCAGCTGCTAGAACACCCATCGTCCTCAATAGAGTTATGTGTGCTGGTTCTCCACCTCTCTAGCGTGCTGATTGGGAGAGAACAGCACCCCCATTGTCCAGATATATGTGAGTCCTGGTAGTGAAATCTGCATCCTTGCATTTATGGCATGTACTGTACTTTTGATATGCCATAAAATCTCAAAATATAATACCCCCTTAAATTTTATTGCAACTCTTGGAAGTAGTTCAGTGTGACAATGTGGTCCCCAGATCACAAAAGGTTGTGCATACTTGGGATCTAACATGTATGGGTAATTTAGAATTAGATTGGGAGAGCCAAGTTTATCACAGTAGCTTATGCTGAATGATACAGTTGACACAAAAGGCTCAGTGGTTAGCATTGCAGCGTTGGGGGTCTGGATTCAAATCCCACCAAGGACAACATCTGCAAGGAGTTTGTATATTCTTCCCTTGTTTGCGTGGGTTTCCTCTGGGTTCTCCAGTTTCCTCCCACACTCCAAAGACTTACTGATAGGGAATTTAGATTGTGAACCCCAAAGGGGACAGCAGTGATTATGTATGTAAAGCGCTGTGGAATATGATAGCACTATACAAGTGAGAAAAATGAAATAAAATAAATAAGATAAATAAATAACTTTGGCAGCAAAATTGTAGGGTAATTGTCTCATATTAAAACATGTACCCTTTCCTTCAAAACCACATCCATAGCATGTGCGTCATAATTCTGGCTCAAGAATTATGCAGCATTTTTTATAGTAAATCTGCCCAACTCCATATAGTTAGCAACAAAAAAGATGATCAGAAGGCCATATTTAGAATAAAACCACAAAATTTATTTTAAACCTTAATATACAAGCATATTACCATGGTGTATACAATGAGGGACAAAAACCACACCCACTGCACACTCACAGCCATGGGATTTATATGGCAACAAGAGTAAAGATATTGCTTAAGAAAGTACCAGGGGGTAGATACAAACGTATTTTTAACATTGGCAATCACATGTCATAATGCCACCACCCTAGACATTTACCCGGACAATTACATCCATCCCCACAAACAATGCCTAACTTGGCTCATACGCCCCATAGTATATGGCAAGTGCCCGGATAATTACCTATGCAAAGTTGCGGTGGATGTGTCGCCAATACCCACGGTAGCGCGTATGCCCCGACGCGCATTTCGGACTCCTTTTTCAAGGGGCCGTAACATGCACACAATGTCTCCACGTTTTATAGTAACCGGCTGCTGCGGAGACACCGCGCAGCCGGAAATGACGTTCCTACCCCCGGATATGATCAGCCCAGTCAACGGCAACGCCAGCAGGCGTCGGCGTCACCACGAGGGCGGGGCCAAGGCAAGCCCCTATCTCGCATACAGACGCCGAAAGCAAGCGGGCGCGGCAGTAAGTGGACACAACACGCATCAGAGGGAGGAACTGGGAGGCAACTCATACAATCTAACGCCCCTCACAATACAAACACATAATAGAACAAGCAAGTGTGGTAAACACAATTATAAAAACCTATAACGTCCCACAAATACAGTGACAAAAACACAGCGGCAACAATGCATAACATGACATGAGCTTTTTATCATTGAAGACGTCAGCGATGACATTTCCTCCAAAGCATATGTCCAATCCTTTGCCGTTCCACACACTTGCCCAGCGGGACAAAATGTACATGAGACGAATGTTACTAAAAAGAGTAATAAAACAATTAAATTAGACACACAAACATAACATTAAAATTCACATATAGGGCAATAGTAGCAAATGGGATAAGGTACTAGGTAGTGGCTACAAAAAGGGGGCATAACTAATATTTTCGTTGAGTCCAGATGGATGGACCGTGCCCAAGGTCCATATCCACCTGGACTCTAGTTGAGCCAACCTTTTAGTCATATTCCCCCCACGGATGTCCATAACAAGCATATCAATCCCCCTACATCTAAGGAGGTCCCCATTACAACCGTGGTATTGTCTAAAATGACGTGGAATCGTTTTTAATGCTGTGACATCCTCTGCTGTTGCCGCCGCCACAATACCCAAAAAATGTTCTCGGATCCTAATTTTTAATGGTCTGGTGGTCATGCCCACATAAATCTTCCGGCATGGACATACCGCATAATAGATCACATACTTACTATTACAAGTAAGTAAAAGCGGTTTTTAATCGAGAACGTACGTGACCCATCCTGATTTTCAAATTTATCAATTCGATCGATGTTAGTACATGCCACACATCGGTTACATGGAAAACATCCATTAGGCGGTTTAGCCTGATCCAAAAATGTATTACCAGGCACACCTGTGTAGTGGCTGCGGACCAAGTGATCCCTCAGATTTCTTGATCTTCCAGCTGCAATGGCTGCTTTATCTGGTAGAAACCTTGAGATCACTGGATCCGCTTTTAGGATATGCCATGACTTATTTAATATCCCTCTCATTAGACCAAATTGGGAATGGTAGTCCGTCACAAATCTCACCAAATCCTGACTTTTTTCCACTATTTGTTTTGGGCCATACAAAAGGGCATCTCTAGATGCATATTTAGCCCTATTGAAGGCCCTCTTAATCATGCGGTTACTAAAACCGCGTTCCTGAAGTCTCCGCTTGAGGTCATCAGCTTGTTTATAAAATTCCTCATTAGTTGAACACAATCTACGTAAACGGAGGAATTGTCCAGTGGGGACTGATTGGATCATGTGACCCGGATGGGAGGAGGTCGCATGCAACAACATGTTCGTTGAGGTGGGCTTATGAAAAATGTTCGTTTGCACCTCCCCTTTCTCATCTTTCTGAAGAAGAACATCCCAAAATTCGATGGTTTTTGAATCGTATTTATATGTAATGAATATATTTAAACGGTTGTCATTAAGGGATGACATAAATGTTTCAAGATCTTCCCTTGCTCCCTGCCAGATCAGCAGTAAGTCATCGAGGTACCGCGTTCAGGAAAGGACACGGCACATCGGCGACGACTGATCCGGCAGGGAGAGGTTTTTGTTGCTATCTATGTGGTATTTGGTGATAGGCTCCATAGTCCTATTATTGGTAACATGGTATATTAATGTGGATTTACTGTTTACTAGAGTTGAGCGACTTTCATTTTTTTAAGATCGAGTCGGGTTTTGTGAAACCCGATTTTGTCCAGAGTCGAGTCGAGTGCAGTCGGCCGATTATCGCTAAAAGTCGGGGATCGGCCGAAACACGAAACCCAATGCAAGTCAATGGGGAAGCATAGTCGGCAGTGAGTGGAGGCCAGGAAAACACCTACAGTGCCCATTTTAATGCCAAAAACATCCATTCTTGTTTCTGAAGCTTGCCAATCTTAATTAACTTTATAATAATAGTTGGGCATAGGGAATTGGGGGTCATTTGGCAAAAGTTGTGGGGGGAGTAGGGCTGGCTCAAGTTTTTCGTGGGCCCAGGAAATGCGGACTACGTCACGGCGGTGTTGCAGGGAAAGGTAAGTATTTCAACGTTGCAAGTGCTGTGATCCTGAGCAAGCAGGGGGGGCCCACTCGTTCGCATTGGCACTGGCACAGGGCCCCTCAAAGTACAGCGGTGTGTTTGCATGGCGGGGGCGCCTCCCACCAGCAGCGACACTTTTGCGTACTCTGAGGGGCCCTGTGCCAGTGACGTCGCCAACGAGTATGCCCCCCCACCTGATGAAGGAACCTGCACTTTCATCTGCACCTTCCTCTCTGTCCCTGTGTAAGGTGGTATAACATGAGGGAAGGGGAACCTTACTTTCAGCAGGGTCAGATTCTGGCTGTGTAGAGTATAAGGGGAATGTAGTGGTCTAGGTCAATGTACCAGCAGACTCATCTAGCAGTGGCTGGGCAATGGGCAGGATGAGGAGGAAACAGATATAGGGCCAAAGAATAAAGTAGGCTAAATGCAGTTCAAAATTGGTAACAGGACTAAACAGGCGGCATTGCTTTGTTCAGTGGAGTAGCAAACCCAAGAGCAGCAGACACTGTTTCAAGGGCCTAACCACACTAGTAGGCCAAATGCAGTTTAATATCTGATAGTATAGGGCGAAAGCCAGAATGTGGAAGCTCAGCTTTGTTCAGTTGAGGACAACACCAGGCAGGGGCAGACAGACACCTTTAGTAGGCCGGAACAGCCAATTTTTTAAAAAAACAGCAGTTAGTAAGAGGCAGAAGGTAGAAGCTCAGCTTTATTCAGTTGAGGACAACACCAGGCAGGGGCAGACCCCTTTAGTAGGCCGGAACAGCCAATTGCATTTTTAAAAATGGTAATTTGGAACTGAAGGTTGAAGCTCAGCTTTATTCAGTTGAGGACAACACCAGGCAGGGGCAGACAGACACCTTTAGTAGGCCGGAACAGCCAATGGCATTTTTAAAAATGGTAATTTGGAACTGAAGGTTGAAGCTCAGCTTTGTTCAGTTGAGGACAACACCAGGCAGGGGCAGACAGACACCTTTTGTAGGCCGGAATAGCCAATTGCATTTTTAAAAATGGTAATTTGGAACTGAAGGTTGAAGCTCAGCTTTGTTCAGTTGAGGACAACACCAGGCAGGGGCAGACAGACACCTTTAGTAGGCCGGAACAGCCAATTTTTTTTAAAAAACAGCAGTTAGTAAGAGGCAGAAGGTAGAAGCTCAGCTTTATTCAGTTGAGGACAACACCAGGCAGGGGCAGACACCTTTAGTAGGCCGGAACAGCCAATTGCATTTTTAAAAATGGTAATTTGGAACTGAAGGTTGAAGCTCAGCTTTATTCAGTTGAGGACAACACCAGGCAGGGGCAGACAGACACCTTTAGTAGGCCGGAACAGCCAATTGCATTTTTAAAAATGGTAATTTGGAACTGAAGGTTGAAGCTCAGCTTTATTCAGTTGAGGACAACACCAGGCAGGGGCAGACAGACACCTTTAGTAGGCCAGAACAGCCAATGGCATTTTTAAAAATGGTAATTTGGAACAGAAGGTAGAAGCTCAGCTTTATTCAGTTGAGGACAACACCAGGCAGGGGCAGACATTCACCTTTAGTAGGCCGGAACAGCCAATTGCATTTTTAAAAATGGTAATTTGGAACTGAAGGTTGAAGCTCAGCTTTATTCAGTTGAGGACAACACCAGGCAGGGGCAGACAGACACCTTTAGTAGGCCGGAACAGCCAATTGCATTTTTAAAAATGGTAATTTGGAACTGAAGGTTGAAGCACAGCTTTATTCAGTTGCAGCTTCTTGGCAATAATATAAAGAAGACGAGACAGGACAACACTCGTTGGATGCCATATCTGTGTTTTCACTGGAAAAAAAACTGTCATTTAACTACTTGTAGGAGAAAGTTTTTGTAGCTGGAGGCCACTTTTTGTATTGTACCAGTTTTTGGTTGTATGTTTGGAACTGAAGGTTGAAGCTCAGCTTTATTCAGTTGAGGACAACACCAGGCAGGGGCAGACCCCTTTAGTAGGCCGGAACAGCCAATGGCATTTTTAAAAATGGTAATTTGGAACAGAAGGTTGAAGCACAGCTTTGTTCAGTTGAGGACAACACCAGGCAGGGGCAGACAGACACCTTTAGTAGGCCGGAACAGCCAATTTTTTTTAAAAAACAGCAGTTAGTAAGAGGCAGAAGGTAGAAGCTCAGCTTTATTCAGTTGAGGACAACACCAGGCAGGGGCAGACCCCTTTAGTAGGCCGGAACAGCCAATTGCATTTTTAAAAATGGTAATTTGGAACTGAAGGTTGAAGCTCAGCTTTATTCAGTTGAGGACAACACCAGGCAGGGGCAGACAGACACCTTTAGTAGGCCGGAACAGCCAATTGCATTTTTAAAAATGGTAATTTGGAACTGAAGGTTGAAGCACAGCTTTATTCAGTTGCAGCTTCTTGGCAATAATATAAAGAAGACGAGACAGGACAACACTCGTTGGATGCCATATCTGTGTTTTCACTGGAAAAAAAACTGTCATTTAACTACTTGTAGGAGAAAGTTTTTGTAGCTGGAGGCCACTTTTTGTATTGTACCAGTTTTTGGTTGTATGTTTGGAACTGAAGGTTGAAGCTCAGCTTTATTCAGTTGAGGACAACACCAGGCAGGGGCAGACAGACACCTTTAGTAGGCCGGAACAGCCAATGGCATTTTTAAAAATGTTAATTTGGAACAGAAGGTTGAAGCACAGCTTTGTTCAGTTGAGGACAACACCAGGCAGGAGCAGACAGACACCTTTAGTAGGCCGGAACAGCCAATTTTTTTTAAAAAACAGCAGTTAGTAAGAGGCAGAAGGTAGAAGCTCAGCTTTATTCAGTTGAGGACAACACCAGGCAGGGGCAGACCCCTTTAGTAGGCCGGAACAGCCAATTGCATTTTTAAAAATGGTAATTTGGAACTGAAGGTTGAAGCTCAGCTTTATTCAGTTGAGGACAACACCAGGCAGGGGCAGACAGACACCTTTAGTAGGCCGGAACAGCCTATGGCATTTTTAAAAATGGTAATTTGGAACAGAAGGTAGAAGCTCAGCTTTATTCAGTTGAGGACAACACCAGGCAGGGGCAGACATTCACCTTTAGTAGGCCGGAACAGCCAATTGCATTTTTAAAAATGGTAATTTGGAACTGAAGGTTGAAGCTCAGCTTTATTCAGTTGAGGACAACACCAGGCAGGGGCAGACAGACACCTTTAGTAGGCCGGAACAGCCAATTTTTTTTAAAAAACAGCAGTTAGTAAGAGGCAGAAGGTAGAAGCTCAGCTTTATTCAGTTGAGGACAACACCAGGCAGGGGCAGACACCTTTAGTAGGCCGGAACAGCCAATTGCATTTTTAAAAATGGTAATTTGGAACTGAAGGTTGAAGCTCAGCTTTATTCAGTTGAGGACAACACCAGGCAGGGGCAGACAGACACCTTTAGTAGGCCGGAACAGCCAATTGCATTTTTAAAAATGGTAATTTGGAACTGAAGGTTGAAGCTCAGCTTTATTCAGTTGAGGACAACACCAGGCAGGGGCAGACAGACACCTTTAGTAGGCCGGAACAGCCAATGGCATTTTTAAAAATGGTAATTTGGAACAGAAGGTAGAAGCTCAGCTTTATTCAGTTGAGGACAACACCAGGCAGGGGCAGACATTCACCTTTAGTAGGCCGGAACAGCCAATTGCATTTTTAAAAATGGTAATTTGGAACTGAAGGTTGAAGCTCAGCTTTATTCAGTTGAGGACAACACCAGGCAGGGGCAGACAGACACCTTTAGTAGGCCGGAACAGCCAATTGCATTTTTAAAAATGGTAATTTGGAACTGAAGGTTGAAGCACAGCTTTATTCAGTTGCAGCTTCTTGGCAATAATATAAAGAAGACGAGACAGGACAACACTCGTTGGATGCCATATCTGTGTTTTCACTGGAAAAAAAACTGTCATTTAACTACTTGTAGGAGAAAGTTTTTGTAGCTGGAGGCCACTTTTTGTATTGTACCAGTTTTTGGTTGTATGTTTGGAACTGAAGGTTGAAGCTCAGCTTTATTCAGTTGAGGACAACACCAGGCAGGGGCAGACAGACACCTTTAGTAGGCCGGAACAGCCAATTGCATTTTTAAAAATGGTAATTTGGAACTGAAGGTTGAAGCACAGCTTTATTCAGTTGCAGCTTCTTGGCAATAATATAAAGAAGACGAGACAGGACAACACTCGTTGGATGCCATATCTGTGTTTTCACTGGAAAAAAAACTGTCATTTAACTACTTGTAGGAGAAAGTTTTTGTAGCTGGAGGCCACTTTTTGTATTGTACCAGTTTTTGGTTGTATGTTTGGAACTGAAGGTTGAAGCTCAGCTTTATTCAGTTGAGGACAACACCAGGCAGGGGCAGACCCCTTTAGTAGGCCGGAACAGCCAATGGCATTTTTAAAAATGGTAATTTGGAACAGAAGGTTGAAGCACAGCTTTGTTCAGTTGAGGACAACACCAGGCAGGGGCAGACAGACACCTTTAGTAGGCCGGAACAGCCAATTTTTTTTAAAAAACAGCAGTTAGTAAGAGGCAGAAGGTAGAAGCTCAGCTTTATTCAGTTGAGGACAACACCAGGCAGGGGCAGACCCCTTTAGTAGGCCGGAACAGCCAATTGCATTTTTAAAAATGGTAATTTGGAACTGAAGGTTGAAGCTCAGCTTTATTCAGTTGAGGACAACACCAGGCAGGGGCAGACAGACACCTTTAGTAGGCCGGAACAGCCAATTGCATTTTTAAAAATGGTAATTTGGAACTGAAGGTTGAAGCACAGCTTTATTCAGTTGCAGCTTCTTGGCAATAATATAAAGAAGACGAGACAGGACAACACTCGTTGGATGCCATATCTGTGTTTTCACTGGAAAAAAAACTGTCATTTAACTACTTGTAGGAGAAAGTTTTTGTAGCTGGAGGCCACTTTTTGTATTGTACCAGTTTTTGGTTGTATGTTTGGAACTGAAGGTTGAAGCTCAGCTTTATTCAGTTGAGGACAACACCAGGCAGGGGCAGACAGACACCTTTAGTAGGCCGGAACAGCCAATGGCATTTTTAAAAATGTTAATTTGGAACAGAAGGTTGAAGCACAGCTTTGTTCAGTTGAGGACAACACCAGGCAGGAGCAGACAGACACCTTTAGTAGGCCGGAACAGCCAATTTTTTTTAAAAAACAGCAGTTAGTAAGAGGCAGAAGGTAGAAGCTCAGCTTTATTCAGTTGAGGACAACACCAGGCAGGGGCAGACCCCTTTAGTAGGCCGGAACAGCCAATTGCATTTTTAAAAATGGTAATTTGGAACTGAAGGTTGAAGCTCAGCTTTATTCAGTTGAGGACAACACCAGGCAGGGGCAGACAGACACCTTTAGTAGGCCGGAACAGCCAATTGCATTTTTAAAAATGGTAATTTGGAACTGAAGGTTGAAGCTCAGCTTTATTCAGTTGAGGACAACACCAGGCAGGGGCAGACAGACACCTTTAGTAGGCCGGAACAGCCTATGGCATTTTTAAAAATGGTAATTTGGAACAGAAGGTAGAAGCTCAGCTTTATTCAGTTGAGGACAACACCAGGCAGGGGCAGACATTCACCTTTAGTAGGCCGGAACAGCCAATTGCATTTTTAAAAATGGTAATTTGGAACTGAAGGTTGAAGCTCAGCTTTATTCAGTTGAGGACAACACCAGGCAGGGGCAGACAGACACCTTTAGTAGGCCGGAACAGCCAATTTTTATTAAAAAACAGCAGTTAGTAAGAGGCAGAAGGTAGAAGCTCAGCTTTATTCAGTTGAGGACAACACCAGGCAGGGGCAGACACCTTTAGTAGGCCGGAACAGCCAATTGCATTTTTAAAAATGGTAATTTGGAACTGAAGGTTGAAGCTCAGCTTTATTCAGTTGAGGACAACACCAGGCAGGGGCAGACAGACACCTTTAGTAGGCCGGAACAGCCAATTGCATTTTTAAAAATGGTAATTTGGAACTGAAGGTTGAAGCTCAGCTTTATTCAGTTGAGGACAACACCAGGCAGGGGCAGACAGACACCTTTAGTAGGCCGGAACAGCCAATGGCATTTTTAAAAATGGTAATTTGGAACAGAAGGTAGAAGCTCAGCTTTATTCAGTTGAGGACAACACCAGGCAGGGGCAGACATTCACCTTTAGTAGGCCGGAACAGCCAATTGCATTTTTAAAAATGGTAATTTGGAACTGAAGGTTGAAGCTCAGCTTTATTCAGTTGAGGACAACACCAGGCAGGGGCAGACAGACACCTTTAGTAGGCCGGAACAGCCAATTGCATTTTTAAAAATGGTAATTTGGAACTGAAGGTTGAAGCACAGCTTTATTCAGTTGCAGCTTCTTGGCAATAATATAAAGAAGACGAGACAGGACAACACTCGTTGGATGCCATATCTGTGTTTTCACTGGAAAAAAAACTGTCATTTAACTACTTGTAGGAGAAAGTTTTTGTAGCTGGAGGCCACTTTTTGTATTGTACCAGTTTTTGGTTGTATGTTTGGAACTGAAGGTTGAAGCTCAGCTTTATTCAGTTGAGGACAACACCAGGCAGGGGCAGACAGACACCTTTAGTAGGCCGGAACAGCCAATTGCATTTTTAAAAATGGTAATTTGGAACTGAAGGTTGAAGCTCAGCTTTATTCAGTTGAGGACAACACCAGGCAGGGGCAGACACCTTTAGAAGGACGGAAAAGCCAATTTTTTTAAAAACAGCAGTTAATCTGAGCCAGAAGGTAGAAGCTCAGCTTTATTCAGTTGAGGCCAACTTGAATTAGGGACTGCAGACAGACTTTGCAGGCTGTCCCCTGTGTGGACCATGCATCCAATACATTAACCCATTGAGCCACCAAGGACACGTAACCTTCCGTGGCCAGGCCTACAGGTCCATGTGTCTGTTGTCAGGTATACCTTTGGACTGACAAATTGACAGAATGCAAGGACAATGCGGTCTTTAACATGCAGGTGGAGGGGTGGGATGGCTTTTCTCGCAAAAGAATTGTCAACTGGGTAGCTCATAGCGTGGTATATCGTAGTTCATCCTGGCTTTATTAATATTAAATTAAATTAAAAAATAGGCTCTATGCACTTTAGAATTGGTTCCAGGGGTACATGGGCAGCAGTGGTCTGGTCAGTGGAGGCCTAGTGGAAGGAGGGACCGCAGACAGGCTTCGAAGGCCTAACATAATTAAATTGGGCTGGCTGTAGGCACTTTATTATTAGTTACAGGGGTACATGGGCAGCAGTGGTCTGGTCAGTGGAGGCCTAGTGGAAGGAGGGACCGCAGACAGGCTTCGAAGGCCTAACATAATTAAATTGGGCTGGCTGTAGGCACTTTATTATTAGTTAAAGGGGTACACGGGCAGCAGTGGTCTGGTCAGTGGAGGCCTAGTGGAAGGAGGGACCGCAGACAGGCTTCGAAGGCCTAACATAATTAAATTGGGCTGGCTGTAGGCACTTTATAATTGGTTCCAGGGGTACACGGGCAGCAGTGGTCTGGTCAGTGGAGGCCTAGTGGAAGGAGGGACCGCAGACAGGCTTCGAAGGCCTAACATAATTAAATTGGGCTGGCTGTAGGCACTTTATTATTAGTTAAAGGGGTACACGGGCAGCAGTGGTCTGGTCAACGGAGGCCGATTGTAATGAGTGTCTGCCAGTTAGTAGTCCAAAACAACAACTAAATGTGAATGTCTCGCATTAAAACAAAACAAAAACACTAAAGGGTGCAATCATTAGGTTCAGGGGTGGGATCCTCTGCGTTGTTTCAGACCTACTAATTTTGCGCAAAGTATTTACTGTGGTAAATAGAGGACACTGCCCCTGACTATGTTAAGTACCATCATACATGTCAACACAATGGTATTGTCAGTGGCAGGTATGGAAGGATGTCAGCGCATAGACTTAACATTGGTGGAAGTGTGAGAGATAACTGTGGAAGTGGTAGAGCAATGTTTGACCTGGGGGTGGGTGAACTCTCTTGTGGCCGGCGTTACAGGCCCAAGGCCCCTCATGTTACAACAGTGTGTCTGACGTTGGGTGCGCACCACCACCGCCAGAGACACTTTATTGTACTATGAGGAACCCAGTAGCAATGCCGTCGACCAAAAGCGAGTACACCCACCTCTTCAGACAAACAGCAGTCTCACGGGTGCTTGCGCCAAGTCGCGATACCACGGCCCCGTGTGGGGAGTTTGGCCATTTAGGGAGGTGTAAACATGTCGTATGCTGGACAATCAGCTGCAGCAAATTAGACATTAGAAAAGTAATTCACAGTAGTCCACAGGCAAGAGCTTTTCATAGGAATGCTAGGTGTCGGCCGGGCAAGGTGGGGCAAAAGATTTCGAAATCCAGTTGTGGTTCATTTTAATGAATGTTAGATCGTCAACATTTTGGGTAGCCAGACGAGTCCTTTTTTCGGTTAATATTGAACCTGCAGCACTGAATACTCTTTCTGATAGGACACTTGCTGCCGGGCAAGCAAGCTCCTGCAATGCATATTCTGCCAATTCTGGCCAGGTGTCTAATTTTGATGCCCAGTAATCAAATGGGAATGACGGTTGAGGGAGAACATCGATAAGGGATGAAAAATAGTTAGTAACCATACTGGACAAATGTTGTCTCCTGTCACTTTCAATTGATGCAGCAGTACCTGTCCTGTCTGCGGTCATAGCAAAATCACTCCACAACCTGGTCAGAAAACCCCTCTGTCCAACGCCACTTCTGATGTGTGCACCCCTAACACTCCTAGTCTGTTGCCCCCTTGAGCTCGTGTGAGAACGATCACGTGCGCTGTGTGCTGGGAATGCCTGAAGCAAACGGTCAACAAGAGTTGATTGTTTGGTTGCTAATATTAGTTCCAAGTTCTCATGTGGCATAATATTTTGCAATTTGCCTTTATAGCGTGGATCAAGGAGGCAGGTCAACCAGTAATCGTCATCGTTCATCATTTTCGTTATGCGTGTGTCCCTTTTTAGGATACGTAAGGCATAATCCGCCATGTGGGCCAAAGTTCCAGTTGTCAAATCTCCGGTTGTGATTGGGTGAGGGGCAGTTGCAGGCAAATCTACGTCACTTGTGTCCCTCAAAAAACCAGAACCCGGCCTTGACACGCAACCAATTTCCAGTGCCCCCGGGAAAGGTTCCGCTTTAAAAATATACTCATCCCCATCATCCTCCTCGTCCTCCACCTCCTCTTCGCCCACTACCTCGTCCTGTACACTGCCCTGACCAGACAATGGCTGACTGTCATCAAGGCTTTCCTCTTCCTCTGGTGCAGACGCCTGCTCCTTTATGTGCGTCAAACTTTGCATCAGCAGACGCATTAGGGGGATGCTCATGCTTATTACGGCGTTGTCTGCACTAACCAGCCGTGTGCATTCCTCAAAACACTGAAGGACTTGACACATGTCTTGTATCTTCGACCACTGCACACCTGACAACTCCATGTCTGCCATCCTACTGCCTGCCCGTGTATGTGTATCCTCCCACAAAAACATAACAGCCCGCCTCTGTTGGCACAGTCTCTGAAGCATGTGCAGTGTTGAGTTCCACCTTGTTGCAATGTCTATGATTAGGCGATGCTGGGGAAGGTTCAAAGACCGCTGATAGGTCTGCATACGGCTGGCGTGTACAGGCGAACGTCGGATATGTGAGCAAAGTCCACGCACTTTGAGGAGCAGGTCGGAGAACCCAGGATAAGTTTTCAATAAGCACTGCACCACCAGGTTTAAGATGTGAGCCAGGCAAGGAATGTGTTTCAGTTGGGAAAGGGAGATGGCAGCCATGAAATTCCTTCCGTTATCACTAACTACCTTGCCTGCCTCAAGATCTACTGTGCCCAGCCACGACTGCGTTTCTTGTTGCAAGAACTCGGACAGAACTTCCGCGGTGTGTCTGTTGTCGCCCAAACACTTCATAGCCAATACAGCCTGCTGACGCTTGCCAGTAGCTGGCCCATAATGGGACAACTGGTGTGCAACAGTGTCATCTGCCGATGGAGTGGTTGGCCGACTGCGGTCTGTGGAAGAGCTGTAGCTTCTGCAGGAGGACGAGGAGGAGGAGGAGGAGGGGGTGCGAACGCCTACAGCCAACTGTTTCCTAGACCGTGGGCTAGGCACAACTGTCCCGAAATTGATGTCCCCTGTGGACCCTGCATCCACCACATTCACCCAGTGTGCCGTGATGGACACATAACGTCCCTGGCCATGCCTACTGGTCCATGCATCTGTAGTCAGGTGCACCTTTGTACTCACAGATTGCCTGAGTGCATGGACGATGCGCTGTTTAACATGCTGGTGCAGGGCTGGGATGGCTTTTCTGGAAAAAAAGTGTCGACTGGGTAGCTCGTATCGTGGTTCAGCGTACTCCATCAGGGCTTTGAAAGCTTCGCTTTCAACTAACCGGTAGGGCATCATCTCTAACGAGATTAGTCTAGCTATGTGGGCATTAAAACCCTGTGTACGCGGATGCGAGGATAAGTACTTCCTTTTTCTAACCAGAGTCTCATGTAGTGTGAGCTGAACTGGAGAGATGGAGATCGTGGAACTTGCGGGTGTGCCGGTGGACATGGCAGACTGAGAGACGGTTGGAGACGGTATTGTTTCCGCCGGTGCCCTAGATGCAATATTTCCGCCTACAAAACTGGTGATTCCCTGACCCTGACTGCTTTTGGCTGGCAAAGAAACCTGCACAGATACTGCCGGTGGTGCGGAAAATGGTGGCCTTACAGTGACGGAAGGGATGTTGCGTTGATGACTAGCTTCATTGGCCGAGGGTGCTACAACCTTAAGGGACGTTTGGTAGTTAGTCCAGGCTTGAAAATGCATGGTGGTTAAGTGTCTATGCATGCAACTAGTATTGAGACTTTTCAGATTCTGACCTCTGCTTAAGCTAGTAGAACATTTTTGACAGATGACTTTGCGCTGATCAATTGGATGTTGTTTAAAAAAATGCCAGACTGCACTCTTCCTAGCATCGGATCCCTTTTCAGGGATTGCAGACTGAGCTTTAACCGGATGGCAACGCTGTGCTCCAACAGGTTTTGGCTTTGACACGCGTTTTGGGCCAGATAGGGGCCCGGCAGATGGAACCTGTTGCGATGTTGATGCCTGCTGCGGCCCCTCCTCCACCTCCGCTTCTGAACTACTGCTGCCTGCACCCTGTTCCCCCAATGGCTGCCAATCCGGGTCAACAACCGGGTCATCTATTACCTCCTCTTCGAGCTCGTGTGCAACTTCGTCTGTGTCACTGTGTCGGTCTGTGGTATAGCGTTCGTGGCGGGGCAACATAGTCTCATCAGGGTCTGATTGTGGATCTGTACCCTGAGAGGGCAATGTGGTGGTCTGAGTCAAAGGAGCAGCATAGTACTCTGGCTGTGGCTGTGCATCAGTGCACTCCATGTCAGAATCTACTTGTAATGGGCGTGGCCTGTTAAGTGTTTCACTTTCTAAGCCAGGGACGGTATGTGTAAAGAGCTCCATGGAGTGACCCGTTGTGTCGCCTGCTGCATCCTTCTCTCTTGTTGTAGTTTTTGCTGAGGACAAGGAAGCGACTTGTCCCTGACCGTGAACATCCACAAGCGACGCGCTGCTTTTACATTTACCAGTTTCAGAAGAGGAGGCAAAAGAGCTAGAGGCTGAGTCTGCAATGTAAGCCAAAACTTGCTGTTGCTGCTCCGGCTTTAAAAGCGTTTTTCCTACTCCCAGAAAAGAGAGCGTTCGAGGCCTTGTGTAGCCAGACGACGAAACTGGCTCCACAGCTCCAGACTTAGGTGGAATATTTTTATCCCCACGACCACCTGATGCTCCACTACCACTACCATCATTACCAGCTGACAATGAATGCCCACGGCCACGACCTCTTGCACCAGACTTCCTCATTGTTTTAAAAAATTAACCAAAGTAACTTTATTTGTTGCTGTCAAACAACTTACACGGTGAGCTATAACTTCAGTATGATTTCTATATCCCTTAACAGGTTGGTGAGACCACAAGGAAAATCAGGCACAATGTTACACCCTCTGTTTTCTGTGGCACAAAATCACAGAGATGACACACACGCAGGACTGTCACTCAAGCACTAATGTCAATATTATTCTCCCACCTCATTTTTTTTTTTTTTTTTCCCTTAGGGAGACTTTAGAAACCAAATAAGATAAAATGTTTTTTTCAGGGACAATTTAGAAACCAAATACTAATAAAAAAAATAAATAAATAAAATAGCCTTTCTATGGCCCACAATTAGAGAGAGAGAGGTGGCACATCCAGGAGTCAAGACTGGCACACAAGCTGAAAGGGCAATATTACTCTCCCACTGTTTTTTTATGGTTTTTTTTTTTTTTCAGGGAGACTTTAGAAACCAAATAATATTAAACAAAGCAAAAAAATAAATAAAAATTCTAAAAAACACCAGTAGCGCTTATACCCTCATAAACCTGCAGCGGATAGTGTAGCGGTCACACCCTTCCGTTACTAAAAATAATCAAATCCAAATAAAAAGAAAGCTATCTGCGCTGGATTAGAGTTAACCCCTTATATATGAAGAGACCCAAAAGACTGATAACTATGGCAATGCTAGAACCAGAAAATTAAAAACAATATATGTACCTGATAAGATTTCTTCAATAAAATGTGAATTCCTATACTTGGAGCAGCTCAGATGAGGATCCGGTGGAATCCAAAGCTGTGTAGAGTCTTTTTAAGCTGGTAAGTCCGGTCACCGTTTAAAATGCACAGTCCTCTCCGGGGCCTTATACTTCCGTCTCCCAGGAAGAAAGAAAGAAGTCCAGAAAACGCCGGGTATTACCTTCAAGCAGCGAGTTGCAGGAGCTGCCCCGGCCGGTGGCAGTGAGAAATCCTGCACTCGCTGTGCTCTGGAGTCGGTCAGTATCACTGGGCTTAGCCGCTCGGTGCTCTGCCGTAGCAGGACCTAGTGTGACGTCACAGTCACGTGAAACCTCACGTGACGGGCTATGGAAAGAAACTAAGACCAAAAATCCTACGCGTTTCGGAGCCAAAAACGAGCTCCTTCATCAGGGATGATCTTACCTGAATGGTAGATGTCTATATAGCCTCAGCAATCACATGACCGCAAATTAAGAATTAAAGGCAAAAAGTTCTATATCACTATTTAATCCTTTAGGGATTAAAGAGTCAAAGGTGAAAATCATTCTGGACTCCTCTCTGGACATTTTTTTAATAAAATCCCCTCCTCTTTGGCATTTTTGAACCACTTTGAGACCAGTAATAACGGTGCCACATACTGCCCCCCCATGGTACGTCAAAAAATGTTTAGAAAGGGGGTGCCCTTCAAACTTCTTGTTAATATTGCTCATATGTTCATTAATCCTTATCTTCAGGGCCCGTTTTGTTCTACCAATATAGATTTTATCGCACGGGCATCTAATCGAGTAGATAACCCCTTTCGTATTACAAGAAATGAAATTCTCAATTTTCCAGTCGATGTTTCCTTTTTTACATGCAAATTGTTTTTTCGTTTTAAGTAGTTTACAAGATTTGCACTTGTGACAAGGAAAGAAACCTTGAGGTTTTTGAGGACACGCTCTTTCAGTTGGAGCAAAATGCGGAACTGTAGGGGCTATTCTATTTCCCAAATTTCGGGCTTTTTTATAAATGAACACTGGATGTTCGGGAAGTTTTTCGCCAATGACCTTGTCCTCTTTCAAAATGTCCCAATGTCTCTGCACAATCTT
This sequence comes from Ranitomeya variabilis, assembly GCF_051348905.1. NCBI lineage: Eukaryota > Metazoa > Chordata > Amphibia > Anura > Dendrobatidae > Ranitomeya > Ranitomeya variabilis. The sequence goes on from NC_135234.1 coordinate 323,453,815, forward strand.
TCTAAAAAGATGTGTGTTGGCATTATACCTGGTAATAATCGGGATTCTCTCCAACAATACTCGATTGTCACATCTTTCTTTAGTTTGAAAGAGGCTGGATCTAGATAGTTTCTCAACCTGATTTTTCGCCACAGACAAGGAATTCTGTGAATAGCCTTTCTTAACAAACTTATCCAAACTGAGGCCAATATTTTTCTCCCACTGATTGATGTAGTGTTTTTGTGTTGAGGTAGATTTTAGAACACAAATCAAGGAAAAAAAAAAATAAATGCTTTCTATGGCCCACTGAATGAGAGAGAGGTGGCACACCCAGGAGTCAAGACTGGCACACAAGCTGAAAGGGCAATATTACTCTCCCACTGTTTTTTTATGTATTTTTTGTTTTTTAAGGGAGACTTTAGAAACCCAATAATATTTAAAAAAAAAAAAATAAATAGGCTTTCTATGGCCCACTGAATGAGAGGGAGAGAGGTGGCACACCCAGGAGTCAAGACTGGCACACAAGCTGAAAGGGCAATATTACTCTCCCACTGTTTTTTTATGTATTTTTTGTTTTTTAAGGGAGACTTTAGAAACCCAATAATATTTAAAAAAAAAAATAAATAGGCTTTCTATGGCCCACTGAATGAGAGGGAGAGAGGTGGCACACCCAGGAGTCAAGACTGGCACACAAGCTGAAAGGGCAATATTACTCTCCCACTGTTTTTTTAGGTTTTTTTTTTTTTTTCAGGGAGACTTTAGAAACCAAATAATATTAAAAAAAAAAAAAAATAGGCTTTCTATAGCCCACTGAATGAGAGATAGCACACACAGCAGTGGCACACAAGCCCTGACTGAGGCCAATATTTTTCTCCCACTGATTGATGTAGTGTTTTTGTGTTGAGGTAGAATTTAGAACACAAATCACGGAAAAAAATAAATAGGCTTTCTATGGCCCACTCAGTGAGAGATGGCACACACAGGGATGGCACTGTAGCAGAAATGCAAATCTTAATCTCCCACAAAAAAAAAAAAAAAAAAAAAAAAACAGGGACTGTCCTACAATTACTATCTCCCTGCAGTAATCTAAGCCAGGTATGGCAGGTGGACAAACAAAAAAGATAGCTGTGCAGAAAGGAAGGAACAAGAGGATATGTGCTTTGAAAAAAGCAGTTGGTTTCCACAGTGGCGTACACACAGCAATACAGCTATCACGGAGCCTTCTAGGGCAGCCCAATGAGCTACAGCGCTGAGGGGAAAAAAAAAAAAAAATAGCTTCCACAGTCCCTGCACACCGAAGGTGGTGTTGGACAGTGGAAATCGCTGCAGCACAAGCGGTTTGGTGGTTAGTGGACCCTGCCTAACGCTCTCCCTGCTTCTGACGAAGCGGCAGCAACCTGTCCCTAAGCTCAGATCAGCAGCAGTAAGATGGCGGTCGGCGGGAATGCCCCTTTATAGCCCCTGTGACGCCGCAGACAGCAAGCCAATCACTGCAATGCCCTTCTCTAAGATGGTGGGGACCAGGATCTATGTCATCACGCTGCCCACACTCTGCGTTCACCTTCATTGGCTGAGAAATGGCGCTTTTCGCGTCATTGAAACGCGACTTTGGCGCGAAAGTCGCGTACCGCATGGCCGACAAGCACAGGGGTCGGATCGGGTTTCATGAGACGCCGACTTAGCCAAAAGTCGGCGACTTTTGAAAATGAACGACCCGTTTCGCTCAACCCTACTGTTTACACTTTAGATTGCTGTATTTACCATGTTTTTGTGTCATATTTATTTCTACAAGTCCATATAGTGCACACATGTTAATCTTTGGCCCGTGGACCAAATCTGGCCCAAAGGGTGAGTATTTTTGGCCTGTGACGCCAGGCAGGTCCCCCTAGTATATTTCGCCAGCTCCACTGGCAGGTCACCCGTACTTTTACCCGTCATCGCACTTTCAACTTTATCTGCATTTTGGATGCCTATACAGTTGAAGGCAATGATGGAGGAGGGAGCGTCAGCTGCCACTCCTTCTCCTAAGCGATGACGTCATTACAATGCATCCACTGTACTGAGATGTGCAGAGGATCTGAAGACACCATGAAGAGACCAGAGCAGCAGGGGAACTGGCAGAAGTATTTTATTTATTTATTCTTGTGGAGACAGTATACTGTATGGATCACTTTGGTGGAGCAGCTTAGTATACATTTTTTGCAAAAAACGTATCAACCAAATACCCTGTTTTTTACATCTTTTTACTAGCACTTGCGGATTACTGTGATTTTTTGAAACTAAGTGTTTTTGGTTTTACTATGCACTTTTGTGTCTTCATGTATGGAGCACTTTGTAGCACCATTATACTGCATGGCGCACTATGTTGGGCCATTCTGCTGTATGGACCACTATGTGGGGCCACTATACTGTATGGACCACTGTGTTGCTCTATTATGCTATATGGAGCACTTTTTGTGGCCATTATATAGTATGGAGAGCTGTGTGGGGATTACAGTTAGAGAATCATACTGTAATAGGGGTCACCATTCTTTGTCCTGTGGTTTGAGGGTGCTGGGTGCAGTAGGGTCATCATACCATGTGTGTAGAGGGTACCGTTGAGGAATTCAACCTGTGGGGATATATTACTGTAGTTGTGGGGAAATTTTGGTGGCATCACACGTTATTATCTGTATTAAACTTTTTTTTTATCCTTTGTTATTACATATTTAAATTAAGCCATTGGGCCATATGTTTCTTACTGGTCTTACATAACTTATTATATTATTCCAACATTTTATCCTAAGATCTATTACATAAAATATACTTTCTTTGTGGGACAACCCCTTTAGTTTTGTTTCCATATAAAAAAGTTAATCGTTATATTTGATGATAAGGAAAAACTTCCTCAATCATAGACTTTTTTTTGCTAAATATCAAAGTTGGCCAGTAACTTTGTCCAAGTTTTTAATTTTGGTCCTCTGTGTATTTGAGTCTGACATCCCTGGTATGGTGAAGGTGCATATCGGTTCATGGTCAGGGTGTAAAATGGATTGCATTATTAAAATCAGTTTTTTAATGGGGCACTTGTGATGACCAGCAATATATTGTTTTTTTGTGTTAGATTTTTGTGTTATGTATAAGGCAAGTTCTGTGCAGACAGAATATCATGGTCACTCGAAGGGCTATTTCTGTCACATAATTAGTAAAGGTCCTTTTTAGCATTCTTCTAAATCTGGCAGTGCACACGTCAGCTGGTAATGAATAGAAAACGGGCAAGGTCCCTAAAGCCACAACCCTCCATCAGAATCAAAGAGGCACAATAAAATTCAGTCTTTAGGATATATGAGCAACAGTCAAACAAGACTTGTCTTTCATCCAACACAGGATCTTGCGAATTGTTCTTAAAAAGCCCTCCATTGTTTGGAGTGTGTGAATAGCCAGAGCCAATGAATGTTCTATCATTGCCTTTTATATGCTGGAGGAGGTGTGATTCTGTAACAGATGGCAACTGTTTGCTGATCACAGTGGGTCTATGTGGGATTAAAAGGATTGTATTATACAGATAAGGATATGTTCTGCATTAGGAAGTCTCTATTTGAGTCTTGTGTATAAGTGTTTGCTCTTATGTCAGCTCTAAATACTTAGTGGGAATGCTTTTTTGTTAATTTCTTTATTCGTTTTTGCATGTTTTTTGACTATCATCTTTAGTGTCTTCCATCTTTCAAAAGAACATATCTAATTATCTTTCTCTGAAATTTGCCCTAATGGTTGTATGCGTGCATGTGGGGATGTAGCAAATACATTAGAAGTGTTTTAGTACGATACCACAATGAACTGTGCTGTAGTTATATAGGCTAAGAGCATTCATCCATCATATCATGCACCTGCCATTCCTGCCAGCCTAGGATCGAAGGTAGCTATCCGCCTCCTATACATGTAGCATAAAAGTCGGTGTAAGGCTACGTTCACATTTGCGGTCGGCGCCGCAGCGTCGGGCGCCGCAGCGTCGCCGCATGCGTCATGCGCCCCTATATTTAACATGGGGGCGCATGGACATGCGTCGCACTTGCGTTTTGCGCCGCATGCGTCCCTGCGGCGCCCGCGTCCGGGCGCAGAGGACGCAGCAAGTTGCATTTTTGCTGCGTCCAAAATCAATGAAAAAAAGGACGCATGCGGCGCAAAACGCAGCGTTGTGCATGCGGTTTGCTGCGTTTTTGTTTGCGTTGTGCGTTGCGGCGCCGACGCTACGGCGCACAACGCAAATGTGAACGTAGCCTAAATGACTGGTTTTGACTATCATTTCGGTAAAACAAATAATTTTTTATTTTCATTTATGCCCAACTGATGAACACTTACCGTATATTAATTCAAAACACTGATCTGGCGTCTTGGATTTTTTCCTGCCAATGATAATCACTGGCATCATTTTAGTCTAATGTGTAGAGGAGCCTATCCTTTCACAAGTGATACAGTCCCTTAAAACTTGTAGTGAGCACATGACATTGGTTCGTCTTGATCAGGAAAAGAACTTTGAATTGCTTTTTATTTTCCATAGGAAGCCACTGCTCAGGTTGGAGTTGGGACAATGTATTAAGTCTGACTATGTAGGAATTTGGTCGGCAACAAAATGCATATGATTCTGGTGACCGGCTGGAAAATTGATCCCTTTCTCCTTCCCATGTGGCCTCTGTGTTTCTATCAATGGTAGCTATAGTGCCTTCATAATCACTACCCATAGTGCCCTCATCACTGCCAGCCAAAGTACCCCTGAAATGATGTATGAAATTACATTTGGCACTAACGTGTCACTTTTTACACCTACACTGACTCCTTTTTATGGATGATCAAGTTTGGTAGTTTGATTAAAAAGTATCTATCAGAGCAAAATTACTGTGCAAACCAAGCACATAAGAACAGTACACCCTTGGTGTTACCAAACTGTTCAGTATATTTTATACAGTCTATGATTCGCTGTGCTATGCTATGTGATGTTCTATGCTATATAAAGTGCTATGCTACATGATGTGCTATGCTATGTGGTTGCTGTACTATGTTATGTGGTGGCTGTGCTATGCTATGCAATGTCCTATACTATGTGATAGCGTCAAGGCAGTATTGGGAAGCCCTCCAAAGTCTTGTGAGCCTTAAGGTACCTTCACACTAAATGACTTTGCAGCGATAACGATAGCGATCCGTGACGTTGCAGCGTCCTGGCTAGCGATATCGTTGTGTTTGACACGCAGCAGCGATCTGGATCCTGCTGTGATATCGCTGGTCATTGCTGAAAGTTCAGAACTTTATTTGGACATCAGATCGGCGTGTATTGTCGTGTTTGACAGCCAAAGCAACGATGCCAGCGATGTTTTACAGTGGTAACCAGGGTAAATATCGGGTTACTAAGCGCAGGGCCGCGCTTAGTAACCGGATATTTACCCTGGTTACCATTGTAAATGTAAAAAAAACAAACAGTACATACTCACCTTCTGCTGTCTGTCACACGTCCCTCGCCGTCTGCTTCCCGCACTGACTGTGAGCGCCGGCCGTAAAGTGAAAGCAGAGCGCAGCAGTGACGTCACCGCTGTGCCCTGCTTTCCGGCCGGCACTCACAGTCAGTGCGGGAAGCAGACGGCGAGGGACGTGTGACAGACAGCAGAAGGTGAGTATGTACTCCCCTGGTTACCCGGGGACCTCGGCATTGTTGGTCGCTGGAGAGCGGTCTGTGTGACAGCTCTCCAGCGACCAAACAGCGACGCTGCAGCGATCGGCATCGTTGTCGATATCGCTGCAGCGTCGTTTAGTGTGAAGGTACCTTTATCTTTCTGACGAAATCTTCTGCCTTGTGTGAAATAGGGGAGAGCTTTTTTGGCAATTCATGTGAATAGAATGGTACGTTGTTTAAATTCGCTGGGACCGGCAAATTTCCTGAAATTCAGCACAAATTCAGTTTGAATCAAATTGACTTGCTTATCTCTACTAAACCCATCTAAATTACATCTGGACATAATCATTATACAATTCTTCTGTATGTGAAATTTTCAAACAGTGATTAATGAATGTGAACTTGAACTTATAAATTATGATGACATTAACTACGTCTATTAACTGAGAAGAAGAACAACTTGTCCAACTCTCAAGGGTAAATATTTCCAGGGAACAAACTATAAAAATGTGGTACTGTCCCTGGAAATCAAGGATATTCATATTTTAGATACATTATTAAAATATATCTACACCAAAAACTTAAAAATTACTTTATATTAGTGAAAAACAACAACAATGGAACTATTTTTAAATATCCATTTTTTTTAGATAATAGAAGGATTTTATTCCTGAGCCTCATCTATTACCTGTAGAATGTAAGCTCACAAGCGCTGGGTCCTCTTCTCTCTGTACCAGTCTATCATTATTAGTTTGTTTACTGTCAATTAAATTTGTATTTTGTATGTAACCCCTTCTCATGTACAGAACCATGAAATAAATGAAGCTATATAAATATATAATAATAATTAGCTACAATGGAGAACAGTTGCAAACAGCTTCCTATACTGTATACTTCAATATAAACCTATGTCTCTATTGGTTGCACATGCACACTGTTACTTCATTCATACTGGAGTTTGGGCCTCTTGCTCCCCAGAATGTTACCTTTCATGTAAAATATAAAAGTCAAACAGTACTCACCCTCCCTGGGTCCAGCGCTATAACTCTGCACCTTCTCTGGTCTTGGTGTTTTTGCTGCAGGAGTGACGTCACATCGACAGTCCACATCACTGCTGCAGCCATCTCTGAGCTCAGTGACTTGGATGAGGTAATGTTTGATTCTGTTATTTTATTTGACAAGCAATGTCTCAGGTCCAATTTTATTAAATTGGAAAACCCATTTAAACTTACTGTTTGTGGACAACCCCCCTAAGCTTGATAAACATAACTGTCCCATAAACAAAACCCTACTTACGGGGACCCATCGTCACCAGGGGTTGGTACAGACCTTGCGTTCCAACACAGCCGCTGTTTGAGGCTCAAGTCCTTTTTGGAAGTGCATTTGAACAGCAAGGTGGCTTGTTGTTGAAGGAAAATAGAGGAAAAAAAAAATCTTTAAATCATCAGCATAGCGAGTGTGAGCTGAGCGTAAGTGTGGACGGCGGTAAGTGTGACTTGTGACTCAGTGAGGAGGTATTTGGAAGGCCTTTAACAAATACCTGTGTGAATTTGTGTGAGTTGTTGAATTGGGAGTAGCTATATTCACAAGGGGTTAACTTAGGGTGGGGGCTCATAATCAAGGGTTTATAAGGGGCAGCTGTTTGAGGCTCAAGTCCTTTTTGGAAGTGCATTTGAACAGCAAGGTGGCTTGTTGTTGAAGGGAAATAGAGGAAAAAAAAATAAATCTTTAAATCATCAGCATAGCGAGTGTGAGCGAGCTGAGTGTGACCTGAGTGTAAGTGTGAACGGCGGTAAGTGTGACTTGTGACTCAGAGAAGAGGTATTTGGAAGGCCTTTAACAAATACCTGTGTGAATTTGTGTGAGTTGTTGAATTGGGAGTAGCTATATTCACAAGGGGTTAACTTAGGGTGGGAGGTCATAATCAAGGGTTTATAAGGGGCAGCTGTTTGAGGCTCAAGTCCTTTTTGGAAGTGCATTTGAACAGCAAGGTGGCTTGTTGTTGAAGGGAAATAGAGGAAAAAAAAAAAAATCTTTAAATCATCAGCATAGCGAGTGTGAGCGAGCTGAGTGTGACCTGAGTGTAAGTGTGAACGGCGGTAAGTGTGACTTGTGACTCAGTGACTTTGGAATCAGGGAGTTTCCAAGGGAGGAATTGCTGTTCCAAGTGTTAATTAATACTTTGTATTTTTATTTTTTTTAACGTTTCTGTCTGGTGCAATCCCCATTAGGAAATGTGCTCCACAATTGTTAATGCCATCCAGTGCACATCTTGCCACATGTATGCAGTCCTTGACCAGCCGGTCGAGAGTGCATACTGCTGTGCGAGATGTGAGCACGTTGTGCATTTGGAAACCCAGATACTGGATCTAAATGTGCAGCTGGCAACACTGAGATCCATAGACAATATGGAGAGGAGTCTTCTGCTCACAGATCAGACGCTCAATGGGATAGATGAGGAGGGGGATGGTAGGATGGAGCTGCAGGACAGTGAGGCAGTTAGCTGGGTGACAGTTAGGAGGTGGGGTAGAGGGAAGAGTGCCAGGGAGGCTAGTCCTGATCTTTCACACCCCAATAAGTTTGCTAAGTTGGCAGATGAGGGGGGTGCCAGTACAGGGGTAGCACTGCTGCAGCCAGGCATGTCTTCTGAAAGCCGGAGGAGTGACTGCTCCAGTAAGGAGGGAAATAGGAGAGCAGGGCAGGCCAGACAGGTGCTGGTAGTGGGGGACTCAATTATTAGGGGAACAGATAGGGCAATCTGTCACAAAGACAGGGATCGTTGAACGGTGTGCTGCCTACCTGGCGCTCGAGTCCGACACATCGCTGATCGGGTGGACAGATTACTGGGAGGGGCTGGTGAGGACCCAGCGGTCATGGTGCACATTGGCACAAATGACAAAGTTAGAGGTAGGTGGAAGGTCCTTAAAGATGATTTCAGGGAATTAGGCTGCAAGCTGAAAGCAAGGACCTCCAACGTGGTATTTTCCGAAATACTGCCTGTACCACGTGCCACGCCAGAGAGGCAACGGGAAATTAGGGAGGTTAATAAGTGGCTCAAGAATTGGTGTAGGAAGGAGGGGTTTGGGTTCCTGCAGAACTGGGCCGACTTCTCAGTTGGCTACAGGCTCTATGCTAGGGATGGGCTGCACCTCAATGGGGAAGGTGCAGCTGTGCTGGGGGAGAAAATGGTTAGAAGGTTGGAGGAGTGTTTAAACTAGGGAATGGGGGGAGGGTATTAATTTTATAGGTGGGGAAGATAGTGCAGATAGAGACCTGGGCACAAATAAGGAAGTTGGGGGTGGCGGAGGCACGGGGGGTGGGGTTAGAACAGTTAGTAATTTAAGAAAGAATAGAGGTACAGAGAGGAACATCAAGTGCATGTATACTAATGCCAGAAGCCTCGCCAACAAAATGGACGAATTAGAACTAATGTTGTTGGAACATAATTATGACATGGTGGGGATATCTGAAACATTGCTTGATGAGAGCCATGACTGGGCTGTTAACTTGCAGGGCTATAGCCTTTTCAGAAATGACCGTACAGATAAGCGAGGGGGTGGGGTGTGTCTGTTTGTAAAATCGACCTTAAAACCCATCCTGCGTGATAATATAGGTGAATCTAATGAAAATGTAGAGTCCCTGTGGGTGGAGATAAGGGGAGGGGGAAAAAATAATAAATTACTGATAGGGGTTTGTTATAAATCTCCAAAAATAATGGAAGCAATGGAGAATATCCTTGTAAAGCAAATAGATGAAGCTGCGACTCAAGGAGAAGTCATTATTATGGGGGACTTCAACTACCCTGAAATAGATTGGGGAACAGAAACCTGCAGTTCCAGTAAAGGTAATCGGATTTTGACAACTATGAGAGACAATTACCTTTCACAACTGGTTCAGGACCCAACAAGAAGGGGGGCACTGCTAGACCTAATATTAACCAACAGGCCAGACCGCATATCAAATATAAGGGTTGGGGGTCACTTGGGGAATAGTGATCACAAAATAATAAGTTTTCATGTCTCCTTTAATAAGATGTGTAGTAGAGGGGTGACAAGGACACTAAACTTCAGGAGGGCAAATTTCCAACGGATGAGAGAGGATCTTTATGCAATTAACTGGGACGATATCCTGAGACATAAAAGTACACAAAGAAAATGGGAGACATTTATTAGCATCCTGGATAGGACCTGTGCACAGTATATACCGTATGGGAATAAACATACTAGAAATAGGAGGAAACCAATATGGCTAAATAGAGCTGTAAGGGGCGCAATAAGGGACAAAAAGAAAGCATTTAGAGAATTAAAGGAAGTAGGTAGTGAGGAGGCATTAAATAAATACAAAAAATTAAATAAATTATGTAAAAAGCAAATCAAGGCAGCAAAGATTGAGACAGAGAGACTCATTGCTAGAGAGAGCAAAAATAACCCCAAAATATTCTTTAACTACATAAATAGTAAGAAACTAAAAAATGATAGTGTTGGCCCCCTTAAAAATAGTGTGGGTGAAATGGTGGATGAGGATGAGGAAAAAGCCAATATGCTAAATGACTTTTTTTCATCAGTATTTACAAAAGAAAATCCCATGGCAGCCAATATGACTAGTGATAATAATTCCCAATTTAATGTTACCTGCTTAACCCAACAGGAAGTACGGCGGCTTCTAAAAATCACAAAAATTGACAAATCTCCGGGCCCGGATGGGATACACCCCCGAGTACTGCAGGAATTAAGTACAGTCATTGATAGACCATTATTTTTAATCTTTAAAGAGTCCATAATAACAGGGTCTGTACCACAGGACTGGCGTATAGCAAATGTGGTGCCAATATTCAAAAAGGGGACAAAAACTGAACTCGGAAATTATAGGCCAGTAAGTTTAACCTCTACTGTGGGTAAAATCCTGGAGGGCATTCTAAGGGATGCTATACTGGAGTATCTGAAGAGGAATAACCTCATGACCCAGTATCAGCACGGGTTTACTAGGGACCGATCATGTCAGACTAATTTGATCAGCTTCTATGAAGAGGTAAGTTCCGGTCTGGACCAAGGGAACCCAGTAGATGTAGTGTATATGGACTTTTCAAAAGCTTTTGATACGGTGCCACACAAAAGGTTGATACATAAAATGAGAATAATGGGGATAGGGGAAAATATGTGCAAGTGGGTTGAGAGTTGGCTCAGGGATAGGAAACAAAGGGTGGTTATTAATGGAGCACACTCGGACTGGGTCACGGTTAGTAGTGGGGTACCACAGGGGTCAGTATTGGGCCCTCTTCTTTTTAACATATTTATTAATGACCTTGTAGGGGGCATTCAGAGTAGAATTTCAATATTTGCAGATGACACTAAACTCTGCAGGGTAATCAATACAGGGGAGGACAATTTTATATTACAGGCTGACTTATGTAAACTAGAAGCTTGGGCTGATAAATGGCAAATGAACTTTAATGGGGATAAATGTAAGGTCATGCACTTGGGTAGAAGTAATAAGATGTATAACTATGTGCTTAATTCTAAAACTCTGGGCAAAACCGTCAATGAAAAAGACCTGGGTGTATGGGTGGATGACAAACTCATATTCAGTGGCCAGTGTCAGGCAGCTGCTACAAAGGCAAATAAAATAATGGGATGCATTAAAAGAGGCATAGATGCTCATGAGGAGAACATATTTTTACCTCTATACAAGTCACTAGTGCGACCACACTTAGAATACTGTGCACAGTTCTGGTCTCCGGTGTATAAGAAAGACATAGCTGAACTGGAGCGGGTGCAGAGAAGAGCAACCAAGGTTATTAGAGGACTGGGGGGTCTGCAATACCAAGATAGCTTATTACACTTGGGGCTATTTAGTTTGGAAAAACGAAGACTAAGGGGTGATCTTATGTTAATGTATAAATATATGAGGGGACAGTACAAAGACCTTTCTGATGATCTTTTTAATCATAGACCGGTGACAGGGACAAGGGGGCATCCTCTACGTCTGGAGGAAAAAAGGTTTAAGCATAATAACAGACGCGGATTCTTTACTGTAAGAGCAGTGAGACTATGGAACTCTCTGCCGTATGATGTTGTAATGAGTGACTCATTGCTTCAATTTAAGAGGGGACTGGATACCTTTCTGGAAAAGTATAATATTACAGGGTATATATATTAAGATTCCTTGATAAGGCGTTGATCCAGGGAACTAGTCTGATTGCCGTATGTGGGGTCGGGAAGGAATTTTTTTCCCCATGATGGAGCTTACTCTTACCACATGGGTTTTTTTTGCCTTCCCCTGGATCAACATGTTAGGGCATGTTAGGTTAGGCTATGGGTTGAACTAGATGGACTTAAAGTCTTCCTTCAACCTTAATAACTATGTAACTATGTAACTATGTAACAACTCTGGATTCTCCAGTTGGTCACCCTGGCCTTAAATGGCAGTGATACTCCCCTACCCTGAAGAAGCAAGTCAAAATGCGTGTCGGGGTGGAGAGACGCAGCTACACTCTGTCCTATGGATTTAGTCAGCACACTTGAACTTAGGTAATTAATACATATATCAATTTTTATTTAATTTGACCTCCCTCAAGCATATTTAATGGGAACATTATATGTATAGTTGAGATGCACATGCGATAGATATATTTACTGACTAATATAACCATTGATGTTATAATATTAACTGTGATGATGATAATAGTGAACAAGTACTTTTTGGCTATCACTGTGTGTGCATTTTGAATATCAGACTTATTGATATTATTTATAAGTATTATTATTTATATAGCACCATTAATTCCATGGTGCTGTACATGAGAAGGGGTTACATCAAAATACAAATATCACTTACAGTAAACTAACAATGACAGACTGGTACAGAGGGAAGAGGACCCTTCCCTTGCAGGCTTACATTCTACAGGATTATGGGGAAGGAGACAGTAGGTCGGGGGTTGCAATAGTTCCGATGGTGTTGAGGTGGCCGTGTGGTCATTAGAGGTTGTAAGCTTTCTTGAAGAGATGGGTTTTCAGGTTTCTTTGAAGGATCCAAATGTGGTGGCTAATCGGACGTGTCAGGGCACAGAATTCCAGAGGATGGGGGATATTCAGGAGAAGTCTTGGACGCTATTGGGTGAGGAGCGAATAAGCGTAGAGGAGAGAAGGAGTTCTGGGGAGGATCGGAGATTACGTGAGGGAAGATGTTGAGAGATTAGTTTGGAAAAATAAGGAGGAGAAAGGTTATGGATGGCTTTGTAGGTCAGTGTTAGTAGTTTAAACTGGATATGCTGGGAAATTGGAAGCCACTGAAGGGATTTGCAAAGAGGGGACGCAGGAGTGTAGCGAGGAGAGAGATTAATTAGTCGGGCAGCAGAGTTAAGGACGGACTGGAGGGGTGCGAGACTGTTAGAAGGGAGGCCACAAAGGAGGATGTTGCAGTAGTCGAGGCGGGAGATGATTAAGGCATGCACAACCATTTTGTTAGAATGAGGGTTGAGGAAAGTATACAGGGTATAATCAATATTATCCTTGCGTGTGAATTCTGTATATTACACTGATGGTTATTATTTACAATTGCACTTATAACAACCTAAGGTAGCCAGTAGTGATGAAGGAGCACTAAAATGCTCAGGTGCTCGTTGCTCGGGTCGAGCAAATTGGAATACTCGAGTCCTTGACCCGAGCAACGAGCCCAATGTAAGTCTATGGGAAACCCGAGTATTTTTACCGTGATCCACCCGTGGGTCCTTTTAAGGTCTAAAACCACCAGAAAATGATGGAAACAGTGCTAAAATAACACAGGAACATCATGGGGATCGCCCGTGGAAGCATTTCTGACTCCTAGGTCACAGCTGTAAGCAATGTTGTCAGAGTTTCACGCCATTTTTACAGGTGCACCCAAAAACATACAAAAACGAAACCAAAATGGATTTTCTATGGGAAATATGTTAAGGTACATCCTTTCCAGGCTAATGACTTTTTATATAAGGCAAAATAATTTACCCCAGTTCCTCCACCACTTGGGCTATGTTCAGACGCAGCGTTTTTGATGCGTTTTTCAACTTTAACATTGCTTTCAACCAATAAAAATGCATTCACTGGGAAATGTCATTGTAACATTTAACAAACCTAGCTGGCCATGTGGTGTCTTAAAGTCACAAAGCCTACTTTTAGAGGGGCATCAGGCAGCATTAATATTATAAAAGGGCCATTATAAAGCAGTGGGTCTCCTATGCTGTTATTGCCTATGCAGTGAGTGGGTGGGCTGCCAAAAATTACGGCGCCCCCCAATACCCCTTTTACGAGAGGTACAGGAGGGCTTCCTGAAAAAATGTTGCATTGAATGCAAGACCTGCCCTGCTATTATTTATTATTATTTATTATTTATTATTATTTATTTATATAGCACCATTAATTCCATGGTGCTGTACATGAGAAAGGGGTTACATACAGAGTTATAGATATCATTTACAGTAAACAGGTTTACAGTGACACGCTGGTACAGAGGGGAGAGGACCCTGTCCTTGCGGACTTACATTCTATGGGATAGTGGGGAAGAGACAGAAGGTAGGGGTGAGGCGGCGGCGGCTCTGGCGGTGATGAGGCGGCGGCTCGGTTATTGTAGGCTGTAGGCTTTCCTGAAGAGATGGGTTTTCAGGTTCCGTCTGAAGGATCCAAGGGTGGTGGATAATCGGACGTGTTGAGGCATGGAATTCCAGAGGATGGGGGATATTCTGGAGAATTCTTGGAGGCGATTGTGTGAGGAACAAATAAGTGTGGAGGAGAGTAGGAGGTCTTGGGATGAACGAAGATTACGTGAGGGAAGATAGTGGGAGATTAGTTCAGAAATATAGGGAGGGGACAGGTTGTGGATGGCTTTGTAGATCAGTGTTAGTAGTTTGAACTGGATTCGTTGGGGGATTGGGAGCCAGTGGAGGGATTTGCAGAGGGGAGAAGCAGAGGAGTAGCGAGGAGAGAGGTGGATTAGGCGGGCAGCAGAGTTGAGGACAGACTGGAGTGGTGCGAGCGAGTTAGCGGGGAGGCCACAGAGGAGGGTGTTGCAGTAATCGAGGCGGGAGATGATGAGAGCATGTACAAGAGTTTTGGTAGATTGTGGACTGAGGAAGGAACGGATTCTGGCAATATTTTTGAGTTGGAGGCGACAGAAGGTGGCAAGAGCTTGGACGTGAGGTTTGAAGGACAGGGCAGAGTCAAGAGTTACCCCGAGGCAGCGGATTTCAGGAGCGGGAGAGAGCGTGATGCCGTTCACCATAATAGATAGATTGGGTAGGGGGGATACGTGAGGTGGGGGAAAGATGATGAATTCTGTTTTGTCTACATTGAGCTTTAGGAAGCGAGAGGTGAAGAAGGAGGATATGGCTGACAGACACTTTGGGATTCAAGTCATATGCACCCCAATAAGCCTTTGAACCCATGTACTGGATGGCCACAGGAAAACCCACTTTACATTCTTCAGTTGGTCCTGCCATACTGTTTTCTTCTGTATTAACTGCAAGGCCTGCCCTGCTACCCAGTCATATGCACCCCAATAAGCCTTTGTACCCAGGTACTGGATGGCCACAGGAAAAACCACTTCACATTCTTCAGTTGGTCCTGTCATACTGTTTCCTTCTGTATTGACTGCAAGGCTTGCCCTGCTACCCAGTCATATGCACCCCAATAAGCCTTTGAACCCAGATACTGGATGGCCACAGGAAAAACCACTTCACATTCTTCAGTTGGTCCTGTCATACTGTTTCCTTCTGTATTGACTGCAAGGCCTGCCCTGCTACCCAGTCACATGCACCCCAATAAGCCTTTGAACCCAGATACTGGATGGCCACAGGAAAACCCACTTCACATTCATAATTTGGTCCTGCCATACTGTTTTCTTATGTATTAACTGCAATTCCTGCCCTGCTACCCAGTCATATACACCCCAATAAGCCTTTGAACCCAGGTACTGGATGGCCACAAGAAATGCCAATTCACATTCTTCAGTTGCTCCTGCCATACTGTTTTCTTCTGTATTAACTGCAAGGCCTGCCCTGCTACCCAGTCATATGCACCCCAATAAGCCTTTGTACCCAGGTATTGGATGGCCACAGGAAAACCCACTTCACATTCTTCAATTGGTCCTGCCATACTGCTTTCTTTTGTATTGACTGCAAGGCCTGCCCTGCTACCCAGTCACATGCACCCCAATAAACTTTTGAACCCAGGTACTGGATGGCCACAGGAAAACCCACTTCACATTCTTCAGTTGGTCCTGCCATACTGCTTTCTTTTGTATTGACTGCAAGGCCTGCCCTGCTACCCAGTCATATGCACCCCAAGAATCCTTTGAACCCAGGTACTGGATGGCCACAGGAAAACCTACTTCACATTGTTCAGTTGGTCCTGCCATACTGTTTCCTTATGCATTGAATGCAAGGGCCGCCTTGACCCAAATTTGCACGCACCCCAATCCAACCTTGAAAGAAACATGGAGGAGGGCCTCATAAAAAAAACTGTCTCATTACAAAGGAGCAGGTCTCCTA